>NC_088384.1:41620000-42245000 GCF_037993035.2 Macaca fascicularis | reverse complement strand
GGTTTATTATCTGCAGATATTTCCTTTGTCACCATAGGATTCAATGTGCTCCCAAATATCCTGTTGCAGATTCCACGAAAACAGGGTTATCCAACTGCTCAATGTAAAGGATGGTGTAAGTCTGTTAGATTAATTAACACATCACAAATAACTTTCTCAGAAAGTTTCCTTCTACTTTTTATCTGAGGATATTTACCTTGTCATCATAGGTTTAATGTGATCCCAAATATTCCTTCTCAGATTCAACAAAAACAGTGCAACCAATGGCTACATGAAAAGAATCGTGTAACTCCATGAGATGAATTAACACATCACAAAGTGGTTTCTCAGAAAGCTTCTTTCTACTTTTATATGAGGAAATTTCCTTTGTCACCGTAAGCTTCTATGCACTCGAAAATATCTCATTGCAGATTCCAAGAAAACAGTGTTACCAAACTGCTAAATGGAAAAAACAGTGTAACTCGGTGTGCTGAATTCAAACATTACAAAGAAATTTCTCAGACAGCTTCTTCTTGGGTTATATCTGAGGACGTTCCCTTTGTCACCATAGGCCACAATGCACTCCCAAATATCCTATTGCAGATTCCACGAAAACAGTGTTATCAAACAGCTCAATGAAAAGAGGGGTGTAACTCTGACATGAATTCACACATCACAAAGCAGTTTCCAGAAAGCTTCTTTCTAGTTTTTATCTGAGGATATTTCCTTTTTCACTATAGGCCTCAATACATTCCCAAATATCACTTTGAAGATTCCATGAAAACAGTGTTAGCAGACTGCTCAATGAAAATAACAGTGTAACTCTGTGAGATGAATTCACACATCACAAAGCCGTTTCTCAGGAAGCTTCTTTCTAGTTTTAATCTGAGGATATTTTGTTTTTCACTATAGGCCTCAAGACACTCCCAAATATCCCTTTGCAGATAACATGAAACCAGTGTTACCAAACTGCTCCATGAAAAGAAAGGTGTAAATCTGTTAGATGAATTCGCACATCACAAAGAACTTTTTCAGAAAGTTTCTTTCTAGTTTTTATCTGAGGATATTTCCTATGTCATTGTAGGCTTCAATGCGATCCAAAATATCCCTTCTCAGATTCACCAAAAAGAGTGCTACCAAACTTATCCATGAAAAGAATGGTGTAACTCTGTGAGATGAATTCACAAATCACAAAGCAGTTTCTCAGAGAGCTTCTTTCTAGTTTTTGTTTGAGGATATTTGCTTGTCACCATTTTTAGTAGCTAACATTCGTTAGCAAAGTGCTCCGAAATATCCCATTGCAGATTCCAAGAAAACAGTGTTAGCAAACTGTGCAATGAAAAATACAGTGTAACTCTGGGAGACGAATTCACACACCACAAATCCGTTTCTCAGAAACTTCTTTCTAGTTTTTATCTGAGGATATTTCCTTTTTCACCATAGACCTCAGTGCACTCCCATATATCCCTTTGAAGATTCCATAAAAACAGTGTTAGTAAACTGCACTATGAGGAGAACAGTGCAACACTCTGAGATGAATTCACACATCTCTGAAGAGTTTCTCAGAAAGCTTGTTTCTAGTTTTTATCTGAGGATACTTCCTTTTTCACTGTAGCACACAATGTGCTCTAAAATATCCCTTTGCAAATTCCACAATAACAGTGTTAGTGAACTGCTCTATGATAAGAAAGCTGTACTTCAGTAAGATGAATTCACATGTCACAAAGAACTTTCTCAGAAAGCTTCTTTCTAGTTTTTATCTGAGGATATTTCCTTTGTCACCATAGGCTTCAATGCGAATCAAAATACCCCTTCTCAGATACCACAAAAATGGTGCTACCAAACTGATCCTTGAAAAGAATCGTGTAATTCTGTGAGAAGAATTCATAATTCACAAAGTACTTTTCCAGAAAGCTTCTTTCTACTTTTTTATGAGGATATTTTGTTTGTAATGATAAGCTTCATTGTGCTCTGAAACATCCCTTGGCAGATTATAAGAAGACAGTGTTAGCAAACTGCTCAATGCAAACAACAGTGTAACTCGGTGAAATGAATTCACACATCACAAAGGAGTTTCTCAGAAAGCTTATTTCTAGTTTTTAACTGAGGATATTTCCTTTTTCACCATAGTCCTCAATGTGTTCCCAAATATACCTTTCCAGATTCCACAAAAACAATGTTAGCAAGCTAATCCATGAAAAGAAAGATGTATCTCTGTGCAATAAAATCACACATCACAAAGGAGTTTCTCAGAAAGCTTCTTTCTAGTTTTTATCTGAGCATATTCCCTTTTTCACTATAGATCTCCATGTACTCCCAAATATCCCTTTGCAGATTCCACTAAAACAGTGCTACCAAGCTGATGCATGAAAAGAATCTTGTAACTCTGTGAGATGAATTTACACAACAGAAAGTGTTTCCTCAGATAAATTCTTTCTAGTCTGTATATGAGGGTATTTCCTCTGTCAATTAACTTCAATGTTCTCCGAAATATCCCTTTGCAGATTCCAGAGAAACAGTGTTAGCAAGCTGCTCAATGAAAGGAACGGTGTATCTCTGTGAGATGAATTCACACATCACAAAGCAGTTTCTCAGAAAGCATCTTTCTGGTTTTTGTCTGAGGATATTTCCTTTTTCACTATAGGCCTCAATGAGCTCCCAAATATCCCTTTGCAGATCCCAGGAAGACAGTGTTAGGAAACTCCTCTATGAAAAGAAAGGTGTAACTGTGTAATGAATTAACACGTCATGAAGAAGTTTCTCAGAAAGCTTCTTTTCAGTTTTTATCTGATGACAGTTCCTTTGTCACCATAGCCTTCAATGTGCTCCCAAATATCCTGTTGCAAATTCCTCGAAAACAGTGTTATCAAAATGCTCAATGTAAAGGACAATGTAACACAGTGAGATTAGTTCACACATCACAAAGGACTTTCTCAGAAAGCTTCTTTCTACTTTTTATCTGAGAATATTTCCTTTTCACCATAGGCTTCAATGCTATTCTAAATATCCCTTCTCAGATTCCCCAAAAACAGTGCAAACAAACTGATCCATGAAAAGGTTCGTGTACCTGTGTGAAATGAATTCGCACATCACAAAATTGTTTCTTAGAAAGATTCTTTCTAGTTTTTATATTAGAATATTTCCTTCAAAACCATAAGCCTCAGTGTGCTTCAAAATATCCAACGGCAGATTCCACGAAATGAGTGTTAGTAAACTGCTCCATTAAAAGTAAGGTGTAATTCTGTGAGATGAACTCACACATCACAAAGTGGTTTTGCAGAAAGCTTCTTTCTAGTTGTCATCTGAGGACATTTATTTTACACCTTAAGCTTCAATGCCATCCAAAATATCCATTCTCAGATTCCCCCCAAAACAGTGCTACCAAACTGTTCCATGAAAAGAAAGGTGTAACTCTGTTAAGCATTTTCTCAGAAAGCATCTTTCTGGTTTTTATCTGAGGGTGATTCCTTTTCTATGCTAGGCCTCAAGGTGCTCCCAAATATTCCTTTGCAGATTCCATGACAACAGTGTTAGCAAACTGCTCAAGGGAAAGAAAGGTGTAACTCTGTGAGATGAATTTGCAAATCACAAAGCAGTTTCTCAGAAAGCTTCTTTCTGGTTTTTATCTGAGGATATTTCCTTTGTCACTGTAGGCTTCAATGAGCTCCCAATTTTATTGTTGTAGTTTCCAGGAAGACAGTGTAACCAAACTGCTCAATGGAAAAAATGGTCTACAGATGTGAGATGAATTCACAAATCACAAAGAACTTTCTCAGATAGCTTCTTCCTAGTTTTTATCTGAGGATATTTCCTCTGTCATCATAGGCTTCAATGTGATCCAAAATATCACTTCTCAGATTCCCCTAAAACAGGGCTACAAAACTGATCCATGAAAACCGTTATGTAACTCTATGAGATAGTCTCACAAATCACAAAGCAATTTCTAAGGTAGATACTTTCCAGCTTTTATCTGAGGATATTTCCTTTGTCACCTTCGGCTTCAATCTGCTCCCAAATATCGTATTGCAGAATCCATGAAAACAGTGTTATCAAATGAAAACTACAGTGTAACTCTGTGAGATGAATTCACATATCACAAAGCCGTTTCTCAGAAAGCATCTTTCTAGTTTCTATCTGAAGGTGTTTCCTTATTCACCCTAGGCCTCAAAGTGCTCCCAAATATCCCATTGCAGATTCCAAGACAACAGTGTTAGCAAACTACTCAATGGAAATAAAGGTGTAACTTCGTGATATTAATTCACAAATCACAAAAGAGTTTCTCAGAAAGCTTCTTTCTAGTTTTATCTGATAATATTTCCTTTTACACCCTACATCTCAATGTGCTACCGAATATGAATTTGTAAATTCCATGAAAATGTGCTAGCAAAGTGTTCCATGAAGAGAAAGGTGTAAATCTGAGAGGTGAATTCACACATCACAAAGCTGTTTCTGAGAAAGCTTCTTTCTAGTTTTAGTCTGAGGATATTTCCTTTGTCACTATAGGCTTCAATGTGCTTCCAAATATCCTATTGCAGATTCCACAAAAACAATGTTAGAAAATAGCTCCAAGAAAAGAATTTTGTTTCTCTGTGAGATGAATTCACACATCACAAAGCTGTTTCTCAGAAAGATTCAGAATATCTCATCGCACAATCCATGAAAAAGTGTTAGCAAACATCTCAATGAAAAGAACGGTGTTACTCTGTGAGAGGAATTCACACATCACAAGGAAGTTTCTCAGAAAGTTTCTTTTTTTTTTTTTTTTTGAGACAGAGTCTTGCTCTGTCACCCAGGCTGGAGTGCAGTGGTGGGATCTCAGCTCACTGCAAGCTCCGCCTCCTTGGTTTACACCATTCTCCTGCCTCAGCCTCCCGAGTAGCTGGGACTAGGGGCACCCACCATCTCGCCCTGCTATTTTTTTTTTTTATTTTTTAGTAGAGACGGGGTTTCACCATGTTAGCCAGGATGGTCTCGATCTCCTGACCTCGTGATCCACCTGTCTCGGCCTCCCAAAGTGCTGGGATTACAGGCTTGAGCCACAGTGCCTAGATTTTACCTGAGGATATTTCCTTTGTCACTTAAGGCTTCAATGCTATTCAAAATATCCCTTATGAGATTCCCGAAAAACACTGCTACCAAACCGATCCTAGAAAAGGATCGTGCAGCTCTGTGAGATGAATTAGCACATCACAAAGTAGTTTCTCAGAAAGCTTCTTTCTAGTTTTTATATGAGGGGATTTCCTTTGTCACCATATGCTTCAATGTGCTCCAAAACATCCCATGCAGATTCCAAGAATACAGCGTTAACAAACTGCTCAATGAAAACAACAGTGTAACTCAGTGAGATGAATTCGCCCATCACAAAGCGGTTTCTCAGAAAGCTTCTTTTAGGTTTTTATCTGAGAATATTTCCTTTGTGAACCCAGGCTTCAATACACTGCCAAATATCCATTTGCATATTCCAAGAAAAAAGTGAGCAAACTGCTCAATGAAAAGAATGGTGTAACTCAGTGAGGTGAATTCACACATCACAAAACTCAGAAAGTTTATTTCTAGTTTTTATCTGAGGATATTGCCTTTTACACTATAGACCTCAATGTGCTCCCCAATATCCCTTTGCAGATTAAACGAAAACAGGGTTAGCAAACTGCTGCATGAAAAAAAAGGTGTAAATCGGTAAGATGAAACTAGACATCACAAAGAGCTTTCTCAGAAAGCTTCTTTCTGGTTTTTACCTGAGGATATTTCCTTAGTCACCAAGGGCTTCAATGTGACATGAAATATCCCTTCTCAGTTTCCCCAATAACAGTGATACCAAACTGTTCCATGAAAAGAATGGTGTAACTCTGTGAGATGAACGCAGACATCACAAAGCAGTTTCTCAGAAAGATTCTTTCTACTTTTTATCTGAGGATATTTCCTTTTTCTCTGTAGGCCTCAATGTGCTCCCAAATATCCCTTTGCAGATTCCAGAAAAGTGGTGTTAGCAAACTGCTCTATGAAACAAAATGTAACTGTGTGAGATGAATTAACTCATCAGAAAGAATTTTCTCAGAAAACTTCTTTTTATTTTTTATCTGAGGATATTTCCTTTGTCACCCTAGGCTTCAAAGTGATCGAAAATATATCTTTCAGATTCCCCAAAAACATGGCTACCAAACTGATCAATGAAAACGATCATGTAACACTGTGCAATGAATTAACCCATCACAATGTGGTTTCTCAGAAAGATTCTTTCAAGTTTTTATATGACAATATTTCATTTGTCACCATAAGCTTCAATGTGCTCCAAAATATCCCACTGCAGATTCCAAGCAAACACTGTTACCAAACTGCTCAGTGAAACTAACAGTGTAACTCTGTGAGATGAAGTCTCACATCACAAAACAGTTTCTCAGAAAATGTTTTTTGGTTTTTATCTGAGGATATTTCCTTTGTCACAATAATCTTCAATGCACTCCCAAATATCCTATTGCAGATTAAACAAAAACAGTGTTAGCAAACTGCTCAATGAAAAGAATAGTCTACCTCTGTGAGGTGAATCCACACATCACAAAGTAGTTTCTGAAAAAAGATTCTGGTTTTTATTTGAAGATATTCACGTTTTCACCATAGGCCTCAATGCACTCCCAAATATACCCTTGCAGATTCCACGATAACAATGTTAGCAAACTGCTCCATGAAAAGAAAAGTGTAACCCTGTGAGATGTATTCAAACATCACAAAGAACTTTCTCAGAAATATTCTTTCTAGTTTTTATCTGAGAATATTTACTTTGTCACCATAGGATTTAAAGCGATCAAAAATATCCTCTCTCAGATTAACCAAAAACAGTGCTACCAAACTGATCCATGAAAAGAATCATGTAACTCTGTGAGATGAATTAACCTATCACAAAGTGGTTTCTCTGAAAGTTTCTTTTTAGGCTTTACATGAGGATATTTCCTTTGTCACCATAAGCTTCAAGGCGCTCCAAAATATCCCATTGCATATTCCAAGAAAACAGTGTTAGCAAACTGATCTATGAAATGAACAGTGTAACTCTGAGAGATGAATTCACACATCACAAACCAGTTTCTCAGAAAGCTTCTTTCTAGTTTTTGTCTGAGGATATTTGTTATTTCTCTACAGGCCTCAATGTGCTCCCAAATATCCCTTTGTAGATTTCATGAAAACAGTGTTAGCAAATGGCTCCATTGGTGCAACTCTATGAGATGAATTCACACATTGCAAAGAACTTTCCCAGAAAGCTTCTTTCTAGTTTTTATCTGAGGATATTTCCTTTCTCACCATGTGCTTCAATGTGATCCAAAATATCCCTTCTCGGATTGCCCAAAAACTGTGTTACCGAACTGCAATCTGAAAACAGTGGTGTAACTCTGTGAGGTGAATTCACACATCACAAAGCAGTTTCTCCAAAAGCTTCTTGTTGTATTTATCTGTGAATATATTTTTTCACTACAGGTCTCAGGGCCCTCCCAAATATCCACTTGCAGATTCCACGAAAACAGTGTGAGCAAACTTCTCTATGAAAAGAAAGGTGTAACTCTGTGAGATGAATTCACACATGAAAAAGAACTTTCTCAGAAAGCTTCTATCTAGTTTTTATCTGAGGATATTTCCTTTGCCACCCTAGGCTTCAAGGCGATCCAAAATATTCATTCTCAGATTCCCTAAAAACAGTGCTATCAAACTGATCCCTTGGAAGCATCATGTAACTTTTTGAGGTGAATTCACAAATCACAAAGCAGTATCTCAGAGCTTCTCCCAAATTTGTACCTGAAGATAATTCTGTCTTCAACATTGGCCTCTGCCCCCCTGAATACCCCTTTGAAGATTCCTCAAAACAGTGTTAACAACCTGCTCAATGAAAAAGAAGGATAAAACACTGTGAGATGAATACACCCACACACAACAGTCTCTGAGAAAGCTTCTTTCTAGTTTTTATCTGTGCATACTTACTTTTCCACCATCAGCCTCAATGAGCTCCAAAATATCCTTTCTGAGACAACACAAAAACTGTGATGCCAAAATGATCAATAAACAAAATGGTTTATCTCTATGAGGTGAATACACACAACACAAAACAGTTTCTCAAAAACCTTCTCTCCAGTTTTTATCTGCAGATATTTCCTTTTTCCCCAAAGGTCTCTATGAGTCCCCAAAAATCCCTTTGTAGATTCTCCAAAAACAGGGCTACCAAACTGCTCAATGAAAAGTAAGGTATAACTCTGTGAGGTGAATTCACCCATCATAAAGCAGTTTCTCAGAATGCTTCTTTATAGTTTTTTACCTGAGGATATTTCCTTTTTCACCCTAGGCCTCAGGTGCTCCCAAATCTCTCTTTGCAGATTACAGGAAAGCAGTGTTAGCAAACTGCTCCAGTAAAAGAGAGGTGTAACCATGTGAAAGAACTCACACATCACAAAGAACTTTCTCAGAAAGCTTCTTTCTAGCTTTTGTCTGAGGATATTTCCTTTGTCACCATAGGCTTCAATGTGATCCAAAATATCCCTTTTCAGATTCCCCAAAGAGTTGTCAAACTGATCCATGAAAAGAATCGTGTAACTCTGTGCAATGAATTCACAAATCACAAAACAGTTTCTCAGAATGTTTCTTTCTAGTTTTTGTCTGAAGATATTTCCTTTTTCACAATAAACTTCAAAGTGTTCTGAAATATCCCATCAGAGATTCCAAGAAAACACTGTTAGGAAGCAGCTCAGTGAAAAGAACAGGGTAACTCTGTGAGTTGAATCCACACATCATGAAGCAATTTATTAGAAAGCTTCTTTTTGTTATTTCTATGGAGATATTTCCTCTGTCACTGTAGGCTTCAATGCACTCAGAAATAATCTTTTGCAGACTCCACAAAAACAGTATAATCAAACGACTCAAAGAAAAGTACTGTGTAGCTCTGTAAGACGAATTCACCTATCACAAAGCAGTTTCTCAGAAAGATTCTTTCTAGATTTAATCTGAATATATTTCCTTTTTCACCATCGGCCTCAATGTGCTCCCAAATATCCTTCGCAGATTTCATGAAAACAGTGTTAGCAAACTGCTCCATGAATAGAAAGGTGTAACTTTGTGAGATGAATTCACACATCTCAAAGAACCTTCTCAGAAAGCTTCTTTATAGTTTTTATCTGAAGGTATTTCCATTGTCAGCATAAGCTTCAATGTGCTTCAAAATAACCCTTTGCAGATTAAAGGAAAACAGTGTTAGCAAGCTGCTCAATGAAAAGAGTAGTGTAACTCTGTGAGATGAATTGACACAACACAACACCGTTTCTCAGAAACTTTCTTTTTGGTTTTATCTGAGGATATTTCCTTTGTCTCCATAGAGTCCAACGTGCTCCAAAAAATCTTGTTGCAGATTCCACGAAAGAAGTGTTATAAAGCTGCTCAATGTAAAGGACGGTGTATCTCTGTGAGATGAATTCACAAATCACAATGCAGTTTCTCAGACATTTTCTCTGTAGTTTTTATTCACACATCACAAAGAACTTTCTCAGAAAGCTTCTTTTTAGTTTTTTTCTGAGGATATTTCCTTTGTCACCATAACCTTCATTGAAATCCAAAATATCCCTTCTCAAATGCCCCAAAAACAGTGCTGCTAAACTGATCCATGAAAAGAATCGTGTAGCTTTGTATGATGAATTAAGACATCACAAAGCGGTTTCTCAGAAACCTTCTTTCTGGTTTTTATATAAGGATATCTCCTTTTCCACCATAAGCTTCACTGTGCTTCAAAATATCCCATTGCAGAATCCAAGAAAACAATGGTAGCAAACTGCTCAATGAAAAAAAAGGTGTAACTCTGATCGATGAATGCGCACATCACAAAGCAGTTTCTCTAAATTCTTCTTTCTACTTTTTATCTGAGGATGTTTAATTCTTCACCATTGGACTCAAAGCACTCCCAAATATCCCTTTGCAGATTCCACTAAAACAGTGTTTGCAAACTCCTCCATGAAATGGAAGGCGTAACTCTGAGTTGAATTCACACATCGCAAAAAACTTTCTCAAAAAGCTTCTTTATAGTTTTTATCGGAGAATATTTCCTTTGTCACCATAGGTTTAAATATCATTCAAAATATCCCTTCTCAGATGCCCTAATAACAGTGCCACCAAACTGCTCCATGAAAGGAACCATGTAACTCTGTGAGATGAATTCACAACTTGCAAAGCAGTTTTTCAACAAGCTTCTTTCTATTTTTTTTTTTTTTGTAGAATGTTTCCTTTTTCAGCATTAGCCAGAAGGTGCTCGTGAATATCCCTTTGCAGATACCATGAATTTATTTTATTTTATTTTATTTATTTATTTTTTTTTTTACATTTCAATTATGTTTACTTTGTATTGGTAGCATGTAAGCATATGCAACACCGTTTAAAGAAGAATAGCCTGATCACTTCATACGAACAGTAACTTTGTAAATGAATTTAAACGAAAACAAAATGGAAATGAAAGCATTTGCATCCTATGTCTTCAAAGATTGACTCAAATATCAGGGACATAAGTTGGCATTGTAGAATATGGTATTACAAGGATATCTTTACTTTTTTCCTTTTTTTCATTTTCCTGTAATTCTTCCAGGTAAGAGAGATTGTTATCTGTGAGTACATGCCTGAGTTTTCTTTCTCTTTTAATCTTTTTTTTTTTTTTTTTTTAAAGGAAACTCTTACACTTTTACAAGTAACACTTTCCAGGAAAGCCTATCTGGCGTTGCTGTTACATGAGTGACACTTGCAAATATTGAGCATAATTCAACTTCCTTTGAAATTGGTCACAGCTTTCTCTACAAGAAATTCAGTTTAATGGATAGGTTGTAGTGAGTCTGCAGATAAATCTGTTAGGTTATTTTTGATATACAAAATAAAGTTCCCACATTCTCTTAAACTCTTTACTGTATTACTCTATAATATACATAAAGTTAGCATACTTTTAAAAGTATTACATTTTATTTCCTTTCATAGAAGTAGAATAATTTTATTTCAGTTGAACTATTAAATTTATTCATTGCCAAAAAGCTGGGCAAATGAACAAACACAATCATTAAATGAGAGAAGAGAAATAACCCTACAACTTTTTCTTTTCTTTTTCTTTTTTTCTGGGATAACACTTCCTGAGCTTTCAGGAAGCGACTATCGAAATAATTGTGACATTCTCTTAGAAATTACATGGTTGTGTGCAAACAAGTTTTCATCTAGGATTTTTAAAATCAGTTGTATGGGGGTAAATTTTTTTCCAACTGGGCCACATTCAGGATTGGGAAAAATTACATATTATATTGTAATCTGGATTTCATGCAACCATGGTAAGATGGGACAGGCTAGGGATCCTGTCAGTCATTGATTTACTGCTTAACTGTTGGAAAACATTTTGGAACGAGTTCCCCCTCCCCCCAGGACTGTCATAAGCTCTTTTTTATTTTTTTATTTTTTTTTTTAATTATTATTATTATACTTTAAGTTGTAGGGTACATGTGCATAACGTGCAGGTTTGTTACATATGTATACTTGTGCCTTGTTGGTGTGCTGCACCCATCAACTCGTCATTTACATCAGGTATAACTCCCAATGCAATCCCTCCCCACTCCCCCCTCCCCCCTCCCCCCTCCCCATGATAGGCCCCGGTGTGTGATGTTCCCCTTCCTGAGTCCGAGTGATCTCATTGTTCAGTTCCCACCTATGAGTGAGAACATGCGGTGTTTGGTTTTCTGTTCTTGTGATAGTTTGCTAAGAATGATGGTTTCCAGCTGCATCCATGTCCCTACAAAGGACGCAAACTCATCCTTTTTGATGGCTGCATAGTATTCCATGGTGTATATGTGCCACATTTTCTTAATCCAATCTGTCACTGATGGACATTTGGGTTGATTCCAAGTCTTTGCTATTGTGAATAGTGCCGCAATAAACATACGTGTGCATGTGTCTTTATAGCAGCATAATTTATAATCCTTTGGGTATATGCCCAGTAATGGGATGGCTGGGTCATATGGTACATCTAGTTCTAGATCCTTGAGGAATCGCCATACTGTTTTCCATAATGGTTGAACTAGTTTACAATCCCACCAACAGTGTAAAAGTGTTCCTATTTCTCCACATCCTCTCCAGCACCTGTTATTTCCTGACTTTTTAATGGTCGCCATTCTAACTGGTGTGAGATGGTATCTCATTGTGGTTTTGATTTGCATTTCTCTGATGGCCAGTGATGATGAGCATTTTTTCATGTGTCTGTTGGCTGTATGAATGTCTTCTTTTGAGAAATGTCTGTTCATATCCTTTGCCCACTTTTTGATGGGGTTGTTTGTTTTTTTCTTGTAAATTTGTTTGAGTTCTTTGTAGGTTCTGGATATTAGCCCTTTGTCAGATGAGTAGATTGCAAAAATTTTCTCCCATTCTGTAGGTTGCCTGTTCACTCTGATGTTAGTTTCTTTTGCTGTGCAGAAGCTCTTTAGTTTAATGAGATCCCATTTGTCAATTTTGGCTTTTGCTGCCGTTGCTTTTGGTGTTTTAGACATGAAGTCTTTGCCCATGCCTATGTCCTGAATGGTACTACCTAGGTTTTCCTCTAGGATTTTTATGGTATTAGGTCTAACATTTAAGTCTCTAATCCATCTTGAATTAATTTTCGTATAAGGAGTAAGGAAAGGATCCAGTTTCAGCTTTCTACTTACGGCTAGCCAATTTTCCCAGCACCATTTATTAAATAGGGAATCCTTTCCCCATTTCTTGTTTCTCTCAGGTTTGTCAAAGATCAGATGGCTGTAGATGTGTGGTATTATTTCTGAGGACTCTGTTCTGTTCCATTGGTCTATATCTCTGTTTTGGTACCAGTACCATGCTGTTTTGGTTACTGTAGCTTCGTAGTATAGTTTGAAGTCAGGTAGCGTGATGCCTCCAGCTTTGTTCTTTTGACTTAGGATTGTCTTGGAGATGCGGGCTCTTTTTTGGTTCCATATGAACTTTAAAGCAGTTTTTTCCAATTCTGTGAAGAAACTCATTGGTAGCTTGATGGGGATGGCATTGAATCTATAAATAACCTTGGGCAGTATGGCCATTTTCACGATATTGATTCTTCCTATCCATGAGCATGGTATGTTCTTCCATTTGTTTGTGTCCTCTTTGATTTCACTGAGCAGTGGTTTGTAGTTCTCCTTGAAGAGGTCCTTTACATCCCTTGTAAGTTGGATTCCTAGGTATTTTATTCTCTTTGAAGCAATTGTGAATGGAAGTTCATTCCTGATTTGGCTCTCTGTTTGTCTGTTACTGGTGTATAAGAATGCTTGTGATTTTTGCACATTAATTTTGTATCCTGAGACTTTGCTGAAATTGCTTATCAGCTTAAGGAGATTTTGGGCTGAGACAATGGGGTTTTCTAAATATACAATCATGTCATCTGCAAACAGGGACAATTTGACTTCTTTTCCTAACTGAATACCCTTGATTTCTTTCTCTTGCCTAATTGCCCTAGCCAGAACTTCCAACACTATGTTGAATAGGAGTGGTGAGAGAGGGCATCCCTGTCTTGTGCCAGTTTTCAAAGGGAATTTTTCCAGTTTTTGCCCATTCAGTATGATATTGGCTGTGGGTTTGTCATAGATAGCTCTTATTATTTTGAGGTACGTTCCATCAATACCGAATTTATTGAGCGTTTTTAGCATGAAGGGCTGTTGAATTTTGTCAAAAGCCTTTTCTGCATCTATTGAGATAATCATGTGGTTCTTGTCTTTGGTTCTGTTTATATGCTGGATTATGTTTATTGATTTGCGAATGTTGAACCAGCCTTGCATCCCAGGGATGAAGCCCACTTGATCATGGTGGATAAGCTTTTTGATGTGTTGCTGAACCCGGTTTGCCAGTATTTTATTGAGGATTTTTGCATCGATGTTCATCAGGGATATTGGTCTAAAATTCTCTTTTTTTGTTGTGTCTCTGCCAGGCTTTGGTATCAGAATGATGTTGGCCTCATAAAATGAGTTAGGGAGGATTCCCTCTTTTTCTATTGATTGGAATAGTTTCAGAAGGAATGGTACCAACTCCTCCTTGTACCTCTGGTAGAATTCAGCTGTGAATCCATCTGGTCCTGGACTTTTTTTGGTTGGTAGGCTATTAATTATTGCCTATTTCAGAGCCTACTATTGGTCTATTCAGGGATTCAACTTCTTCCTGGTTTAGTCTTGGAAGAGTGTAAGTGTCCAGGAAATTATCCATTTCTTCTAGATTTTCCAGTTTATTTGCGTAGAGGTGTTTATAGTATTCTCTGATGGTAGTTTGTATTTCTGTGGGGTCGGTGGTGATATCCCCTTTATCATTTTTAATTGCGTAGATTTGATTCTTCTCTCTTTTCTTCTTTATTAGTCTGGCTAGTGGTCTGTCAATTTTGTTGATCTTTTCAAAAAACCAACTCCTAGATTCATTGATTTTTTGGAGAGTTTTTTGTGTCTCTATCTCCTTCAGTTCTGCTCTGATCTTAGTTATTTCTTGCCTTCTGCTAGCTTTCGAATGTGTTTGCTCTTGCTTCTCTAACTCTTTTAATTGTGATGTTAGAGTGTCAATTTTAGATCTTTCCTGCTTTCTCTTGTGGGCATTTAGTGCTATAAATTTCCCTCTACACACTGCTTTAAATGTGTCCCAGAGATTCTGGTATGTTGTATCTTTGTTCTCATTGGTTTCAAAGAACATCTTTATTTCTGCCTTCATTTCGTTATGTACCCAGTAGTCATTCAGGAGCAGGTTGTTGAGTTTCCATGTAGTTGAGCAGTTTTGATTGAGTTTCTTAGTCCTGAGTTCTAGTTTGATTGCACTGTGGTCTGAGAGACAGTTTGTTATAATTTCTGTTCTTGTACATTTGCTGAGGAGTGCTTTACTTCCAATTACGTGGTCAATTTTGGAGTAAGTACGATGTGGTGCTGAGAAGAATGTATATTCTGTTGATTTGGGGTGGAGAGTTCTGTAGATGTCTATTAGGTCTGCTTGCTGCAGAGATGAGTTCAATTCCTGGATATCCTTGTTAACTTTCTGTCTCGTTGATCTGTCTAATGTTGACAGTGGAGTGTTGAAGTCTCCCATTATTATTGTATGGGAGTCTAAGTCTCTTTGTAAGTCTCTAAGGACTTGCTTTATGAATCTGGGTGCTCCTGTATTGGGTGCATATATATTTAGGATAGTTAGTTCTTCCTGTTGAATTGATCCCTTTACCATTATGTAATGGCCTTCTTTGTTTCTTTTGATCTTTGATGGTTTAAAGTCTGTTTTATCAGAGACTAGTATTGCAACCCCCGCTTTTTTTTGTTCTCCATTTGCTTGGTAAATCTTCCTCCATCCCTTTATTTTGAGCCTATGTACGTCTCTGCGTGTGAGATGGGTCTCCTGAATACAGCAGACTGATGGGTCTTGACTCTTTATCCAGTTTGCCAGTCTGTGTCTTTTAATTGGAGCATTTAGTCCATTTACATTTAAGGTTAAGATTGTTATGTGTGAACTTGATCCTGCCATTATGATATTAACTGGTTATTTTGCTCGTTAGTTGATGCAGTTTCTTCCTAGCCTCGATGGTCTTTACATTTTGGCATGTTTTTGCAATGGCTGGTACCGGTTGTTCCTTTCCATGTTTAGTGCTTCCTTCAGGATCTCTTGTAAGGCAGGCCTAGTGGTGACAAAATCTCTAAGCATTTGCTTATCTGTAAAGGATTTTATTTCTCCTTCACTTATGAAACTTAGTTTGGCTGGATATGAAATTCTGGGTTTAAAATTCTTTTCTTTAAGAATGTTGAATATTGGCCCCCACTCTCTTCTGGCTTGGAGAGTTTCTGCCGAGAGATCTGCTGTTAGTCTGATGGGCTTCCCTTTGTGGGTAACCCGACCTTTCTCTCTGGCTGCCCTTAAGATTTTTTCCTTCATTTCAACTTTGGTGAATCTGGCAATTATGTGTCTTGGAGTTGCTCTTCTCGAGGAGTATCTTTGTGGCGTTCTCTGTATTTCCTGGATTTGAATGTTGGCCTGCCCTACTAGGTTGGGGAAGTTCTCCTGGATGATATCCTGAAGAGTGTTTTCCAACTTGGTTCCATTTTCCCCCTCACTTTCAGGCACCCCAATCAGACGTAGATTTGGTCTTTTTACATAATCCCATACTTCTTGCAGGCTTTGTTCATTTCTTTTTCTTCTTTTTTCTTTTGGTTTCTCTTCTCGCTTCATTTCATTCATTTGATCCTCAATCGCTGATACTCTTTCTTCCAGTTGATCGAGTCGGTTACTGAAGCTTGTGCATTTGTCACGTATTTCTCATGTCATGGTTTTCATCTCTTTCATTTCGTTTAGGACCTTCTCTGCATTAATTACTCTAGCCATCAATTCTTCCACTTTTTTTCCAAGATTTTTAGTTTCTTTGCGCTGGGTACGTAATTCCTCCTTTAGCTCTGAGAAATTTGATGGACTGAAGCCTTCTTTTCTCATCTCGTCAAAGTCATTCTCCGTCCAGCTTTGATCCGTTGCTGGCGATGAGCTGCGCTCCTTTGCCGGGGGAGATGCGCTCTTATTTTTTGAATTTCCAGCTTTTCTGCCCTGCTTTTTCCCCATCTTTGTGGTTTTATCTGCCTCTGGTCTTTGATGATGGTGATGTACTGATGGGGTTTTGGTGTAGGTGTCCTTCCTGTTTGATAGTTTTCCTTCTAACAGTCAGGACCCTCAGCTGTAGGTCTGTTGGAGATTGCTTGAGGTCCACTCCAGACCCTGTTTGCCTGGGTATCAGCAGCAGAGGCAGCAGAAGATAGAATATTTCTGAACAGCGAGTGTACCTGTCTGATTCTTGCTTTGGAAGCTTCCTCTCAGGGGTGTACTCCACCCTGTGAGGTGTGGGGTATCAGACTGCCCCTAGTGGGGGATGTCTCCCAGTTAGGCTGCTCAGGGGTCAGGGACCCACTTGAGCAGGGAGTCTGTCCCTTCTCAGATCTCAACCTCCGTGTTGGGAGATCCACTGCTCTCTTCAAAGCTGTCAGACAGAGTCGTTTGCGTCTGCAGAGTTTTCTGCTGCTTTTGTTGTTGTATAGTTGTGCCCTGTCCCCAGAGGTGGAGTCTACAGAGACAGGCAGGTTTCCTTTAGCTGCTGTGAGCTCCACCCAGTTCGAGCTTCCCAGCGGCTATGTTTACCTACTTAAGCCTCGGCAATGGAGGGCGCCCCTTCCCCAGCCTCGCTGCTGCCTTGCCCGTAGATCACAGTCTGCTGTGCTAGCAATGAGGGAGGCTCTGTGGGTGTTGGACCCTCCCGGCCAGGCGTGGGATATGATCTCCTGGTTTGCCTGTTTGCTTAAAGTGCAGTATTAGGGTGGGAGTTACCCGATTTTCCAGGTGTTGTGTGTCTCAGTTCCCCTGGCTAGGAAAAGGGATTCTCTTCCCCCCTTGCGCTTCCCAGGTGAGGCAATGCCTCGCCCTGCTTCAGCTCTCGCTGGTCGGGCTGCAGCAGCTGACCATCACCGATCGCCCGGCACTCCCCAGTGAGATGAACCCAGTACCTCAGTTGAAAATGCAGAAATCACCGGTCTTCTGTGTCGCTCGCGCTGGGAGTTGGAGACTGGAGCTGTTCCTATTCGGCCATCTTGCTCCGCCCCTACCATGAATTTAATGTTAGCAAACTGCTTCATGAAAAGAAAGGTGTAAATTGGTGAGATGAATTCACACCTCACAAAGCAGTTTCTGAGATAGGTTCCTTTTTGTTTTTGTCTAAAGATATTTCCTTTGTCACCATAGGCTTCAATGCACTCTGAAATATCCTATTGCAGAGTCTACAAAAACAGTGTTATCAAACCGCTCAATGAAAACAACAGTGTAACTCTGTGAGATGAATTCACGCATCTTATAGTAGTTTGTCAGAAAGCTTACTTCTATTTTTTATCTCAGGGTACTTCCTTTGTCAGCATAGGCTTCAATGCACCCCAAAATATCGCTTCTCAGATTCCCCAAAAACATTGCTACCAAACTGTTCCTTGAAAAGAATGGTGTAACTCTGTGAGATGAGTTCACATATCACAAATATGTTTCAGAGAAAAATTCTTTCTAGTTTTTATCTGAGGATATTTCCTTTATCACCATACTCCTCAAAGTGCTCCCGAATATCCCATGGCAGATTAAACAAAAAAAGTGTTAGCAAACTTCTCAATGAAGACAACAGTGTAACTCTGTGAGATGACTTCACAAATCTCAAAGAGGTTTCTCAGAAAGCTTCTTTCTAGTTTTTGTCTGAGGATATTTCCTTTGTCACCTTAGGCTTCAATGCACTCTGAAATATCCCATTGCAGATTCCAAGAATATAGTGTTAGCAAACTGCCCAAGGAAAAGAACCGTGTAACTCTGTGAGATGAATTCACACATCACAAAGCAGTTTCTCAGAAAGCTTCTTTTTAGATTTTATCTGCAGATATTTCCCTTTTCACTATAGGCCTCAATGCCCTCCCAAATATTCCTTTGCAGATGCCATGAAAACCGTATTAGCCATCTGCTCCATGAAAAAAAGGTGTAACTCTGTGAGATGAATTCACACATCACAAAGAACTTTCTAAGAAAGCTTCTTTCTAGTTTTTCACTCAGGATATTTTCTTTGTCACCATAGGCTTCAATGTGATTCAAAATATCTCTTCTCAAATTCCCCAAAAACAGTGCTACCAAACTGCTCCATGAAAAGAATCATGTATCTTGGAGAGATGAATTAACACATCACAAAGCAGTTTCTCAGAAAACTTCTTTCTAATTTTTATATGAGGATATTTACTTTTCCACATTAGGCTTCAATGTGCTCTGAAGTTTCCCTTCTGAGATATCACAAAAACATGTTGCCAAAGTGCTCACTCTAAAGAAATATTTAGTCTATGAGTTGAATACACATATCACAAAGGGGTTTCTCTGAAAGCTTCTCTCCAGTTGTTACCTGAAGAATTTTCTTTTATCAACTTAGGCCTCCATGCACCCCCAAAATCCCTCTACAGATTCCACATAAACAGTGCTAGCAAAGTGCTCTATGAAAGGAATGATGTAACTCTGTGACATAAATGGACCCATCACAAAGCAGTTTCCCAGGAAGCTTCTTTCTAGTTTTCATCTGAGGATATTTACTTTGTCACCATAAGCTTCAATGCACTCCGAAATATCCCATTGCAGACTGCAGGAAAACAGTGTTAGTAAACTGCTCAATGAAAAGAACAGTATAACTCTGTGAGATCAATTCACACATCATAAAGCAATCCTTCAGAAAGCTTCTTTTTGCTTTATTATCTGAGGATATGTTCTTCATCACCATAGGATTCGACGTGCTCTCAAATATCCTGTTGCAGATTCCACGAAAACAGGGTTATCAAACCGCTCAATGTAAAAGACATTGTACATCTGCTAGATGAATTCACACATCACAAAGAACTTTCTCAGAAAGCTTCTTTTTAGTTTTTATCTGAGGATATTTACTTTGTCATCATAGGCTTCATTGTGATCCCAAATATCCCTTCTCAGATTCCCCAAAAACAGTGCAACCAAACAACAAAATGAGAAGAATCATGTAACTCCATGAGATGAATTAACACAACACAAAGCGGATTCTCAGAAAGCTTCGTTCCACTTTCATATGAAGATATTTCCTTTGTCTCCATAAGCTTCTGTGCGGTCCAAAATATCCCATTGCACATTCCAAGAAAACAGTGTTACCAAACTGCTAAATGAAAAGAACAGTGTAACTCTGTGAGATGAATTCAAACATCACAAAGAAGTTTCACAGACAGCTTCTTTTTGGTTTATATCTGAAGATGTTTCCTTTTTCACCGTAGGCCTCCATGCACTCCCAATATCCTACTGCAGATTCCATGAAAACAGTGTTCTCAAAAAACTCAATGAAATGAATGGCGCAACTCTGTGAGATGAATTCATACATCTCAAAGCAGTTTCCGGAAAGCTTCTTTCTAGTTTTTATCTGAGGATATTTCCTTTTTCACTGTAGTCCTCAATGCACTCCCAAATATCCCTTTGCAGATTCCACAAAGACAGTGTTAGCAAACTGCTCAATGAAAAGAACAGTGTAACTGTGTGAGTTAAATTCACACATCACAAAACAGTTTCTCAGAAATCTTCCTTCCAGTTTTAATCTTAGGATATTTTGTTTTTCAGAATAGGCCTCCAAGCACTCCCAAGTATCCCTTCACAGAAAACACAAAACAGTGTTACCAAACGGCTCCATGAAAAGAAAAGTGTAACTCTGCGTGATGAATTCACACCACACAAAGGGCTTTTTCAAAAAGTTTCTTGCTAGTTTTTATCTGAGGATATTTCCTATGTCATCGTAGGCTTAAATGCAATCCAAACTATCCCTTCTCATATTCCCCAAAAACAGTGATACCAACTGATAAACGAAAACAATCGTGTAACTCTGTGAGGTGAATTCACAAATCACAAAGCAGTTTCTCAGAAAGCTTATTTCTTTTACCATGAGGATATTTAATATGTCACCATAAGCTTCAATGTTCTCCAAAATATACCATTGTAGATTCCAAGAAGACAGTGCTAGCAAACTGCTCAATGAAAAGAAGACTGTAACACTGTGAGATGAATTCACACATCACAAAGCAGTTTCTCAGCTTCTTTCTAGTTTTTATATGAGGATGTTTCCTTTTTCACCATAGACCTCAATGCATTCCCATATATGCCTTTGCAGATTACATGAAAACAGTGTAGGCAGACTTCTTCATGTAAAGAAATATATAACTGTATATATATGTGATTTCATCTCGCAGAGTTACACTTTTCTCTTCATTGAGCAGTTTTGTTGTGTGGAATCTGCAAAGGGATACTTGGGAGCACATAAAGTCCAATGATGAAAAAGGAAATATTTTCAAGTAAAAACTGGAGAGAAACTTTTAAGAAACTCCTTTGTGATGTGTGCATTCACCTCATAGAGCTAAATGTTTCTGTTGAGGAAGCACTGTGGCATCACTGTTTTTGTGGTGTCTGAGAAGGGATATTTGGGAGTGCATTGAATCCTATGGTGGAAAAGGAAATATCCTCAGATAAAAACTAGAAAGAAGCTATCTGAGAAAGCACTTTGTGGTGTGTGTATTCTTCTCACAGAGTTACACAATTCTTTTCATGAAGCAGTTTGGTAACACTGTTTTTGGGGAATTTGAGAAGGGATATTTTGGATTTGGATCGCTTTGAATCCTATGGTGACAAAGGAAGTATCCTCAGATAAAAACTAGAAAGAAGCTTTCTGAGAAAGTGCTTTGTAATGAGTGAATTCCTCTCACAGATTTACACCTTTTTTTCATGGAGAAGTTTGTAAACAGTGTTTTCATGGAATCTGCAAAGAGATACCTGGAAGCGCATTGAGGCATATAGTGAAAACAAAATGTCTTTAAAAAGAAAACTAGAAAGAAGCTTTCTGAGAAACGTCTTTTTGATGTGTGAATTCATCTCACAGATTTACACCATTCTTTTCATTGAACATTTTTCTAACAATGTTTTCATGGAATTTTCAATAGGATATTTATTTGTGCATTGAAGCCTATGGTGACTAAGGAATTATCCTCAGATAAAAAACAAAAACAAGCTTTCTGAGAAACTGCCTTAGGATGTGTGATCTCACAGAGTTACAGTGTTCTTTTCATTGATGAGATTCCTAACACTGTTTTCTTGGAATTTGCAATAGGATATTTTGGAGCCATTGAAGTTTAGGGTGACAAAGGAAATATCCTCAGACAAAAACTAGAAAGAAGCTTTCTGATAAACTTCTTCATGATTTGTGAATTCATCTCACAGCATTACATGATTCTTTTCATGGAGCAGTTTGGTAGCACTGTTTTTATTGAATTTGCAAAGGGATATTCAGGAGCTCCTAGAGGTCTATGGTGAAAAAGGAAATAACCTCAGATAAAAACTGGAGTGCAGCTTTTCGAGAAACAGTTTTCTGATGTGTGTATTCACATCATAACATTTAACCTTTCTGTTGATTGAGCAGTTTGGCATCAATGTTTCTGTGGTATCTGAGAGGAGATATTTGGAAATATGTTGAAGCCTGTGGAGAAAAAGGAAATATCCTCAGATAAAAACTAGAAAGAAGCTTTCTGAGAAATTACTTTATGATGGTGAATTCATCTCACAGAATTTCAATGTTGTTTTCATTGAAAAGTTTGGTAATGCTGTTTTTGAGTAATCTGCAAACGGAAATTCAGGAGTGCATAGAGTCCAAGGTCAAAAAATGAATTATCTTCAGGTAATAAATGGAGAGAAGCTCTCTGAGAAACTCCTTTGTGATGGGGGCATTCATCTCACAGAGCTAAACATTTCTGTTGAGGGAGAACTTTAGCATCACTGTTTGTGTGGTGTCTGACAAGGGATATTTGAGAGCACATGGAAAACAATGGTGGAAAAGGAAATATCCTCAGATAAAAACTAGGAAGCTTTCTGAGAAACTACTTGGTGATGTGTGAATTCATCCAACAGAATGCACCCTTCTCTTCATTGAGCCTTTTGATAACACAGTCTTCATGGAATCTGCAATAGGATGTTTTGGAGTGCATTGAACCCTCTGGTGACAAATTAAATATCCTCAGATAAATATTAGAAAGAAATTTTCTGAGAAACTGATTTGTGATGTGTGACTTCATCTCACAGAGTTGCACCACTCTTTTCATTGAGCTGTTTGATAAAACTGTTTTCATGGAATCTGCATTAGGATATTTAGGAGCACATTAAAGCCTGTGGTGAAGAAGGATATATCCTCAGAGAAAAACCAAAAAGAACTTTCTGAAAACTACTTTGTGATGTGTGAATTCATCTCAGAGATTTACACTGTTTTTTTTTTTTTTCCATTGAGCAGTTTGCAAACACTGTTTTCTTGGAATCAGCAATAAGGTACTTGGGAGTGCGTTGAAATTTATGGAGATAAAGGAAATATCCTCTGACAAAAACATGAAATAAGCTTTCTGAGAAACTGCTTTGTGACTTGTGAATTCATCTCAGAGAAGTTCCACCTTTCTTTTCATGGAGTAGTTTGGTAGCACTGTTTTTGGGGAATCTGTGAAGGAGTATTTTATATCACATTGAATATTATGGTGACAAAGGTTATATAAACAGATAAAAACTAGAAAGAAGCTTTCTGAGAAACTTCTTTGTGATGTGTGAATTCATCTCACAGAGTTACAACTTTCTTTTCATGGAGCAGCTTGCTAACACTGTTTTCATGGAATTTGCAAAGGGATATTTGGGAGCACAATGAGGCCTGTAGTGAAAAAGTATATATACTGAGATACAAACTAGAAAGAAGCTTTCTGAAAAACTGCCTTGTGATGTGTGAATTCATCTCACACAGTTACACCATTCTTTGCTTTGAGCAGTTTGATAAGACTGTTTTCGTGGAATCTGCAATAGGATATTTGGGAGTGCATTGAAGCCTATGGTGACAAAGCAAATATCCTCAGATAAAACCAAAAAAAAGCTTTCTGAGAAACTGCTTTGTGATGTGTGAATTTATCTCACAGAGTTACACCTTTCTTTTCTTGGAGCAGTTTTCTAACACTGTTTTCGAGGAATCTCCAAAGGGATATTTGGGAGTGCTTTGAGGGCTATGGTGAAACAGGAAATATCATCAGATAAAAACTAGAAAGAACCATTTTGAGAAACTGCTTTGTGATGTGCGAATTCATCTTACAGAGTTACTCCGTTGTTTTCATTGAGCGGTTTGCTAACACTGTTTTATGGGAATCTGCAATGGGATATATCAGGACACGTTTTAAGCTTATGGTGGAAAAGGAAATAATCTCATATAAAAACTGGAAGGAAGCATTCTTAGAAACCATTTTGTGATGTGTTAATTCATCTCACTGAGTTACACAATTCTTTTCATGGGTCAGTTTTTTAGCACTGTTTTTGGGGAATCCGAGAAGTTATATTTTGAATCACATTGAAGCCTATGGCAACAAAGGAAATATCCTCAGATAAAGACTGAGAAGAACTTTCTGAGTAACTGCTTTGTGATGTGTGAATTCATCTCACAGTGTAACACTGGTTTTTTTCATTGAGCAGTTTGCTAAAACGGTTTTCTTGGAATGTGCAATTGGATATTTCAGAGTGCACTGAAGCTTATGGTTGCAAAGGATATATCCTCACACAAAAAATAGAAAAAAGCTTTCTGAGAAACTGCTTTGTGATTTGTGAATTCATCTCACGGAGTTACACCTTTCTTTTACAGGAGCAGTTTGGTAGCACTGTTCTAGGGGAATCTGAAAAGAGATATTTTGGATTACATAGACGCCTATGGAGACAAGGGAAATAGCCTCAAATAAAAACTAGAAAGAATCTTTCTGAGATACTTCTTTGTGATGTAAGTATTCATCTCACAGAGTAACACCTTTCATTTAAATGGAGCAGTTTGCTAACACTGTTTTCGTGGAATCAACAAAAGGATATTTGGGAGCGAATTGAGGCCTGTGGTGAAAAAGGAAATATCCTTAGATAAAAACTAGAAAGAATCTTTCTGAGAAACTACTTTGTGATGTGTGAATGCATCTCACAGATTTACACCTTTCTTTTCATGGAGCAGTTTGCTAAAACTATTTTCTTGGAATCTTCAGAGGTATATTCACGAGCGCATTGAGGCCTATAAAGAGAAAAGAAATATAAACAGAGACAAACTAGAAAGAAGCTTTCTGAGAAACTGTTTTGTGATTTGTGAATTCATCTCACAGAGTTACACGATTCTTTTCATAGAGCAGTTTTGTAGCACTGTTTTTGGGGAATCTGAGAAGGGATATTTTGGATCACATTGAAACCTACGGTGACAAAGGAAATATCCTCAGATCGAAACTAGAAAGAAGCCTTCTGAGAATCTTCCTCATGATTTGTGATTTTATCTCACAGAGTTACACATTTTTTTTCATGGAGCAGTTTGATAACACTGCTTTCGTGGAATCTGTAAAGGCACATTTGGGAACCCTTGGGTCCTAAGGTGAAAAAGCAATCATGCACACATAAAAGCTAGAAAGAATCCTTCTGGGAAACTGCTTTGTGATGTGTGAATTCATCTCAGAGAGTTACAATGTTGTTTTCATTGAGCAGTTTGCTAACACTGTTTTCTTGGAACCTGCAAACGGATATTTCGGAGCACATTGAAGCTCATGGTGACAAAACATATGTCCTCATATAAAAATTAGAAAGAAGATTTGTGAGAAACCGGTTTGTGACTTGTGAATTCATCTTCCAGAGTTATACTGTATCTTTCATTGAGCAGTTTGATAACACTGTTTTTGTGGAAGCTGCAATGGGACTTCTTGGAGTGCATTGAAGCTTATAGTGACAAAAGAAATATCCTCAGACAAAAACTAGAAAGAATCTTTCTGAGAAACTGCTTTGTGATTTGTGAATTCATCTCAGAGTGTTACACGATTCTTCTCTTGGATCATTTTGATAGCACTCTTTTTGTGGAATCTGAGAAGGGATATTTGGGATCACATTGAAGCCTATGGTGAAAGAAAATATACTCAGATAAAAACTAGAAAGAAGCTTTCAGAGAAAACTCTTTGTCATGTGTGAACTCACCTCCCATGCTTACACCATTCTTTTCATTGAACAGTTTGAAAACACTGTATTTGTCCAACCTGCAGTAGGATATTTGGGGGCACGTTGAAGCCTATGGTGACAAAGGAAATATCCCTGGACAAAAACTAGAAATAAGCTTTCTGAGCAACTGCTTTGTGATTTGTGAATTCATCTCACAGAGTTATGCCTTTCCATTGAGCAATTTGCTAGCACTGTTGTCATTGAATCTGCAGTGGGATATTTGGGAGGGCTTTAAGGCCTGGGGTGAAAAAGGAAACACCCTCAGATAAAAACTAGAAAGATGCTTTCTGAGAAACTGCTTTGTGATATGTGAATTCATCTCACAGAGTTACACCGCACTTTTCATTGAGCAGTTTGATCACACTGTTTTCGGGGAATCTGCAATAGGATATTTGGGAGTGCTTTGAAGCCCATGGTGATGAGGGAAATATCCTCAGATAAAACCTGGAAAGAATCTTCTTTAGAAATGACTTTGTTATTTCATCTCACAGAGTTACACGATTGTTTTCATGGATCAGTTTGGTAGCCCTGTTTTTGGGGAATCTGAGAAGGGATAGTTTGGATCACATTGAAGCCTATGGTGACAAAGGAAATATCCTCAGATAAAAGCTAGAATGCAGATTTCTGAGAAAGTTCTTTGTGATTTGTGAATTCATCTCAAAGATATAGACCTTTTTCTTCATTTATAAGTTTGATAACACTGTCTTCCTGGAAACTGCGAGAGGATATTTGGGAGGTCATTGAAGCCTATGGTGACAATGGAAATATCCTCAGACAAATCCAAAAAGAACTTTTCTGAGAGACTGTTTTGTGATGTGTGAATGGATCTCAAAGAGTTACACTGTTCTTTTCCTTCAGCAGTTTGCTTATACTGTTTTCATGGTATCTGCAATGGGATATTTCGAATCGCATTGAAGCCTATGATGACAGAGGAAATATCCTCAGACAAAAACTAGAAAGAAGCTTCCTGTGAATCTGCTATGTGATTTTTGAATTCATCTCGCAGTTACACCTTCTTTTTATGGAGCAGTTGGCTGCACTGTTTTTGGGGAAATTTAGAAGGGATTTTATGGATGTCATTGAAGCCTATGGTGTAAAAGTAAATATCCTCAGATAAAAACTAGAAAGAAGCTTTCTGAGAAACAGCTTTGTGATGTGTGAATTCAAATCACAGAATTATGCCTTCCTTTTCATGGAGCTGTTTACTGTCTTTGTGGAATCCGCAATGGGATATTTTGGAGTACATTGAAGCTCATGGTTTCAAATGAAATATCCTCATATAAGAACTATAAAGAAGCTTTCTGAGAAACCGTTATGGATGTGTTAATTCATCTCACAGAGGTACATGATACTTTTCATGGATCAGATTGGTAGTATTTTGGGGGGGGAATCTGAGAAGGGATATTTGGATCGCCTTGAAGCCAATGATGAAAATGAAATATCCTCAGATAAAAAGTAGAAAGAAGCTTTCTGAGAAAGTCCTTTGTGATGGGTGAACTCATCTCACAGTGTTACACCATTCTTTTCATTGAGCAGTTTGATAACACTGTTTTCGAGGAATTTGCAACGGGATACTTGGGAATGCATTGAAGCCTATGGTGTCAAAGGAAATATCATCAGATAAAAACTAGAAAGAAGTTTTCTGAGAATCTTCTTTATGACGTGTGAATTCAATAGAAGGAGTTACACTTTCCTTTTCATGGAGAAGTTTTCTAACACTGTTTTCGTGGAATCTGCACATGAATATTTGTGCACACATTGAGGCCTATGGTTAAACAGGAATATTCTTAGATAAAACCTAGAAAGACGCTTTCTGAGATATAGCTTTGTGACGTGTGAATTCGTCTCACAGAGTTACACTATTCCTTTCATTGAGCAGTTTGCTAACACTGTTTTTCTGGAATCTGCAAAGGGATATTTTGGAGAGCATTGAAGTTTAAGGTGGCAAAGGAAATACCCTCATATAAAAACTAGAAAGATTCTTTCTGAGGATATGCTTTCTGATGTGTTAATTCATCTCACAGAGTTACAAGATTCTTTTCATGGATCAGATTCTTTGCACTGTGTTCATGGAATCTGTAAAGGGATATCGGGCAGTGCATGGAGGCCAATAGAGTAAAAGCGAATATATTCAGATAAAAACTAGAAAGAAGTTTTCTGTGAAAGTTCTTTGTGATGTGTGAATTCATCACACAGAGTTACAGCTTTCTTTTCATGGAGGAATTTGCTAACACTCTTTTCTTGGAATCTGCAATGGGATATTTCAGATAATTTTGAAGCTTGTGGGAATATCCTTAGAAAAAAACTAGAAAGAAGCTCTCTGAGAGACTGTTTTGTGATCTGTGAATTCATCTCACAGAGTTACATGATTCTTTTTATGGAGCAGTTCGGTAGCACTGTTTTTGTGGAACCTGAGAAAGGCTATTTTGGATCATGTTGAAGCCTATGGTGACAAAGGAAGTATCCTAAGATAAAAATTAGAAAGAAACTTTCTGAGAAACTTCTTTGTGATGTGTGAGTTCATTTCACAGAGTTACACCTTTCTTTTCATGGAGCAGTTTTGTAGCACTGTTTTTGGGGAATCTGGGAAAGGACATTTTGAAATGTATTGAAGCCTATGGTGACAAAGGAAATATCCTCAGATAAAAACTAGAAAGAAGGTTTCTGAGAAACTGCTTTGTGATGTGTTAATTCATCACACAGAGTTACACTATTCTTCTCTTGGAACAGTTTCCAAACACTGTTTTCTTGGAATATGCAAAGGGATATATGGAGCATATTGAATCTTATGGTTACAAAGTAAATATCCTCAGAAAAAAACTAGAAAGAAACTTTCAGAGAAACTTCTTTATGATTTGTGAATTCATCTCACAGAATTACACAATTCTTTTCATCGAGCAGCTTGGTAGCACTGTTTTTGGGGAATCTGAGAAGGGATAGTTTGGATCACATGGAAGACTACAGTGACAAAGGAAATACCTTCAGATAAAAAATCAAAAGAAGCTTTCTGAGAAACTTCTTTGTGATGTGTGAATTCATCTCACAGTGTTACACCATTCTTTTCATTTAGCAGTTTGCTACCTGCTAAATCTGTTTTCGTTGGATCTGACAAGTGATATTTGGAAGCACATTGAGGAATATGGTGAAAAAGGAAACACCCTCAGATAAAAACCGTAAAGAGGCTTTCTCAGAGACTGCTCAGTGATGTGTGAATTCATCTCACAAATTTACACTGTTGTTTTCATTGAGCAGATTGCTAACGCTGTTTTCTTGGAATCTGCAATGGGATATTTTGTAGCACCTTGAAGCTTATGGTGACAATGGAAATATCCTCATATAAAACCTGGAAAGAAACATTCTGAGAAACTTCTTTGTGATGTGTATATTCATCTCACAGAGTTACACCTTTCCTTTCATGGAGCAGTTTGCTAACACTGTTTTCATGGATTCTGCAAAGGAATATTTGGGGCGCATTGAGGCCTATAGAGAAAAAGGATATATCCTCAGATAAAATCCAAAAGGAAGCTTTCTGAGAAACTGCTATGTGATGTTTCAATGCACCTCACAGAGTGACACTGTTCTTTTCATTGATCAATTGGCTACTCTGTTTACTTGGAATCTGCAATGGGATATTTCAGAGCACATTGAAACTTATAGTGACAAAGGAAATATCCTCATATAAAAACTAGAAAGAAGCTTTCTTCGAAACCGTCTGTGATTTGTTAATTCACCTCACTGTGTTACATGATTCTTTTCCTGGATCAGTTTGGTAGCACTGTTTTTGGGGAATCTGAGAGGGATACTATGGATGAAAATGAAGCCAATGGTGCCAAATAAAATATCCTCAGATAAAAATTAGAAAGAAGCTATCTGAAAAAGTTCTTCATGGTGTGTGAATTCATCTCACAGAGTTACACCTTTCTTTACATGGAGCAGTTTGTTAACACTGTTTCATGGAAACTGCAAAGGGACATTTAGGAGTGCAATGGGGCCTATAGTGAAAAAATATATATATATCCTCCAAAAAAAAAAACTAGAAAGAAGCTTTCTGAGAAACTGCTTTGTGATTTATGAATTCATTTCACAGAGTTACTCCATACTTTCCATTGAGCAGTTTGATTACACTGTTTTTGTGGAATCCGAAATAAGATATTTGGGAGTGCATTGAAGCCTATGGTGACAAAGGAAATATGCTCAGATAAAAGTCAAAAAGATGTTTTCTGCGAAATTGCTTTGTGATGTGTGAATTCATTTCACAGAGTTACACCATTCTTTTCATTGAGCAGTTTGATAACATTGTTGTCGTGGAATCTGCAATAGTGTATGTTGGAGTGCATTGAAGCCTGTGGTAAAAAAGGAAACACTCTCAGATAAAAACTATAAAGAAGCTTTCTGAGAATCTTCCTTGAGATGTGTGAATTCATCTCACATAGTTACATGGTTCTTTTCATTGAGCAGATTGCGAACACTGTTTTCTTTAAATCTGCAAACGGATATTTCAGAGGGCATTGAGGTTTATAGTGACAAAGTAAATATCCTCAGACAAAAACTAGAAAGAAGCTTTCTGAGAAACTACTTTGTGATTTGATAAATCATCTCACAGAGTTACATAATTCTTTTCACAGAGCAGTTTGGTAGCAGTTTTTGGGAAATCCTAGGGGAGACATTTTGGATCACATTGAAATCTAAGGTGACAAAGGATATATCATCAGATAAAAATTAGAAAGAAGCTTTCTGAGATCCTTCTTGGGGATGTGTGAATTTATCTCACAGAGTGATAACTTTCTTTTCATAGAGCAGTATGCTAACACAGTTTTTGTGGAATCATCAGTGGGATATATGGAAGCGCATTGATGCCTAAGGTGAAAAAGAAAATATGTACAGGACTATGTGCTCGCAAACAAGATGTTCCCAATAAGTCCTGCTCTTGCACACAAAGCAGGGCGTTCCTTCCCTGTAAACAGGGAGGACAAAGGAGCCAGCTGCAAACAGCAGACCCTATTGACTAGTTAATGTGTAAACATCTTGAGAAACCAGAAAGTCAGGAAAAGGTCAGAAAAACAACACAAGACTTGTGACTTGGCAACATTCCACAACCGACTGCATAAAATAAAGCAGAGCTTGCCATTCAGGGTGGCTGCCATGTTTGTCTCGTCCTGTGTTGTCTTGTGTGTTCATTCCTTTGTTTAGGAAACACACGGACCCCAACATCTGGTGCAGCGAGCAGGGTCCATGGCTCCACGAGAGCAAGGAACTGGAGGGGGAACACCCAGGGCAGGTAAATAAAGAAGGGGGACCCACGGGAAAATTATGGGGAATTCCACCTCTCTGGCCTCTGAATATTTGTGGTTACTCCAGGGACTGTTGATGTTTATAGGAGTAAAAGTAAAAGAAAAGACTTTGAAATGATTGCCCACATTGAAAAACATTGTTATTGGTTTCAATATCAAACCAAAGTGCAGTTAAATCGAAAGGAATGGTTACAAGTGGTTAAAGTCCTGGGTCGAGCTCATCAGCAAGGGCACACAATGCCTCTGACTTTGTGGACTTTGTGTAGTTCCATTACTCAGGCATTAGAGTTACTTGAAACTGACTCAGAGGTGGCGATACTGCCACAGGAGGTGAGGCATCTGAAGGTTTAGAGAGGAATGATCCTAGAGAGGAACATATTTATGCCCCAGTTGCTGAGGACAAGGAATTGGAAGAAGAGCTAGTGCCTCCTTCATCTGAAGGAAATTCTGATTTGCAGCGTATTTTAGAGATATTAAAACAGTTGTTAAAATTGCAAGGTGTCGCTGCCCCTGTTTCTCCTATCTCTCTGCCATGAGCCTTCCCTGTTACCTTCCCTTCTGCTCCTTTGGAAAAAGATTTCCCTTTGCCTCCACCTCCAACCTCTTTGCCTATGTCAGGTCAGGTTTTCTCTGTGCCTTTTCCTCCTGTAGGAGAAAAGAAGGAATTGAAGGAAAAGGATGATTTTGAGGAATTAGATCTATTCCCAATAACACGGGCTGCTTTCGGCCCCAATGCTCAGTTCCCAAACGGTGGCCAGAATGTGACTTTTACAGCCCTACAGTTTAAATTTTTGAAAGAAATGAAAGCTGCAACAAAAATTATTAAGACCTTTAAAGGCCACTGGAGCTAATTTAGATGAGCATATTCGGGCATGTGCAGGCGTTGGAGGAGCTGTTAACAATGCTCAGTTGTTCACTGGAGCACTTTCTGAGGCCTTAAAGAGTAATTTTAAACAAGGTATGTGTTTTCAATGCGGGAAACCCGATCATTTTAAGAAAGAATGCCAGAAAAATTGGGCTTCCCGACTGCTAAAGAGAAAAAGTTACCTTCTGCGGAGTGCAAACGATGTGGAAAAGGTCGACATTGGACAAATGAACGTCATTCAAAAACAGATAAGAGTGGAAATTTATTGTCACCCCTACCGGGAAATGGGAACCAGGGTCTGCAGGCTTGGGGCCCCAACAATTACAATGCAGGCCTACCACAATACCCAGTGAGCGATGGCTTACAACATCAAGGAATGACTTTGAGTCATCCTTAAGGGTATCACCCCCTACCCCAGTTTCCCAGCTTTATGCTGCAACTAAGCAGAGTGCTGCTGCCGACTTAGCTATTACTCAACCTTATACTCTGTCTCCTAATGGAGGAATATATAAGTTAACTACTGGAGTGTGTGGCCCTTTACCAAAGGGACATGTAGGACTTTTGTTAGGTCGAAGCAGCAGCGCTAAGCGGGGGTTAATGGTGGTCCCAGGAATTATTGATCCTGATTTCACTGATGAAATCCTTATTATGGCACAAGTCTCACAATTTATGCACCTAGAGGCATGGGAAAATATTGCACAATTGCTTTTATTGCCTTTTTTTCCTTTCTTATCTAGAGATGTGTCTTGTCAAGGAGGTTTTGGTAGTACTGGGAAAACTTTTCTGGGAAACATTAGTTTCTGATCAAAAACCTTTATGTTCATTGTAAATTAAAGGGATACTTTTTGAGGGATTAGTTGACACAGGAGCAGATGTATCTATTATATGTTTGGCTCAATGGCCTGATCTTTGGAAAAAGAAACAAGTATCAGTTACCGTATCTGGCCTAGGTATTGCTACTATAGTCTACCAAAGTGTCGAGCTGCTGAGCTGTGTAGGACCTGAAGGACAACAAGGAAAAGTGTTCTTTTATATTGTTCCCATTAATATTAAACTTTGGGGCCATGATCTTTTACAACAATTTGGTGCCTTTTTAAACATTCCTCATATTTCTTCAGCTGCCAAAAATATGATGTTCAAAAAAACCCTTAGCCACTGTCCACAAGCCTCAAGGTTTACAATTGAAGTGGAAAACTACAACTCCTGTTTGGGTGGAACAGTGGCCATTACCTAAAGAAAAACTTGAGGCTTTAAAGAATTTAGTTAAGGAACAATTGGCCGAGGGGCATATTGAACCAAGTACTTGGAATTCCCCCATGTTTGTCATTAAGAAGAAAAGTGGAAAATGGCATTTATTAACTGATCTTAGAGCTGTAAATGCTTGTATTCAACCTATGGGGACTTTACAACCTGGGCTTCCTTTGTTTATACCATATTTGTCATTCCACTGGTATTCCATTTAACAGTCAAGGCCAAACAATTATTGAAAGAGCCAATTTAAAATTACAACTTTTAAAACAAAAAGGGGGAGATGGGCGAGATTCCCAAAAACATCAAATTCTGAAAGCCCTTTTTATTTTAAATTTTCTCAACCATTGGCGCCAATTACAGCAGTCTGCAGTGGTGAAACATTTTCAAAAGCCTTTAGAAAAGCCACAAAACAGTAATCTGTGGGTGTATTATCCTTCATTACAAGGGCCATATTTAAAAGGAAAAGTTTTACAATGGGGCCGACGCTATGTTCTTGTCTGTACAGGTGCCGGAGATGAGTGGTTTCCATCTCGACGGTTGAAATAGTGCCATGGTGAAGAGGAGCCGATCCGAAGGGTTCCTCGAGGAATTTCAGGAGCTGAATCTGAGCGCTCAGAGAACATTCACCTTCAGGACTCAACGTGCGGAGTCCCCAACATGGGATCAACTGAAAAAGCTTACTCAGGAAGCTGAAGGGGTTGTTCAACAAGCTGGGCAGCCCAAAACCTCACTGACTTTATTCCTGGCTATGCTGGCCATAGTAAATTGCCAGATAATGGCTGGAGAATTTACATACTGGCCCTATATTCCTTTTCCACCCTTATATCAAGGTGTGGCCTAGGGAGACAGAGAAGTCCCAGTACTTACTAATGATACTGCTTGGATGCCATCACCTTTTTTAAACCAGGATCCTGAATTAGACACTGGCACAGCAAATAGTTCATACCAATTTGGGGTTGAAGAGTTACCTATATGTCTTGGGAATAGTCCACATTGTCTGCATCTTTCTCATGAGGCTTGGGCTGTTCACTATAACCGTAATCATATCTCTGCCTTTACTATGATTATTGTGGCTCAAAGTTTCAAGTATAATCATACTACATTACTTAATGAAACTCTGCCAACTACATTATCTTTATGCCCCATCCCAGATGTGTCTGGAGGTGTTTCCCAACTAAAGTGGACTAGATGTAGAGGTAATGGGCTGCGACTGTTGTTAGAAGTAAAAGGGAAAGTTCGTAAATACCTTGTTACTGATTGGAATGTACATGGAGATTTTCAAACTAAATTTAGTCATGTCAACCTGCGCTGGCATAAGAGTAATCACAGCATCGCTGCAGATGGCAATGAAACTATTATTTGGCATGATGGTGGTTTATCACCCCCTATGCTGCATTTGGCTAATACCTCACAAATACAAAGTCATATTTGGAAGTTGCTAGCTGCTGATAAACCAATGTTCACTTTCACGGGAAACATGTCCTTGAATCTTACTCCTAATATTGCTAACCCTTTCCATATATCTTTGCATCGAAATAGTTCTAGATATGTTATTGAATGTGTAAGAAAACCTTATTTGTCGTTAACAGGAATTTTTAAATGGGATAATAATACAGGGGTAGTTAACTGTACGGACAATTGTACATTCTTAAGTTGTATAAATACTACTTGGTGGAATAATAATTGGAATGAGTCTCATTCTGATTTATATATACTAAGAGCCAGAAAAGAAACCTGGCTACCTGTGAACTTAACACGTGCCTGGAGTGAATCTTCTGGGGTTACTCAAATTTACAAAGTAATGCAAGATCTTGTCCACCACAGCCGGAGAGTAGTTGAGGTCGTCGTAGCAGCAGTGGTGGGACTTGTAGCAATTGCTTCCACCACCACCGTTGCTGGACTAGCTCTACCCCAGAGTATACAAAATGCAGAATTCATACAACAATGGCATGAACAATTTCATTTGTTGTGGCCACAACAACGAGACATAGATGCTCATCTGACTGAATGAGTGGATAACTTGGAACAAGTGGTTTCTTGGATAGGAGATCAGCTAACAGTGTTGAATACTCGAGCTTTGTTAAAATGTGATTGGAATACTCAGAGTTTCACGATTCTTTTCAAGAGGCAGTTTGCTAACACTGTTTTCTTGGAATTGGCAATGCGATAGTTGGGAACACATGGAAGCTTATGGAGACAAAGAAAATATACTCAGACAAAAACTCGAAAGAAGCTTTCTGAGGAACTGCTTTGTAATTTGTGAATTGATCTCAGAGTTTCATGATTCTTTTCATGGAGCAGTTTGCTAGCACTGTTTTTGGGGAATCTGAGAAAGGATATATTGGATCCCATTGAAGCCTATAGTAACAAAGGAAATATCTTCATATAAAAACTAGAAAGAAGCTTTCTCAGAAACTGCTGAGAGACGTGTTAATTCATCTCACAGCATTGCACAATTCTTTTTATGAATCAGTCTGTTAGCACTGTTTTTCGGGAATCTGAGAAAAGATATTTTGGATTGCATTGAAGCCTATGGTGACAAAGGAAATATCCTCAGATAAATACTAGAAATAATCCTTCTGAGAAATTTCTCTGTGATTTGTGATTTCATCTCACACAGTTACACCTTTCTTTTCATGTTGCCATTTGCTAACGCTGCTTTCATGGAATCTGCAAAGGGATATTTGTGAGCGCGTTGAGGCCTATAGTTAAAAAGGAAATATTCTCATAGGAAAACTAGAAAGAAGCTTTCTGAGAAACCGCTTTGTGATGCACGAATTCAGGTCACAGAGTTACACTGTTCTTTTCACTGAGCAGTTGGATAACACTGTTTTCTTGGAATCTGCTATGGGTTATTTCAGAGCACAATGAAGCTTATTGTGAATAAGGAAATATCCTCAGACAAAAGCTAGAAAGAAACTTTCTGAGAAAGTGCTTTGTGATTTGTGAATTCATCTCAAAGAGTTACATGATTATTTTCATGGATCAGTTTGATAGCACAGTTTTTGGGGAATCTCAGAAGGGATATTTTGGATCACATTGAAGCTTATGGTGACAGAGGATATATCCTCTTTAAAAAAATAGAAGGAAGTTTTATGAGAACCCTCTTTGAGATGTGTTAATTCATCTCATAGAGCTATATGATTCTTTTCATTTATCACTATGGTAGCACTGTTTTGGGGGAAACTGAGAAGAGATATTTTGGTTCACATGGAAGCCTACGGTGACTAGGGAAATGCTCTCAGATAAAAGTTAGACAGAAACATTCTAAGAAAGTTCTTTGTGATGTGTGAATTCATCTCACAGAGTTACACTTTTCTTTTCATGTAGCAGTTTGCTAACACTGTTTCTGTGGAATCTGCAAAGGGATATTTGGGAGTGCATTGTGGCCTATAGTGAGAAAGAAAATATCCTCATATAAAAACTAGATAGAAGCTTTCTGAGAAACTTATTTGTGGTGTGTGAATTCTTCTCACTGAGCTACACCATTCTTTTCATTGACCAGTTTGATGACACTTTTTTCGTGGAATTTGCAATAGGATATTTGGGAGTGCATTGAAGCCTATAGCGACAAAGGAAATATCCTCAGATAAAAAACAAAAAAGAAGCTTTCTGAGAAATTGCCTTGTGTTGTGTCAATTCATTTCACGAAGGTACACTGTTCTTTCCATTGAGCAGTTTGCTAAAACTGTTTTCTGGGAATCTGCAGTGTAATATTTCAGAGTGCATTGAAGCTTTTGGTGACAAAGGAAATATCCTCAGGTAAAAACCAAAAAGAAGTTTTCTCAGAAACTGCTTTGTGTTGAGTGAATCCATCTCACAGAGTTACACTGTTGCATTCATTGAGCAGTGTGCAAACACAGTTTTCTTGGAATCTTCAATGGAATATTTCGTAGCTCATTGAAGCTTTTGGTGACAACCAAAATACCATCAGATAAAAACTAGACAAAAGCTTTCTGAGAAACCAGTTTGTGATGTGTTAATTCATCTAACAGGGATACATGATTCTTTTCATGGATCAGTTTGGTAGCACTGTTTCTAGGTAATCTGAGAAGGAATATATTGGATCACATTGAATTTATGGTGACAAAGAAAATAACCTCAGGCAAAAACTAGAAAGAAAGTTTCTGAAAAAGTTCTTTCTGATATGTTAATCCATCCAAAGAGTTACACCTTTCTTTTCAAAGAGTAGATTGCTAACACTGTTTAACAGGGTTTTGCAAAGGGATATTTGGGAGTGCATTGAGGCCTAAGGTGAAAAAGGAAATGTCCTCAAATGAAAACTAGAAAGAAGCTTTCTGAGAAACTGCTTTGTTATGTGTGAATTCATCTCACAGAGTTACACTGTTCTTTTCCTTGAGCAGTTTGTGAACACTGTTTTCTTGGAATCTGCAATGGGATACTTCAGACTGCATTGAAGCTTATGGTGACAAAGGAAATATCCTCATATTAACTAGAAAAAAGCTTGCTGAAGCACCCCTTTGTGATGTTTTAATTCATCTCAAAGTGTTACACGATCCTTTTCAATTACCATTTTTGTAGCAGTGTTTTTGGGATATATGAGAAGGGATACTTTGTATCATATTGAAGCCTATGGTGACAAAGGAAATAACCTCAGATAAAAACTAGAAAGAAGCTTTCTGAGAAAGTACTTTCTGATGTGTTAATTCATCCCACAGAGTTACACCTCTATTTTCATAGAGCAGTTTGCAAACACTGTTTCCCTGGAATGTGCAAAGGGATATTTGTGATCGCATTGAGGCCTACGGTAAAAAAGGAAATAACCTCAGATAAAAACTAGAAATAATCTCCCTGAGAAACTGATTTGTGATGTCTGAGTTCATCTCACAGAGTTATAACATTCTTTTCATGGAACAGTTTGGTAGCACTGTTTTTGGGGAATCTGAGAAGGGATATTTTGTAATGAAATTGAAGTCTAAGTTGACAAAGGAAATATCCTCAGATTAAAACTAGAAAGTAGTTTTCTGAGAAATTTCTCTGTGATGCGTGAGTTCATCTCACAGAGTTACACGTTTCTTTTCATGGAGCAGCTTGCAAACACTGTTTTCAAGGAATCTGCAATGGGATATTCTGGAGCACATTGAAGCCTATAGCGAAAAAGGAAATATCCTCAGATAAAAAATAGAAAGAAACTTTCTCAGAAACAGTTTTGAGATGTTAGAATTCATCTAACAGAATCACACCGTTCTTTTCATTGAGCAACTTGATAACACTGTTATCCTGGAATCTGCAGTAGGATATTGCAGAGCGTATTGAAGCCTATGGCAACAAAGGAAATATCCTCAGACAAAATCCAAAAAGAAGCTTTGTGAGAAGCTTCTTCATGATGTGTGAATTAATCTCACAGATTTACACCTTTCTCTTCATGGAGCAGTTTGCTAACCCTATTTTCCTGGAATCTGCAAAGGGATGTTCGTGAGTGCCTTGAATCAAAAGTTGAAAAAGTAAATATCCTCAGACAAAAACTAGAGCGAAAATTTCTGAGAAACTGCTTTGTGAATTAGTCTCACAGAGTTACAAGATTCTTTTCCTGGAGCAGTTTGGTAGTACTGTTTTTGGGGAATCTGAAAAGGGATATTTTGGATTGCACTGAAGCCTATGGTGAAAAACAAAATAATCTCAGCTAAAAACTGGAAAGAAGCTTTCTGAGAAACTGCTTTGTGATGTGTGAATTCATCTCACAGAGTTACACTATTCTTTGCATTGAATAGTTTGCTTACACTGTTTTCTTGGAATCTACAATCTGATATTTTGGAACGCATTGAAGCACATGGAGACAAAGGAAATATCCTCATATAAAAACTAGATAGAAGCTTTCTGAGAAACTGCATTGTAGTTTCTTAGTATATTTCTCAGCATTACATGATTCCTTTCGTGGATCAGTTTGGAAGCACTGATTTTGGGAATCTGAGAAAGGATATTTTGGATCAATTTGAAGCCAGTGGTGACAAAGGAAACATCCTTAGATATAAACTAGAAAGAAGCTTTCTGAGAAAGTTCTTTGTGATGTGTCAATTCATCTAACAGAGCTGCACCTTTCTTTTCGTGGAGTAGTTATCTGACACTCTTTTCGTGGAATATGCAAAGGGATATTTGGGAGTGCAATGAGGCCTATAGAGAAAAAGGAAACATCCTCAGATAAAAACTAGAAAGAAGCTTTCTGAGAAACTTCTTTGGGATGTGTGAACTCATCTCACAGAGTTACACTTTCTTTTCATGGAGTAGTTTGCTAACACTGTTTTCCTGGAATCTGCAAAGGGATCTTTGGGAGTGCATTGAGGCCTATGGTGAAAAAGGAAATATCCTCAGAAAAAAACGAGACAGAAGCTTTCTAGGAAACTGCTTTATGATGTATGAATTCATCTCAGAATTACACTGTTGTTTTCATTGATCAGTGTGCTATCACTGTTTCCTTGGAATCTTCAATGGGATATTTCAGAGCACAATGAAGCATATGGCGAAAATGGATATATCCTCATAAAAAAAACTAGAAAGAAGCTTTTTTAGAAACTGCTTTGTGATTTGTAAATTCATCTCACAGAGCTACACGATTCTTTTCAAGGATCAGTTTGGTATCACTATTTCTGCGGAGTTTGAGAAGTGACATTTTGGATCACATTGAAGCATATGGTGACAAAGGAAATATACTCAGATAAAAACTAGAAAAATACTTTCTTAGAAAGCTCTTTGTGATGTGTTTTTTCATGTCATAGTTACACATTTCTATTCCTGGAGCAGTTTGCTAACGCTGTTATCGTGAAATCTGCAAAGGTACATTTGGGAGCGCAGTGAGGATTATAGAGAAAAGAGAAATATCCTCAGATAAAAACTAAAAGAAGCTTTCTGAGAAACTGCTTTATGATGTGTGAATTCATCTCACAGACTTACACCTTTCTTTTCCTTGAGCAGTTTTATAGCTCTGTTTTTGTGGAATCTGCAATAGGATATTTGGGAGCGCATTAAAGCCTATGGTGACAAAGGATATATCCTCAGATAAAACCAAAAGAAAGCTTTCTGAGACACTGCTTTGTGATGTAGTATTTCATCTCACGGAGTTACACTGTTCTTTTCATTGAGCAGTTTGCTCACCCTGTATTCCTGGAATCTGCAGTGGGATATTTTACAGCAAATTGAAGTTTATGGTGACAAAGGAAATATCCTCAGACAAAAACTGGAAAGAAGCTTTCTGAGAAACTGCTTTGTGATTTGTGAATTCGCCACACAGAGTTACCCATCTTTTCATGGAGTAGTTTGGTAGCACTGTTTTTGGTATATCTGATAAGGGATAATTTTGACTGCATTGTAGCCTGTGGTGATAAAGTAAATATTCTCAGATAAAAAGTAGGAAGAATCTTACTGAGAAAGTTCTTTGTGATGTGTGAATTCATCTCACAGAGTTACAGCATTCTTTTCATTGAGCAGTTTGATAACACTGTTTTCGTGGAATATGCATCAGGACATTTGGGAGCACATTGAAACCTATGGTGACAAAGGAAATATCCTCAGATAAAAACCAAAAAGAATCTTTCTGTGAAATGCTGTGTGATGTGTGAATTCATCTCACAGAATTACAACGTTCTTTTCATTCAGCAGTTTGCTAACACTATTTTCTTGGAATCTGCAATGGGATATTTCAGAGCACATTGAAACTTATGGTTACAAAGGAAATGTCCTCATATAAAAACTAGAAAGAAGCATTCTGAGAAACAGCGTTGTCATTTGTTAATTCATCTCATGGAGTTACAAAACATGATTCTTTTCATGTAGCAGTATGGTAGAAATGGTTTTGGGGAATCTGAGAAGGGATATTTTAGATCACACTGAAGCCTATGGTGACAATGGAAATATCCAGAGATAAAAACCAAAAAGAAGCCATCTAGTAAGCTGCTTTGTGATGCATGAATTCATCTCACAGGGTTACACTGTTCTTTTCATTGAACAGTTTTCTCAAACTGTATTCTTGGAATCTGCAATGGATTATTTCAGAGCACATTGAAGCTTATGCTGACAAATGAAATATCCTCAGACAAAAATGAGAAAGAAGCTTTCTGAGAAAAAGCTTTATGACTTGTGAATTCATCTCACAGAGTTGAACGTTTCTCTTCATGGAGCAGTTTGGTAGCACTGTTTTTGGACAATCTGAGAAGGAATATTTTGCATCACTTCAAAGCGTATGGTGACAAAGAAAAATAACCTCAGATAAAATCTAGAAAGAACATTTCTAAGAAACGTCTTTGTGATGTGTGAATTCATCTCACAGTGTTACACATTTCTTTTCATGGCGAAGTTTAGTCACGCTGTTTCTGGGGAAACTGAGAAGGGATATTTTGAATTGCATTCAAACCTATGGTGACAAAGCAAATATCTTCAGATAAATAATAGAAAGAAGCCTTCTGAGAAACTGCTTTGTGATGTGTGAATTCATCTCACAGAGTTACATGATTCTTTTCTTGGAGCATTTTGGTAACAATATTTTTGTAGAATCTGCAAAGGGATATATGGGATCACATTGAAGCCTACAGTGACAATGGAAATATCCTGAGATAAAAACCAAAAAGAAGCTTTCCGATAAGCTGCTTGTGATGTGTGAATGCATCTCACAGAGCTACACTGTTCTTTTCCTTGAGCAGTTTTCTCACACTGTATTCTTGGAATCTGCAATGGGATATATGGGAGCACACTGAAGCTTATGTTGACAAAGGAAATATCCTCAGACAAAAACTCTCAAGAAACTTTCTGAGAAACTGCTTTGTGATTTGTGAATTCATCACACAGATGAATCTTGAAGGAAGCTTTCAGAGAAACTTCTTAATGATGTATGAATTCATCTCAGAGAGCTACACCTTTCTTTTCATGGAGCAGTGTGCTAACACTGTCTTCATGGAATCTGCAAAGGGATATTTGGGAGCACATTGAGGTCTATGGTGAAAAAGGAAATATCCTCAGATAAAAACTAGAAAGAAGCTTTCTAAGAAACTGTTTTGTGATGTGTGAATTCATCTCACAGAGTTACACTCTTCTTTTAAATTAGCAGTTTGATAACACTATTTTCTTGGAATCTGCAATGGGATAGTTCAGATCCCATTGAAGCTTATGGTGACAAAGGAAATATCCTCAAATAAAAATTAGAAAGAATCTTTCTGAGAAACTGCTTTGTGATAGGTTAATTCATCTCACAGAGTTACACGATTTTTTTCGTGGATCAGTTTGGTAGAAATGTTCTTGGGTAATCTGAGAAGGGATATTATGAATGGCATTGAAGCCTGTCATGACAAAGGAAATATCCTCAGGTTAAAAACTAGAAAGAACCTTTCTGAGAAACTTCTTTGTTATGCGTCATTGCATATCCCAAATTACACCTTTATTTTCATGGAGCAGTTTGCTAACACTATTTTTATGAAATCCTTGAAGGGACATTCGTGAGCACACTGAGGCCTACGGAGAAAAAGGAAACATCCTCAGACAAAAAGTAGAATGCAGCTTTCTGTGAAACTGCTTTTTGATTTGTGAATTTATCTCACAGAGTTACACAATTCTTTTCATGGAGCAGTTTGATTACACTGTTCTTGGGGAAATCAGACAAGGGATATTTTGTATCGCCTTGAAACCTATGGTGACAAAGAAATATAAACAAATAAAAACTAGAAAGAAACTTTCTGAGAAACTTTGTTGTGATGTGTGAATTCATCTCTCCGAGTTACACCTTTCTTTTCATGGAACAATTTGCTAACAATGTTTGCATGCTTTCTACAAAGTGATATTAGGGAGTGAGTTGTGACCTATGGTGAAAAAGGAAATATCCTCATATAAAAACTAGAAAGAAGCTTTCTGAGAAATTGCTTTGTGATGTGTGAATTCATCTCACAGAATTACACCACTAGTTTTGTGGAGCAGTTTGCTAATACTGTTTTTTTTTGTCTCTGCAATAAGATATTTTGGAGCACATTGAAGCCTATGGTAACATAAAAATATCCTCAGACAAAAACCCAAATGAAACTTTCTGTGAAACTGTGTTGTAATGTGTGAATTCATCTCCCAGAGTTACAACTTTCTTTTCATGGAGCAGTTTGCTGACACTGCTTTCGTGGAATCTGCAAAGGGACATTCGGGAGCATATTGAGGCTTACAGTGAAAAAGGAACTATCAACAGATAAAAACCACAAAGAAGGTTTCTGAAAAACTGTTTTGGATGTGTGAATTCATCTTACAGTGTTACACTGTTCTTTTCATTGAGCAGTTTGCAAACACTGTTTCTTAGAATCTGCAATGGGATATTTTGGAGCATTTTGAAGCTTATAGTGACAAAGGAAATAACCTCATATAAAAACTAAAAAGAAGTTTCTGAGAGACCACATTGTGATTTGTTAATTCACCTCACATTATTACATGATTCTTTTCATGGAACAGTTTGGTAACAAGGTTTTTGGGGAATCTGAGGAAGGATATATTTGATCATATTGAAGCCTATGGTGACAAAGGAAATATTCTCAGATAAAAACTAGAAAGAAGCTTTCTGATAAAATTCTTTGTAATGTTTGAATTCATCTGACAGTTTTACACCTTTCTCTCCATAGAGCTGTTTGCTAACACTGTTTTTGTGGAACCTGCAAAGGGATATTTGGGAGCGCATTGAGGCCTATGGTGAAAAAGGAAATATTCTCAGATAAAAAGTAGAAAGAAGCTTTCTGAGAAATGGCTTTGTCATGTGTGAATTCATCTTACAGAGTTAAACCATTCTTTTCATAGAGCATATTGATAACACTGGTTTCATGGAATCTGCAGTAGGATATTTGGGAGCACCTTGAAGTCAATGTTGACAAAGGAAATATCCTCAGATAAAAACCAAAAAGAATCTTTCTGTGAAAGTGATTTGTGATGTGTGAATTCATCTCTCAGAGTTACACCATTCTTTTCATTGAGAAGTTTGCTAATGCTGTTTTCACAGACTCTACCAAGGGATATTTGGGAACAAGTTAAGGCCTATGGTGAAAAAGGAAATATCATCAGAAAAAACTAGAAAGAAGCTTTCCGAGAAACTGCTTTGTGAAGTGTGAGTTCATCTCACAGAGTTACCTCACTCTTTTCTTGGAACAGTTTGCTAGTACTGTTTTTCAGGAAACTGAGATGTGGTATATTGAATTGTTTTGAAGCCTAAGGTGACAAAGGAAATATCCTCAGATAAAAATTAGAAACAAGATTTCTTAGAAACTGCTTGGCAATGTGTGAATTCATCTCACAGAGTTACACGATTCTTTTCTTGCAGCAGTTTTTTATCACGGTTTGCGTGGAATCTGCAATAGGATATTTTGGAGTTCATTGAAGCCTATGCTGACAAAGGAAATATCCTCAGATAAAAACTAGAAAGAAGTTTTCTGAGAAAGTTCATTGTGATGTGTAAATTCATCTCAAAGAGTTACCCCTTTCTTTCATGGAGCAGTTTGCTAACACTGTTTTCCTGGAATCTGCAAAGGGATATTTGGGAGCGCATTGGGCATATGGTGAAATAGGAAATATCCTCAGACAAAAATTAGAAAGCTGATTTCTGAGAAACTGCTTTGTGTTGTGTGAATTCATCTTACAGAGAAAACACAGTACTTTTCATTGAGCAGTTTGATAATACTGTTTTTGAGGAATCTGCAATAGGATATTTTGGAGCACATTGAAGCCTCTGGTGACAAAGGAAATATCCTCAAATATAAACCAAAAGCAATCTTTTGTGAAACTGCTTTGTGATGTGTGAATTCATCTCACAATTTTACACTGTTCTTTTGATTAGAAGCTTGCTAACAGTTTTTTCATGGAATCTGTATAGGGATATTTGGAAGCGTATAGAGGAATATGGTGAAAAAGGAAATATCCTCAGATAAAAACTAGTAAAAAGCTTACTGAGAAACAGCTTTTTGATGTGTGAATTCATTTCACAGATTTACACCATTTTTTTCATGCAGCAGTATGGTATCACAGTTGTTGGGGAATCTGCAATATGATATTTGGAAACGCATTGAAACTTATGGTGATTATGGAAATATCCTCAGACAAAAACCAAAAAAGCTTTCTGAGACACTTCTTTGTGATGTGTGAATTCATCTCACAAATTTACACCATTCTTTTCATGGAGAAGTTTGCTAACACTGTTTATGTGGAATCTACAAAGGGATATTCGTGAGCCATTGAGGCCTAGGGTGAAAGAGGAAATATCCCCTGACAAAAAAAATAGAAGTTTTCTGAGAAACTGCTTTGAGATTTGTGAATTCATCTCAGAGTTACATGATACTTTTCATGAAACAGTTAGGTAGCACTGTTTTTGTGGGAGCTGAGAAGTGACATTGTGGATAGCATTGAAGCCTACGGTGACAAAGGAAATGTCCTCAGATAAAAACTGAAAAGAAGCTTTCTGAGAAAGTACTTTGTGATCTGTGAATTAATCTCACATAGGTCCACCTTTCTTTTCATGGGGAAGTTTGATAACACTGTTTTCATGGTCTCTACAAAAGGATATTTGGGAGCGAGTTGAAGTGTATGGTGAAAAAGGAAATATCCTCAGATAAAAACAAGAAAGAATCTTTCTGCAAAACTGCTTTGTAATGTGTGAACGCATCTCACAGATTTATACCTTTCTTTTCGTGGAGCAGTTTGCTAACACTGTTTTTGTGGAATCTGTCAAGTGATATTTGGGAGCACTTGAAGTCTATGGTGAAAAAGGAAATATCCTCAGATAAAAATTAGAAAGAAGCTTTCCGAGAAACCACTTTGTGATGCGTGAATTCATCTCACAGAGTTTCACAGTTCTTTTCATTGAGAAATTTGCTAACACTGTTTTCTTGCAATTCACAATGAGTTACTTTGGAGAAATTGAGGCTTACGGTGACAACGGAAATATCCTCAGACAAAAACTAGAATCTTTCTGAGAAACTGTTGTGTGATGTGTGAATGTATCTCACAGATTTACACCTTTCTTTTCGTGGAGCAGTTTGCTAACAGTATTTTCATGGAATCTTCAAAAGGATATTCATGAGCACATTGAGGCCTATGGTGAAAAAGGAAATATCCTCAGAGAAAAACTAGAAAGAAGCTTTCTGAGAAACTGCTTTATGATTTCTGAATTCATATCACAGAGTAACACCATTCTTTTCATGTAGAAATTTGGTGACACTGTTTTTGGGGAATCTGAGAAAGGACATTTTGGATTGCATTGAAGCCTATGGTGTCAAAGGAAATGTCCTCAGATAAAAACTAGAAAGAAGTTTTCTGAAAAGGTTCTTTGTGATGTGTGATTTCATCTCACAGAGCTACAGCTTTCTTTTCATGGAACAATTTTCTAACACTGTTTTTGTGGAATCTCCAAAGGGATATTTGGGAGCGCATTGAGGCCAATCTTAGAAAAGGAATTATCCACAGAGAAAAAGTAGAAAAAAGCTCTCTGAGAAACTGATTTGTGATGTGTGAATTCATCTCACAGAGTTACACAGTTCATTTCATCGAGTAGTTTGCTAACACTGTTTTCGTGGAATCTACAAAGGAATATTTAGGAGCGCACTGAAGCCTAGGGTGATGAAGGTATTATCCTCAGTTAAAAACTAAAAAGAAGGATTCTGAGAGACTGCTTTATGATGTTTGAATTGAAATCACAGAGTTACACTGTTCATTTGATTGAGCAGTTTGATAATACTGTTTTCTTGGAATGTGTAGTGAGATATTTTGGAGTGTATTGAAGCTTATGATGACAAAGGAAATATCCTCAGACAAAAACTAGAAAGAAGCTTCCTGAGAAACTGCTTTGTGGTTTGTGAATTCGTCTCAGAGGGTTACACCTTTCTTTTCATTGATTAGTTTGGTAGCACTGTTTTTGGGGAATCTCAGAAGGGATATTTTGGATTACATTGAAGCCTACATTGACAAAAGAAATATCTTCAGATAAAAACTAGAATGAAACTTTCTGAGAAACTCCTTCATTATGTGTGAATTCATCTCTCTGAGTTACACCTTTCTTTTCATGGAGAAGTTTGTTAACACTGCTTCTGTGGAATCTGCAAAGGGACATTTGGAAGCATATTAAGGCCTATGGTGAAAAAGGAAATATTCTGAGATAAAAACTAGAAAGACACTTTCTGAGAAACTGCTATGTGATGTGTGAATTCATCTCAAAGCGTTACATTGTTCATTTCATCGAGCAGTTTACTAACACTGTTTTCATGGAATCTGTAATGGTATATTTCAGAATGTATTGAAGCTTATGGTGACAAAGGAAATATCCTCAGACAAAAACTAGAAAGAAACTTGTTTCTGATTGGTGAATTCATCTCACAGAGTTATGTGATACTTTTTATACAGCAATTTGGTAGCACTGTTTATGAGCAATCTGAGAAGGGATATTTTGGATTGCATTAAAGCCTCTGATGACAATGAAAATATCCTCAGATAAAAACAAGAAAGAAGGTTTCTGAGAGATTTCTTTGTGAGGTGTGAATTCATCTCACACAGTTACAGCTCTCTTTACTTGGAGCAGTTTGGTAACACTGTTTTTGTGGAATTTGCAAAGGGATATTGGGAGCATATTTAAGCCTATGGTGACAAAGGAAATAGCCTCAGATTAAAACCAAAAAGAAGCTTTCTGAGAGACTGCTTTGTGATGTGTGAATTGAACTCACAGAGTTACACTGTTCTTTTCATTAAGGAGTTTAATAACACTTTTCTTGGAATCTGCAGTGAGATATTTTGGAGTGCATTGAAGCTTAGGGTGACAAAGGAAATATCCTCAGCAAAAACTAGAAAAAAGTTTTCTGAGAAACTGCTTCGTGATTTGTGAATTCATCTCACAGAGTTATATGATTTTTTTCATGTAGTAGTTTGGTAGCACTGTTTTTTGGAATCCGAGAAGAGATATTTTGGCTTGCATTGAAGCCAAAGGTGACAAAGGAAATATCTTCAGATAAAAGCTAGATAAAAGCCTTCTGAGTAACTTCTTTGTCTGTGTGAATTCATCTCACAGAGCTACACTGCTCTTTTCATTGAGCAGTTTCCTAACACTCCTTTTGTGAAAACTGTAAAGGGATATTTTGGAGCGAATTGAGGCCTATGATGAGAAGGGAATTATCCTCAGATAAAAACTACAAAGAAGCTTTCTGAGAAACTCCTTTGTGATGTGTGAATTCACCTCATAGAGTTACACAGTACTTTTCACTCAGCAGTTTGCAAACACTGTTTTCTTGGAATCTTCAGTGGGATACTTCAGAGAACTTGAAGCCTATGGTGACCAAGGAAATATCCTCAGATAAACACCAAAACTAAACTCTCTGAGAAACTGCTTTGTGATGTGTGAATTCATCTCACTGAGTTACACCATCTTTTCATTGAGAAATTTGCTTACATTTTCTTGTTTAATCTGCAATGGGATATTCGAGCTCACATTCAGGCATATAGTGAAAAAGGAAATATCCTCAGATAAAAACTAGAAAGAAGCTTTCAGAGAAAATTCTTTGTGATGTGTGAATTCATCTCACAAAGTTACACAATCCTTTTCACGAATCAGTTTCCTAACATTGTTTTCATGGAATCTACAAAGGGATATTTGGGAGCACTTTGAGGCTTATAGTGAAAAAGGAAATATCATCAGAAAAAAATGACAAAGAAGCTTTCTCAGAAACTGCTTTGTGATATGTGAATTCATCTCACAGAGTTACACCGTTCTTTACATTGAGCAGTATGATAACACTGTTTTCATGGAATCTGCAATAGGATATTTGAGAGCACTTTGAAGCCTCTGGTGACAAAGGAAATATCCTCAGATAAAAACCAAAACGATGCTTTCTGAGAAACTGCTTTGTGACGTTTGAATTCACTCACAGAGATACACCATTGTCTTCATTGAGCACTTTGATAACACTGTTTTCCTAGAATCTGCAATAGGATACTTGTGAGCACAGTGAAGTCTGTGGTGACAAAGGAAATATCCTCAGATGAAAAACATAAAGAAGCTTTCTAAGAAACTGCTTTGTGTTTTAACAATTCACCTCACAGTTACACTGTTCTTTTCATTGAGCAGTTTGCTAACACTGTTTTCTTAGAACCTGCAATGGGATATTTCGAAGCACATTGAAGTTTAAGGTGACAAAGGAAATATCCTCTGTCAAAAAGTAGAAAGAGGATTTCTGAGAAACTGCTTTGTAATTTGTGAATTCATCTCACAGATTTACACGATTCTTTTCATGGAACAGTTTGATAGCACTTCTTTGGGCGAATCTGAGAAGGGATATTTTCGATCACATTGAAGCCTATGGTGATAAAGGAAATATCCTCATATAAAAACTAGAAAGAAGCTTTGTGAGAAACCACAGTGAGATGCGTCAATTCATCCCAGAGCATTACACGATACTTTTCATGAATCAGTCTGTTAGCACTGTTATTGGGGAATCTGTGAAAGGATAATTTTTACTACATTGAAGCCTAATGTGAAAAAGGAAGTATTCCCAGATGAAAATGAGAAAGAAGCTTTCTGAGAAAGGACTTTGTGATGTGTGAATTCATGTCACAGGGTTACACCATTCTTTTCATGGAGTAGTTAGCAAATACTGTTTTCATGGAATCTGCAAAGGGATATTTGGGAGTGCATTGAGGATTACAGTGAAAAAAGAAATATCCTCAGATAAAAACTAGAAATAACGTTTCTGAGAAACTGTGTGTGATGTGTTAATTCATCTCACAGGGTTACACAATTCTCTTGATGGAGCAGTTTGATAGCACTTTTTTGGAGAAATCTGAGTAGTGATATTTTGGATCGAATTGAAGCCTATGGTGACAAAGGAAATATCCTCAGATAAAAATTACAAAGAAGCTTTCTGAGAAACTTCTTTGTGATGTGGGAATTCATTTCATAGTGTTACACCTTTCTTTTCCTGGAGCAGTTTGATAACACTGTTTTTGTGGAATCTGCAAAGGGATACTTGTAAGCACGTTGAGACTGATGGTGAAAAAGGAAATATCCTCAGAAAAAAACCAGAATGAAGTTTTCTGAAAAACTGCTTTGTGATTTTTGAATTCATCTCACAGATTTACACGATTCTTTTCATAGAGCAGTTTGTTAGCACTGCTTTTGGTTAACCTGAGAAGGTATATTTTGGATCTCATTGAAGCCTATGGTGACAAAGGAAATATCCTCAAATTATAAGTAGAAAGAAGCTTTCTGAGTAAGTTCTTTGTGATGTGTGAATTCATCTCACAGTGTTACACCTTTCTTTTCATGGAGCAGTTTGCTAACACTGTTTTCCTGGAATCTGCAAAGGGCAAAGTGATATTTGGGAAAGCATTGAGGGCTGTGGTGAAGAAGGAAGTATTCTCAGATAAAAACTAGAAACAACCTTTCTGAGAAACTGCTTTGTGACGTGTGAATTCGTCTCACAAAATTACATAGTTCTTTTCATTGAGAAGTTTGCTAACACTGTTTTCTTGGAATGTGCAGTGGGATATTTTGGAGTGTATTGAAGCTTCTGGTGACAATGGAAATATCCTGAGATAAAAACTAGAAAGAAACTTTCTGAGAAACTGCTTTGTGATTTGTGAAGTCATCTCACAGAGTTACACTGTACTTTTCATTTAGCAGTCTGCTAACACTGTTTTCCTGGGAGTTGCAATGGTTTATTTTGGAGTGCATTGAAGCTTATGGTGACAAAGGAAATATATTCATATGAAAACTACTGAGAACATTTCTGAGAAACTGCTTTGTGATGAGTTAATACATCTAAGAAAGTTACATGATTCTTTTCATGGATCAGTTTGGTAACACTGTTTTTGGGGAAACTGAGAAGGGATATTTTGGATCATATTGAAGCCTACGTTGACTAAGGAAATATCCTCATATAAAATCTAGAAAGAAGCTTTTTGAGAAATTTCTTTCTGATGTGTGAATTCATCTCACAGAGTTACACATTTCTTTTCATGGAATAGTTTGCTAATGCTGTTTTTGTGGAATCTGCCAAGGGATATTTGGGAGTGATCTGAAGCTTATGGTGAAAAAGGAAATATCCTCAGATTAAAAACTAGAAAGAAGCTTTCTGAGAAACCACTTTGGGAGTTGTAAATTTATCTCATGGAGTTACACGAATCTTTTCATGGATCAGTAAGGTAGCACTGGTTTTGGTAAATCTCAGACAGGATATTTTGAATCACATTGAAGCCTATAGTGACAAAGGAAATATCCTCACAGAGGAAATAGAAGGAAGCTTTCTGAGAAAGGTCTTTGTGATGTGTCAATTCATCTCAGAGATACACTGTTCTTTTCAATGAGCAGTTTGAGAACACAGCTTTCTTGGAATCTGCAACGGGATATTTGTGAGCACATTGCAGCTTATGGTGACAAAGGAAAAATCTCATATAAAAACTAGAAGGAAGCATTCTGATAAACTGATTTGTGTTGTGATAATTCAACACACAGTGATAGACAATTATTTTCATGGAGAAATCTGGTAGCACTGTTTTTAGGGAATCTGAGAAGGGATACTTTGGATCTCATTGAAGACTCTGGTGACAAAGGACGTTTCCTCAGTTGGAAACTAGAAAGAAGCTTTCTGAGAAAGGTCTTTGTGATGTCTGAATTCATCTCATAGAGTTACACCTTTCTTTTCATGGAGCCCTTTGCCATAACCGTTTTCCTGGAATATGCAATGGGAGATTTGGGAGGGCATTGAGGCCTATAGTGACAAAGGAAATATCATCAGATGAAAACTAGAAAGAAGCTTTCTGAGAAACTGCTTTGTGATGTGTGAATTCATCTCACAGAGTTACATCTGTATTTCATGGATCTCTTTGCTAGCCTTATTTCTGTGGAATCCTTTCAATGGGCAGTTTGATAACACTGTTTTCAGGGATTCTGATATAGCATGTTTGGGAGGACATTGAAGACCATGGTGACAAATGAGATATAAAAAGTAGAAAGAAGCTTTCTGAGAAAACACTTTCTGACGTGCTAATTCATCTCACAGACTTACAGGATTCTCTTCTTGGAACAATTTCTTAGCAATGTTTTTGGGGAATCTGAGAAGTGATATTTTGGATCACATTGAAGCCTATAGTGATGAAGGAAATATCTTCAAATAAAAAATAGAAAGAACCATTCTGAGAAAGTTCTTTGTGATGAGTGAATTCATCTCACAGGGTTACACATTTCTTCTTCTGATTAGTTTCCTATCACTGTTTTCATGGAATCTGCAAGGGAATATTTGGGAGCGCATTGATGCCTGAAGTGAAAAAGGAAATATCCTCAAATAAAAAGTAGAAAGAAGCTTTCTTAGAAACTGTTTTGTGATGTGTGAATTCATCTCACAGAGTTACACTGTTCTTTTCATTGAGCAGTTTGATAACAATGTTTTTGTGGAATCTGCAACAGGATATTTGGGAGCACATTGAAGCCTATGGTGACAAAGGAAATATACACAGAAAATAACCAAAAAGAAGCTTTCCTAGAAACTGTTTTGTGTTGTGTCAATTCATCTCACAGCTTTACATTGTTGTGTTCATGGAGCAGTTTTCTAACACTGTTTTCTTGCAATTTGCAGTGGGGTATTCCACAGTGCATTTAAGTTTATGGTGACAAAGAAAATATTCTCAAACAAAAAACAGAATGAATTTTTCTGAGAAACTGATTTGTGACTTTTGAATTCATCTCACAGAGTTACACAATTCTTTTCATGGAGTAGTTTGGTAGCACTGTTTTTCGGGAATCTGAGAAGGGATATTTTGGATCGCATTTAATCCTTTGGTGACAAAGAAAATATTCTCATATAAATACTAGAAAGAAGCTTTCTGAGAATCTGCTTTGAAATGTGATAATTCATCTCACAGCGTTACATGATTTTTTTCATGGATCAGTCTGTTACCACTGTTTTCGGGGAATATGAGAAAAGTTATTTTGTATCGATTTGAAGCCTATGGTGACAATGAAAAATCATCAGATAAAAGCTAGAAAGAAGCTTTCTGAGAAACTTCTTTGTGATGTGTGAATTTGCCTCACAGTGTTACACCTTTCTTTTAATTTAGCAGTTTCCTAACACTGTTTTCATGGAATCTGCAATAGGATATTTAGGAGTGCATTGAAGCCTATGGTGACAAAGGGTAAATCCTTAGTTAAAAACCAAAAATAAGCTTTCTGAGAAACTGCCTTGTGATGTGTGGATTCATCTCACAGAGTTACACTGTTCTTTTCATTAAGCAGTTTGCTAAAACTGTTTTCTTGGAATCTGAATGGGATATTTCGGAGCACATTGAAGCTTTTGATGACAAAGGAAATATCCTAAGAAAAAAAATTGAATGAAGCTTTCTGAGAAACTGCTTTGTGACTTTTGAATTCATCTCAAAGAGTTACACTATTCTTTCCATGTAGCAGTTTGGTAGCAGTTTTTCGAGAATCTGAGAAGGGATAATTTGAATCACATTGAAGCCTATGGTGACAAGGGAAATATCCTCATATCAACACTAGAAAGAAGCTTTCAGAGTAACTGCTTTGAGATGTGTTAATTCACCTCACAGCGTTCATGGATCAGTCTGCTAGCACTGTTTTTGGGGAATCTGAGAAAGGGTATTTTGGATTGCATTGAAGTTTATGGTGAAAAAGGAAATATCCTTAGATAACAACTAGAAACAAGTTTTCTGAAGAAAGTTCTTTGTGATGCATGAATTCATCTCACAATGTTACACCTTGCTTTTCATGGTGCAGTTTGCTAACACAGTTTTCGTGGAATCTGCAATAGGATATTTGGGAGCACATTGAAGATTGTGGTGACAAAGGAAATATCTAAAGATAAAAACCAAAAAGAATCTTTCTGAGAAACTGCCTTGTGAAGTGTGAATTAATCTCATAGAGCTACACTGTCCTTTTCATTGAGAAGTTTGCTAACACTGTTTTCTTGGAATATGCAATGGGATATTTCAGAGTGAATTGAAGCTTATGGTGTCAAAGGAAACATCCTTAGACAAAAACTAGAAGGTAGCTTTCTGAGAAACTGCTTTGGGATTTCTGAATTCATCTCACAGAGTTACACCTTTCTTTTCATGGAGAAGTTTGCTCACATTCTTTTTGTGGAATCTATAAGGGGACATTCTGGAGCACATTGAGGCCTATGGTTAAAAAGGAAATATCTCCAGAAAAATACTAGAAAAAAGATATCTGAGAAACTATTTTGTGATGTGTGAATTCATCACACAGAGTTACACTGTTCTTTTCATTTAGCTGTTTAATTACCGTGTTTTCTTACCATCTGCAATGAGGTATTTCAGAACGCATTGAAGCTTATGGTGACAAAGGAAATATCCTCACACAAAAATTAGAGAGAAGTTTTCTGAGAACATGTTTTATGATGTGTTCAATTCATCTCACTGAGCTACGTGATTCTTTTAATGGATCAGTTTGTTAGCACTGTTTTGGGGAATCTGAGAATGGATATTTTGATCATGTTGAAGCCTCTGGTGACAAAGGAAACAGACTCAGATAAAAAGTAGAAAGAAATTTTCTGAGAAAGTTCTTTGTGATGTGTGAATTCATCTCAAAGAGATAAACATCTCTTTTCATGTAGGAGTTTGCTACACTGTTTTTGTGGAATCTGCAAAGGGATATTTTGGAGTGCATTCAGGGCTATAGTGAAAAAGGAAATATCCTCTAATAAAAACTAGAAGGTAGCTTTCTGAGAAGCTGCTTTATGATGTGTGAATTCATCTCACAGATTTACACCTTTCTTTTCATGGGGCAGTTTGCTAATACTATTTTCGTGGAATCTTCAAAGTGATAGTACCAAGCGCAGTGAGGTCTACAGTGAAAAAGGAAATAACCTCAGACAAAAATTAGAAAGAAGCTTTCAGAGAAGCTGCTTTGTGACTTGTGAATTCATCTCACAGAGTTACACGTTCTTTTCATGGAGAAGTTTGGTAGTACTTTTTTTGCGGAATCTGAGAAGGGATATTTTGGATCACCTTGAACCCTAGGGAGACAAAGGAAATATCCTGAGGCAAAAACGAAAAAGAAGCTTTCTCAGAAAGATCTTTGTGATGTGTGAATTCCTCTCACAGAGTTACACCTTTCTTTTCATGGAGCTGTTTGTTAACACTGTTTTCGTGGAATGTGCAATAGGATATTTGGGAGCTCATTGAAGCCTATGGTGACAAAGGAAATATCCACAGACAAAAACCAACAAGAAATTTTCTGAGAAACTCCTTTAGAATGTGTGAATTCATCTCACAGATTTACACCTTTCCTGTCATTTAGCACATTGTTTACGCTATTTTGGGGAACCTGCCAAGGGATATTCGCGAGTGCATTGAGGAAAATGGTGAAAAGGAAATATCCTCATACAAAAACTGGAAAGAAGCATTCTGTGAAACTGCTTTGTGATGTGTGAATTCACCCCAGAGGGTTTCACCATTCTTTTCATTGAGAAATTTGCTGACACTTTTTTCGTGGAATCTGCAATGGGATATTCCGGAGCCCCTTGAGGAATATGGAGAAAAAGGAAATATCCTCAGATAAAAATTAGAAAGAAGCTGTCTGAGAAACAGCTTTGTGATGTGTGAATTTATCTCACAGAGTTACACCATACTTTTCATGGAGCGGATTGGTAGCACTGTTTTGGGGGAATCTGAAAAAGGATATTTTGGATCTCATTGAAGCCTATGGTGACAAAGGAATTCTAATCAGATAAAAACTACAAGGAAGCTTTCTGAGAAACTACTTTGTGATATGTATATTCATCTCACAGAGTAACCTTTCTTTTCATGGAGCAGTTTGCTAACACTGTTTTCGTGGAATCTACAAAGGGATATTTGGAGCAAGTTGAGGACTATGGTGAACAAGGAAATATCCTCATATAAAAACTAGAAAAAACTTTCTGAGAAACTACATTGAGATGTGTGAATTCATCACATACAGATACTAACCTCTTTTCTTGGAGCAGTTTGCTAACCCTGTTTTCATGGAATCTGCAACAGGATATTTCTGAGCATATTGAAGCCTATGGGCACAAATGGAATATCCTCAGACAAAAAATAAAAAGAAGCTTTCTGTGAAACTGCTTTGTGATGTGTGAATTCACCTCACAGAGTTACACCTTTCTTTCCATGGAGCAGTTTGGTAGCACTGTTTTTGGGGTATCTGAGAAGGGATATTTTGGAACGCATTGAAGCCTTTGGCAACAAAGGAAATATCCTCAGACAAAAGCCTGAAAGAAGCTTTCTGAGAAACTGCTTTGTGATGTGTGAATTCATTGTACAGGGTTAAACCATTTTTTTTTTTTATTGAGAACTTTGATAACACTGTTTTCATGGAATCTGCAATAGGATATTTGGGAGTGCATGGAAGCCTATTGTAACAAAGGAAATATCTTCAGATAAAAACTAGAAAGAAGCTTTCTGAGAAACTACTTTGTGATGTGTGAATTCACCTCACAGATTTACACCTTTCTTTTCGTGGAACAGTTTGCTACTACTATCTTTGTGAAATCTGCAAAGGGATATTTTCGAGCACAATGAGGCCTATTGTGAAAAATTATATATCCTCAGACAAAAACTAGAAACTTCCTGAGAAACTACTTTGTGACTTGTGAATTCATCTCACAGAGTTACATGACAGTTTTCATGGAGTTGTTTGGTAACACTGTTTTTGGGGAATCGGAGAAGGGATATTTTGGATCGCATTGAAGCATAGGGTAACAAAGGAAATATTCTCAGATAAAAACTAGAAAGAAGCTTTTTGAGAAACTTCTTTGTGATGTGTGAATTCATCTCAGAGAGTTACACTGTTCTTTTCATTGAGCAGTTTGCTAACACTGTTTCCTTGGCATCTGCAATGGGATTCTTTGGAGTGCATTGAAGCTTATGGTGTCAAAGCAAATATCTTCATACAAAAACTAGAAAGAAGCTTTCTGAGAAACTGCTTTCCATTTTGTGAATTCATCTCACAGAGTTGCAATTTCCTTTCATGGTTTAGTTTGTTAGCACTGTTTTGTGGAATGTGAGGAAGGATATTTTTGATCACATTGAAGCCTATGCTGACAAAGGAAATATCCTCAGATTATAACTAGAAAGAAGTTTTCTGAGAAACTGTTTTGTGATGTGTGAATTCATCTCAAAAAGTTACACCTATCTTTTCATGGAGTAGTTTACTAACACTGTTTTCATTGAATCTGCAAAGGGATATTTGGGGGAGCATTGAGGCCTATGGGACAAAAGGAATTATCCTCAGATAAAAACTTGAAAGAAACTTTCTGAGAAAGTTCTTTGTATTGTGTGAATTCAATTCACAGAGTTACAATTTACTTTTCAAGGGGCAACATTCTAACATGGTTGTCATGGAATCTGCAAAGGGATATTTGGGAGTGCATTGAGGCCTATCATAGAAAAGGAAATATCCTCATAGGAAAACCAAAAAGAAGCTTTCTGAGAAACTTCTTTATGATGTCTGAATTCATCTTACAGAGTTACACCATAATTTTCATTGAGCAGTTTGATAACACTGTTTTCGTGGAGTCTGCAATAGGATATTTGCTAGTGCATTGAAGCCTATGATGACAAAGAAAATATCTTCAGAGAAAAATAAAAAAGAAGTTTTCAGAGAAACTGCTTTGTGATGTGTGAATCCATCTCACAGAGTTACACTGTTCTCATTGAATTGTTTGTTAACACTTGTTTTCTTGGTATCTGCAATGAGATGTTTTGGAGAGCATTGAAACTTATTGTGAAAAGAGAAATATCCTCAGACAAAAACTAGAAAAATAGTTTCTGAGAAACTACTTTGTGATTTGTGAATCCATCTCACAGAGTTACACGATTCTTTTCATGGAGCAGATTGGTGGCATTGTTTTTAGGGAATCTGAGAAGGGATATTTTGGATAGCATTGAAGCCTTTGGTGACAAAGGAAATATCCTCAGATAAAAACTATAATGAAGCTTTCTGAGAAAGTTCTTTTTGATGTTTGATTTCAGCTCACAGAGTTACACCTTTCTTTTCATGGAGCACTCTGGTGACACTGTTTTCTTGAAATCTGCAAGGGTATATTTGTTAGCACATTGAGGCCTATAGTGAAAAAAGAGATCCTCAGGTGAAAACTAGAATGAAGCTTTCTGAGAAACTACTTTGTGAGGTGTGAATTCATCTCACAGAAACACACTGCTCTTTTCATTGAGCAGTTTGCTGACATTGTTTTCTTGGAATCTGCAATGGGATATTTCGGAGTGCACTGAAGCTTTTTTGACAAAGGAAATATTGTCATATAAAAACTGGAAAGAAGCTTTCTGAGAAACCACTTTGTGATGTGTTAATTCATCTCACAGTGTTACACGATACTTTTCATGGATCAGTTTGTTAGCACTGTTTTTGGGGAATATGAGAAGGGATAATTTGGATCCCATTGAACCCTACAGCGACTAAGAAACTATCCCCAGATAAAAACTGGTAAGAAGCATTCTGAGAAACTCCTTTGTAATGTGTTAATGCATCTCACAGAGCTACAACTTTCTTATTATGGAGCAGTTTGCTAATACCGTTTTCGTGAAATCTGCAAAGGGCCATTTTGGAGTGCATTGAGGCCTAAAGTGAAAAAGGAAATATCCCCAAACAAAAACCAAAAAGAAGGCTTCTGAGAAACTGCTTTGTGATGTGTGAATTCATCTTACAGAGCTACACCATTCTTTTCAATGAGCAGTTTGATAACGCTTTACTCATGGAATCTGCAATAGGACATTTGGAACCACAATGAAGCCAGTGGTGACAAAGGAAATATACTCAGACAAAAACTAGACTAAAGTTTTCTGAGAAACTTCTTTGTGATTTTTGAATTCATCTCACAGAGTTACATGATTCTTTTCATGGAGCAGTTTGGTAGCACTTCTTTTGGGGAATCCGAGAAAGGATATTAAGGATCGCCTTGAAGCCTATAGGGACAATGGAAATATACTCAGATGAAAATTATAAAGAAGATTTCTGAGAAACTTCTTCATGATGTGGGAATTCATCTGACAGTGTTACCCCTTTCTTTCATGGATCAGTTTGGTAACATTGTTTTGGTGGAATCTGCAAAGGGATATTTGTGAGTGCATTGAGTCCTATGGTGAAAAATGAATTATCCTCAGATAAAAGCTAGAAAGAAGCTTTCTGAGAAACTACTTTGTGAGGTGTGAATTCATCTCACAGAGCTACACCATTCTTTTAATTGAGGAGTTTAATAAGACTTTTTACATGGAATACGCAAAAGGATATTTGGGAGTGCATTGAATCCTATGGTGACAAAGGAAATATCCTCAGATAAAAACCAAAAAGAAGATTTCTGAGAAACTGCTTTGCGTTGTGTCAATTCATCTCTCTAAGAAACTGCTTTGTGTCATGTGAATTCATCTCAGAGAGTTACACTGTTCCTTTCATTGAGCAGTTTGCTAACACTGTTTTCTTGGAATCTGCAATGGGATATTTTGGAGCGCTTTGAAGCTTATGGTGACAAAGGAAATATCCTCAGACAAATACTAGAAAGAATCTTTTGGAGAAACTGCTTTGTGATATATGAATTCATCTCACAGAGTTACACGATTCTTTCAATGCAGCAGTTTGTTAGCACTGTTTTTGGGGAATCTGAGAAGGGATATTTTGGATGGCATTGATACCTTTGTTGACAAAGGAAACATCCTCATATAAAAACTAGAAGGAAGCTTTCTGAGAAACCGCTTTGGTGATGTATGAGTTCATCTAACAGAGTTACAGCATTCCGATCAATGAGGAGTTTGATAACACTGTTTTCATGGAATCTGCAATAGGATATTTGGGAGCCTATGGAAGTCAGTGGTGACAGAAGAAAAATTGTCATAGAAAACCCAAAAAGAAGTTTTCTGAGAAACTGCTTTGTGGTGTGTGAATTCATCTCACAAAGTTACACTGTTCTGTTCAATGAGCAGTTTGATAACACTGTTTTCATGGAATCTGCAATAGAATGTTTGGGAGCGTATTAAAGCCAATGGTGATAAAGGAAAAATCCTCATAGAAAATCAAAAAGAAGTTTTTGAGAAACCACATTGTGATGTGTGAATTCACCTCACAGAGTTACACTGTTCTTTTCATTGAGCAGTTTGCTATCACTGTTTTCTTGGAATCTGTAATTGGATATTTTGGAGCACAGATAAACTTATTGGGAAAAAGGAAATATCTTCTGACAAAAACTAGAAAGATACTTTCTGAGAAATGGCTTTGTGATTTGTGAATTCATAGCACAGAGTTATATGATTCTTTTCATGGATCAGTTTGATAGCACTGTTTTCGAGGGAATATGAGAAGGGAGATTTTGAATGACATTGAAGCCTATGGTGACAAAGGAGATATCTTCAGATAAAAACTACAAAGAAACTTTCTGAGAAACTGCTTTGTGTTGGGTGAATTGAACTCACAGAGTTTACCTGTTCTTTTCATTGAGCAGTTTGTTAACACTGTTTTCGTGGAATCTACAATGGGATATTTCAGAGCGCAATGAAGCTTATTGTGAAAAAGTAAAAATCCTCAGAAAAAACTAAAAAGAAACATTCTGAGAAACTGCTTTGTGATTTGTGAATTCATCTCACAGAGTTAAAGGATCCTTTTTATGGATCAGTTTGATAGCACTGTTTCTGGGGAAACTGAGAACTGTTATTTTGGATCGTTTTGAAGCCCATGCTGACAATGGAAATATCCTCAGATAAAAGCTAGAAAGAAGCTTTCTGAGAAAGTTCTTTGTGATATGTGAATTCATCTCACTGAGTTACACTGTTGTTTTCATTGTAGAGTTTGCTAACACTGTTATCTTGGAATCTGCAATGGGATATTTTGGAGCACATTGAAGCTTATGGTGACAAAGCAAATATCCTCATATAAAAACTAGGAAGAAGCTTTCTGACAAACCACTTTGTGATGTGTTAATTCACCTCAAGGAGTTACACGATACATTTCATAGATCACTTTGGTAGCACTATGTTTCAGGAATCTGAGAAGGGATATTTTGGATCACATTGAACAATATGGGGACTAAGGAATTATCTCAGATAAAAACTAAGAAGAAGCTTTCTTAGTAAGTTCTTTTGATGTGTGATTTCATCTCAGAGTTATACTTTTCTTTTCATGGAGCAGTTTGCTAACAGTGTTTTCGTGGAATCTACAAGGGGATATTTGTTAGTGCATTGAGACCTATAGTTAAAATGAAAATATTCTCAGATAAAAACTTGAAAGAAGCTTTCTGAGAAATTGCTTTGTGATGTGTGAATTCATCTTACAGAATTACACTGTTGTTTTCATGGAGAAATTTGGTAGCATTGTTAATGGGGAATCTGGGAAGGGATGTTTTGGATCACTTTGAAACCTATGCTGATAAAGGACATATACTCAGATAAAAACCAAAAAAAAATATTTTTGGGAAACTGCTTTGTGTTGTGTTGTGTCAATTCATCGCACAGAGTTACACTGTCCTTTTCACTGAGCAGTTTGCTAGCTGTTTCTTTCAATCAGCAATGGGATATTTTGGAGCATATTTAAGCTTATGGTGACAAAGGAATTATCCTCAGAGAAAAACTAGAAAGAAGCTTTGTGAGAAATGTCTTTGTGATGGGTGAATTCATCTCACAGAGTTACACCTTTGTTTTCTTGCAGCAGTTTGCTAACACTGTTTTCGTGGAATCTGCAAAGGGATATTTGGGAGCACATTGAGGACTATGGTTTAAAAGGAAATATGCTCAGATAAAAACTAGAAAAAAGCTTTCTGAGAAAGTTTTTGTGACATGTGAATTCATCTCACAGAGTTACGTCTTTCTTTACATGGAGCAGTTTCCTAACACTCTTTCATGGAATCTGCAAAGGAATATTTGGGAGCACATTGAGGCCTATAGTGAAAAATGGAATATCCCCAGATAAAAACTAGAAAGAAGCTTTCTGAGAAGCTACTTTGTGATGTGTGAATTCTTCTCACAGAGTTACATTGTTCTTTTCATTGAACAGTTTGCTAACAATGTTTTCTTGGAATTTGCAATGGGATATTTTGAAGTGCATTAAAGCTTAGGGTGACAAAGGAAATTTTCTCAGACAAAAACTATAAAGTAGTTTTCTGAGAAGCTGCTTTGTGATTTGTGAATTCGTCTAACAGAGTTACACCTTTCTTTTAGTGGAGGCGTTTGGTAGTTCTCTTTTTGGGGAATCTGAGAGGGAATATATTGGATTGCATTGAAGCCTATGGTGACAAAGGAAATATCCTGAGGTAAAAACTAGAAAGAATCTTTCTGAGAAACTTCTTTGTAATGTGTGAATTCATGTCACAGAGTTACACCTTCCTTCCCATGGTGCAGTTTGCCAAAACTGTTTTCATGTAATCTACAAAAGGATATTTGGTAGCAGATTGAGAAATGCTGTCACTAAGGAAATATCCTCACATAGAAAGTAGAAAGAAGCTTTCTGAGAAACCGCTTTGTGATGTGTGAATTCATCTCACAGAGTTACACTGTTCTTTTCATTGAGCAGTTTGCTAACACTATTTTCATGGAATCTGCAATGGGATAATTCAGAGCGCACTGAAACTTATGGTGACAAAGAAAATAACCTCAGATAAAACCTAGAAGGAATCTTTCTGAGAAACTGCTTTGTGATGTGTGAATTTATCTCACAGAGTTGCACCGTTCTTTTCATTGAGCTGTTTGAAAACACTGTTTTCGTGGAATCTGCAAAGGGATGTTTGGGAGTGCATTGAGGCCTGTGGTGAAATGGAAATATCCTCAGATAAAAACTAGAAGGAAAATTTATGAGAGACTGTTTTGCAGTGTGTGAATTTAGGTCACAGAGGTACACCTTCCTTTCCAAGGAGCCGTTTGCTAACACTGTTTTTGAGTAATGTGTAAAGGGGTATTTGGTAGTGCATTGAGGAACGTAGTCACAAAGGAAATATCCTCACATAAAGAGTAGAAAGAAGCTTCCGGAGAAACTACTTTGTGATTTTTGAATTCATCTCACAGAGTTACACTGTTGTTTTCATAGAACAGCTTTCTAACACAGATTTCATGAAATCTGCAATGGGATATTTGGGAGTGAATTGAAGCTGATGGTGACAAAGGAAATATCCTCAGGCAAAACTAGAAAGTAACTTTCTGAGAAACTGCTTTGTGATGTATGTATTCATCTCACAGTGTAACACGTTTATTTTCATGGATCAGTATCCTAACACTATTTTCTTGGAATCTATAAAGGGATATTTGGATCGAGTTGAGGCCTATTGTGAAAAGAGAAATATCCTCCGAAAAAAACTAGAAAGAAGCTTTCTGAGAAAGTGCATTGTGATGTGTGAATTCACCTCACTGAGTTACACCATTATTTTCATGGAGCAGTTTTGTAGCACTGTTTCTGGGGAATCAGAGAAGGGATAATTTGAATCGCATTGAAGCTTATGGTGACAAAGGGAATATCCTCAGATAACAACTAGAAATAACCTTTCTGAGAAATTCTTTGCAATGTGTGAATTCAGCTCACAGAGTTACACCTTTCTCTTCATGGAGCAGTTTGCTAACACTGTTTTCATGGAATCTGCAAAGTGATATTTGGGAACACATTGAGGCCTATAGTGGAAAAGGAAATAACCTCAGATAAAAAGTAGAAAGAAGTTTTGTGAGAAACTGCTTGTGATATGTGTGTTTGTCTCCCTGAGTTACACTGTTCTATTCTTAAAGCAGTTTGCTAACACCGTTTTCTTGGATTCTGTAATACGGTATTGTGGAGGACATTGAAGTTTAGGGTGACAAAGGAAATATCCTCATATAAGAAGTACAAAGAAACTTTCTGAGAAATCGCTTTGTGTTGTGTTAATTCATCTCAGAGAGATACAAGATTCTTTTCATGTATCAGATTGGTAAACTGGTTTTTGGGTAACTGAGAAGAGATATTTTGGATCACATTGATTCCTATGGTGACAAAGGAAATATCCTCAATAGAAACTAGAAATAAGCTTTCTGAGAAATTTCTTTCTGATGTGTGAATTCGTCTCCCAGAGATCCACCTTTCTTTCCATGGAAAAGTTGCTAACACTGTTTTCGGGATATCTGCAAAGAGATATTTGAGAGTGCATTGAGGCCTCCGGTGAAAAAAGAAATATCCTCCAATAAAATCAATAAGAAGGTTTTTGTGAAACTACTTTGTGATGGATGAATTCATCTGACAGAGTTACACCTTTCTTTTCTTACAGCAGTTTGCTAACACTGTTTTTGTGGAGTCTGCAATAGGATATTTGGGAGGGCAATGAAGCCTACAGTGACAAACAATTTATCCTCAGAAAGAAACCAAAAAGTAGCTTTCTGTGAAACTGCTTTGTGATACATGAATTCATCTCACAGAGTTACACCCTTATTTTCATGGAGCAGTTTGGTAACACTGTATATGGTGAATCTGAAAAAGGATATTTTGGATTTCATTGAAGCATTTGTGGACAAAGGAAATATCCTCAGAAAAAATTTAGAAGGAATCTTTCTAACAAACTTCTATGTGATGTGTCTATTCATCTCACAGAGTAATAACTTTCTTTTCATGGAGCAGTTTATAAACACTGTTTTCATTGAATCTAGAAAGGGATATTTGGGAGTGAGTTGAGGCCTATGGTGGAAAAGGAAATATCCTCATATAAAAGGTAGACATAAACTTTCTGAGAACCTGCTTTATGATGTGTGAATTCATCTCACAGGGTTACACTGTTCTTTTCAATGAGCAGTTCGCTAACACTGTTTTCTGGGAATCTGCTAGGGGATATTTCAGAGTGCATTGAATCTTATTTCTACAATGGAAATATCCTCATATAAAACTAGAAAGTAACTTTCTGAGAAATGGCTTTTTACTTCATAAATGGATGTTACTTCATCTCACAGAGTTACACGATTCTTTTCATAAATCAGTTTTGTAGAACTGCATTTTGGAAATCTGGGAAGGGATATTCGCGAGTGCACTGAGGAATATGGTGAAAAAGGAAATATCTTGTACAAAAACAAAAAAAAAAGCTTTCTGTGAAACTGCTTTGTTATGTGTGAATTCATGTCACAACGTTACACCATTGTTTTCATTGAGAATTTAGCTAATACTTTTTTCATGGAATCTGCAATGGGATATTCTAGAGAGCATTGAGGAATATAGAGAAAAAGGAAACATCCTCAGATAAAAACTAGAAAGAAGTTTTCTGAGAAACAACTTTGTGATGTGTGGATTCATCTCACAGAGTTACACCTTTCTTTTCATGGAGCAGTTGGCTAATACTGTTTTGGTGGAATCTGCAAAGGGATATTTGGGATCGCATTCAGGCCTACAGTGAAAAAGGAAATATCCTCAGATAAAAACTAGAAAGAAAGTTTCTGAGGAAGTTCTTTGTGATGTGTGAATTCATCTCACAGTGTTACTCCTTTCTTTCCATGGATCAGTGTGCTAACACTATTTTCATGGAATCTGCAATGGGATATTTGGGAGCATACTGAGGCCTAATGTGAAAAAGGAAATATCCTCATATAAAAACTAGAAAGAAGCCTTCTGAGAAACTGCTTTGTGATGTGTGAATTCAGCTCACAGAGTTACACCATTCTTTTCATTGAGTAGATTGATAACACTGTTTTCCTTGAATCGGCAATAGGATGTTTGGGAGCACATTGTAACCTATGGTGACAAAGGATATATCTTCAGATAAAAACCAAAAAGAAGTCTTCTGAGAAACTGCTTTGTGATGTGTGATTCATCTCCACGAGTTACATTGTTCTTTTCACTGAACAGTTTGCTCACACTGTTTTCTTGGAATCTGCAATGGGATATTTCAGAACACATTGTAGTATATGGTGATAAATGTAATATCCTCAGACAAAAACCAAAAAGCAGCTTTTTGTGAAACTGCTTTGTGATGTCGGAATTTGTCACACAGAGTAACACCTTTCTCTCCATGGTGCTGTTTGGTAGCATTGTTTTTGGGGAATCTCAGAAGGGATATTTTGGATCGCATTGAATCCTACAGTGACAATGGAAATATCCTCAGATAAAAGCTAGAAAGAAGTTTTCTGTGAAACTTTTTTGTGAGGTGTGTATTCATCTCACAGAATAACACCTTTCTTTTCATGGAGCAGTTTGCTAACATTGTTTTCGTAAAATATACAAAGGGATATTTGGGATTAAGTAGAGGCCTATGGTGAAAAAGGACATATCCTCATATAAAAACTAGAAAGAAGCTTTCTGAGAAACTGCTTAGGATGTGTAATTTCGACTCACAGAGTTACACCACTTTTTTCATGGAGCAAATTTGTAGCACTCTTTTTAGGATATCTGAGAAGGAATATTTTTAATTGCATTGAAGCCTATGGTGACAAAGGAAATATCCTGAGATAAAAACTGGAAAAAAGCTTTCTAAGAAAGTTGTTTCTGATGTATGAATTCATCTCACAGAGTTAAAATTTCTTTTCATGGAGCAGTTTGCTAACAATGTTTTCGTGTAATCTGCAATGGGATATTTGGGACTGCATTGAGGCCTATGGCAAAAAAGGAAATATCATCAGATCAAAACTAGAAAGAAGCTTTCTGAGAAACTGCTTTGTGTTGTGTGAAGTCATCTCACAAAGTTACACTGTTGTTTTTATTGAGCAGTTTGATAACACTCTTTTCTTGGAATCTGCAATGGGATATTTCAGACGACATTGAAGCTTATTTTGACAAGGAAATATCCTCAAATTAAAAATAGAAATAAGCTTTCTGAGAAGCTGCTTTTTGATGTGTTAATTCATCTCACAGAGATAAATGATTCTTTTCATAAATGAAATTGGTAGAACTATTTTTGGAGAATCTGAGAATGGATAGTTTGGATTGAATTGAAGCCTATGATGACAAAGGACATATCCACAGATAACAACTAGAAAGAACCTTTCTGAGAAAGTTTTTTGTGATGTGTGAATTCATCTCACAGAGTTACACTTTTCTTTTCATGGAGCAGTTTGCTGACACTCTTTTTGTGGAATCTGCACAGGGACATTTGGAAGTGCAGTGAGGCCTATAGTGAAAAAGGAAATATCCTCAGATAAAAAGTAGAAAGAAGCTTTCTGAGAAACAGATTTTTGATGAGTGAATTCATCTTACAGTGTTAAACCATTCTTCTCATTGAGCAGTTTGATTACATTGTTTTCTTGAGATCTGCAATTGGGTTTTTTGGAGCGCCTAGAAGATTATGGCAACAAAGGAAATATCCTCAGAGAAAAACCAAAAAGAAGCTTTCTGATAAACAGCTTTTTGATGTGTGAATTCATATCACAGATTTAAACTTTTCTTTTCTTGGAAGAGTTTGCTAATACTATCTTCATGGAATCTGCAATGGGATATTCGCGAGTGCAAAGAGGCCTACAGTGAAAAAGGAATTATGCTCAGTTAATAACTAGAAAGAAGCTTTCTAAGAAATTACTTTGTGATTTGTGAATTCATCTCACAGAGTTACATGATTCTTTTCATGGAGCAGTTTTGTAGCACTGCTTTTGGGGAATCTGAGAAGGGATATTTTGGATCACATTGAAGCCTATGATTACAACGGAAATATCCTCAGATAAAAACTAGAAAGAAGCTTTCTGAGAAAGTTCCTTGTGACGTGTGAATTCATCTCACAGAATTACAACTTTTTCTTCAATGGAGCAGATACTAACACTGTTTTCGTGGAAGCTGTAATAGGATATTTGGGAACACATTGAAGCCTATGTTGACAAAGGAAATATCCTCAGACCAAAAAAAGGAGCTTTCTGTGAAACTGCTTTGTGGTGTGTTAATTCATCTCACAGATTTACACCTTTATTTTCATGGATGAGTTTGGTAACAGTATTTTTTTGGAATCTGCAAAGGCATATTCTTGTGTGTCTTGCAGAATATGGTGAAAAACTAAATATCCTCAGATGAAAACCAAGTAGAAGCTCTCTGAGAAACTGCTTTGTGTTGTGCGAATTCATCTCACAAAGTTACACTGTTCTTTTCATTGAGCAGTTTGGTAACACTGTTTTCTCGGAATCTTCAATGGGGTATTTTGGAGCACATTGAAGGTTATGGTGACAAAGGAAATATCATCAGACAAAAACTAGAAAGGAGTTTTCTATGAAACTCCTTTGTGATGTGTTAATTCATCTCTCTGATTTACACTGTTCTTTTCATTGGGCAGTTTGCTAACACTGTTTTCTTGGAATCCACAAAAGGATTTTTCAGAGAGCACTGAAGCTTATGGTGACAAAGGAAATATCCTCATATAAAAACTAGAAGTAAGACTTCTGAGAAACTGTTTTTGGATGTGTTAATTCATCTCACAGAGTTACAACTTTCTTTTCATGCAGCACTTTGGTAGCACTCTTTTTAGGGAATCAGAGAAGGGATAGTTTGGATCACATTGAAGCCTATGGTGACAAAGGAAATCTCCTGAGATTAAAAGTAGGAAGAAGCTTTCTGAGAAACTTCTTGATGGGTGAATTCATTACACAGTGTTACACCTTTCTTTCCATGGAGCAGCTTGCTAACACTGTTTTCGTGGAATCTGCAATAGGATATTTGGGAGTACATTGAATGAAATTCTGAAAAACAAAATATCCTCAGATATAAACTGAAAAAAACCTTTCTGAGACACTGCTTTGTGGTGTGTGAATTCATTTCACAGAGTCACACCATTCTTTCAATGGAGCAGTTTGCTAACACTGTTTTTGTGTAATCTGCAATGGGATATTTGGGAGTGCATTGGGGCCTATGGTGAAAGAGGAAATATCATCAGATAAAAAGTAGAAAGAAGGTTTCTGAGAAACAGTTTTGTGATGTGAGAATTCATCTCACAGTTTTATACCACACTTTTCATGATGAAGTTTATTAGCAGTGTTTTTGGGGAATTGGAGAAGGGATATTTGGAATTGCATTGAAGCCTTCGGTGACAAAAGAAGTATCCTCAGAAAAAAATTAGAAAGAAACTTTCTGTGAAACTGCATTGTAATGTGTAAATTCATCTCAGAGAGTTATAATGTTGTATTCATTGAGTAGTGTGCAAACACTGTTGTCTTGGAATCTGCAATCAGATCGGATATTTTGGAGCTCACTTAAGCTTATGGTGACAAAGGAAATAGCCTCATATAAAAACTGCAAAGAAGCTTTCTGAGAAACCGCTTTGTAATGTGTTTATTCATCTCACAGAATTACTTGATTCTTATTATGGATCCATTTGGTAGCACTGTTTTTGGGGAATCTGCAATAGGATATTTGTGAGTGCATTGAAGCCTATGGTGACAATGTAAATATCCTCAGACAAAAATCAAAAAGAAACTTGCTGAGAAACCGCTTTTTGATGTGCTAATTCATCTCACAGAGTCACACGATTCTTTTCATGGATCCATTTGGTAGCACTGTTTTTGTGGTGTCTGAGAAGGGATATTTGGGAGTGCATGGAAGCTGACTGTGGAAAAGGAAATATTCTGAGATAAAAACTACAAAGAAGCTTTCTGAGAAATGTCTTTGTGATAGGTGAATTCATCACACTGAGTTACATCACTTGTTTCTTTGAGCAGTTTGTTAGCCCTGTTTTTAAGGAATCTGCAAAGAGATATTCGGGAGCTCCTAGAGGCCTATGGTGAAACAGGAAATAACTTCAGATAAAACCTGGAGAGACGATTTTTGAGAAAGGGTTTTGTGATGTTTGTATTCATCTCATAGAGTTTAACCTTTTTGTAGATTGAGCAGTTCGGCATCACTCTCTTGTGGTAACTGAGAGGAGATATTTGGGAGCACATTGAAGCCTATGGTGAAAAAGGAAATATATTCAGATTTAAACTAGAATGAAGCTTTCTGAGAAACTGCTTTGTGATGGGTGAATTCATCTGAAAGAGTTACAGATTTGTTTTCATTGAGCAGTTTGGTAACACTGTTTTTGTGGAATCTCTAAGGGATACTCAGGAATGCAGAGAGTCCAGTAGTGAGAAATCTTTTCAGGTTAAAAGCTGGAGAGAAGCTTTCTGAAAATATCCTTTGTGATGGGCACATGTATCTCAGAGAGCTAAGCGTTTCTGCTGAGGGAGCACTTTGGTATCACTATTTTTGTGCTGTCTGAGAAGTGATATTTGGGAGCACATTGAAGCCTAGGGTGAAAAAGGAAATAACTTCAGACAAAAATTAGAAAGAAGCTTCCTGAGAAACCGCTTGGTGATGTGTTAATTCATCTCACAGGGTTACATGATTCTTTTCATGGAGCAGTTTGGAAGCAATGAAGCCTATGGTGACAAGGAAATATCCTCAGATAAAAACAAAAAAAGAGGTGGGGGGCGGAGCAAGATGGCGGAATAGGAACAGCTCCAGTCTCCAACTCCCAGCGCGAGCGACACAGAAGACCGGTGATTTCTGCATTTTCAACTGAGGTACTGGGTTCATCTCACTGGGGAGTGCCGGACGATCGGTGCTGGTCAGCTGCTGCAGCCCGACCAGCCAGAGCTGAAGCAGGGCGAGGCATTGCCTCACCTGGGAAGCGCAAGGGGGAAGGGAATCCCTTTTCCTAGCCAGGGGAACTGAGACACACAACACCTGGAAAATTGGGTAACTCCCACCCCAATACTGCACTTTAAGCAAACAGGCACACCAGGAGATCATATCCCACACCTGGCCGGGAGGGTCCCACACCCACGGAGCCTCCCTCATTGCTAGCACAGCAGACTGTGATCTACCGGCAAGGCAGCAGCCAGGCTGGGGGAGGGGTGCCCGCCATTGCCGAGGCTTAAGTAGGTAAACATAGCCGCTGGGAAGCTCGAACTGGGTGGAGCTCACAGCAGCTAAAGGAAACCTGCCTGTCTCTGTAGACTCCACCTCTGGGGACAGGGCACAACTATACAACAACAAAAGCAGCAGAAAACTCTGCAGACGCAAACGACTCTGTCTGACAGCTTTGAAGAGAGCAGTGGATCTCCCAACACGGAGGTTGAGATCTGAGAAGGGACAGACTCCCTGCTCAAGTGGGTCCCTGACCCCTGAGCAGCCTAACTGGGAGACATCCCCCACTAGGGGCAGTCTGATACCCCACACCTCACAGGGTGGAGTACACCCCTGAGAGGAAGCTTCCAAAGCAAGAATCAGACAGGTACACTCGCTGTTCAGAAATATTCTATCTTCTGCAGCCTCTGCTGCTGATACCCAGGCAAACAGGGTCTGGAGTGGACCTCAAGCAATCTCCAACAGACCTACAGCTGAGGGTCCTGACTGTTAGAAGGAAAACTATCAAACAGGAAGGACACCTACACCAAAACCCCATCAGTACATCACCATCATCAAAGACCAGAGGCAGATAAAACCACAAAGATGGGGAAAAAGCAGGGCAGAAAAGCTGGAAATTCAAAAAATAAGAGCGCATCTCCCCCGGCAAAGGAGCGCAGCTCATCGCCAGCAACGGATCAAAGCTGGACGGAGAATGACTTTGACGAGATGAGAGAAGAAGGCTTCAGTCCATCAAATTTCTCAGAGCTAAAGGAGGAATTACGTACCCAGCGCAAAGAAACTAAAAATCTTGAAAAAAAAGTGGAAGAATTGATGGCTAGAGTAATTAATGCAGAGAAGGTCCTAAACGAAATGAAAGAGATGAAAACCATGACACGAGAAATACGTGACAAATGCACAAGCTTCAGTAACCGACTCGATCAACTGGAAGAAAGAGTATCAGCGATTGAGGATCAAATGAATGAAATGAAGCGAGAAGAGAAACCAAAAGAAAAAAGAAGAAAAAGAAATGAACAAAGCCTGCAAGAAGTATGGGATTATGTAAAAAGACCAAATCTACGTCTGATTGGGGTGCCTGAAAGTGAGGGGGAAAATGGAACCAAGTTGGAAAACACTCTTCAGGATATCATCCAGGAGAACTTCCCCAACCTAGTAGGGCAGGCCAACATTCAAATCCAGGAAATACAGAGAACGCCACAAAGATACTCCTCGAGAAGAGCAACTCCAAGACACATAATTGCCAGATTCACCAAAGTTGAAATGAAGGAAAAAATCTTAAGGGCAGCCAGAGAGAAAGGTCGGGTTACCCACAAAGGGAAGCCCATCAGACTAACAGCAGATCTCTCGGCAGAAACTCTCCAAGCCAGAAGAGAGTGGGGGCCAATATTCAACATTCTTAAAGAAAAGAATTTTAAACCCAGAATTTCATATCCAGCCAAACTAAGTTTCATAAGTGAAGGAGAAATAAAATCCTTTACAGATAAGCAAATGCTTAGAGATTTTGTCACCACTAGGCCTGCCTTACAAGAGATCCTGAAGGAAGCACTAAACATGGAAAGGAACAACCGGTACCAGCCATTGCAAAAACATGCCAAAATGTAAAGACCATCGAGGCTAGGAAGAAACTGCATCAACTAACGAGCAAAATAACCAGTTAATATCATAATGGCAGGATCAAGTTCACACATAACAATCTTAACCTTAAATGTAAATGGACTAAATGCTCCAATTAAAAGACACAGACTGGCAAACTGGATAAAGAGTCAAGACCCATCAGTCTGCTGTATTCAGGAGACCCATCTCACACGCAGAGACGTACATAGGCTCAAAATAAAGGGATGGAGGAAGATTTACCAAGCAAATGGGGAACAAAAAAAAGTGGGGGTTGCAATACTAGTCTCTGATAAAACAGACTTTAAACCATCAAAGATCAAAAGAAACAAAGAAGGCCATTACATAATGGTAAAGGGATCAATTCAACAGGAAGAACTAACTATCCTAAATATATATGCACCCAATACAGGAGCACCCAGATTCATAAAGCAAGTCCTTAGAGACTTACAAAGAGACTTAGACTCCCATACAATAATAATGGGAGACTTCAACACTCCACTGTCAACATTAGACAGATCAACGAGACAGAAAGTTAACAAGGATATCCAGGAATTGAACTCATCTCTGCAGCAAGCAGACCTAATAGACATCTACAGAACTCTCCACCCCAAATCAACAGAATATACATTCTTCTCAGCACCACATCATACTTACTCCAAAATTGACCACGTAATTGGAAGTAAAGCACTCCTCAGCAAATGTACAAGAACAGAAATTATAACAAACTGTCTCTCAGACCACAGTGCAATCAAACTAGAACTCAGGACTAAGAAACTCAATCAAAACTGCTCAACTACATGGAAACTCAACAACCTGCTCCTGAATGACTACTGGGTACATAACGAAATGAAGGCAGAAATAAAGATGTTCTTTGAAACCAATGAGAACAAAGATACAACATACCAGAATCTCTGGGACACATTTAAAGCAGTGTGTAGAGGGAAATTTATAGCACTAAATGCCCACAAGAGAAAGCAGGAAAGATCTAAAATTGACACTCTAACATCACAATTAAAAGAGTTAGAGAAGCAAGAGCAAACACATTCGAAAGCTAGCAGAAGGCAAGAAATAACTAAGATCAGAGCAGAACTGAAGGAGATAGAGACACAAAAAACTCTCCAAAAAATCAATGAATCTAGGAGTTGGTTTTTTGAAAAGATCAACAAAATTGACAGACCACTAGCCAGACTAATAAAGAAGAAAAGAGAGAAGAATCAAATCTACGCAATTAAAAATGATAAAGGGGATATCACCACCGACCCCACAGAAATACAAACTACCATCAGAGAATACTATAAACACCTCTACGCAAATAAACTGGAAAATCTAGAAGAAATGGATAATTTCCTGGACACTTACACTCTTCCAAGACTAAACCAGGAAGAAGTTGAATCCCTGAATAGACCAATAGTAGGCTCTGAAATTGAGGCAATAATTAATAGCCTACCAACCAAAAAAAGTCCAGGACCAGATGGATTCACAGCTGAATTCTACCAGAGGTACAAGGAGGAGTTGGTACCATTCCTTCTGAAACTATTCCAATCAATAGAAAAAGAGGGAATCCTCCCTAACTCATTTTATGAGGCCAACATCATTCTGATACCAAAGCCTGGCAGAGACACAACAAAAAAAGAGAATTTTAGACCAATATCCCTGATGAACATCGATGCAAAAATCCTCAATAAAATACTGGCAAACCGGGTTCAGCAACACATCAAAAAGCTTATCCACCATGATCAAGTGGGCTTCATCCCTGGGATGCAAGGCTGGTTCAACATTCGCAAATCAATAAACATAATCCAGCATATAAACAGAACCAAAGACAAGAACCACATGATTATCTCAATAGATGCAGAAAAGGCTTTTGACAAAATTCAACAGCCCTTCATGCTAAAAACGCTCAATAAATTCGGTATTGATGGAACGTACCTCAAAATAATAAGAGCTATCTATGACAAACCCACAGCCAATATCATACTGAATGGGCAAAAACTGGAAAAATTCCCTTTGAAAACTGGCACAAGACAGGGATGCCCTCTCTCACCACTCCTATTCAACATAGTGTTGGAAGTTCTGGCTAGGGCAATTAGGCAAGAGAAAGAAATCAAGGGTATTCAGTTAGGAAAAGAAGTCAAATTGTCCCTGTTTGCAGATGACATGATTGTATATTTAGAAAACCCCATTGTCTCAGCCCAAAATCTCCTTAAGCTGATAAGCAATTTCAGCAAAGTCTCAGGATACAAAATTAATGTGCAAAAATCACAAGCATTCTTATACACCAGTAACAGACAAACAGAGAGCCAAATCAGGAATGAACTTCCATTCACAATTGCTTCAAAGAGAATAAAATACCTAGGAATCCAACTTACAAGGGATGTAAAGGACCTCTTCAAGGAGAACTACAAACCACTGCTCAGTGAAATCAAAGAGGACACAAACAAATGGAAGAACATACCATGCTCATGGATAGGAAGAATCAATATCGTGAAAATGGCCATACTGCCCAAGGTTATTTATAGATTCAATGCCATCCCCATCAAGCTACCAATGAGTTTCTTCACAGAATTGGAAAAAACTGCTTTAAAGTTCATATGGAACCAAAAAAGAGCCCGCATCTCCAAGACAATCCTAAGTCAAAAGAACAAAGCTGGAGGCATCACGCTACCTGACTTCAAACTATACTACGAAGCTACAGTAACCAAAACAGCATGGTACTGGTACCAAAACAGAGATATAGACCAATGGAACAGAACAGAGTCCTCAGAAATAATACCACACATCTACAGCCATCTGATCTTTGACAAACCTGAGAGAAACAAGAAATGGGGAAAGGATTCCCTATTTAATAAATGGTGCTGGGAAAATTGGCTAGCCGTAAGTAGAAAGCTGAAACTGGATCCTTTCCTTACTCCTTATACGAAAATTAATTCAAGATGGATTAGAGACTTAAATGTTAGACCTAATACCATAAAAATCCTAGAGGAAAACCTAGGTAGTACCATTCAGGACATAGGCATGGGCAAAGACTTCATGTCTAAAACACCAAAAGCAACGGCAGCAAAAGCCAAAATTGACAAATGGGATCTCATTAAACTAAAGAGCTTCTGCACAGCAAAAGAAACTAACATCAGAGTGAACAGGCAACCTACAGAATGGGAGAAAATTTTTGCAATCTACTCATCTGACAAAGGGCTAATATCCAGAACCTACAAAGAACTCAAACAAATTTACAAGAAAAAAACAAACAACCCCATCAAAAAGTGGGCAAAGGATATGAACAGACATTTCTCAAAAGAAGACATTCATACAGCCAACAGACACATGAAAAAATGCTCATCATCACTGGCCATCAGAGAAATGCAAATCAAAACCACAATGAGATACCATCTCACACCAGTTAGAATGGCGACCATTAAAAAGTCAGGAAATAACAGGTGCTGGAGAGGATGTGGAGAAATAGGAACACTTTTACACTGTTGGTGGGATTGTAAACTAGTTCAACCATTATGGAAAACAGTATGGCGATTCCTCAAGGATCTAGAACTAGATGTACCATATGACCCAGCCATCCCATTACTGGGTATATACCCAAAGGATTATAAATTATGCTGCTATAAAGACACATGCACACGTATGTTTATTGCGGCACTATTCACAATAGCAAAGACTTGGAATCAACCCAAATGTCCATCAGTGACAGATTGGATTAAGAAAATGTGGCACATATACACCATGGAATACTATGCAGCCATCAAAAAGGATGAGTTTGCGTCCTTTGTAGGGACATGGATGCAGCTGGAAACCATCATTCTTAGCAAACTATCACAAGAACAGAAAACCAAACACCGCATGTTCTCACTCATAGGTGGGAACTGAACAATGAGATCACTCGGACTCAGGAAGGGGAACATCACACACCGGGGCCTATCATGGGGAGGGGGGAGGGGGGAGGGGGGAGGGATTGCATTGGGAGTTATACCTGATGTAAATGACGAGTTGATGGGTGCAGCACACCAACAAGGCACAAGTATACATATGTAACAAACCTGCACTTTATGCACATGTACTCTACAACTTAAAGTATAATAATAATAATTAAAAAAAAAAAAAAAAAAAGAAAAATTTGTGGACAGCTCCCACTCACACTAACTTCTTTATGTGAAGTCCTGCTAATCCTATAAACTTATAATTCATATGGTTACATAAATAATTGTGGTGTGTTCTTAAATATAATATATATTTATTATGATTTGCCAGTGAGAATTTAAGCTTCCTAAGGAGACATGTTAAACATTTATCTATGTTGTCTCATAGGCACATCATTGCAACTCTGTAGCATAACAATTGAAATAACATTTCTTAATCTTAAGCTGTTTTAATACTCATTTCTACCACCGAAACTGGAATATAAGGGTAAAATCTGTGAAATAACAGTGAGAAGCTTGCTCATTTTTTTCAGTGTAATTTGCACCATGAAAAAGAAATAGATATCCCTAAAAAAAAAAAAAAAAAAAAAAAGTTTTCTTAGAAAATGCTTTGTGATGTGCAAATCCATCTCACACAGTTACACTGTTCATTTCAGTGCAGAGTTTGCTAACACTGTGTTCTTGGAATCTGCAATGGGATATTTTTGGGTGCATTGAAGCTAAGGGTAACAAAGAAAATATCCTCAGACAAAAACTAGTAAGAAACTTTCTGACAAACTGCTTTGTGATTTGTGAATTCGTCTCACATAGTTACATGACTGTTTTCATGGAGGAGTTTGGTAGCACTGCTTTGGAAAATATGAGAAGGGATATTTTTGATTGCATTGAAACAAATGGTGACAAAGGAAATATCCTCAGATAAAAACTAGAAAGAAACTTTCTGAGGAAGTTGTTCCTGACGTGTGAATTCATCTCACAGAGTTACACCTTTCTTTTCCTGTAGCAGTTTGCTAACACTGTTTTCATGGAATCTGCAAAGGGATATTTGTGAGTGCTTTGAAGCCTATAGTGAAAAAGGAAACATCCTTAGATAAAAACTAGAAAGAAACTTTCTGAGAAACTGTTTTGTGATGTGTGAATTCATCTCACAGGGTTACACTGTTATTTTCACTGGGCTGTTTGATAACACTGTTTTCTTGGAATCTGCAATAGGATATTTGGGAGTGCATTGAAGTCTATTGTGGCAAAGGAATTATCCTCAGATAAAAACCAAAAAGAATCTTTCTGTGAAAGTACTTTGTGATGTGTCAAATTCACCTCACACAGTCACACCGTTCCTTTCATTGAGAAGTTTGCTAACACATTTTCCTGGAATCTGCAATGGCATATTCCAGAGCTCATTGCGGAATATGGTGAAAAAGGAAATATTCTCAGATAAAAACTAGAAAAAAACTTTCTGAGGAAGTTGTTCGTGATGTGTGAATTCATCTCACAGAGTTACACCTTTCTTTTCATGGAGCAGTTTGCTAACACTGTTTTCATGGAATCTGCATAGGAATATTTGGGGCACATTGAGGACTATAGTGAATAAGGAAATATCCTCAGATAAAAACTAGAAAGAAGATTTCTGAGAAACTGCTTTGTAATGTGTTACTTCATCTCACAAAGTTACATTGTTCTTCTCATTCAGCATTTTGCTAACACTGCTTTCATGGAATCTGCAATAGGATATTTGGGAGCACATTGAACTCTATGTTGACAAAGGAAATATCCTCAGATAAAAACCAAAATGAAGCTTACTGTGAAACTGCTTTGTGATGTGTGAACTCATCTCACAGAGTTACAAAGTTCTTTTTTTGAGAAATTTGCTAATACTTTTTTTGTTTAATCTGCAATTGTATATTCAGGAATGCATTGAGGAATATGGTGAAAATGGAAATATCCTCAGACGAAAACTGGGAAGAAATTTCTGAGAAACAGCCTTGGGATGTATAAATTCATCTCACAGTGTTAACACCATTCTTTTCATGGTGCGGTTTGGTAGCACTGTTTTCGTGGTATCTGAGAAGGGATAGTTTGGATTGCATTGAAGTCTAGCTTGTCAAAGCAAATATTCTCAGATAAAAACTCGAAAAAAGCTTTATAAGAAACTTCTTTGTGATGTGTGAATTCATCTCACAGAGTTGCACTCTTCTTTTCTTGCAGCAGTTTGCTAACACTATCCTCGTGGAATCTGCAATAGGATATTTGGGAGTGCATAAAAGCTCATGGTGTCAAAGAAAATATCCTCAGACAAAAAAACAAAAAGAATCTTTCTGAGAAACTGCTTTGTGATGTGTTAATTCATCTCACTGATTTACACCATTCGTTTTATGGAGCAGTTTCGTGACACTGTTTTCATGAAATCTGGAAAGGGATATTCACGAGCTCATTGAGGCTTATGTTGAATAAGGAAATATCCTCAGATAAAAGCTAGAAAGAAGATTTCTGAGAAACTGCTTTGTGATTTGCGAATTCATCTCACAGTGTTACACGATTCTTTTCATGGAGCAGTTTGGAAACACTGTTTTTGGGGAATCTGAGAAGGGATATTTTGGATCACCTTGAGGCCTATGATGACAAAGGAAATATCGTCAGATAAAAACTAGAAAGAAGCTTTCTGAGAAAGTTCTTTGTGATTTGCAAGTTCACCTCCCAGAATTACACTTTAGTTTCCATGGAGCAGTTTGCTAACACTGTTTCCCTGGAATACACAAAGGGATATTTGGGAGCGCCTTGTGGCCTATTTTGAAAAAGGAAATATCCTCAGACAAAAAGTTGAAAGAAGTGTTCTGAGAAACTGCTTTGTGATGCGTGAATTCATCTTACAGAGTTACACTGTTCTTTTCATTGAGCAGTTTGCTTACACTGTTTTTTTGGAATCTGCAATCTGATATTTCAGAGTGCATTGAAGCTTATGTGACAAAGGAAACAACCTCATATAAAAACTAGAAAGAAGCTTTCTGCAAAACTACTTTTTGATGTGCTAATTCATCTCAAAGTGTTACACGATTTTTTCCATGTAGTAGTTTGGTAACACTGTTTTTGGGGAATCTCAGACGGGATATTTTGGATTGAATTGATGACTATGATGAAAAATTAAATGCCCTCGAATAAAAAGTAGAAAGAAGCTTTCTGAGAAAGTTCCCTGTGAAGTGTGAATTCATCTCACAGAATTACACCATTCTTTTCATAGAGCAGTTTGGTAACACTGTTTTCATGGAATCTGCAAAGGAATATTTGGGAGCACATTGAGGCCTATATTGAATAAAGAAATATCCTCAGATAAAAACTAGAAAGAATCTTTCTGAGAAACTTCCTGTTGATGAGTGAATTCATCTCACAGACTTACATTGTTCTTTTCATTCAGCATTGTGCTAACATTCTTTTTGTGGAATCTGCAATAGGATACATGGAATCTGCAAAGGGATATTTGGGAGCCCACTGAGGTGTATAGTGGAAAGGGAAATATCCTCAGACAAAAACTAGAAAGAAACTTTCTGAGAAACTGCTTTGTGCTGTGTGAATTCATCTCACAGAGCTACACTGTTCTTTTCATTGAGCAGTTTCCTAAAACTGTTTTCATGGAATCTGCAAAGGGATAATTGGGAGCTCATTGAGGACTGTAGTGAAAAAGGAAGTATCCTCAGATAAAAGCTAGAAATAATTTGTCTGAGAAACTGCTTTTTAATGTGTGAATTCATCTCACAGAGTTACACCTTACTTTTCATTGAGCAGTCTGATAAAACTGGTTTCGTGGAATCTATAATAGGATACTTGGAGTGTTTTGAAGCCTATGGTAACAAGGAAATATCCTCAGAAAAAAACTGAAAAGAAACTTTCTGATAAAGTGCTTTGTGGTGTGTGAATTCATCTCACAGACTTACACCATTCTCTTCATTGAGCAGTTTGATAACACTGTTTTTGTGGAATCTGCGAGTGCATGGAAGCTTTTGGTGAAAAAGGAACTATCCTCAAATAAAAAGTAGAAAGAAGCCTTCTGAGTAACTGCTTAGTGATACGTGACTTCATCTCACAAATTTACAGTTTTCTTTTCATTTAGCAGTTTGATAACACTGTTTTCTTGTAATCTGCAATGGGATATCTCAGAGCATATTGAGGCTTATGGTGACATGGGAAATATCTTAATATAAAAACTAGAAAGAAGCTTTCTGAGAAACTGCTTTGTGATGTGTTAATTCATCTAGCAGTGCTACACGATTCTTTTCATGGATCAGTTTGGTAGCACTGTTTTTGGGGAATCTGAGATGGGATATTTTGGATGGCTTTGAAGCCTATGGTGACAAAGAAAATATCTTCAGTTAAAAACTAGAAAGAAGCTTTCTGAGAAACTACTTTGTGATGTGTCAATTCATCTCACAGAGTTACATCTTTTTGGTCATGGAGCAATGTGTTAACACTGTTTTTGTGGAATCTGCAAAGGGATATTTGGGAGCACAATGAGGCCTATAGAGTTAAAGGAAATATCCTCAGATAAAGACTAGACAGGAGCTTTCTGAGAAACTGCTTTGTGATGTGTGAATCCATCTCACAGAGTTACACTGTTCTTTTCATTGAGCATATTGCTAACACTGTTTTCATGGAATCTGCAAAGGGATATTTTGGAGTGTATTGAGGCCTATGGTGAAAATGAAAATATCCTCAGATAAAAAGTTGAAAGAAGCTTTCTGTGAAACTTATTTGAGACGTGTGAATTCATCTCACAGGGTTACACCATTCTTTTCATTAAGCTGTGTGATAGCACTGTTTTTGTGGAATCTGCAATGGGATATACGGGAGTGCATTGAGGCCTATGGTGAAAGAGGAAATATCCTCCTACAAAAACTAGAAAGAAACTGTCTGAGAAACTGCTTTGTGATGTGTGAATTCATCTCACAGAGTTACAAGATTCTTTTGTGGTAGCAGGTTTTTAGCACTGTTTTTGCAGAATCTGAGAAGGGATATTGTCTATCTCATGGAAGCCTATGGTGACAAATGAAATAACCTCAGTTAAAAACTAGAAAGAAGCTTTCTGAGAAAGCACTTGGTGATGTGTGATTTCATATCACAAAGTTACACCATTATTTTCTTTGAGAAGTTTGCTAACACTGTTTTCATGGAATCTGCAAAAGGATATTTGGGAACGTGTTGAAGCCTATGGTGACAAACGAAATATCCTCAGACAAAAACCCAAAAGAAGCTTTCTGTGAAACTCCTTTGTTGGTGTGAATAAATCTCACAGAGTTACAGCTATCTTTTCATGGAGCAGTTTGCTGACTCTGTTTTCGTGGAGTCTGCAAAGGGATATTTAGGAGCGCATTGAGGCTTACAGTGAAAAAGGAAATATCCCCAGATAGAAACAAGAAAGAAGCTTTCTGAGAAACTACTGTGTGATGTGTGAATTCACCTTACAGAGTTACATTGTTATTTTCACTGGGCGGTTTGCTAACACTACTTTCTTGGGATCTGCAATGGTATATTTTGGAGCAATTGAATATTACAGTGACAAAGGAAATATCCTCATATAAAAACTAGAAAGAAGCTTTCTGAGAAATTGATTTGTGAAGTTTTAATTCATCTCACAGAGTAATACGATTCATTTCTTGGATCAGTTTGATAGCACTGTTTTTTGGGAAACTGAGAAGAGATATTTTGGATTACATTGAAGTATTTCATGAAAAAGAAATAGTTTTCTAACACTTCTTTTCATGGAATCTGGAATAGGATATTTGGGAGCTCATTGAGGCTTATGACGAAAAAGAAAATCTCCTCAGATAAAAACTAGAAAGAGGCTTTCTGAGAATCGGCTTTGTGATGCATGAATTCATCTCATAAAATAACACCTTTGTTGAAGTCTCTGGTGACAATGGAAATATCCTCAGACAAAAACTAGAAAGAAGCTTTGTGAGAAACTGTTTGTGATTTTGAATTTACCTCATAGAGTTACAGGGGTTTTTTCATGGAGTAGTGAGGTAGCACTGGTTTTGGGGAATCTGAGAAGGGATATTTTGGATCACCTTGAAGCCTAAGGTGAGAAAGGAAATATCCTCAGATAAAAACTAAAAAGAAACTACCTGAGAAAGTTACTTTTGATGTGTGAATTCATCTCACAGAGTTATACCATACTTTTCATGGAGCAGTTTGCTAAAAGTGTTTTCATGGAATCTGCAAAGTGATATTTTCGAGTGCTTTGAGGCCTATAGTTAAAAAGGAAATATCCTCAGATAAAAACTAAAAATAATCTTTCTGCAAAACTGATTTGTGCTGTGTTAATTCATCTCACAGAGTTACATCATTCCTTTCATTGAGGAGTCTGATAAAACTGTTTTCATGGAAACTGCAATATAATATTTGGGATCATATTGAAGCCTATGGTGACCAAGGAAGTATCCTCAGATAAAAACCAAAAAGAAGCTTTCTAAGAAACTGCTTTGTCATGTGTGAATTCATCTCACAGAGTAACACTGTTATTTCCATTGAGCAGTTTGCTAACACTGTTTTCTTAGTATCTGTAATGGGATAGTTTGGAGCGCTTTGAAGCCTACGGTGACAAAGGAATTTTCCTCAGACAAAAACTGGAAAGAAGCTTTCTGAGACACTGCTTTGTGATTTGTGAATTCATCTCACAGAGTTGCATGATTCTTCTCATGGAGAAGTTTGATAGCACTGTTTTTGGGGAATCTGAGAAGGGATATTTTGGATCACATTGAAGTGTATGTTGACAAGGAAATATCCTCAAATAAAATCTAGAAAGAGACTTTCAGTGAAACTACTTTTTGATGTGAATTCATCTCACAGAGTTACAACGTTCTTTTCAATGAGAAGTTTGTTAACACTGTTATCTTGGAGTCTGCAAAGGGTTGTTCGGGGGTGCCTTGAGGACTATGGTGAAAAGGGAAATATCAACAGATAAAAAGGAGAAAGAAGCTTTCTGAGAAACTCATTTGTGATGTGTGTACTCATCTTACAGAATTTCTGTATTCTTTTCATGGAACAGTTTGATAACATTGTTTTCGGGGAATCTGAGAAGGGATATTTAGGTTCGCATTGATGCCTATGGTGACAAAGAGAATATCCTCAGATAAAATCTAGAAAGAAGGTTTATGAGAAAGTTCTTTGTGGTGTGTGAATTCATCTCACAGATTTACACCTTTCTTTTCTTGGAGCAGTTTGCTAACACTGTTTTTGTGGAATATGCCAGGGGATATTTGGGGGCCCATTGAGGCCTATAGTGATAAAGGAAATATCCTCAGATAATAACTATAAATAAGCTTTCTGAGAAACTGCTTTATGATGTGTGAATTCATTGTACAGAGTTACACCGTTCTTTTCATTGAGAAGTTTGATAACACTGATTTTGTGGAATCTGGAGTAGGATATTTTTGAGTGCATTGAAGCCTGTGGTGACCAAGGAAATATCCTTCAATGAAAACCAAAAGGAGAGAAACTCCTTTGGGATGTGTGAATTCATCTCACAGAGTTACACTGTTCTCTTCATTGAGAAGTTTGGTAAGACTGTTTTCTTGGAATCAGCAATGAGATATTTTGGAGTGCATTGAAACTTAAGCTGTCAAAGGAAATATCCTCAGACAAAAACTAGAAAGAAGCTTTCTGAGAAGCTGCTTTGTGATTTCTGTATTCATCTCACAGTGTTACACGATTCTTTTCAGGATCAGTTTGTTAGCACTGTTTTTGAGAATCTGAGAATTGATATTTTGGATCACATTGAAGCTACGGTGACAAAGGAATTATCCTCAGATAAAAACTTGAAAGAAACTTTCTGAAAAATTTCTTTGTGTTGTGTAAATTCATCTCACAGAGTTACACCTTTCCTTTAATGAAGCATTTTGCTAACACTGCTTTTGTGGAATCTGCAAATTGACATTTGGGAGTGTATTGAGGTCTACAGTGAAAAAGGAAATATCCCCAGATAATAACTAGAAATAAGTTTTCTGAGAAACTGCTTGGTGATGTGTAAATTCATCTCACAGAGTTGCAGGATTCTTTTTATAGAGCAGTTTGGTAGCAGAGTTTTTGGGGAATTTGAGAAGGAATATTTAGGATCACATTGACACCTACAGTGACAAAGGGAATATCTTCAGACAAAAACTAGAAAGAAGCTTTCTGAGAAATTGCTTTATGATATGTGAATTCATCTCACAGAGTTACACGATTCTTTTCATGGATCACATTGGTAGCACTGTTTTTGGGGAATCTGTGAAGGGATATTTTGAATCACATTGAAGCCTATGGTGACAAACAAAATATCCTCAGATAAATTCTAGAAAGAAGCTTTCTGAAAAATTCTTTGTGATGTGTAAATTCATCTCACAGAGTTACACCTTTCCTTTAATGAAGCATTTTGCTAACACTGCTTTTGTGGAATCTGCAAAGGAATATTTGGGAGTGCATTGAGGTCTATAGTGAAAAAGGAAATATCCTCAGATTATAACTAGAAAGAAGCTTTCTGAGAAACTGCGTTTTGATGTGTGAATTCATCTCAAAGAGTTCTACTGTTCTTTTCATTCAGCACTTTGCTAACAGTGCTTTATTGGAATCGACAATGTGATACTTTGGAGCACCTTGAAGCTTAAGGTGACAAAGGAAATATCCTCATATAAAAATTACAGAGAAGCTTCCGGAGAAACTGCTTTGTGATGTGTTAATTCATCTCACAGAGTTACACCATACGGTTCATTGAGCAGTATGATAAAACTGGTTTCATGGAATTTGTAATAGGATACTTGGGAGTGCATTGCAGCCTAATCTCACAGACTTACACCATTCTTTTTATGGAGCAGTTTGATATGATTGTTTTTGTGGAATCTGCAATAGGATATTTGGGAGTGCAAGGAAGCCTCTGGTGAAAAAGGAACTATCCTCAAATAAAAAGTAGAAAAAAGCTTTCTGAGAAACTACTTAGTGATGTGTGAATTCATCTCCCAGAGTTACACTTTTCTTTTCATTTATCAGTTTGATAACATTTTTTTCTTGGATTCTGCAATAGGATATCTCAGAGTGCATTGAAGCTTAGGGTGACATAGGAAATATCCTCATATAAAAAATAGAAAGAAGCTTCCTGAGAAACTGCTTTGTGACGTGTTAATTCATCTAACAGAGTTACATGATACTTTTCATGGATCACTTTGGTAGCACAGTTTTTGGGGAATCTGAGAAGGGATATTTTGAATCACTTTGAAGCCTATTATGACAATGGAAATATCTTCAGACAAAAATTAGAATGAAGCTTTCTGAGAAAGTCCCTTCTGATGTGTGAATTCATTTCACAGAGGTATACTGTTCTTTACATGGAGAAGTTTGCTAAAACTGTTTCTGTGGAATCTGTAAAGGGATATTTGGGAGCACATTGAGGCCTATAGTGAAAAAGGAAACATCCTCAGAGAAAAACTAAAAAGAATGTTTCTGAGAAAGTGATTTGTTCTGTGTGAATTCATCTCACAGAGTTACACTGTTCCTTTCATTGAGGAGTGTGATAAAACTGTTTTCATGGAATCTGCAATACGATATTTGGGATCGCATTGAGGCCTATGGTGACCAAGGAAATATCCTCAGATAAAAATCAAAAAGAAGCTTTCTGAGAAACTGCTTTGTCATGTGTGAATTCATCTCCAGAGTAACACTGTTCTTTCCACTGAGCACTTTTCTAACACTGTTTTCTTGATATCTGCAATGGGAAATTTTGGAGTGCATTGAGACTTATGGTGACAAAGGAATTACCCTCAGACAAAAACTAGAAAGAAGCTTTCTGAGACACTGCTTTGTGATTTGTGAATTCATCTCACAGAGTTACATGATTCTTTTCATGGAGAAGTTTGGTAGCACTGTTTTTGGGAATCTGAGAAGGGATATTTTGGATTGCATTGAAGCCTATGTTGACAAAGGAAATATATTCAGATAAAAAATAGAAAGAAGCTTTCTTTGAATCTGCTTTTTGATGTATGAATTCATCTCACAATGTTACACCGTTCTTTTCAATGAGACGTTTGCTAACACTGTTTTCATGGAATCTTAAAAGAAACGTTTGGGAGCACATTGAGGCCGATGGTGAAAAAGAAAATATCCTCAGATAAAAAGAAGAAAGAAGCTTTCTGAGAAGCTGCTTTGTGATGTGTGGATTTATCTCACAGAGTTGCAGGGTTATTTTCATTGAGCAGGTTAGTAGCAGTGTTTTTGGGGAATTTGAGAAGGGATATTTAGGATCGCATTGATGCCTACGGTGACAAAGGGAATATCCTCAGATCAAATATAGAAAGAAGCTTTCTGAGAGAGTTCTTTTTGATGTGTGAATTCATCTCACAGATTTACACCTTTTTTTTTTTTCATGGAGCAGTTTGCTAACACTGTTTTCATGGAATCTCCAAGGTGACATTTGGGAGTGTGTTAAGGCCTCTAGTGATAAAGGAAATATCCTCAGATAAAAGCTTTGAAAAAGATTCCTGAAAATTGCTTTGTGATGTGTGAATTCATCTCACAGAGTTACACCATTCTTTTCATTGAGAAATTTGATAACACTGTTTTTGTGGAATCTGGAGTAGGATATTTTTGAGCACATGGAAGCTTGTGATGACCAAGAAAATATACTCAGATGAATACCAATAAGAAGCTTTCTGAGAAACTCCTTTGGGATGAGTGAATTTATCTCACAGAGTTGCACTGTTATTTTCACTGAGAAGTTTGGTAACACTGTTTTCTTGAAATCAGCAACAAGATATTTTGGAACGCATTGAAGCTTAGGCTGAGAAAGGAATTATCCACAGACAAAAACTAGAAAAAGCTTTGTGAGACACTGCTTTGTGGTTTGTGAATTCATCTCACAGAGTTACATGATTCTGTTCATGGATCAGTTTGTTAGCACTGCTTTTGCAGAATCTGAGAAGGGATATTTTGGATCACATTGAAGCCTCTTGTGACAAAGGTAATATCCTCAGACAAAAACTAGAAAGAACTTTTATAAGAAACTTCTTTTTTTTATTTTTTGGGACGGAGTTTTGCTCCGTTGCCCAGGCTGGAGTGCAGTGGCCCGATCTCAGCTCACTGCAAGCTCTGCCTCCCGGGTTCATGCCATTCTCCTGCCTCAGTCTCCCAATTAGCTGGGACTACAGGCGCCTGCCACATCACCCGGCTAGTTTTTTGTATTTTTTAGTAGAGATGGGGTTTCATCATGTTAGCCAGGATGGTCTCGATCTCCTGACCTCGTGATCCACCTGTCTTGGCCTCAAAAGTGCTGGGATTACAGGCTTGAGCCACTGCACCCAGCCTATAAGAAACTTCTTTGTGATGCATGAATTAATCTCACAGACTACACCATTGTTTTCATTGAGCAGTTTGCTAACACTATTTTCATGCTAACTGCAAAGGGATATTTGGGAGCACATAGAGGCCTACAGTGAAAGAGGAAATATCCTCAGATAATAACTAGAAAGAAGCTTTCTGAGAAACTGCTTTGTGATATGCAAATTCATCTCACAGAGTTACAATGTTCTTTTCATTGAGCACTTTGCTAACACTATTTTATTGAAATCTGCAATGGGATATTTTGGTACACCTTTAAATTTATGGTGACAAAGGAAATATCCTCATATAAAAACTAGAGAGAAGCTTCCTGAGAAACTTCTTTTTGATGAGTTAATTCATCTCAGAGAGTTACATGATTCTTTTCATGGATCAGTTTGGTAACACTGTTTTTGTGGTGTCGTAGAGTGGATATTTGCTAGTGCATGGACACCGATGCTGGAAAAGGAAATATCCTGAGATAAAAAGTAGGAAAAAGCTTTCTGAGAAAATTGTTTGTGATGGGTGAATTCATCACACTGAGTTATAGCTTTGTTTTCTGTGAGCAGTTTGGTAGCACTGTTTTTAAGGAAGCCACAAAGTGATATTTGGGAGCTCCTAGAGGCCTACGGTGAAAAAGAAAATAACTTCAGATAAAAACTGGAGAGAAGATTTTCGAGAAACATTTTTGTGATGTGTGTATTCATCTCATAGAGTTTAACATTTTTGTTGATAGAGCAGTGTGAAATCACTGTTTTTGTGGTATCTGAAATGAGATATTTGGGAGCACATTGAAGCTTATGGTGAAAAAGGAAAAATCCTCAGATTTAAACTAGAAAGAAGCTTTCTGAGAAATTATTTTGTGATAGGTAAATTCATCTCACAGAGTTACACCTTTGTTTTCATTGAGCAATTTGGTAATACTGTTTTGTGGAATCTGTAAAGGGATATTCAGGAGAACATAGATTCCAAAGGTGAAAAAGGAAATATCTTCAGATTAAAAACTGGAGAGAAGCTTTCTGAGAAACTCCTTTGTGATATGTGCATTCATCTCATACAGTTAAACCTTTCTGTTGAGGGAGAATTTTGGCATCACTGTTTTTGTGGTATCTGAGAAGGGATATTTGGGAGCACATTGAAGCCTGTGGTGGAATAGGAAATACTCTCATATGAACTAGAAGTAAGTTCTGTGAGAAACTGCATGGTGATGTGATAATTAATTTCACAGAGTTACAGGATTCTGTTCATGGAGCAGTTTGGTAGCAGTGTTTTTGGGGAAACTGAGAAGGGATATTTTGGGTCTCATTTAAGCCTATGGTGACAAAGGAAGTATCCTCAGAAGAAAACCAAAAAGAAGTTTTCTGAGAAACTGCTTTGTGATGTATGAATTCATCTCACAGTGTTACACGATTCTTTTCATGGAACAGTTAGGTAGCACTGTTTTGGGGAATCAGAAGGGGTATTTTTGATCACATTGAAACCTATGATGACAAGGGAAATATCCTCAGATAAAAACTAGAAAGAAGCTTTCTGAGAAAGTTCTTTGTAATGTGTGAATTTGTCTCTCATAGTTACACTGTTCTTTTCATTGAAAAGTCTGCTAACATTTTTCTCGTGGAATCTGCAATGGGATATTGGGGAGCACATTGAAAAATATGGTGAAAAAGGAAACATCCTCAGATAAAAACTAGAAAGAAGCTTTCTGAGAAACTGGTTTCTGATATGTTAATTCATTCTCAGAGTTACATGATTCCTTTCATGCATCACTTTGGTAGCACTGTTTTTGGGGAATCTGAGAAGGGATATTTTGGATTGCATTAAAGCCTATGGAGGCAAAGGAAATATTCTCAGATAAAAACTACAAAGAAGCTTTCTGAGAAAGTCCTTTGTGATGTGTGACTTCATCCCACAGAATTACCCCTTTCATTTCATGGAGCAGTTTGCTATAACTATTTTTGTGGAATCTGCACATTTTTATTTGGGAGTGAACTGAGGCCTATAGTGAATAAGAAAATATCCTCAGATAAAAACTAGAAAGAAGCTTTCTGAGAAACTTCTTTGTGATGTTTGAATTCATTGTACTGAGTTACACTGTTCTTTTCTTTGAGCAGTTTGATAGTACTATTTTCGTGGAATCTGCAATAGGATATTTGGGAGCACTCTGATGCCTATGGTGACAATGGAAGTATACTCAGCTAAAAAACAAAAAGAATCTTTCTGAGAAACTGCTCTGAGATGTGTGAATTCATCTCACAGAGTAACATTGTTCTTTTCATTGAGCAGTTTGCAAACACTGTTTTATTGGAATCTGCAATGGGATGTTTCAAATTGAATTGAAGTTTATGATGATAAAGGGAATATCCTCAGAAAAATCTAGAAAGGAGCTTTCTGAGAAACTGCTTTGTGATTTTTGAATTCATCTCACAGAGTTACAAGATTCTTTTCATGGAGCAGTGTGGTAGCACTGTTTTACAGGAATCTGAAAAGGGATATTTTGGATTACATTGTACCCTATGATGACAAAGGAAATATTCTCAGATAAAAACTAGAAAGAAGCTTTCTGAGAAAGTTATTTGTGATGTGTGAGTTCGTCTTACAGAGTTACACCATTCTTTGCATTGAACAGTTTAATAACACTGTTTTCATGGAATCTGCAATAAGATATTTTGGAGTGCATTGAAGCCTCTGCTGAAAAAGAAAATATACACAGATAAAAACCAAAAGGAATCTTTCTGTGAAACTGCTTTGTGATGTGTGAAATCATCTCAAAAAGTTACACCATTCTTTTCATTGAGAAGTTTGCTAACACATTTTTCGTGGATTTCACAATGTGATATTTGAGAGCACATAGAGGAATATGGTGAAAAAGGAAATATCCTCAGATAAAAACTAGTAAGAAGCTTACTGAGAAACCACTTTGTGATGTTTGAATTCACTTAACAGAGTTACACCATTCTTTTCATGGAGTAATATAGTGGCACTGTTTTTGGGGATTCTGCAATAGGAAATTTCGGAGCCCTTTGAAGCCTATGGTGACTAAAGAAGTATCCTCAGACAAAAACAAACAAGAAACTTTCTGAGAAACTGCTTTATGATGTGTGAATTTATCTCACAAATTTACACCTTTCTTTTCATGGAGCAGTTTGCTAACACTGTTTTTGAGGAATCTGCAAAGTTATATTCATGAGTGCATTGAGGCCTAGGGTGAAAAAAGAAATATCCTGCAACAAAAACTAGAAATAAGCATTCTGAGAAGCTGCTTTGTGATGTGTGAATTCAGCTCACAGAGTTACGCCAGTCTTTACAAGGAGCAGTTTGCTAACACTGTTTTCCTGGAATCTGCAATAGGATAATTTGGAGCACAATGAAGCCTATGGTGACAAAGGAAATATCCTCAGACAAAATCCACAAATAAGCTGTTTTTGGGGGGTCTGAGAAGGGATGTTTTGGATTGCATTCAAGTCTAAGGTGACAAAGGAAATACCCTCAGATAAACACTAGAAAGAAGCTTTCTGAGAAACTTCTTTGTGTTGTGTGAATTCATCTCAGAGTTACACCTTTCTTTTCCTGGAACAGTTTCCTCACACTCTTTTCATGGAATCTACAGAGGGATATTTCGGAACACATTGAGTACTATGGTGAAAAAGGACATATCCTCAGGTAAGAACTAGAAAGAATCTTTCTGAGAAACTGCTTTGTGATGTGTGAATTCACCTAACTGAGTTACACTGTTCCTTTCATGGATCAGTTTGCTAACACTGTTTTGTTGTAAACTGCAATGGGATATTTCAGAGCACATTAAATCTTATGGTGAGAAGGGAAACATCCTCATATAAAAACCAGGAAGAATCTTTCTGAGAAACCGATTTGTGATGTGTTAATTCACCTCCCAGAGTTACGTGATTCTTTTCATGGGTCAATTTTATAGCACTGTTTTTCTGTAATCTGAGACGGGAAATTTTGGATTGCATTGAAGCCTATGGTGGCAAAGAAAATATCCTCAGATAAAAAGTAGAAAGAAGCATTCTGAAAAAGTTCTTTGTGGTGTGTGATTTCATCTCACTGAGTAACACCTTTCTTTCCATGGAGCAGGATTCTAACACTGTTTATGTGGAGTCTGCAGAGGGATATTTTGGAGCACATTGAGGCCTATAGTGAAAAAGGGTATATCCTCAGATAAAAATTAGAAAGAATCTGAGAAACTGCTTTATGATGTGTGAATTCATCTCACAGTGTTACAAAGTGTGTTTCATTGAGAAGTTTGCCCACATTGTTTTCACGGAATATTCAATAGGATATTTGGGAGTGCATTGAAGCCTATGATGACAAAGGAAATATCCTCAGATAAAAACTGAAAAGAAGTTTCCTGAGAAACTGCTTTGTGATGAGTGAACCCATCTCAGAGAGTTACACTGTTCTTTTCATTGAGCAGTTCGCTAACACTGTTTTCTTGTAACCTTCATTGGAATATTTCTCACAGAGTTACACCAAATTTTCATGAAGCACTTTGGGAGTACTGTTTTTGGGGAATTTGAGAAGGAATATTTTCAATTGCATAGAAACCTATGGTGACAAAGGAAATAACCTAAGATGAAAACTAGTAAGAAGCTTTCTGAGAAACTGCTTTGTGATGTGTGAATTCATCTCAGAGAGGTACAATGTTGTTTTCATTGGGCAGTTTGCAAACACTGTTTTCTTGCAACCTGCAATGAGATCGGATATTTCAGAGTGCTTTGAAGCTTATGGTGACAAAGGAAATGTCCTCTTATAAAAACTAGAAACTTTCTGAGAAACCGCTTTGTGATGTGTTAATTCTTCTCACAGAGTTACATGATTCTTTTCATGGATCAGTTTGGTAGCCCTCTTTTTGGGGAATCTGCAATTGGATATTTCAGAGTGCATTGAAGCCTATGGTGACAAAGCAAATATCCTCAGATAAAAACCAAAAAGAAACTTTTTGAGAAACTGCTTTGTGATGTGTGAATTCCTCTCAGAGATTTACACTTTTCTTTTCATGGATCAGTTTGCTAACACTATTTTTGTGAAATCTGCAAAGGGATGTTCACAAGCACAGTGAGGCCTTTTGTGAAAAATGAAAATATTCTCGGACAAAAACTAGAAAAAACCTTTCTGAGAAACTACTTTGTGATTTGTGAATTCATCTCACAGTGTTCCACAGTTCTTTTCATGGATCAGTTTCTTTTTTTTTTTTTTTTTGGAGACGGAGTCTCGCTCTGTCACCCAGGCTGGAGTGCAGTGGCCGGATCTCAGCTCACTGCAAGCTCCGCCTCCCAGGTCTACGCCATTCTCCTGCCTCAGCCTCCCGAGTAGCTGGGACTACAGGTGCCCGCCACCTCGCCCAGCTAGTTTTTTGTATTTTTTAGTAGAGACGGGGTTTCACTGTGTTAGCCAGGATGGTCTCGATCTCCTGACCTCGTGATCCTCCCGTCTCGGCCTCCCAAAGTGCTGGGATTACAGGCTTGAGCCACCACACCCGGCCATGGATCAGTTTCTTAGTACTGTTTTCTTGGTACCCACAATGGGATATTTCAGAGCATATTGAAGCTTATGGTGAAAAAGGAAATATCCTAATATAAAAAATAGAAAGAAGATTTCTGAGAAAGTCCTTTGTGATGTGTTAATTCATCTCAGAGAGTTAACCATTTTTTTTCCCATTGAGCAGTTTGTTAGTACAGTTTTTGGGGAATATGAGAAGGGATATTTTGGATCGCATTGAAGCCCATGGTGGCAAAGGAAATAATCTTCAGATAAAATCTAGAAAGAATAATTCTGAGAAACTTATTTGTGATGTGTGAATTCATCTCACAGAATTACACTGCTCTTTTCATTGAGAAGTCTGCTAACACTGTTTTCTTGGAATCTGAAATAGGATATTTGGGAGCACATTGAAGCCAATGGTGACAAAGGTAATATCCTCAGATAAACATGGAAAAGAAGCTATCTGAGAAACTACTTTGTGATGTGTAAATTTGTCTCACAGAGTTACATTGTTCTTTTCATTGAGCAGTTTGCTAACACTGTTTTCTTGGGATCTGCAATGGTATATTTCATAGCACTTTGAAGCTTATGGTGACAAACGCAATATCCTCATATAAAAACTAGATAGAAGCTTTCTGAGAAACTGATTCATGATGTGTTAATTCATTGCACAGTGTTGCATGATACTTTTCATGGATCAGTTTGGTAGCAGTATTTTTGCAGAATCTGAGAAGGAATATTTTGGATCGCATTGAAGCCTATGGTGACAAAGGAATTATCCTCAGATAAAAGTAGAAAGAAGTTTTCTGAGAAAATTCTTTCTAATGTGTTAATTCGTTTCATGGGGTTACACCTTTCTTTTCATGGAGCAGTTTGCTAACACTCTTTTCATGGAATCTGCAATGGGATATTCCAGAGCACCTTGAGGTCTATAGAGAAAAAGGAATTTTCCTCAGATAAAAACTAGAAAGGAGTTTTCTGAGAACAGCTTTCTGATGTCAGAATTCATCTTACAGCGTTACACCGTTCTGCTCAATGAGTAGTTTGATAACACTGTTTTTTGTGGAATCTGCAATAGGATATTTTGAGCGTATAGCAGCCAATGGTGACAAAGGAAATACTCTCAGATAAAAACCAAAAAGAAGCATTCTGTGAAACTGCTTTTCAATGTGTGAGTTCGTCTCACAGATTTACACCTTTCTTTTCATATAGCAGTTTGCTAACACTATATTCTAGAATCTACAAATTGATATTCCTGAGCACATTGAGGCAAACGGTGAAAAAGGAAATATCCTCAGGCAAAAATGAGAAAGAAACTTTCTGAGAAACAGCATTGTGATGTGTGAATTCATCTCAGAGAGTTACACCATTCTTTTCATGGAACAGTTTGGTAGCCCTGGTTTTTAGTTTTCTGAGAAGGGATATTTTTGATCAAATTGAGGCCAAGGGTGACAAATGAAATATCCCCAGAAAAAAAAACTAGAAAGAAGCTTTCTGAGAAACTTCTTTGTGATGTGTGCATTCATCTCATGGAGGCAAAGTTTCTGTTGAGAGAGCAGTTTGGCATCACTGTTTTTGTGGTGTCTGAGAAGGGATATTTTGGAGCACATGGAAGCCTGTGGTGAAAAAGGAAATATTCTGAGATAAAAACTAGAAAGAAGCTGTCTGAGAAATTTCTTTGGGATGGGTGAATTCATCACACAGAATTATATGCTTGTTTTCTTTGAGCAGTTTGGTAGCACTGTGTTTATAGAATCTGTAAAGGGATATTATGGAGCTCATAGAGGACTATGGTGAAAAAGGAAATAACTTCAGATAAAAACTGGAGAGAAGCTCTTTGAGAAAAGGTTTTGTGTTGTGTATATTCAGCTCATAGATTTTAAGCTTTTTGTTGATTGAGCAGTTCATCATCACTCTTTTTGTGTTATCTGAGAAAGGCTATTTGGGAGCAGATTGAATCCTATGGTGGAAAAGGAAATACCCTCAGATAAACCTAGAAAGAAGCTTCCTGAGAATCTGCTTTGTGATGGTGAATTTATCTCATAGTGTTAAAATTTTATTTTCATGGTGCAGTTTGGTAGCACTGTTTTTGTGGAATCTGCAGAGGGATATTTGGGAGCACACAGAATCCAAAGGTGAAAACAGAAAATTCTTCAGGTAAAAACTGGAGAGAAGATTTCAGAGAAACCCCTTCATGATGTGTGCATTCATCTCATAGAGCTAAACGTTTTTGTTGAGGTAGCACTTTGGCATCTCTGTTTTTTGGTGTCTGGGAAGGGATATTTGGGAGTGCATTGAACCCTGTAGTGGAAAAGGAAATATCCTCATATAAAAACCATAAAGAAGCTTTCTGAAATACTGATTTGTGATGTGTTAATTCATCTCACAGAGTAACACGATTCTTTTCATGGATCAGTTTGGTAGCACTGTTTTTGGGGAATCTGAGAAGGGATATTTTGGATCATATTGAAGCCTACAGTGACAAAGGAAATGTCCTCAGATATAAACTAGAATCATTCTGAGAAACTTCCTTGTGATGTGTGAATTCATCTCGCCGAGTTACACCCTTCTTATGCAGCAGTTTGATAACATTGTTTTCATGGAATCTGCAATAGGATATCTGGGAGTGCATTGAAGCATATGTTGACAAAGGAACTATCCTCACATGAAAACCAAAGAGAAGTTTTCCATTAAACGGTTTGACAATGTGTGCATTCAACTCGCAGAGGTATAACTTTTTTTTAATTTAGAAGTTTGCTAACACTTTTTTCGTTTATTCTGCAATGGGATATTCGAGAGCGCATTGAGGAATATGGTGAAAAAGGAAATATCCTCAGACGAAAACTAGATAGAAGTTTTGTGAGCAACTGCATTGTGATATGTGAATTCAATCACAGTGTTACACCATTCTTTTCATGGAACAATTTGGTAGCGCTGTTTTTGGGGAATCTCAGAAGGCATATTTCAGATAGCATCGCAGCCAATGGTTACAATGGAAATATCCACAGACAAAAAACTAGAAAGAAGCTTTCTCAAACAGTTCTTTGTGATGTGTGAATTCATCTCACAGAGTTACACATTTCTTTTCATTGCACAGTTTACTAACACCGTTTTCTTGGAATTCGCAATGGGATATTTTGGAGCGCATTGAGGCCTATGGTGAAAAAGGAAATATCCTGAGATAAAAACTGGAAAGAATCTTTCTAAGAAAGTGCTTCACGATGTGAGTATTCATCTCACTGAGTTACTCTTTTCATTGAGCAGATTGATATCACTGTTTTTGTGGAATCTGCAATAGGATATTTGGGAGCACACTGATACCTATGGTGACAAATTTAATATCCTCAGTCAAAAACCAAAGAGAAGCTTTCTGAGAAACTGCTTTGTGATGTGGGAATTCATCTCACAGATTTACACCTTTGTTTTCATGGAGAAGTTTGCTAACACTATTTTCATGGAATCTGTAATGGGATATTCTGGAGTGCATTGAGGCTTATAGTGAAAAAGTGAATATCCACATGTAAAAACTAGAAGGAAGCTTTCTGAGAAACAGCTTTGTGATGTGTGAATTCATCTTACAGAGTTACACTGTTCTTTTCATTGAGCAGTTTGTTAACACTCTTTTCGTGGAATCTGCAATAGGGTATTTGGGAGCGCTTTGAAGGCTATGGTGACAAAGGAAATATGCTCAGATAAAACCAAAAAAAAAAAAAGCTTTCTGTGAAACTGCTTTGAGATGTGTGAATCTATCTCACCAAATAACACCTTTGTTTTCATTGAGAAGTTTGCTAACACTTTTTCGTTTGATCTGCAATTGGATATTTGGGAGTACATTGAGGAATATGGTGGAAAAGGAAATATCCTCGGATAAAAACTAGAAAGAAGCTTTCTGAGAAACTGCTTTGTGATGCGTGAATTCATCTCACAGAGTTACACTGTTCTTTGCATTGAACAGTTTGCTTACACCATTTTCTAGGAATCTGCAATCTGATATTTCAGAGTGCATTGAAGTTTATGTTGACAAAATAAATATCCTCATATGAAAACTAGAAAGAAGCTTTCTGAGAACCCACTTTCTGTTGCGTTAATTCATCTCACAAATTTACACGATCCTTTTCATGGAACAGATTGGTAGCACTCGTTTTGGTTCATCTGAGAAGGGATATTTTGGAACACATTGAAGCTTATGGTGACAAAGGAAACATCCTGAGATAAAATCTAGAAGGAAACTTTTCGAGAAACTTCTTTGATATGTCTGAATTCATCTCACAGAGTTACACCGTTCTTTTCATTGAGAAGTTTGCTGTCACTTTTTTCATGGAACGTGCGGTGGGGTATTTCAGAGTGTGTTGAAGAATATGATGAAAAAGGAAATATCTTCAGATGAAAATTCGAAAGAAGCTTTCTGTGAAACAGCTTTGTAATGTGTGAATTCATCTCAGAGAGCTATACCATTCTTTAAATGGAGCAGTGTGGTAGCCCTGTTTTGGGGTTATCTGAGAAAGGATATTTTGGATCGAATTGAAGACTAGGGTGAGAAAGGAAATATCCACAGAAAAAAACTAGAAAGAAGCTTTCTGAGAAACTTCTTTGTGATGTGTGAATTCATCTCACAGAGTTACACGATTCTTTTCTTGGAGCAGTTTGCTACATTGTTTTTGTGAAATCTTCAATAGGATATTTGGGCACACATGGAAGCCTTTGGAGACAAAGGAAATATCCTCAGATAAAAACCAAAAAAAAAAAGCTTTCTGAGAAGCTGCTTTGTGATGTGTGAATTCATCTCACAGATTTACACCTTTCTTTTCATGGAACAGTTTGCTAACACTGTTTTTGTGGAATCTGCAAAGGGATATTTGGGGGCACTTTGAGGCCTATGGTGAAAAAGGAAATAGCCCCAGATAAAAACTAGAAAGAAGCTTTCTGAGAAACTGTTTTGTGGTGTGTGAGTTTATCTCACAGAGATAAATCGTACTTTTCATTAAACAGTTTGGAAACACTGTTTTTGTGGAACATGCAAGGGGATATCCAGGAGTGCAGTGGATACAGACAAATGTTGAACAAGGAATATGTTCAAGTTAAAAACTGCAGAGAAAGTTTCTGATATCTCCTTTATGATATGTGCATTCATCCATAGAGCTAAAACTTTCTGTTGAGGGAGCAGTTTGGAATCACTGTTTTTGTGGTGTCTTTGAAGGGATATTTGGGAGCGCATGGAATCCAATGGTAGAAAAGGAAATATCCTGAGATAAAAACTAGAAAGAAGCTGCCTGAGAAATTCCTTTGGGATGAGTGCATTCACCTCACAGAGTTACAACTTTTTTTTTCATTGAGAAGTTTGCTAACACTTTTTTCATTTATTCTTCAATGGGATGCTCGAGAGTGCATTCAAGCTTATGGTGACAAAGGAAATATCCTCAGACAAAAACCAAAAAGATGCTTTCTGAGAAACTGCTTTGTGATATGTGATTTCATCTCACAGAGTTACACCTTTCTTTTCATGGAGCATTTTGCTCATGGTATTTTCATGGAATCTGCAAAGGGATATTCACAAGTGCTTTGAGGCAAATGGTGAATAAGGAAATATTCTCAGATAAAAAGTAGAAAGAATCTTTCTGAGATACCTCATTGTCATTTGTGAATTCACATCACAGAGTTACATGATTCTTTTCATGGAGCAGTTTGGTAGCACTGTTTTTGGGGAATCTGAGAAAGAATATTTTAGATCACATTGAAGCCTATGGTGACAAAGGAAATATCCTCAGATAAAATCTAGAAAGAAACTTACTGAGAAACTTTGTGATGTGTGAAATCATCTCACAGAGTTATACCGTTCCTTTCACTGAGAAGTTTGCTAACTCTATCTTCGTGGAATTGTGATGGGATATTCTGGAGCGCATTGAGGTCTGTGGTGAAAAAGGAAATGTCCTCAGAAAAAAACTAGAAAGAAGCTTTCTGAGAAACTACTTTTGGATGTGTGAGTTCATCTCACAGAAATACAGTGTTGTTTTCATTGAGTGGTTTGATAACATGTTTATGTGGAATCTGAAATAGGATATTTGGAAGTGCATTGAAGCCTATGGTTACAAAGGAAACATCCAAAGACAAAAACCAAAAAGAAGTTTTTAGAGAAACTTCTTTGTGATGTGTGAATTAATCTCACAGATGTACACCTTTCTTTTCATGGAGCAGTTTGCTAACACTGTTTTTGTGGAATCTGCAAAGAGATATTCACAAGTGCATTAAGGACTATGGCGAAAAAGGAAATATCCTCAGACAAAAACTAGAAATAAGCTTTCTGAGAAACTGCTTAGTGATGGGTAAATTCATCTCACAGAGTTACACTTTATTTTCTTTGAGCTGTTTGGTAGCACTGTTTTCGGGGATTTGCAAAGGGATTTCCCGGAGCTCATAGAGGCCTATGGTGAAAAAGGAAATATCTTCAGATAAAAACTGGAAAGAAGTTTTTTGAGAAGCGGTTTTGTGATGTGTGTATTCACCTCATAGAGATAAACCATTTTGCTGATTCAGCAGTTTGGCATCACTGTTTTTGTGATGTTTGAGAAGGAATATTTGGGAGTGTATTGAGGCTGTTGGTGAAAAAGTAAATATGCACAGATAAAAACAAGAAAGTAGAATTCTGGGAAATTTCTTTGTAATGGGTGAATTCACCTCCCAGAGGTAAAACATTCTCTTCATTGAGCAGTTTGGTAACCTTGTTTTTGTTTAATCTACAAAGGGATATTAAGAGTGCAGAGAAACCTATGGTGAAAAAGGAAATACCCTCAGATTAAAACTAGAAAGAAGCTTTCTGAGAGACGGTTTTGTGATCGGTGAATTCATCTCACAGAGTTAAATCTTTCTTTGCATTAAGTAGTTTGGTAACACTGTTTTCGTGGAATATGCAAAGGGATATTCAGGAAATAGAGACCAAGGTTGAAAAAGAAAATATCTTGAGAAGAAAACTGGAGAGAAAATTTCTGATAAATCTTTTGTGATGTATGCATTCATCTCATATAGGTAAAGCTTTCAGTTGAGAGAGCAGTTTGTCATCACTGTTTTTGTGGTGTCTGAGAAGGGATATTTTGGATTGCATCAAAGCTGATGGTGGAAAAGGAAATATCCTGAGATAAAAACTAGAAAGAAGCTTTCTTAGAAACTTCTTTGTGATGGGTGAATTCATAACACAGCGTTACACCTTTGTTTTCTATGAGCAGTTTGGTAACACTTGCTTTTATGGAATCTGCAAAGGCCTAAAGTCATAAAAAATTTCTCCGGGTAAAAACAGAATAGAAACGTTCAGAGAAAATCCTTTCTGATGTGTGCATTCCTCTCAAAGAGGTAAACATTTCTGTTGAGGGAGGACTTTGGAATCATTGTTTTTGTGTTTTCTGCGAAGGGATATTTGAGAGTGCATTGAAGCCTATGGTGACAAAGGAAATATCCTCAGACAAAAACCAAAAAGAGGCTTTCTGAGAAACTGCTTTGTGATGTGTGAATCCATCTCACAGATTTTCACCTTTCTTTTCATGGAGCAGTTTGCTAACACTATTTTAGTGGAATCTGCAAGGGGATATTCAAGAGCCAATTGAGGCAAATGGTGAAAAAGGAAAATCCTAAGACAAAAACTAGAAAGACGCTTTCTGAGAAACTGCTTTGTGATTTATGAAATCATCTCACAGAGTTACACCATTCTTTCCATGGAGCAGTTTGGTAGCACTGTTTTTGGGGAATCTGAGATGGGATATTTTGGAATGCATTGAAGCCTATGGTGACAAAGAAAATATCCTCAGATAAAACCTAGAAAGAAACTTTCTGAGAAACTTCTTTGTGATGTGTGAATTCATCTCACATAGTTACACCTTTCTTTTCATGGAGCAGTTTGCATACGCTGTTTTCTTGGAATCTGAGAAGTGATATATGGGGGACCAATGAGGCCTATGGTGAAAAAGGAAATATCCTCAGATAGAAACTAGAAAGAAGCTTTCTGAGAAACTAATTTTGGATATATGAATTCATCTCACAGAGATACACTGTTGTTTCCATTGAGCAGTTTGATAAAACTGTTTTTGTGGAATCTCCAATTGGATATTTGGGAGCACATTGAAGCCTACGGTGACAAAGGAAATATCCTCAGATTAAAACCAAAGGAAGCTTTCTCAGAAACTACTTTGTGATGTGTGAATTCATCTCACAGATTTACACATTTCTATTCATGGAGCAGTTTGCTAACTCTGTTTTCTTGGAATCTACAAAGTGATATTTGTGAGCGCCTTGAGGCCTGTGGTGCAAAAGGAAATACCCTCAGACAAAAACTAGAAAGGAGATTTCTGAGAAACTGCTTTGTGATTTGTGAATTCATCTCAGAGTTACATGATTCTTTTCATGGAGCAGTTTGGTAACACTGTTTTTGGGGAATCTGAGATGGGAAATTTTGGATCACATTGAAGCTTATGGTGACAAAGGAAATATCCTCTGATAAAAATTAGTGTGTGTCTATGTTCATAAATTGTGTGATGTCTATGTTCATCTCAGAGTATAAGGTTTTTGTTGATTGAAAATTTTGGCATCACTGTGTTTGTGGTATCTGAGAGGAGTTATTTGGGAGCACATTGAAGCCTAGGGTGACAAGGGAAATAATCTCATATTTAAACTAGACAGAAGCATTCAGAGAAGCTACTTTGGATGGGTGAATTCATCTCACAAGGTACACTGGTGTTTTCACTGAGCAGTTTGATAACAATGCTTTTGAGAGATCTGTAAAAGGATATTTGGGAGTACATTGAAGCCTATGGTGACAAAGGAAATACCTTCAGATAAAAACCAAAAAGAAGCTTTCTGACAAACTGCTTTGTGATGGGTGAATTCATCTCAGAGAGTTACACTGTTCTTTTCATTGAGCAGTTTGCTAACACTGTTTTCTTGGAATCTGTAACAGGATATTATGGAGTGCATTGAAGCTTAGTGTGACAAAGGAAATATCCTCATATAAAAACTAGAAAGAAGCTTTCAGAGAAACTGCTTTGTGATGTGTGAATTCATCTCACAGAGTTACACTGTTCTTTGCATTGAGCAGTTTACTAACAAGGTTTTCATGAGATATTCAATAGTATATTTTGGAGCAAATTGAAGTCTATGGTGACAAAGAAAATATTCTCAGATAAAAACCAAAAAGAAGCTTTCTGAGAAACTGCTTTGTGATGGGTGAATTCATCTCACAGAGTTACACCGTTCTTTTCATTGAGCAGTTTTCTAACACTGTTTTCTTGGAATCTGCAATGGGATATTTTGGAGCACATTCAAGTTTAGGGTGACAAAGAAAATATACTCAGACAAAAACTATAAAGAAGTGTTCTGAAAAACCGCTTTGTTATTTGGGAATTCATCTCACAGAGTTACAGGATTCTTTACATGGAGCAGTTTGGTAGCACTGTTTTTATGGAATCTGCAAAGGGATATTCGGGAGCTCCTAGAGGCCTATGGTGAAAAAGGAAATAACATCAGATAAAAACTGGAGAGAAGATTTTTGAGATATCGTTTTTCATGTATTTATTCATCTCATAGAGTTCAGCATTTCTCTTGATTGAGCAGTTCGGCATCACTGTTTTTGTGGCATCTGAGGATATATTTGGGAGCACATTGAAGCCTATGGTGGAAAAAGAAATATCCTCAGATTTGAACTAAAAAGCTTTCAGAGAAACTGCTTTGTGATGAGTGAATTCATCTCACAGAGTTACACCCTTCCTTTCATTGAGCAGTTTGGTAGCACTGTTTTTGTGGAATCTGCAGAGGGATATTTGGGAGCATATAGAGGCCTAAGGTGAAAAAGGAAAATTCTTCAGGTAACAACTGGAGAGAAGTTTTCTGAGAAACTTCATTATGATGTGTGCATTAATCTCATACAGCTAAACGTTTCTGTTGAGAGAGCACTTTGGCTTCACTGTTTTTGTGGTGTCTGAGAAAGGATATTTGGGAACCCATTGAAGACTATGGTGGAAAAGCAAATATCCTCAGATAAAAACTAGAAAGAAACTTTCTGAGGAAAGGCTTTCTAACCTGTGAGTTCATCTCACAGAATTACAATTTCTTTTCATGGAGCAGTTTGTTAGCACTGCTTCCGTGGAATCTGAGAACAGATATTTTGGATCGCATTCAAGCCTATGCTGACAAAGTTATATCCTCAGAAAAAAACTAGAAATAAGCTTCCTGAGAAACAACGTTGTGAAGGGTAAATTTATCTCACAGAGTTAAACCTTTCTTTTCAATGTGAAGTTTGGTAGTACTGTGTTTGTGGAATCAGCAGAGGAATATTTGGGAGCACATAGAGGCCTCAGTTGAAAAAAGTAAATTCTTCAGGTGAAAACTGGAGAGAAGATTTCTGAAAAAGTATTTCTGATGCATGCATTCATCTCATAGAGCTAAATGTTTCTGTTGAGGGAGCACTTTGGCATCACTGCTTTTGTGGTGTTTGGGAATAGATATTTGGAAGTGCATTGAAGCCTATGGTGGAAAAGGAAATATCCTCAAGTAAAAACTAGAAAGAAGCTTCCTGAGAAACTGCTTTGTGATGGTTCAATTTATCTCACAGAGTTACATCATTCTTTTCATTGTGCTGTTAATAAGCACTGTTTTTGTGGAATCTGCAGAGGGATAATTGGGTGTGCATAGAGGCCTAAGGTGAAAAAAAATTTATTTCAGGTAAAAACTGGAGAGAAACTTTCAGAGAAAGTCCTTCATGATGTGTGCAATCATCTCATAGAGCTAAACATTTCTGTTGAGGAAGCACTTGGCATCACTGTTTCTGTGGTGTCTGAGAAGGGATTGTTTGGACCACATTGAAGCCTATGGTGAAAAAAGGAACTATCCTTATATAAAAAACAAGAAAGAAGCTTTCCTCGAAACTGATTTGTGATGAGTTAATTCATCTCACACTGTTACACGATTCTTTTCATGGATCAGTTTGGTAGCACTGTTTTTGGGGAATCCCAGAAGGGATATTTTGGATTGCATTGAAGCCTATGGTGACAAAGGCAATATCCTCATATAAAAACTAGAGAGAAGCTTTCTGAGAAAGTTCTTTGTGATGTGTTTTTTCGTCCCACAGAGTTACACCTTCTTTTCATGGATCAGTTTGCTACCTCTCTTTTCGTGGAATATGCAAAGGTATATTTGGGAGCACATTGAGACCTATAATGAAAAATGAAATATCCTCAGGTAAAAACCAGAAAGAAGCTTTCTGAGAAGCTGCTTTGTGATGTGTGAATTCATCTCACAGTGTTACACTGTTCTTTTCATTGAGCAGTTTGCTAACACACTTTCCTTGGAATCTGCAATGGGATATTTTGGAGCACTTTGAAGCTTAAGGTGACAAAGCAAATATTCTCAAACAAAAACTAGAAAGAAGCTTTCTGACAAACTGCTCTGTGATTTATGAATTCACCTCACAGAGTTACACAATTCTCTCCAGGAAGCAGTTTGGTAGCACTGTTTTTTTGGAGTCTGCAAAGGGATATTCGGGAGCTCCTAGAAGCCTACAGTGAAAAAGGAAATAACTTGTGATTAAAAACTGGAGAGATTTTCAAGAAACGATTTTGTGATGTGTGTATTCATCTCAGAGTTAAATTTTTTTGTTTACCTAGCCATTCAGCATTACTGTTTTGCGGTATCTGAGAGGAGATATTTGTGAACACATTGAAGCCTATGGTGAAAAAGGAATTATCCTCAGATTTAAACTAGAAAGGAGCTTTCTGAGAAACTGCTTTGTGAGGGCTAACTCATCTCACAGATTTACACCTTTCTTTTCATTGAGCAGTTTAGTGACACTGTTTTTGTGGAATCTGCAAAGGGATATTTGGGAGCGCATAGAGTCCAATGGCAAAAAAGGAAATATCTTCAGGTAATAACGGAAGAGAAGTTTCTGAGTAACTCCTTTGTGATTTGGGCATTTATGTCATAGATCTAAACGTTTCTGTTGAGGGAGCACTTTGGCATCACTGTTTATGTGGTGTCTGAGAAGGGATATTTGGGAGCACATTGAAGCCTACGGTGGAAAAGGAAATGTCCTCAGATAAAAACTAGAAAGAAGCTTCCTGAGAAACTGCTTCATGATGGGTCAATTTATCTCACAGAGTTAAGTCTTTCTTTTCCTGGAGCAATTTGTTAGCACTGTTTTTTTCGAATCTGCAGAGGGGTATTTGGGAGTGCATAGAAGCCTATGGTGAAAAAAGAAAATTCTTCAGGTAATAACTGGAGAGAAGCTTTTGGAGGAACTTCTGTGTGATGTGTGCATTCATCTCATAGAGCTAAAAGTTTTTCTTGAGGGAGCACTTGGCATCACTGTTTTTGTGGTGTCTGAATAGGGATAATTTGGATCGCATTGAAGTCTATGGTGGAAAAGTAAATATCCTCAGATAAAAATTAGAAAGAAGCTTTCTGAGAAAACGCTTTGTGATATGTTAATTCATCTCACAGAGTTACATGATTCTTTTCATGGAGCAGTTTGGTAGCACTGTTTTTGGAAAATCTGAGGAGACATATTTGGGAACACATTTAAGCCTATGGTAACAAACAAAATATCTTCAGATAAAAACTAGAAAGAAGCTTTCTGAGAAAGTGCTTGTGATGTGAGAATTCATCTCACAGAGTTACACCTTTGTTTTCATGGAGAAGTTTGCTAACACTGTTTTCGTGGAATCTGCAAAGGGATATTTGGGAGCGAATTGAGGCACATAGTGAAAAAGGGAACGTCCTCGGAAAAGAACTAGAAAGAAGTTTTCTGAGAAACTGCTTTGTGATGTGTGAAATCATCTCACAGAGTAACACCATTCTTTTCATTGAGCAGTTTGCTAACAATGTTTTCGTGGAATCTGCAAAAGGATATTTCGGAGCCCTTTGAAGCCTGTGGTGACAAAGGAAATATCCTCAGATAAAAAAACAAAAGATTTCTGAGAAACTGCATTGTGACGTGTGAATTCATCTCACAGTGTTACATTGTACTTTTCATTGATTAATTTGCTAACACTGTTTTCTTGGAATCCACAATGGGATATTTTGGAGCACAATGAAGCTTAGGATGGCAAAGGAAATATCCTCAAACAAAAACTAGAAAGAAGCTTTCTGACAAACTGCTTTGTGATTTGTGAATTCACCTCACAGAGTTACATGATTCCTTTCATGGAGCAGTTTGGTAGCACTGTTTTTTTTTTTTTTTTTTTGGAATTTGCAATGGGATATTTGAAAGCTCCTAGAGGCATATGGTGAAAAAGGAAATAACTTCAGATAAAAACTGGAAAGAAATTCATCTCACAGAGTCACACATTTCTTTCAGGGAGCAGTTCAGTAGCACGGTTTTTATGGAATCTGCAAAGGGATATTAGGGAACTCCTGGAGGTCAACAGTGAAAAAGGAAATAACCTCAGATAAAAACTGGAGAGAAGCTTTTCAAGAAACTGTTTTCTGATGGGTGTATTCATATCATAGAGTTTAACCTTTTTGTTGATTGAGTAGTTCGGCATCACTATTTTTGTGGTATCTGAGAGGAGATATTTTGGAATACATTGAAGCCTATGGTGAAAAAGGAAATATCGTTAGATTTAAACTAGAAAGAAGCTTCCTGAGAAACTGCATTGTGATGAGTGAATTCATCTCACAGAGTTTCAATTTTGATTTCATTGAGTAGTTTTGTAAAACTATTTTTGTGAAATCTGCAAAGGGATATTCGGGAGTGCATAGAGACCAATGTTGAGAAGATTTCTGAGAAACTCTTTGTGATGTGGGCATTCATCTCATAGAGCTAAACGTTTCTGTTAAGGGACAACTTTGACATCAATGTTTTTGTGGTGCCTGAGAAGGGATATTTGGGAGCACATTGAAGCCAACAGTGGAAAAGGAAATATACTCAGATAAAACTAGAAAGAAGCTTCTTGAGAAACTGCTTTGTGATGGGGCAATTTATCTCACAGAGTCACATCATTCTTTTCGTGGTGCAGTTCCTTAACACTGTTTTTGTGGAATCTGCAGAGGGATATTTGGGAGCGCATAGTTTCCTAAGGTGAAATAAGAAAATTCATCAGATAACAACTGGAGAGAAGCTTTCAGAGAAACTGCTTTGTGATGTTTGCATTCAACACATAGAGGTAAACGTTTCTGTTGAGGTAGCACTTTGACATCAATGTTTTTGTAGTGTCTGGGTAGGGATATTTGGCAGCACATTGAAGCCAATGGTAGAAAAGGTTTTATTCTCATATAAAAACTAGAAGGAAACATTCTTCAAAACCTCTTTGTGATGTGTAAATTCATGTCACAGAGTTACACGATTCACTTCATGGAGCCATTTGTAAAACTGTTTTTGTGGAATCTGCAAAGGGATACTTGGAAATGCACTGACGCCTATAGTGACAAAGGAAATATCCTCAGATAAAAACTAGAAAGAAGCTTTCTGAGAATCTACTTTGTGATGTATGAATTCATCTCACAGTTACACCGTTCTTTTCATTGAGCAGTTTCTAACAATGCTTTCGTGGAATCTGCAATAGGATGTTTTGGAGCACATCGAACTCTATGGTGACAAAGAAAATATCCTCAGATAGAAATCAAAAAGAAATTTTCTGAGAAACCGCTGTGTGATGTGTGAATTCATCTCACAGTCAAACAGTTCTTTTCATCGAACAGTTTGCTAACACTGTTTTCTTGGAATCTGCAATAAGATATTTTGAGTGCATTGAATCCTGTAGTTACAAAGGAAATATCTTCAGATAAAAACTAGAAAGACACTTTCTGAGAAAGTTCCTTTGATGTGTGAATTTACCTCACAGAGATTTACCTTTCTTTTTCATGGAGCTGTTTCCTAACACCATTTTCGTGGAATCTACAATGGGATATTTGGGAGTGCATTGAGGTCAAGGGTGAAAAAGGAAATATCCTCAAATATAAACTAGAAAGAAGGTTTCTGAGAAACTTCTTTGTGATGTGTGAATTAATACCACAGAGTTACACTGTTCTTTTCATTGAGCAGTTTATTTACTAACAATTTTTTTGGATCTGCAATGGAGTATTTCTAAGCACACCGAAGCTTATGGTGACAAATTAAAAATCCTCATATAAAAACCAGAAGGAAGCTTTCTCAGAAACTGCTTTGTGATGTGTTCATTCATCTCACAGTGTCACACGATTCTTTTCATGGATCAGTTTGATAGCAATCTTTTTGGGGGATTTGAGAAGGGATATTTTGGGTTGCATTAAAGCCCATGGTGACAAAGGAAATATCCTCAGATAGAAACTAGAAAGAAGCTTTCTGAGAAAGTTCTTTGCCATGTGTGAATTCATCTCACAGAATTAAACCTTTCTTTTCATGGAGCATTTTGCTAACACCGCTTTCATGGAATCTGCAAAGGGATATTTAGTAGTGCTTTGAGGCCTGTGGTGGAAAACTAAATATCCTCAGATAAATATTAGAAAGAAACTTTCTGAGAAATTGCTTTGTGATGTGTGAATTCATCTCTCAGAGTTACACTGTTCGTTTCATTGAGCAGTTTGCTAACACTGTTTTTTGGAATTTGCAAAGGGATATTTCAGAGCAGATTGAAGATTATGGTGACAAAGGAACTATCTTCAGACAAAAACTGAAAAGAAGCTTTCTGAGAAACTGCTTTGTGATTTGTGAATGCATCTGACAGAGTTTCATGAATCTTATCAGGGAGCAGTTTGGTTGCAGCGTTTTGGGGGAATCTGAGAAGGGATATTTTGGATCAGATTGAAGAATATAGTGACAAAGGGAATATCATCAGATAAAAACTAGAAAGAAACTTTCTGAGAAAGTCCTTTGTGATGTGTGAATTCATCTCAAGGAGTTACACCTTTCTTTTCATAAAGCAGTTTGCTAACACTGTTTTCATGAAATCTTCAAAGGGATATTTCAGAGCACATTGAGTCCTGTAGTTGAAAAATAAATACCCTCAGATAAAAACTAGAAGGAAGTTTTCTGAGAAACTGCTTTGTGATGTGTGACTTCATCTCACAGAGTTACTCTGTTCTTTTCAGTTAGCAATGTGATAACACTGTTTTTGTGGAATCTGGACTAGGGTATTTGGGAGCACATTGAAGTCTATGGTGACAAAGGAAATATCCACAGATAAAAGCCAAAAAGAAGCTTTCTGTGAAACAGCATTATTATGTGTGAATTCACTTCATAGAGTTACACCATTCGTTTCATTGAGAATTTTGCTAACATTTTTTTTCATTTATTCTGCAATGGGATATTTGAGAGTGTCTTGAGGAATATGGTGAAAACAGAAATGTCCTCAGATAATAACTAGAAAGAAGTTTTGTGAGAAGCAACATTGTGATATGTCAATTCATCTCACAGAGTTACACCTTTCTCTTCATGGAGTAGTTTGCAGACAATATTTTTGTGAAATCTGCAAAGGGATATTTGGGAGTGCATTGAATCCTATAGTGAAAAAGGAAAAATCCTCAGATAAAAAGCAGAAAAAATCTTTCTGAGAAACTGCCTTGTGATGTGTGAATTCATCTCACAGAGTTCCACCTTTATTTTCACTGAGCAGTTTGATAACACTGTTTTCGTGGAATCTGCAATAGGATATTTTGGATCACATTGAATCCCATGGTGACAAAGGAAATATCCTTAGATGAAAACCAAAAGGAAGCTTTCTGAGAAACTACTTTGTGATGTGTGAATTCATCTCACAGAGTTAAACTGTTGCTTTCATTGAGAAGTTTACTAACACTGTTTCATTAGAATCTGCAATGGGATATTTCGGAGTGCATTGATGCTTATGGTGACAATGGGAATATCCTGATATAAAAACTGGAAAGAAGCTTTCTGAGAAACTGCTTTGTGATTTGTGAATTCATGTCACAGAGTTACATGATTCTCTTCATGGAGCTGTTTGGTAGTACTGCTTTTGGGGAATGTGAGAAGGGTTATTCTGGATCACATTGAAGCCTATGGTGACAAATTAATATCCTCAGAGAAAAACTAGAAAGAAGCTTTCTAATAAACTGCTTTGTGATGTGTGATCTCATCTCACAGAGTTACACTGTTCATTTCATTGAGCCGTTTACTAACACTGTTTTCTTGGAATCTGAAATGGGATATTTCGGAGTGCATTGAAGCTTACAGTGACAAAGAAATATCCTCAGACAAAAAACAAGAAGAACCTTTCTGAGTGACTGCTTTGTGATGTGTGAATTCATCTCACATATTTACACTTTTCTTTTCATGGAGTCATTTGCTAACATTGTTTTCATGGAATCTGCAAAGGGATATTCATTACCAACTTGAGGCAAACGGTGAAAAATGAAATATCCTCAGACAAAAACTAGAAAGAACATTTCTGAGAAACAGCTTTGTGATTTGTGAATTCATTTCACAGATCTACATGATTCTTTTCATAGAGCAGTTTGGTAGCAGTCTTTTTAAGGAATCCAAGAAGGTATATTTTTATCACATTGAAGCCTATGGTAACAAAGGAAATATCCTCAGATAAAACCTAGAAAGAAACTTTCGGAGAAACCTCTTTGTGATGTGTCAATTCATCTCACAGAGTTACATGGTTCTTTTCATTGAGAAGTTTGCTAACACTTTTTTCATGGAATCTGCGATGAGATATTCACTGGCACTTTGAGGCAAATGATGTAAAAGGAAATATCCTCATATAAAAACTAGAAAGAAGCTTTCTGAAAAACAGCTTTGAGATATGTGAATTCACCTCACAGAATTACACCATTCTACTCATGGAGCAATTTGGTAGCCCTGTTTTTTGGTAATCTGAGAGGGGATATTTTGGATCCTATTGAAGCCTAGGGTAACAAAGGAAATATCCTCAGAGGAAAACTAGAAAGAAATTTTCTGAGAAACTTCTTTGTGATGCGTGAATTTATCTCATAGAGTTACACAATTCCTTAAATGGAGAAGTTTGCTAACACTGTTTTCATGGAATTTGTAAAGGGATATTTTGGAGTGCATTGAGGCCCAGGATGAAAAAGAAAATATTCTCAGAAAAAACTAGAAAGATTTCTGAGAAACTGCTTTGTGATGTGTGAATTCAGCTCAAAGAGTTACACTGTTCTTTGCTTTAGGTAGTTTGCTTACACTGTTGTCTTGGAATCTTCAATCAGATATTTCAGAGTGCATTGAAACTTACGGTGACAAAGTATATATCCTCATATAAAAACTAGAAAGAAGCTTTCTGAGAAACCTCTTTCTGATGTGTTAATTCATCTCACAGAGTTACACGACTCTTTTCATGGAGAAGTTTGTTAGCACTGTTTTTGGTGTATCTGAGAAAGGATATTCTGGACCACAGTGAACCATAAGTTGACAAAGGAAATACCCTCAGGTAATAACTAGAAAGAAGCTTTCTGTGAAAATGCTTTGTGATGTGTGAATTCATCTCACAGTGTTACACAGTCTTTGTGGAATCTGAAAAGGGATATTTAGGAGCACATTGAGGACTATAGTGAAAAAGAAAATATCTTCAGATTAAAACTAGAAAGAATCTTTCTGAGAAACGCCTTTGTGGTGTGTGAATTCATCTCACAGAGTTACACAGTTCTTTTCATTGAGACGTTTGCTCACACTGTTTTTGTGGAATCTGCAATAGGATATTTGGGAGCACATTGAAACCTATGATGACAAAGGAAATATCCTCAGATAAAAACTAAAAAGAAGTTTCCTGAGAAACTGCTTTGTGATGAGTCAACCCATCTCCCAGAGTTACACAGTTCTTTTCATTGAGTAGTTTGCTAACACTGTATTATTGGAACCTCCAGTGGATTATTTCATAGTGCATTGAAGCTTTTGGTGACAAAGGAAACATCCCCATATAAAAACTAGAGGCTCACCACGGTGCCTCAAGCCTGTAATCCCAGCACTTTGGGAGGCCAAGACGGGCAGCTCACGAGGTCAGGAGATTGAGACCATCCTGGCTAACGTGGTGAAATCCCGTCTCTACTAAAAAATACAATAAAACTAGCTGGGCGAGGTGGCAGGCACCTGTATTTCCAGCTACTAGGAACAGTAGGAGGCAGGAGAATGGCATAAACCCGGGAGGTGGAGCTTGCAGTGAGCTGAGATCCAGTCACTGCACTCCAGCCTGGGCGACAGAGTGAGACTCCGTCTCAAAACAAACAAACAAACAGACAAAAAACTAGAAAGAAGCTTTCTGAAGAACCGATTTGTGATGTGCTAATTCATCTAGCAGAGTTACACGATCCTTTTCATGGATCAGTTTGGTAGCAGTGTTTTTGGGGAATCTGAGAAAAAATATTTTGTATTGCTTTGAATCCTGAGGTGACAAAGGAAATATCCTCAGATAAAAACGAGAAAGAACTTTTCTGAGAAAGTTCCTTCTGATGTGTTAATTCATCTCAAAGAGTTAAACCTTTCTTTTCATAAAGCAGTTTGCTAACACAGTTTAACTGGGATTTGTAAAGAGATATTTGGGCGCACTTTGAGGCCTAAGGTGAAAAAGGAAATATCCTCAGATAAAAACTAGAAAGAAGCTTTTGGAGAAATTGCTTTGTGATGTGTGAATTCATCTCACAGAGTTACACTGTTCTTTTCTATGAGCAGTTTTTGAACACTCTTTTCTTGGAATCTGCAATGGGATAGTCCAGAGGGCATTGAAGCTTATGGTGACAAAGGAAATATCCTCATATAAAAACTAGAAAGAAACTTTCTGAGACACTGCTTTGTGATATGTTAATTCACATCAAGGTATTGCATGATCCTTTTAATTCACCATTTTGGTAGCAGTGTTTTTGGGGAATATGAGAAGGGATATTTTGTATCATATTGAAGCCTATGTTGACATAGGAAACAACCTCAGATAAAAACTAGAACGAAGCATTCTGAGAAAGTACTTCCTGATGTTTTAAGTCACTCCAGAGTGTTACACCTTCATTTTCATGGAGCAGTTTGCAAACACTGTTTCCCTGGAATCTGCAAAGGGATATTTGGAAGCACATTGAGGCTTAAGGAGAAAAAGGAAATGTCCTCAGATAAAAATTAGAAAGAAGTTTTCTGAGAAACTGCTTTGTGATGTGTGTATTCTTCTTACAGAGTTACACTGTTATTTTCATTAAGTAGTTTGCTAGCACGATTTTCTTGGACTCTGCTATGGGATATTTCAGAGCACATTGAAGCTTATGGTGACCAAGGAAATATCCTCAGACAAAAACTTGAAAGAAACTTTCTGAGAAACTGCTTCATGATGTGTTAGTTCATTTCACAGAGTTACACTATACTTTTCAAAATCAGTTTGGTAGGACTGTGTTTGGGGAATCTGAGAAGGGATATTTTGGATCACATTGATGCCTATGGTGACAAAGGAATTATCCTCAGATAAAAGCTAGAAAGAAGCTTTCTGAGAAAGTTCTTTGTGATGTGTGAATTCATATCACAGAGTTACACTTTTCTTTTCATGGAGCAGTATGCTAACATTGTTTTTGTGGAATCTGAAAAGGAATATTTGGCAGTGCTTTGAGGCCTATGGTGAAAAGGGTGAAATCTTCAGATTAAAACTAGAAACAATCTTTGTGAGAAACTGATTTGTGATGTGTGAATTCATATCACAGAGTTACACTGTTCTTTTCATTGCGCTGTTTGCTAATACTGTTTGCTTGGAATATGCAATGGGATATTTCAAAGCCCATGGAAGCTTATGGAGAAAAAGGAAATATTCTCAGATAAAAAATAGAAAGAAGCTTTGTGGAAACTGCTTTGTGATTTTTGAATTCATCTCAGAAATTCAATTTGTTTTCATGGAGTAGCTTGGTAGCACTGTTTTTGGGGAATCTGTGAAGGGATATTTTATATCACATTGAAGATTATGGTAACAAAGCATATATAATCAGATAAAAACTGGAAAGCAGGTTTCTGAGAAACTTCTTTGTGATGTCTGAATTAATCTCACAAAACTACACTTTTCTTTTCATATAGCAGTTTGTTCACACTGTATTCTTCGAATCTGCAGTGGGATATTTTGGCATGCATTGAAGTTTATGGTGACAAAGGAAATATGCTCACATAAAAACTGAAAAGAAGCTTTCTGAGAAACTGCTTTGTGATGTGTGAATTCATCTCACACAGTTACACTGCTCTGTTCTTTGAGCAGACCGGTAAAACTGTTCTCTTGGAATCTGCATGGGGATATTTTGGAGTGCATTGAAGCCTACGGTGACAAAAGAAATATTCTCATATAAAAAGTAAAAAGAAGCTCTCTGAGAAACCACTTTGTGATGAGTTAATTCATCATGCAGAGTTACATGACACTTTTAATAAAGAATTTTGTATCACTGTTTTTGAGGAATCTGAGAAGGGATATTTATGATCGCATTGAAGCCTATGATGACTAAGTAAATATCATTAGATAAAAACTAGAAATAAACTTTCTCAGAAACTGCTTTTTGATGTGTGAATTCATCTCACAGAGTTACACTCTTCTTTTCATTGAGCAGTTTTCTAACACTATATTCCTGGAATCTGCAATGGGATAGTCCAGAGGGCATTGAAGCGTATGGTGACAAAGGAAATATCCTCAGATAAAAAACAAAAAGAAGCTTTCTGAGAAACTACTTTGTGATTTGTGAGTTCATTTCACAGAATTACACGATTCTTTTCATGAATCAGTTTGGTAGAACTGTTTTTGGGGAATCTCAGAAGGGATAATTTGGATCACATTGAAGCCTATGCAAAAAAAGAAATATCCTCAGATGAAAACTAGAAAGGAGCGATCTGGGAAAGTTCTTTGTGATGTGTGAATTCATCTCACAGAGTTACACTATTCTTTTCATGGAGAAGTTTGATAGCACTGCTTTTGGGGAATATGAGAAGGGACATTTTGGATCGCATTGAAGCCTATGATGACAAAGGAAATATCCTCAGATAAAAACTAGAAAGAAGCTTTCTGAGAAAGTTATTTGTGATGTGTACATAAATCTCATAAATTTACCCCTTTCTTTTCATGGACCAGATTGATAACACTTTTTCATAGAATCTGAAAAGAGATATTTGGTATCACATTGAGGTCTATGGTGAAATTGGAAATATCCTCATATAATAACTAGAAAGAAGCTTTCTGAGAAACTGCTTTGTAATGTGCGAATTCATCTTACAGAGTTACCCCATTCTTTTCATTGAGCATTTTGATAACACTGTTTTCATGGAATCTGCAATAGGATATTTTAGAGCACACTGAAGCCTCTGGTGACAAAGGAAATATCCTCAGATAAAAACCAAAAATAAGCTTTCTGTGAAACAGCTTTGTGATGTGTGAATTCGTCTCACAAAGTTACACCTTTGAGAGAAATTTGCTAACACTCTTTTCATGGAACGTGCAATGGGATATTCGGGAGCGCGAAGAGGAATATGGTGAAAAAGGAAATATCCTCAGAAAAAAACTAGTAAGAAGCTAACTGAGAAACAGCTTTGTGATATGTGAATTCATTTAACAGAGTTACAACATTCTTTTCATGGAGCAGGATGGTACCAATGTGTTTGTGGAGTCTGCAATAGTATATTTGGGAGTGCATTGAAACCTATGGTGACAAAGGAAATATCCTCAGACAAAAATCAGTAAGAAGCTGTCTGAGAAACTGCTTCGTGATGTGTTAATTCATCTAAAAAATTTGCACCCTTCTTTTCATGGAGAAGTTTGCTAACACTATTTTCGTCGAACCTGCAAAGGGATATTCGTGAGCACAGTGAAGCCTATGGTGTAAAAGGAAATATTCTCAGAAAAAAAACTAAAAAGAAGATTTTTGAGAATCTGCTTTATGATTTCTGAATACATCTCACAGGGTAACATGATTCTTTCATGGAGCTGTTTGTTTACATTGTTTTTGGGGAATCTGAGAAGGGATATTTTGGATTGCCTTGAAACCTATAGTGACAAAGAAATATAAACAGATAAAAACTAGAAAGAAGCTTATTGAGAAACTTCTTTGTGATGTGTTTTCATCTTACAGAGTAACACCTTTCTTTTCATAAAACTGTTTGTTAATAATGTTTTCATGCTATCTACAAAGTGATATTTGGTAGCGAGTTGAGACCTATGGTGAAAAAGGAAATATCCTCAGGTAAAAACTAGAAAGAAGCTTTCTGAGAAAATGCTTTGTGATGTGTGAATTCATCTCACAGAGTTACACCACTGATTTCATGGAGCAGTTTGTTAATACTGTTTTCTTGGAATCTGCAATAGGATATTTCAGAGTGAATTGAAGTCTATGGTGACAAACGAAATATCCTCAGAAAAAAACCAAAAGAAGATTTCTGTGAAACTGCTCTGTAGTGTGTGAACTCATCTCCCAGAGTTACATCTTTCTTTTCATGGAACAGTTTGCTGACAGTGTTTTCATGAAATCTGCAAAGGGATATTTGGGAGCACATTGAGACTTGTGGTGAAAAAGGAAATATGCCCAGATAAAAACCAGAAAGAAGCTTTCTGAGAAATTGCTTTGTCATGTGTGAATTCATCTTACTGAGTTACACCATTCTTTTCATTGAGTATATTGATAACATTGGTTTCGTGGAATCTGCAATAGGATATTCGGGAGCACAATGAAGCCAGTCTTGACAAAGGAAATATCCTCAGATAAAAACCGAAAATAAGCTTTCTGTGAATCTGCTTTGTCACGTGTGAAATCATCTCACAGTGTTGCACCATTCTTTTCATTGAGAAGTTTGCTAACACTATTTGCATAGAATCTACTAAGGGATATTTGGGAATGAGATTAATCATATGACAAAAAACGAAATATCCTCTGATAAAAATGAGAAGGAAGCTTTCTGAGAAACTGCTTTGTGGTATGTGAATTCATCTCACAGAGCGACAGCACTCTTTTCATGGAACAGTTTGTTAACACTGTTTTCGTGGAAACTGCAAAGGGCTATTTGAATTGCATTGAAGCCTATGGTGACAAAGGAAATGTGAGATAAAAATTAGAAAGAAGATTTCTGAGAAACTGTTTTGTAATGTTTAAATTCACCTCACAGAGTTACAGCTTTCTTTTCACTTAGCAGTTTGGTAATGCTGTTTTCTTGGAATCTGCAATACGATATTTGGCAGTGCATTGAAGCTTAGGATGACAATGGAATATCCTCATAAATCAACTAGGACGAAGATTTCTGAGAAGCAGCTTTGTGATGTGTTAATTCATCTCACAGAGGTACAGACAATTTTCATGGAGCAGTTTGGTAGCACTGTTTTTGGGGAAGCTCAGAAGAGGTATTTTGGATCGCATTGAAGCCTAGGGTGACAAGGAATATATCCTCGCATAAAAACTGGGAAGCAGTTTTCTGAGAAACTGCTTTGAGATGTGTGAATTCAACTCACAGAGTTACACCACTATTTCATTGAGCAGTTTGATAACACTGTTTACGTGCAATCTGCAATACCTATTTTGGAGCACATTGAAGCTTCTGGTGACAAAGGAATTGTCCTCAGATAAATATTAGAAATAAGTTTTCTGAGAAACTGCTTTGTGATGTGTGAATTCATCTCATACAGTTACACTGCTCTTTTCATTGAGCTGTTTGATGACACTGTTTTCGTGAAATCTGTGATAGGATATTTGGGAGACATTAAAGCCTATGGTGACAAAGGATATATCCTCAGATAAAAACCAAAAGGAACTTTCTGAAAAATTGCTCTGCGATGTGTGAATTGATCTCACAGATTTACACTGTTCTTTTAATTGAGCAGTTTCTAAACATTGTTTTCTTGGAATCAGCAATGGGATATTTCAGGGCACATTGAAACTTATGGAGACAAAGCAAATATCCTCAGACAAAAACAAGAAAGAAGCTTTCTAAGAAACTGTTTTGTGATTTGTGAATTCATCTCACAGAGTTACACGATTCTTTTCATAGAGCAGTTTGGTAGCACTGTTTTTGGGGAATCTGTGAAGGGATATTTTATGTTGCATTGAAGATCATGGAGACACAGGAAATATAATCAGATAAAAACAAGAAAGAAGCTTTCTGAGAAATTTCTTTGTGACGTGTGAATTCATCTCACAGACTTACAACTTTCTTTTCATGTCGCAGCTTGCTAACACTGTTTTCGTGGAATCTGCAATGGGATATTTGCAAGTGCATCGAGGCCTGTAGTGAAAAAGGATATATACTCAGATAAAAACTGCAAAGAAGCTTTCTGAGAAACTGCCTTGTGATGTGTGAATTTTTCTCACAGAATTAAACCTTTCTTTGCATTGAGCAGTTTGATAACACTGTTTTTGTGAAATCTGCAATAGGATATTTGGGATCGCATTGAAGCCAATGATGACAAAGGAAATATCCTCAGATAAAACCAAAAAGCTTTCTGAGAAGCTGCTTTGTGATGTGTGAATTCATCTCAGAGAGTTACACCTTTCCTTTCATGGAGTAGTTTGCTAACAATGTTTTCATGGAATCTGCAAAGGGATATTTATGAGCAATTTGAGACTCTTGGTGAAAAGGGAAATATCCTCAGATTAAAACTAGAAAGAAGCTTTCTGAAAAACTGCTTTATGATGCATGAATTCATCTCACAGACTTACACTGTTCTTTGCATTGAGCATTTTACTAACAATGTTTTCGAGAAATATTCAGTAGTATATTTTAGAGCACATTGAAGCCTATGGTGACAAAGTAATTATTCTCAGATAAAAATCAAAAAGAACCTTTGTGAGAAACTGCTTTGTGATGAGTGAATTCAGAAACTTTAGTTTCGGATCAAAAACCTTTATGTCCATTGCAAATTAAAGGGATACTTTTGGAAGGTACAGTCGACATAGGAGTGGATGTATCTATTATATGTTTGGCTCAATGGCCTGATCTTTGGAAAAAGAAACAAGTATCGGTTACTCTATCTGGCCTAGGTACTGCTTCTACAGTCTACCAAAGTGTTGAGCCCCTGAGCTGTGTAGGACCTGAAGGACAAAAAGGAAAAGCGTTCTTTTATATTGTTCCCATTAATATTAACCTTTGGGGCCGTGATCTTTTACAACAATTTGGTGCCTTTTTAAGCATTCCTCATATTTATTCAGCTGCCAAAAATATGATGCTCAAAATGGGCTACAATCCTTTGAACTCTTAGCCACTGTCCACAAGCCTCAAGGTTTACAACTGAAGTGGAAAACTACAACTCCTGTTTGGGTGGAACAGTGGCCATTATCTAAAGAAAAACTTGAGGCTTTAAAGAATTTAGTTAAGGAACAATTGGCCGAGGGGCATATTGAACCAAGTACTTCTGCATGGAATTCCCCTGTGTTTGTCATTAAAAAGAAAAGTGGAAAATGGCACTTATTTACTGATCTTAGAGTTGCAAATGCTTGTATTCCACCTATGGGGACTTTACAACCTGAGCTTCCTAATCCAGCTCTTATCCCACAAAATTGGAAATTAATGGTTATAGATCTGAAAGATTGTTTTTTTTACTATCCCGTTACAACCCCAAGATTGTGAAAAAATTTGCCTTTACTGTTCCCGAATATAAAAATGGACAGCCTACTCAAAGATATCAATGGCAAGTTCTTCCTCAAGGTATGCTTAATAGTCCTACCTTATGTCAAGAGTTTGTTCATAGAGCCTTAAATCCTGTTAGATGTCAATTCTCTACTGTGTTAATATACCATTATATGGATGATATTCTATTAGCAACTCCTGACGAAGTCCTACAAGGTCAAGTTTTTCAGGTCTTATAACAACAATTAATATAATGTACGTATTTCTTCTGAGAAAATACAGACTCAATTTCCTATTCAATATTTGGGATACCTTTTAGCAGAAAAGCATATTCAGCCAAAAAATATTCAAATTCGAAGAGATCAACTTTTAACCCTTAATGATTTTCAAAAACTGTTAGGAGACATAAATTGACTTCACCCCATCTTAGGCATCCCTACTTACAAATTGTGACATCTATTTACTACCTTGGAAGGAAATTCAGATTTAAATAGTTTTCGTCAATTATCCCCTGTAGCAGAAAAAGAATTGTCATTTGTAGAAAATAGAATTAGTGAAGCTCATCTTGATTATATTGCACGCAATCTTCCACTTTCGTTTTGTCTTTTTCATACTCCCCATTCGACAACGGCCATTTTACACCAAGATAATAATATTCTGGAGTGGCTCTTTTTGGCTAATAAAGCCATTAAGAAAATTCACCCACATATTGATAAATTTGCTGAATTAATTATTACAGGACGACATCAAGCTCGTCAGTTGCTTGGCGCTGATCCTATAAAAATTATTACACAATTATCTAATCAATACATTGGATCTCTATTGGAAACTCATGAGGGTTGGCAAGTGGCTTGTGCTGAGTATACTGGTTTTTTTTTCTCAGCGTTATCCTAGTAATAAATTATTTGCTTTTCTGCAACAATATTCTTTATTGCCATATAATCCTACCTTTTTTACTGATGTTTCCAGCAATGGAAAAGCTGGATACTGGACATCAGATAATTCAAAAATTTCTCACTACTCATTTGAATCAATACAACAAGGAGAACTTTTTGCTATTCTTATGGTTCTACAAGATTGGCCTCAAACCCCTTGTAATATAGTTAGTGATTCCCAATACGCTGTATATGTAACTAAATATATATCTCAAACTTCTTTACCATTCTTTCCTCAAACTCCTTTACAAAAATTATCTTCTTTATTATTTATGTCTTACTTCTCACACTGCCCCCCTTTTCATCACTCATATTCGTTCCCATTAGGTGTTGCCAGGACCTTTAACTTTTGAGAATAACCAGATTGATTCCTTACTTATTGGAAGTGTCTAACAGGCTCAGGATGAGGACCAACTACATCATACTAATAATTTAGGATTACAACGGCGATTTTCTATAACACACCGTCAAGCCCAAGCTATTGTCAGAGCCTGCCCATCTTGTGCTCCTATTATTGCACCTTTTTTAAGTCCAGGTATTAATCTTCGAGGCACTCAACAAAATCACATTTGACAAATGGATGTAACTTATGTTCCTTCTTTTGGTCATTTAAAATATGTTCATCATACAATTGATACCTGGTCACATTACCAATGGGCTACACCACTGCCTTCTGAAAATACTGACTCTGTTACTACTCATTTACTTAACTGCTTTGTGGTTATGGGAGTCCTGCTGAACTAAAAACTGATAATGCCCGTGCTTATTGCTCTCGTAAATTGGTTGCCTTCCTTTGTTTATACCATATTTGTCATTCCACTGGTATTCCATTTAACAGTCAAGGCCAAACAATTATTGAAAGAGCCAATGTTACCTTAAAATTACAACTTTTAAAACAAAAAAAGGGGAGATGGGCGAGATTCCCCAAAACATCAAATTCTGAAAGCCCTTTTTACTTTAAATTTTCTCAACCATTGGCGCCAATTACAGCAGTCTCCAGAGGTGAAACATTTTCAACAGCCTTTAGAAAGGCCGCAAAAGAGTAATCTGTGGGTGTATTATCCTTCATTACAAGGACAATGTTTAAAAGGAAAAGTTTTACAATGGGGCTGAGGCTATGCTCTTGTCCGTACAGGTGCCGGAGACGAGTGGTTTCCATCTCGATGGTTGAAACAGTGCCATGGCGAAGAGAGGCTGATCTGAAGAGTTCCTCAAGGAATTTCAGGAGCTGAATCTGAGCGCTCAGAGAACATTCACCTTCAGGACTCAACATGCGGAGCCCCCAAAATGGGGTCAACTGAGAAAGCTTACTCAGGAAATTGAAGGGGTTTTTCAACAAGCTGGACAGCCCAAAATCCCACTGACTTTATTCCTGGCTATGCTGGCCATAGTAAATTGCCAGGTAATGGCTGGAGAATTTACAAACTGGGCTTATATTTCCTTTCCACCCTTATGTCAAGGTGTGGCCTGAGGAGACAGAGAAGTTCCAGTACTTACTAATGATACTGCTTGGATGCCATCACCTTTTTTAAACCAGGATCCTGAATTAGTCACTGGCACAGTAAATAGTTCATATCAATTTGGGGTTGAAGGGTTACCTATATGTCTTGGGAGTAGTCCACATTGTCTGCATCTTTCTCATGAGGCTTGGGCTGCTCACTATAACCATAGTCATATCTCTGCCTTTACTATGATTATTGTGGCTCAAAGTTTCAAGTATAATCATACTTCATTACTTAATGAAACTCTACCAACTACATTATATTATGCCCCATCCCCGACGTGTCCAGAGGTGTTTCCCAACTAGAGTGGACTAGGTGTAGAGGTAGTGGGCCGCGACTGTTGTTAGAAGTAAAAGGGAAGAGTCATAAATACCTTGCTACTGATTGGAGTGTACATGGAGATTTTCAAACTAAATTTAGTCATGTCACCCTGTGCTGGCATAAGAGTAATCACAGCATCGCTGCAGATGGCAATGAAACTATTATTTGGCATGATGGTGGTTTATCACCCCCTATGCTGCATTTGGCTAATACCTCACAAATACAAAGTCATATTTGGAAGTTGCTAGCTGCTGATAAACCAATGTTCACTTTCACGGGAAACAAGTCCTTGAATCTTACTACTAATATTGCTAACCCTGTCCATATATCTTTGCATTGAAATAGTTCTAGATATGTTATTGCATGTGTAAGAAAGCCTTACTTGTTGTTGACAGGAATTTTTAAGTGGGATAATAATACAGGGGTAGTTAACTGTACGGACGATTGTACATTCTTAAGTTGTATAAATACTACTTGGTGGAATAATATTTGGAATGAGTCTCATTCCGATTTACATGTACTAAGAGCCAGAAAAGAAACCTGGCTACATGTGAACTTAACACGTACTTGGAGTGAATCTACTGGGGTTACTCAAATTTACAAGGTAATGCAAGATCTTGTCCACCACAGCCGGAGAGTGGTTGGGGTCGTTGTAGCAGCGGTGGTGGGACTTGTAGCAATTACTTCCGCCGCCGCTGTTGCTGGATTAGCTCTACACCAGAGTATATAAAATGCAGAATTTGTGCAACAATGGCATGAACAATCACATTTGTTGTGGCAGCAGCAACGAGACATAGACGCTCATTTGACTGAACGAGTGGATAATCTGGAACAAGTGGTTTCTTGGTTGGGAGATCAGCTAACAGTGTTGAATACTCGAGCTTTGTTAAAATGTGATTGGAATACTACCCAATTTTGTATTACTCCTGTTCCTTTTAACAGCACTATACATAATTGGACTGAGATAAAGAGACTTTAAATTGGCCATAATAATCTTTCCCTAGAAATACAAGAATTAACACAGAACATTTCTGAAACATTTCACAATCAGTTACCGTGGCCGACTGGTGCAGACTTGATGACTGGTATTGCACAAAGTTTGACGTCTTTGAACCCTATGAGCCCTGTAAAAACTTTGCTGACTTCTGTTTCTAGTAATGTATTGATTGTTGTTCTTGCCTTTGTCATTTTCACAGTCTTCTGGAGACGGTGCCAAAGGGCAAAATGAATCCTAGCGAGCCCAACATGTAATGAAGGTTTTGAAAGAAATTCAAACTTGTAAATAAAGAAAGGGGAAATGTAGAGGACTATGTGCTCATAAATGAGATGGTCCCAATAAGTCCTGCTCTTGCAAATGAAGCAGGGTGTTCCTTCCCTGCAAACAGGTAGGATGAAGGAGCCAGCTGCAAACAGCAGACCCTGGGGGTTTGTTTATGTGTAAACGTTTTGAAAATCCAGAAAGTCAGGGAAAGGGCAGAAAAAACAACAATGTGTCTTGTGACTTGGCAACATTCCACAACCAACTGTATAAAATAAAGCAGAGTGTGTTGCTCGGGGCGGCCACTATGTTTGTCTCATCCTGTGTTGTCTTGTGTGTTCATTCCTTTGTTTAGGAAACACACTGACCCCAACAAGGGCATTGAGGCCTATGGTGAAAAAGGAAATATCCTCAAATAAAAACTAGAAGGAAGCTTTCTGAGAAACTGCTTTGTGGTGTCTGAATTCATCTCACAGAGTTCCACTATTCTTTTCATTGAGCAGTTTCCTTACACTGTTTTCTTGGAATCTGCACTCTGGTATGTCTTATCACATTGAAGCTTATGGTGACAAAAGAAATATCCTCATAGATAAATCAAAAGATGCTTTCTGAGAAACTGCTTTGAGATGTGTGAATTCATCTCACAGAGTTGCACCATTCTTTTCATTGAGTAGTTTGATAACACTGTTTTCATGGAATCTGCAATAGGATATTTGGGAGTGCATTGAAGCCTACGGTGACAAAGGAAATAATCTCATAGATTAAAAAAAAAGTCTGAGAAACTGCTTTGTGATGTGTGAATTCATCTCACAGTGTTACACTGTTCTTTTCATTGAGCAGCTTGCTAACACTATTTTCTTGGAATTTTAAATGGAATATTTTGGAACCCATTGAAACTTATAGTGACATAGGTAATATCCTCATAGAAAAAGTAGAAGGAAGCTTTCTGAGAAACTGCTTTCTGATGTGTTAATTCATTTCACAGAGTTACACGATTCTTTTCGTGGATCAGTTTGGGATCACTGTTTTGGGGGAATCTGATACAGGATACTTTGGATCGCATTGAAACCTATGGTGACAAAGGAAATATTCTCAGATGAAAACTATAAAGAAGCTTTCTGAGAAAGTTCTTTGTGATGTGTGAATTCATTTCACAGAGATACACTGTTCTTTTCATGGAGCAGTTTGCCAACACTGTTTACGTGGAATCTGCATATGGATATTTGGGAGGGCATTGACACCTGTGGTGAAAACCTAAATCTCCTCAGATAAAAATGAGAAAGAACCTTTCTCAGAAACTGCTTTGTGATGTGTGAATTCATCTCACAGAGCTACACGACTCTTCATGAGTTAGTTTGGTAACACTGTTTCTGGGAATCTGAGAAGGGATACTTTGGATTGCATTAAAGCCTACAGTGACAAAGGAAATATAATCAGAAAAAAGCTAGAAAGAAACTTTCTGAGAAACTGCTTTGTGATGTGTGAATTCATCTCACAGAGACACACTGTTCTTTTCATGGAGCAGTTTGCTAACACTGTTTTCATGCCATCTGCAATGGTATACTTGGGAGCGCTTTGAAGCTTATGGTGACAAAGGAAATACCCTCATGTAAGAACTAAAAAGAAGCTTTCTGAGAAACCACTTTGTGATATGTGAATTCATCTCACAGGGTTACACTGTTCTTTACATTGAGTAGTTTGCTAACACTGTATTCTTGGATTCTGCAATGGGATATTTTGGAGTGCATTGAAGGTAATGGTAACAAAGAAATATCCACAGACAAAAACTAGAAAGAAGCTTTCTGAGAAACTGCAAATTGATTTGTGAATTCATCTCACAGAGTTACACGATTCTTTTCATGGAGCAGTTTGGTAGCACTGTTTCTGGGGAATCTGAGAAGGGATATTTTGGATCGCATTGAGGCCTATGGTGACAAAAGAAACATACTCAGATAAAAACTGGAAAGAAGTTTTATGAGAAACTGCTTTGTGGCATGTGAATTAATCTCACAGAGTGCACTGTTCTTTTCATTGAGCAATTTGCTAACACTGTTTTCGTGCAAACTGCAAAGGAATATTTGGGAGCACATAGAGGCCTATGGTGAAAATGGAAATAGCCTCAGATAAAAACTAGAAAGAATATTTCTGAGAAACTGCTTTGTGATTTTTGAATTCACATCACAGAGTTACACCGATCTTTTCATTGAGCAGTTTTCTCACACTGTTTTCATGGAATCTGAAAAGGGATACTTTGGAGGGCATTGAAGCTTAAGGTGACAAAGGAAATACCCTCATATAAACACTAGAAAGAAGTTTTCTGAGAAACCGCTTTATGATGTGGTAATTCATCTCCCAGAGTTAAATAATTCTTTTCATGGATCAGTTTGGTAGCTCTGTTTTGGGGAATCAGAGAAGTGGTATTTTGGATCACTTTGAAGCCTATGGTCACAAAGGAAATATCCTCAGATAAAAACTGGAAAGAAGATTTATGAGAAAGTTCTTTGTGATGTGTGAATTCATCTCACAGAGTTACACCTTACTTTTCATGGAACAGTTTCCTAACACTGTGTTCGTGGAATTGGCAAAGGGATATTTCGGAGTGCATGGAGGCCTACAGTGAAAAATTAAATATATTGTGATAAAAAGGAGAAAGAAGCTTTCTGAGAAACTGCTTTGTGTTGTGATAATTCATCTCACAGAGTTATACAATTCTTTTCATATATCAGTTTGGTAGCAGTGTTTTAAGGGAATCTGAGAAAGAATATTTTAGATTGCATTGAAGCCTATGTTGACAAAGATAATACTCTCAGATAAAAAGTATAAAGAAATTTTCTGAGAAATTTTTTTGTCATGTGTGAATTCATCTCACAGAGTTACACTTTTCATTTCATGTAGCAGTTTGCTAACAGTGTTTTCCTGGAATCTGCAAAGTTTTATTTACAAGCACCTTGAGGCCTATGGAGAAAATCTGAATATCCTCAGATAAAAACTAGAAAGAAGCATTCTGAATAACTGCTTTGTGACATGTGAATTCATCTCACAGAGTTACATGATTCTTTTCATGGGTCAGTTTGTTGACACTGTTTTTGGGGAATCTGAGATAGGATATTATGAATCATTTAGAAGCCTATGATATGGTGTCAAAGGAAATATCCTCAGATAAAAACTAGAAAAAACTTTCTGAGAAATTTTATTGTGATGTGTGAATTCATCTCACAGAGTTTCACCTTTTTTTTCATTGAGACCTTTGCTAACACTGTTTTCGTGGAATCTGCAAAGGGATATTTCGGAGTGCATTGAAGTTTAAGTTGACAATGGAAATACCCTCACATAAAAACTAAAAAGAAACTTTCTGAAAAACTGCTTTGTAATGTCTTAATTCATCCCACTGAGTTAAACGATTCTTTCCATGGATCAGTTTTTTAGCACTGCTTTGGGGAATCTGAGAAGGGATATTTTGGATAGCAATGAAGCCTGTGGTGACAAAGGAAATATCATCAGATAAAAAATGGAAATGAACATACTGAGAAAGTTCTTTTTGATGTGTGAATTCATTTCACGAAGTTATAGCTTTCTTTTCATGGAGCAATTTGCTAACACTGTTTACATGCAATCTGCAATGAGATATCTCAGAGCACATTGAAGCTTATGTTGACAGAGGAAATATCCTCAGACAAAAACTAGAAAGAAGCTTTCTGAAAAACTGCTTTGTGATTTGTGAATTCACTGCATGGAGTTACACCTTTATTTTCTTGGAGCACTTTACTAACACTGATTTCGTGGAATCTGCAAGGAGATATTTGGGAGCAACAGATTTAAAGGATTCTTTTCATGGACCAGTTTGTTAGCACTGTTTTTGGGTAATCTGAGAAAGTATATTTTGGATTGCATTGAAGCCTATGGTGGCAAAGGAAATAACCTCAGATAAAAACTATGAAGAAGCTTTATGAGAAACTGCTTTGTGATGTGTATATTAATCTCACAGAGTACACCATTCTTTTCATGGAGCAGTTTGAAAACAATGTTTTTGTCCAATTTGCAAAGGCATATATGGGAGTGCATTGAGGCCTACAGCAAAAAAGGAAATATCCTCAGATAAAAATTAGAAAGAAGCTTTCTGAGAAACTGCTTTGTGATGTGTGAATTCATCTCACAGAGTTACACCGTTCTTTTCATTGATCAGTTTGTTAATGTATTCATGGAATCTGCAAAGGGATACTTTGGAGCATATTGAATGTTAAGGTGACAAAGGAAATACCCTCATATAAACACTAGAAAGAAGCTTTCTGAGAAACTGCTTTATGATGTGTTAATTCATCTCACAGTGTTAAATGATTATTTTCATGGATCAGTTCGATGACACTGTTTTTGGGGAGTCTGAGAAGGGATATTATGAATCTCATTGAAGCATATGGTGAGCAAGGAAATATCCTCAGATAAAAATTAGAAAGAAACTTTCTGAGAAAGTTTTTTGTGATGTGTGACTTCATCTCACAGAGTTACACCTTTCTTTTCATGGAACAGTTTCCTAACACTGTTTTCGTGGAATCGGCAAAGGGACATTTGAGAGCACATTGAGGCCTATGGTGAAAAATTTAATATCCTCAGATAAAAAAGAGAAGGAAGCTTTCTGAGAAATTGCTTTGTGATGTGTGAATTCATTACACAGAGTTACATGATTCTTTTCATAGGCCAGTTTGGTGGCACTGTTTTTGAGGAGTCTGAGAAGGGATATTTTGAATCTCATTGAAGTATATGGTGATAAAGAAAATATCCTCAGATAAAAACTATAAAGAAACTTTCTGAGAATGATTTTTTGATGTGTGAATTCATCTCACAGAATTATACCATTCTTTTCATTGAGCAGTTTGATAACACTGTTTTCATGGGGTCTGCAACAGGATATTTGGGAGCATATTGAGGACTATGGTGACAAAGGAAATGTCCTCATATAAAAACCAAAAAGAAACTTTCTGAGAAACTGCTTTGTGATGTGTGAATTCATCTCATGTAGTTACACTGTTCTTTTGATTGAGCAGTTGGCTGACACTGTTTTCTTGGATTCTGCCATGTGATATTTCAGAGCACATTGAAGCTCATGGTGACAAAGGAGATATCCTCAGACAAAAACTAGAAAGAAGCTTTCTGAGAAACCCATTTGTGATTTGTGAATTCAACTCACAGAGTTACACCTTTCTTTCCATGGAGTAGTTTACTAACACTGTTTTCATGGAATCTGCAAAGAGATATTTGGGAGTACCTTGAGGTCTATGGTGAAATTGGAAATAACCTCAGATAAAAACTAGAAAGAAACTTTCTGAGAAACTGCTTTGTGATGTGTGAATTCATGTCACAGAGTTACACTGTTTTTTTCATTGAGCAGTTTGCTAACACTGTTTTCGTGTAATCTGCAAAGGGATATATGTGGGCGTATTGTGGCTTATAGTGAAGAAGGATATATCCTCAGATAAAAACTAGAGGGAAGCTTTCTGCGAAACCGATTTGTGATGTGTTAATTCACCTGACAGTGTTACATGATTTTTTTCATGGAACAGTTTGGTAGTACTGTTTTGGGGGAATTTGAGAAGGGATACTTTGGGTCACATTGAAGACTGTGGTGACAAAGGAAATATTCTCAGAAAAAAAGTAGAAAGAAGCTTTCTGAGAAAGGACATAGTGATGTGTGAATTCATCTCACAGCGTTACACATTTCTTTACATGGAGCAGTTTGCTAAAATTGTTTTTGTTGAATCTGCAATGGGATATTTGGGAGTGCATTGAGGCCTGTAGTGAAAAGGGAAATATCCTTAGATAAAAACGAGAAAGAAGCTTTCTGAGAAACTACTTTGTGATGTGTGAATTCATCTCAGAGAATTACAGGGTTCTTTTCATTGAACAGTTTGATAACACTATTTTCGTTTAGTCTGCAATAGGATATTTGGGAGTACGTTAAGGCCTATGGCGAAAAAGGAAATATCCTGAATTAGAAACAAGCTTTCTTTTTGTTGCATGAATTCATCCTACAAATTTACACTGTTGTTTTCATGGAACAGTTTGGTAACACTATTTTCGTGTAATCTGCAAAGTGCTATCTGTGAGCATATTGAGGCCTACAGTGAAAATGGAACTATCCTCAAAAACTAGATAGAAACTTTCTGAGAATCTGCTTTGTGATTTGTGAATTCATCTCACAGACTTACACAATTTTATTCATGGAGCGTTTTGGCAGCACTGTTTTTGGGGAATGTGAGAAGGGATATTTTGGATCACATTGAAGAATATTTTCACAAAGAAAACATCCTCAGATAAAAACTAGAAAGAAGCTTTCTAAGAAAGTTCTTTGTGACGTGTGAATTCATCTCACAGATTTACACCTGTTTTTTTCATGGAACAGTTTACTATCAATGTTTTCATGGAATCTCCAAAGGGAGTTATACAAGAGCATTGAGGCTTAGGTGAAAAAGGATATATCCTCAGATAAAAACTAGAAAGAAGGTTTCTGAGAAACTTCTTTGTGATGTGTGAATTCATCTCACAGATTTCACCTTTCTTTTCATGGAGTAGTTTGCTAACACTGTTTTTGTGAAATCTGCAAAGGGATATTTGGTAGCTCAGTGAAGCCTATGATGACAAAGGAAATAACCTCAGATAAAAACCAAACATACTTTCTGAGAAAGTGCTTTGTGATGTGTGAATGCATCTCACAGTGTAACACTGTTCTTTTCATTGAGCTGTGTGCTAACACTGTTTCCTTGAAATCTGCAATGGGATGTTTCAGAGTGCATTGAAGCTTATGGTGACAAAGGAAATATCCTCAGACAAAAACTAGAAAAAAGCATATGAGTGAGTATGTGTGAGTGTTAGTGTGAGTGTGAGGGAGCTTGAGTGTCAGTGAGTGTGAATGACTGAGTGTGAATGTGTTTTTAAGTGTGGGTGAGTGAGTGTGAGTGTGAGTGATAGAGTGAGTGTGAGTGTGAGAGTGAATGAGGGTGTGAGAGCCTTTGTGAGTGAGAATGTATGTTTTTGAGTGAGTGTGAGTAGGTCTTTGTGAGTGCAATTGTGTGTTTGTGAGTGTGAATGTGTGTTTGTGAGTGAGTGTGAGTGGGTGTGAATGTGAGTGTGATTTAAGTGTGTGAGTGTGTGTGAATGTGAGTGTGACTGTGAGTGTGTGAGTGTGAGAATGTGAGTGAGTGTGTGTGAGTGTGAGTGTGAGTGAGTGAGAGTGTGATTGATGGTGTGAGTGTGAGTGAGTTTGAGTGTGAGTGTGATTGAGTGTGAGTTTGTGTGGGTGAGTGTGAGTGTGAGAGTGAGTGAGGATTTGTGTGAGGATGTGAGGGCAAATGTGTGTTTGTGAGTGAGTGAGGGTGAGTGGGTGTGAGTTAAGTGAGTGTGAGTGTGTGAATGTAAGTGTGTTTGAGTATGAGTGTGTTTGAGTGTGAGTTTGTGAGTGACTGTGAATGGTGGTGTGACGGTGAGTGGGAGAGTGACTGTGAGAATGAGAGCGTGAGTGAGTGCGTGTGTGTGAGTGTGAGTGTGAGCACGTGTGAGTTTGTGGGTGAGTGTGGGTGTGAGTGTGAGTGTGATTGAATTTCTGAGTGTGGGTGAGGGTGTGAGTGTGCATGAGTGTCAGTGTCAGCGTGAGTGTGATTGAGTGAGTTTGGGTTTGAGTGGGTGTGTGAGAGTGACATTTACTGTGAGTTTGTGAGTGTGGGTGCATCAGTGTGCGAGTGTGAGTGTGAGAGTGAGTGAGGGTGTGAGTGAGTGTGAGTCTCAGTGTGAGTGTAAGTGTGGGAAGGTGAGTGTGTTAGTGAGTGTGAGAATGTGACTGAGTGTGAGTCTTTGAGTGTAGTGTGAGTGAGTGTGCGTGAGTGTGTTAGTGTGTGAGTGTGAGTGAGTTTGAGTGTGAGTGTGACTCACTTTGAATGTGAGTGAGTTTGTGAGTTTGGGTGAATGAATGTGAGTGAGAGTGTGAATGTGAGTGTGAGAGTGAGTGAGCGTGTGTGTGAATGAGTTTCCAAGTGAGTGAGTGTGAGTGTGTGACAGTGAGAGTGAGTGTGAGAGTGAGTGTGTGTATGAGTGTGAGAGTGTGTGATTGAGTGTGAGTGTAAGTGAATGTGAGTGTGAGTTTAAGTGAGTGTGATCGTAAGTGTGATTGTGAGGGTGAGTGAGGGAGTGTTATTGTGAGGGTGAGTGAGAGAGTGTGAGTTTGTGAGTGAGAGTGTGAGTGTGAGTGTGTGTGTGAGTGTGAGGGTAAGTACGTGAGTGAGTGTGCTAGTGTGTGAGTGTGATTGTGAATAAGTGATTATGAGTGAGTGACTGAATGTGAGTGTGTATGAGTGGGTGTCAGTGTGTGAATGTGTGAGTGTGAGTGTTTCAGTGTGAGTATGAAAGAAGGAGAGTGTGAGTGAGTGTGAGTGAGTGAGACTGTGTGTCAGTGAGAGTGTGAGTGATGGAGAGTGTGAGTGTGAGTGAGACTGCTAGTGTGAGTGAGAGAGTGTGAAGGTGTGAGAGAGACTATGAGTGTGAGTGAGAGTGTGAGTGAGTAAGAATGTGAGTGTGAGTGGGTGTGAGTATGAGGGTATGAGTGAGTGTGTGTGAGTGTGAGTGGGAGTGCAAGTGAGTTTGAGTGTGAGTGTGTGAATGAGTGAATATGAGTGTGAGTGGTATTCACCTTCCCCTCAGGGGACTTCAGCTCGTTTATGGGTACACTTTGCTCTCCCAAGATACACCCTACATTCAAACCAGAGACCACAGGTTCCCTGAGGCACATCGCAGGGCCTGATGGGAAGGCATTCTGGTCCATGGCGACCCATGACCCGATTCCCGGTGGCATGTTTTTTTTTTTTTCTCCAACAGGTGCCTCACCATCCCTCCCTCAAACCTAATCTTCCATTCAGGTGCCTTCTCTGTGATTTGTGGTACGCTACCTAGCCTGAGATGCACCCTGGGATTGAACCAGGGATGCCAGGATCTCCAGGTACCAGTGCAGGGGCTCACGGGAAGACACTCTCATCCGTGGAGACCCAGGAACACTTCTTGATGGCACGTTTTATTTCTTTCTGCCACATATGCCCCACCTCCCATCACTCCAACCTTACTATCCCCTCAGGAGCCTCCGTCCCTCTTTGTGGTACCCCTAATGGGCCCAATAGCTACACTGGGTTTGAACCAGGGAACCCAGGGTGCCCAAAGAACAGTGATGTAGCTGATGGGAAGGCACTTTCATCACTAGGCAGCCTAGGAACACTCCTGGCTGGCTTCCATTTTTTTCTTTTTCTGCCACAGGATCCCTATATGCCCTCCTTCTAACCTCACCTTCCCCTAGGGTCTTTCTGTCCATTTAGGAGGACCCCTGCAGGGCCCGAGACACATGCTGATTTCAAACCATGAATGCCACGGTCCCCAGGGGCCATTGCAGGGCCTGATATGAAGGCATTGTTGTCCGTGTGGGACCCAGGAACACTTCTAAATGGTGTGATTTTCTTTTTTTTTTCTGCCACAAGTGCACCAGCTCCCCTTCCTCAAGGTTTAACTTCCCCTCTGGTGCCTTCTTCCTTATTTCAGGAATAAGGAAGTGTTACCAAGAGGCACCCTGGTTTCGAGCTGGTTAGGCCATGGACCCTGGGTCCCATTGCAGGGCTGTTGAGAAGGCATTTTCTTCCGTGGGGGACAAGGAATGCTTCTTGACAGCCCGTTTTTATTTTTTCTTGTAATACCACAGGTAACCCGAACCTTATCTTCCAAACAGGGGCCTTCTCTCCGATTTGTGATACCCCTTCCTGGCCCAGGATGCAACTTTTTTTTTTTGTCTCCCTCAGTTGCCTCTTTTCCTTGCACCTTACTTTCCACTAAGGGGCCTACTGCCAGGTTTGTGGTAACCCTAGTGAACACAAGAAACACCCAGGGTCTGAACCAGGGACATAAGCATCTCTGGGTAGCAGCACAGGGGCTGATGGGAAGACACATTCATCTGGGGATGAGCCAGGAATGCTTCTTGGTAGTGCGTATTTTATCTTTTCTGTCACATGTGCCCAATTCCCCTCAAACCTTACTTTCAACTTAGGTGCCTTATGCACTCTTTGTCATACTATTACCGGGGCAGAGATGCAGGCGGGTGAGGAAACAGGGACACCAGGTCCCTGGGACACAGTGCATGGGCTGATGGGAAGGCAATTGGGTCCCTGGGGGACCCAGGAACCCTTCTTTCCAGTGTACTTTTGGTAATATCCGACACAGGTGCCCCACATCCCCTCCCTCAAACTTTACCTTGAACTCAGGGGTCTTCTCTCCACTTTGGGGTAACACTAGTGGGCCTGAGATACACCCTGGGTTCAAACCAGTGATACCAGGGTCTCTCGGGCCTAAAAACAGGGCCTTATGGGAAGGTACTGTTTTCCCTGTTGGTCCAAGGGATGCTTATCAGTGATGCGTTGTTCTTTTCTTTTTTGGTGACACCAGTGCCCCAGCTCCCCTCCCTGGAAACTTACCATCCCCTCAGGTGCATTCTGTCTGCTTTGGGGTACCCCAAGTGGGCCCGAGATACATGCAGGTTTCCAACCGGTAAGGTCACTGTCCCCAGGGCCCACCACAGGCACTGATGTGAAGGTACTTTCTTCCGTGGGGGATGGGGAACGTTTCTTGGTGGTGCATTTCTTTTTAATTCCATAGGTAACCGATCTCCTGGCCTCAAACCTTACCTTCTCCTAAGGGGCCTTCCTCCCTGTTTCAGGTACCACTAGCAGGGCCGAAACACAGCCTTCTTTTGAAATAGGGACTCCAGGGTTCCTGGGGCTCAGCACCAGGGCTGGTGGGAAGGCACTTTCATCTGTGGTGGACCCAGGATACCTTCTCAGCATCACGATTATTTCTTTCTGCCACAGCTGCCCTACCTCATCTCCCTCACTATTTACCTTCCCCTCAGGGGATATCAGCTAGGTTTTGGGTAACATTCATGTTCCCAAGATGCACCCTACATTTGAACCAGAGACCACAGGTTCCCTGAGGCGCATCACAGGGCCTGATGGGAAGGCATTTTGGTCCATGGCGATCCATGACCCGATTCCCAATGGTGCATTTTTTTTTCTCTGACAGATGCCTAACCATCCCTCCCTCAAACCTTATCTTCCAATCAAGGGCCTTCTCTATGATTTGTGGTACCCTACCTGGCCCGAGACACACCCTGGGTTAGTACTAGGAATGGCAGGATATCCAGGTACAAACGCAGGGGCTCATGGGAAGGCACTTTCTTCTGTGGAGACCGAGGAACACTTCTTGGCGGCACATTTTATTTTTTTCTGCCACATATGCCCCACGTCCCCTCACTCCAACCTTACTATCCCCTCAGGAGCCCCTGCCCCTCTTTGTGGTACCCATAACAGCCCCGATAGGCACACTGAGTTGGAACCAGGGAACCCAAGGTGCCCACAGAACAGTGCTGTGGCTCATGGGAAGGCACTTTCATCCCTGGGGACTCCAGGAACACTCCTTGCTGGCATGCATTTTTTTTCTGCCACAGGAGCCCCATATGCCCCCTTCTAACCTCATCTTCCCCTCAGTTTCTGTCTGTCCGCTTTGGAGTACCCCTGCAGGGCCTGAGACGCACCCTGATTTCGAACCATGGATGCCACGGTCCCGAGGGGCCAGTGCAGGGACTGATATGAAGGCACTGTTGTCCTTGTGGGACCCAGGAACGCTTCTAAGTGGTGCGATTTTCTTTTATTTTTTCTGCCACGAGTGTACCAGCTCCCCTTCCTCAAAGCTTAACTTCCCTCTGGTGCTTTCTTCCTTCTTCGGGGCACTCATACTGTTACCAAGACACACCCTGGTTTCGAGCTGGTTAGGTCCCGGTCCCCGTGGCCCAGTGCAGGGGCTGTCAGGAGTCACTTTCTTCTGTGGGGGACAAGGAATCTTTCTCGACAGACCATTTCTATTTTTTGTTGTAATACCACAGGTAACCCAGCTCACAAACACTGACACAATCACTCACTCACTTCCTCTCACACACTCACACAGTCACTCACACTCACATTCACACATTCACATTCACACACTCACACACAAGCACCCCCACACTCACACACACAAACACACACTCACACACTCACTCTCACTCACACTCACAGTCACACTCACACTTACTCATCTCACACTCACAAACACACACACTCACACTCACTCACTTTCATTACACACACTTACACTCACACTCTCCCTCATGCACACTGACTCATACACACACTCACCCACATTCTTGCTCACAGTCACTCACATTCTCACTCACAAACACACACTCACACTCACACCTGCAACCCCACTCACACTCACAGTCTCACTCACTCACATACTCACACTCACTCACACTCTCGCTCACACTCACATTCTCACTCACAAACTCACACTCACACTCACACACTCAACCCCACTTGCACTCACATTCTCACTCACACTGTCACACTCACACTCACTCACAGGCACACTCACACTCACACACTCACAGACACTAACATGGTCACACACACACTCCCTCACACTCACTGACACTCACACACACTCACGCAGAGTCACACACTCACTCACATGAACTCACTCACACACACTCACACTCACACTAACTCAAACTCACACTCAAAGTTTTTTTTCTACAACAGGTGCCTCACAATCCCTCCCTCAAACCTTATCTTCCAAAAAGGGGACTTCTCTTCGATTTGTGGCACCCCTACCTGTCCCTAGATGCACCCTGGGTTTTTTTTCTCTCCCTCATTTGCCTCTTCTCCCTACACCTTTGCATCCACTCAGGGGCCTTCTGCCAGGTTTGTGGTACCACTAGTGGGTGTGAGAAATACTCAGGGACATAAGGGTCTCTGGGTAGCAACGCAAGGGCTGATGGGAAGCACTTTCGTCCATGGTGGACCCAGGAAAGCTCCTCAGTGGTGCGATTTTCTTTCTCTTTTTTCTGTCAGCGATGTCCCTCCTCCCCTCCCTCACAGTTTACCTTTCCCTCAGGGGCCTTTGCCCATTTTTGGGTACCCCTAGGGAACCCAAGATGCACCCTGTATTCGAACCAGGGGCACCAGAATAACTGGGGCACAGTGCAGGGACTAATTGTTAAGCACCTTCATACGTTGGGGACACAGGCCCCACCTCTCAGCAGTTTTATTTTTTCTCTCCCTCAGTTGCCTCTTCTCCTTGCACATTACCTTCCACTCAGGGTCCTTCTGCCAGGTTTGTGATACCCCTAGTGGGCACAAGAAAAACCCAGGATTCAATCCAGGGACATAAGGATTTCCAGGTAGCAGTGCAGGGGCTGATGGGAAGGCACATTCATCCGGGTATGACCCAGGAATGCTTCTCAGTAGTGACCTTTTTATCTTTTTGGCCACAGGTCCCCAACTCCCCTCCCTCAAATGTTACATTTCCCTCAGGGGCTTTATGCCCTCTTTTTCATACTACTACCATGCCTGAGATGCACTGTGGTCTGGAAACAGGGATGCCAGCTTGCTTGGACCCAGCGCAGGGGCTGATGGGAAGACAGTTTCATCCCAGGGGACCCAGGAACATGTCTTGCCAGTGTGTTTTTGGTTTTTTTATGATACATGTGCCCCACATCTCCTCCCTCAAAACTTACCTTCACCTCAGGAGACTTCTGTCTACTTTCGGGTACCACTAGTGGGCCCAAGATGCACCCTGGGTTCAAACCAGGGACACCAGGATCCCTGGGGCCTATTGCAGGGTCTTGTGGGAAGGCACTGTTTTCCTTGTTAGACTCAGGAATGCTCCTCAGCGGTGCCTTTTTTTTCTTATTGGGTGCCACCAGTGCCCTGACTCCCCTCCTTCGAAAGCTACCATCCTCTCAATTGCCTTCTGCCTGCTTTGGGGTACCCCAAGTTGGGTCGAGATGCACCCTGGGTTCAAACAGGAAATGCCACAGTCACCAGTGCCCACCGCAGGTGCTGACGGGAAGGCACTTTCTTCTGTGGGGGACAAGGAACGCTTCTTGGCCTCACTATTGTTTTTTATTCCACAGGTAACCCACCTCCCCACCCTCATGGTTACCTTCCCCTCAGGGTTTTTCTTCCCTCATTTGGGTACCACTAGCGGGTGCAAAATGCAGTCCGTGTTTGAACCAGGTACTCCAGTGTTTTTGGGACCCAGCGTCGGGGTTGATGGGAAGGCACTTTCGTCCGTGGGGTACCCAGGATAGTTTCTTGGCTTCGCAATTATCTTTTGCTGCCACAGGTGGATCACCTCACCTCACTCACTATTTACCTTCCCCTCAGGGTACTTCTGCTGGCTTTGGGGTACCGTTCGCACTTCTGAGATGCACGCTACATTCAAACCAATGTCCGCAGGGTCCCCGTGGCCCAGCTCAGGGGCTGATGGGAACACATTTTGGTCCTCGTCAACCCATGCCCCATTTCTCGGTGGAGTGTTTTTATTTTTTTCTGCAACAGGTGCCCCACCATCCCTCTCTCAAACCTTATCTTCCCATCAGGGGCCTTCTCTGTTATTTGTGGTACCCTACCTGGCCTGAAACACACCCTGTGTTTGAACCAGGGATGCCAGGATCTCCAGGTACCAGTTCAGGGGCTCATGGGAAGACACTTTTGTACTTGGAGACCCAGGAACACTTCTTGGCAGCACGTTTTATTTTTACTGCCACATATACCCCACCTCCCCTCACTCCAACCTTACTATCCCCTCAGGAGCCTCCGTCCCTCTTTGTGGTACACCTAACAGGCCCAATAGGCACACTGGGTTTGAACCAGGGAACTCAGGGTGCCTGCAGAACAGTACTGTGGCTGATGGGAAGGCACTTTCGTCCCTGGGGGCCCAGGAACGCTCCTCGCTGGCATCCGTTTTTTTCTTTTTCTGCCACAGGAGCCTCCTATGCCCTCCTTCTAACCTCATCTTCCCTTCAGGGTCTTTCTGTCCGTTTTGGAGTACCCCTGCAGGGCCTGAGATGTACCCTGATTTCGAACCATGGACACCATGGTCCTCAGGGGCCAGCGCAGGGCCTGATATGAAGGCACTGTTGTCCGTGTGGGACCCAGGAATGCTTCTAAGCAGTGCAATTTTCTTTTTTTCTTCTGCCACAAGTGCACCAGCTCCCATTCCTCAAAGCTTCACTTTCCCTCTGGTGCCTTCTTCCTTCTTTGGGGCACCCATAGCGTTAATGAGATGCACCCTGGTTTTGAAGCAGTTAGGCCATGGTCCCTGTGGCCCAGTGCAGGGGCTGTCGGGAAGGCACTTTCTTCCATGGGGGACAAGGGATGCTTCTCGATGGCCCGTTTTTTTGTTGTAATACCACATGTAAACCACCTCACACACACTCACTCACATTCACACACTCACTCACAGTCACCTTCACACTCACACTCACACACACTCAATTCACACACACTCGTGCACACACAAGCACCCTCACACTCACACACACACTCTCTCACACACACTCACACTCACTCTCACACTCACAAACACACACTCAGTTTCACTCATACACACTTACACTCACACTCTCCCTCACACACACTCACTCACACTAACACACAGTCACCCACATGCACACTCACATACACTCACAATCTCACTCTCAGTCACATTCTCACTCACAAACTCACTCACACACTCATCCCCACTCACACTCACACTCTCAATCACTCACACTTTCACTCACCCTCACCCTCACACACTCACACTCACACACACACTCACACTTGCACACTCACTCACACACAGTCATTCAGACTCACTCATGCACACTCACATACACACACTCACACCCACAAACTCATTCACACAAACACTCACACACACTCACATACTCACACTCACTCAAATTCACACTCACAGTTTTTTTCTTTCCAACAGGTGCCTCACCATCCCTCCCTCAAACTTTGTCTTCCAAACAGGGGCCTTCTCTCCGATTTGTGGTACCCCTACCTGGCCTTAGACACACTCGGCATTTTTTTTACTTTCCCTCATTTGCCTCTTCTCCCTACAACTTCCCATCCACTCAGGGGCCTTCTACCAGGTTTGTGGTACCCCTAGTGGACACGAGAAACACCCAGTGTCTGAACCAAGGACATAATGATATCCAGGTAGCAACGCAGGGGCTGATGGGAAGGTGCGTTTGTCCGGGGGTACCCAGACAGGCTTCTCGGTAGTCCATTTCTTTTGGTTTCTGCCACTGATGCCCAACTGCCCCTTCCTCAAACCTTACTCATCCCTCTGATGCCTTCTGCCCTCTTTGTGGTACCACTAGAGGGCCGGAACCACACCCACCCTGGGTTTGAAACAAGGACGCCTGGTTCCCTGGGGCTCAGTGCAGAGGCTGATGGCAAGGCACTTTCTTTCAAGGGTGTCCCAGGTCCCACTTCTCGGTGTCATGTTTTTCTTTGTTTTCTGCCACAAGTACCTCACATCCCTCCCCTCAAACCTTATATTGCAATCAGGTGTCTTCTGCCTACTTTGGGATACATATAATGGGCCCAAGACACATCCTTGGTTCGACCCAGGGAGGCCAGCATCCCCGGGACTTAGTGCAATGGCTGATGGGAAGACACTGTTGCCCATGTGGGACCGAGGAGCACTTCTCAGTGGTGCATTGCTTTTATTTCTTTCTGCCACAAGTGCCCCAGCTCCTCTTCCTCAAACATTACCTTCTCGTCAGGTGCCTTCTGCCTGCTTTTGGGTACCCACACTGAGCCCAACACTCACCCTAGTTTTCAACCTGGGAGGCCACGGTCCCCGGGACCCAGCACAGTGGCTGTTGGGAAGGCACTTTCTTCCATGGGGGACAAGGAATGGTTCTCGCCAGTGCATTTATTCTTTTTTGTAATACCACAGTTAACCCACCTCCTCGCCCTCAAACCTTCCCTTCCCTTCAGGGGCCTTCTTCCTGCTTTCAGGTACCACTTGTGATCCCCAAACGCACCCTGGGTTCGAACCACAGACCCCAGGGTTCCTAAGTCCCAATGCAGGGGCTGATGGGAAGGCACTTTCTTCCATGGGGGACCCAGGAAAGCTTCTCAGTAGTGCGATTTTCTTTTTATGCCACAGGTACAACTCCTCTCCTCCCTCACTATTTACAGTACCTTCAGGTGTCTTCTGTCCTCATTGGGGTACCTTTAGCGGTCCTGAGATGCACCCTGGATTCGAACCAGGGACACCCGGGTACCTGTTCCCCAGCGCAGTTGTGGAAGGAAAGGCACTTTCGTCCATGGGCCATCCAGGCCCCACTTCTCGGCGGTGCGTTTTTTTTTTTCTCCCACAGATGCCTCACCTTCCCTCCCTCAAACCTTATCTTCCAATCAGGGCCTTCTGCCCAATGTGTGGTACACCTAGCAGGCTCAAGTAGCACACTGTGTTCGAACCAGGGACACCAGAGTGTCTAGGTACCAGTGCAGGGGCTGATGGGAAGGCAGTTTCGTCCTTCGGGGACCCAGGAACACTTCTCATCAGCACGCTTTTCCTTTTTCGACATGGTTGCTCCCATCTCCACCCCTCAAACCTCACCTTTCCTTAAGGGACCTTCTGCACACTTTGTTTAATGTCTAGCAGGTCAGAGATGAACCCTTGGTTCCAACTAGGGATGCCAGGGTCCCCAGGTCCCAGCTCAGGGACTGATGGGAAGGCATTTTCATCCATGGTTGACCCAAGAACACTTCTCAGGGGCACGATTTTCTCCTTTTTATTTTTTTACCACAAGTGTACCACCTCCACACCATCACAGCTTACCTTCCACTCAGGGGCCTTCTGCCCACTTTGGGGTATCCCTAGAGAGCCCAAGACGCCCCCTGTATTTGAACCAGGGACGCCAGGGGCCCTGGGACCCAGTGAAGGGGCTCATGGGAAGGTAACTTCATCCCTGGGGGACCCAGGAACGCTTCTCACCAATGCAATGTTGTTTTCTTTTTCTGACACATGTGTCCCATATCCCCTCCCTCAAATATTACCTTTACATCAGGGGCCTTTTGTCTGCTTTTTAGTACCCCTAGTGGGCCCTAGACACACCCTGGTTTCGAACCATAGATGCCAGGGTCCCCACTGCCCAGTGCACAGACTGATGGGAAGGCTCTTTCATCTGTGGTGGACCCAGGAAAGCTCCTCAGTGGCGCAATTTTCTTTCTTTTTTCTCTGTCAGCGGTATCCCACTTCCCCTCCCTCACAGTTTACCTTTCCCTCAGGGACCTTTGCCCATTTTCGGGTACCCCTAGGGAACCCAAGACACACCTTGTATTCGAACCAGGTATGCCAGAGTCCCCGGGGCACAGTGCAGGTGCTGAGTGTAAGGCACTTTCATATGTTGGGGACACAGGCCCCACTTCTCAGCGGTGTGTATTTTTTCTCTCCCTCAGTTGCCTCCTCCCTGCACCTTACCTTCCACTCTGGATCCTTCTTCCAGGTTTGTGGTATCCCTAGTGGGCACGAGAAATACCCAGGATCCAAACCAGCAACAAAAGGGTCTCTGGGTAGCAGCCCAGGGGCTGATGGGAAGGCACATTCATCTGGGTATGACCCAGTGATTCTTCTTGGTAGTGGCTTTTTTATCTTTTTGGCCACAGGTGCCCCAACTCCCCTCCCCCAAAAGTTACATTCCCCTCAGGGGCTTTATGCCCTCTTTTTTGTACCACTGCCGTACACGAGAGGCACCGTGGTCTGGAAACAGGGATGCCAGCTCCCTTGCACCCAGCACAGGGGCTGATGGGAAGGCAGTTTCATCCCAGGGGACCCAGGAACACTTCTTGTCAGTGTGTTTTTGGTTTTTTTCCGACACAGTTGTGTCACATCCCCTCTGTCAAAACATACCTTCCCCTCAGGGGTCTTCTGTCTGTTTTGTGGTACCACTAGTGGGCCCGAGATGCATCCTGGGTTCAAATCAGGGACGCCAGGATCCCTGGGGCCTTTCACAGAGCCTTGTGGGAAGGCACTGTTTTCCGTGTTAGACTTATAAACGCTCCTCAGTGGTGCATTTTTATTTCTTATTGGGTGCCACCAGTGCCCCGGCTCCCCTCCCTCGAAAGCCACCATCCCCTCAGTTGCCTTCTGCCTGCTTTGGGGTACCCCAAGTTGGGCTGAGATGCACCCTGGGTTCAAACAGGAAATGCCATGGTCCCCGGGGCCCACCACAAGCGCTGACGGGAAGGCACTTTCTTCCATGGGGAACAAGGAACGCTTCTCAGCATCACTATTTTTTTGTTGTTGTTCCACAAGTAACCCACCTCCCCGCCCTCATCCTTACCTTCCCCTCAGGGGCCTTCTTGATGCATTTTTGTACCACTAGTGGGTCCAAAACACAGTCTGTGTTCGAACCAGGGACTCTAGTGTTCTCAGGGCCCAGCGCCAGGGCTGATGGGAAGGCACTTTCCTCTGTGGGGGACCCAGGATAACCTCTCGGTGTTGCAATTATTATTTTCTGCCACAGGTGGACCTCCTCACCTCCCTCACTATTTACCTTCCCCTCAGGGGACTTTTGCTCACTTTGGGGTACCTTTTGCCTTCCCGAGATGCATGCTACATTGGAAATAGTGTCTGCTGGGTCCCCGTGGCTCAGCGCAGGGGCTGATGGGAAGGTATTTTGGTATGCGTCTACCCATGCCCTGCTTCTCGGCGGAGCGTTCTTTTTTTTTTTTTTTCCTGCAACAGGTGCCTCACCATCCCTCCCTCAAACTTTATCTTCTAATCAGGGTTCTTCTTTCAGATTTGTGATACCCCTACCTTACCCGAGACACACCCCGGGTTCGAACCAGGGACGCCAGGGTCTTCAGGTACCAGCACAGGGGCTCACGGGAAGGGAATTTTATCCGTGGAGAACCAGGAATGCTTCTTGGAGGCGCGTTTTTTTTTTCCTACCACATGTGCCTCACCTCCCCTCACTCCAACCTTTCTATCCCCACAGGAGCTGCTGGCCCTCTTTGTGGTACCCATAATGGGCCCAAAATGCACCCTTGGCTCAAAGAAGGGACCCCAGCATACCCACAGCCCACACTGGTACTCATGGGAAGGCACTTTCATCCCTGAAGAGGCCAGAAACGTTTCTCCATGGCGCGGTTTTTTTCTTTTTCTGCCACAAGAGCCTCATATGCACTCCTTCTAACCTCACCTTCCCCTCAGGGTCTTTCTGTACATTTTGGAGTATCGCTAGTGGGCCTGAGATGCACACTCGTTTTGAACCATCGATGCCAAGTTCCCTGGGGCCCAGCACATGAACCGATGGGAAGGCACTTTCATCCGTGGTGGTCAAAGGAATGCTTCTCAGTGGCACGATTTTCTTTCTTTTATTTGTGACAGCAGTGCCCCATTTTCCCTCCCCTCAGAGTTTACCTTTCCCTCAGGGGCCTTTTGCCCACTTTGGGGTACCCCTAGGGAACCCAACACACACCCTTTAATTGAACCAGGGATGACAAAGTCTCTGGGGTGCTGCACAGGGGCTGATTATACGGCTCTTTCATACATGGGGGACACAGGCCCTGCTTTTCAGCAGTGGGTTGTCTTTACTCTCCCTCAGTTGCCTCTTCTCCTGGCACCTTACCTTACAGTCAGGGGCCTTCTGCCAGGTTTGTGGTACCCCTAGTGGGCACAAGAAACAAAACCGGGTCTGAACCATGGACATAAAGGTCTCCAGGTAGCAGCATAGGGGCTGATGGGAAGGCACATTCTTCCAGGGATGTCCCAGGAACGTGTCTCGGTAATGCGTTATTTACCTTATCTGCCACAGGCACCCTATCTCCCCTCCCTCAAACCTCACTTTCCCCTCAGGGACCTTATGCCATCTTTGTCGTACCACTACCAGGCCCAAGATGCACTGTGGTCTGGAAACCAGTATGCCAGATCCCTGGAACCCAGCACAGTGTCTGATGGTAAGGTAGTTTCATCCCTTGGTGATGCAGGAAAGCTCCCTGCCAGTGTGTTTTTGGTTTCTTTCCTACACAGGTTCCCATCCCCTCCCTCAAAACTTACTTTCCCCTCAGGGGAATTCTGTCTGCTTTGATGTACCACTAGTGGGCCTGAGAGGCACCCTGGCTTTGAACCAGGGACATCAGGGTCCCTGGGGCCTAGCACAGGGCCTTATGGAAAGGCACTGTTTTCCCTGTGCCTTTCCTTACTATCCTTACTATCCCCACAGGAGCTGCCTGCCCTCTTTGTGGTACCCATAACTGGCCCGAAATGCACCCTTGGTTCGAAAAAAGGACCACAGCATAGCCGTGGCTCAGCGCTGGCACTGATGGGAAGGCATTTTCATCGCTGGACAGGCCAGAAACACTTCTCTATGGTGCATTTCTGGCATTACAGTATTGTAATACTGTATAGTAATATTGCAATGTTACAATATTATACAAGTAACATTACAATATTTACTGAAGTAGGATATTTTTGTATCATGTATATGATGATAATTTATAGGGTATTTTAAATGATTTTTTTTTTAGCCTCCTTAAGTTTTAAGTGGATCTTGCATATGGAAACTATTATTATTGAGTTTGCCATACTCAAATTGCCCAAATGTCAGCTCTTTAAACAGTCAAACAACCAATTCGTCATTGATAATTTAGTAAAGGTCTTCGAAGGCTTATTTGCATTTTACAGTTTTATTGCTTAGGAGAGTGAAGGAGCACCTGCCAGGTTTGTCAATGCTGATGTCATGGTTTTCTTTTTGTAGTTCAACCGTATTTTGTATGGAGATACTTTGAGACCCTGTAAATATCTGGTTACTCCTCAGAACCCACTAGATTTAGCATTTCATGGATGGCTTGTGTTTGAAAAATTCTTACTACGGTGGTTGCCAGATGATTATTTTCTTACCTCTTCTTTGTTCTACATGGAGAAATAAAACCAATAAATAAGGGCGAAGGGAAAGCTCATGATTCTGGTGCTCCAGTTCCCCAAGATTAAGACATTTCAAGCTGACTTTGTCTTTTTGATTTGTCCCCGTTACTCTGTTGGCACTCTTTTACTTTCTGGCACAATATGTTCGATGCTAATCTTGTATTTTCTCTGCCCCAACCCTGGAATGAGTAATTTTTCTTAGAAGCAGTGGCAGAGACACGGAGGAAGCACAGGCGTGCCCTCCCCAGTGTGTGCTCACTGGTCCCCAACAGAAAAACCACTGCCACATCCACTGAGGTACCAAGAAACCAGCAAAGGGCCTTGTGGCTGTCTGGGGACAGTCCTCATGGATTAGTCTTCGTGTAGCCTCTGTGCCATGTCTTTAGATTGGGGCTGTGTGGGAAGGGCCCTGGGAGACCCAGCAGCACAAGGTGTCTCGTCTGCCAAACGTCCCTCCCTTCCTCGCACTCTGACACTCAGGAATAGGGTAGATGGCATGTCCAGGCAGTGCCAGGCCACCTCACTGTCTCCTTTGAGATGGGTCCAGAGGGCCTTTGGGGTGAGTGTGGAGATGGGCACCTGGAGCCTGAGACTGACTCTCCCTGTGTCTTGGAGGAAAGGCAGTGTCCCCAAAACAAACCCAGGGACTGACCTCTAGGTACACATGCACGGAGAGAGGGTCTGTGAGCTGATGGGGACATTGTAATGAGACCTTGAGCACTGCTGCTCAGGGGTCTGGTCAGTGGACCATGGTCAGAGATGACCTGGTCATCAGGACCTAGTCAGCTGGGACCTGATCAGCAGGATCCTGGTTAGTGATGGCCTCCTCAGTAAAGGCCTCAACAGTGGGGACCTGTTGACCTAGTCATTGGAAGCTTGGTCAGTGGGGGGATCTGGTCAGTGGTGGCCTTATTAGGGGGCCTGATCAGTTGGATCCTAAACAATGAAGAACTGGTTGGTGGGGCCTATACAGTATACTAGGGGTCTAGTCAGTGTGGGGCCTTAGTGCCTTGGAGCGTGTTCAGTGAGGGCCTGGTCAGACGGGGCTTGGTCAGCTGGAGACTGATCCATGGAGAATTGTTCAGTGGGGGTCAGGTGAGCGGCAACCTTGTAAATTGTGGTCTTGTCAGTGGGAGCCTGGGCAGTGGGGACCAGGTCAGTTGTAAATTGGTGAGTGGGGTCTGGCCCATGAGGCCTATTAAGTGCGGGTCTGGTTAGGAAGTCATGGTGAGTGGGGACTTGGTCAGTGGGAACTGGTCAATGGAGGAGTGGTCATGAGGGGCCTCATCAATGGGAACCTGATCAGGGGTGGCTGGTCAGTAGGAACCTGGCCAACTGGCCACTATGTGACCTCAGGCAGGGGGTTTGTCTGTGGATCCTCCTTGTCTCCATCTGCAAGGAAGGTGAGTCAGGGCACCCTGGAGGGTGGCCAGAAAGAGAAGGTGAGAAGATGTGTTGAATCAAGTACTATTTGGCAGACCTGCAACTTTACAAATAATCTATGTTCCACCTAGAGAGGGTGCCAGCCCTCTCTGCTCTACCCACTGCCTCTCCTCTGTCTGCATCCCCAGGACCACCATGGGTGGGGAGGGCAGAGACTAGGAAGCACCTGTAGAGACTCTAATGCTCTAAGGTGACAGAGGACATGGGTGCACCTGTGAGTGGAGAAGCTAGGCCTGTCCAGAGAAGCAAGACAAACACACAGATAAGCGCGCACATACACACAGGCACACACTCATGCACAAACCCATTTCATGCACATATGTCAGTTCACGGGAAAGAGGACACTGACCCTGGGCCCTGTTGACCCAAGCAGGCTCTCGTTGTGGTGGGTTGTGTCACCCTACAATGTCAGTGTTGCTGAACCCCATTGCCTCTGTGTTGTGGAGCAGTTAGAGACACACAGCAGTGTCTGTGAGTGGCTCTGCATGAAGGACCATTTCCTAGGTGAGAGGCACATCTCAGCACAACTGACTGATCAGACTCAGGTGAGTGGGAGCTGCTCTCTTCTCTCCCTCCTGGCTTAGGGACAGTCGCTATCAGGTGGGTGGTACTCTGGGCAGCTATTCAGGGTGATCCCTGAGCACTCACCGGGTGCCTGTTCTGTGCTGACAGTCATCTCACTCATCCTCGCAGCTATTCCATTCTGCATCTTCTCTGATCACCCCTGTGACCACCCAGGATAACCTCATCAGGGCCCTGTCATCAGGCCCAGTCCAGCTCCATGATAACCAAGAAGCAGATCCAGAGACAACCGCCATGCCTGGTGCCTGCATCTGACCCCCCTTGGTGAGTAATGACCAGCAGAGCATGGAAAAAGCCAGGGCAGCATGCAGCCAGCTGCTCTGCAGCCCCAGATGGCTCCTGGGCCTTGGGAAGCCATTCCGAAAGGGGAAGCTGGTCACTTTGAAGTCCCTGGAGGGAAGGGTGAACATGCATTGCAACAGCCCTGGCAGCCAGCAGCATGCCATACATCTTTTCACCCAACCTGTATGACAGAGGCCCCCTCCTGGAGCACAAGTCCCATACCTAAAGGGTCCTGTCCCTGTCAGACCTCATCCTGGGCCCTGAGCGGGGAGGGGCACCAGGGGCCTCCCTGCAGCAGCCAGGATTACTACCCAGGGGACTCAGCCTTCTGTGGCCCTGGCTAGATTTAGAATTTGGTCCAAGAACAGACAAGCTCACTCAGTGCAGCTTGTCAGTACCTGGGGCCTGTGCAGGCCAGGCAAGGCCAAGCTGGCTCAAAGAGCAATCAGCCACCTCTGAAAAGGTGTGCCAGGAGCAGGTGGACAACCCGTCAACTTCAACCACTCAAGGAAACAAAGGGATGGCCAGGTTCCCACAGTGTGAGTGACCACCACCTGTCAGTTGATGGAGTGGAGGCCTGAGGAAAAGCAGACGGTTCTGGGGCCCTACCTCCAGGGCAGAATAACTGATTTACCCTGACTGGCAGTGAGTGAGGTTGGTGGCTGGTCCACTTCCTGCTGGTACACCTTTGCAGAGGTGGCTGGTTGCTCTTTGAACCAGCTTGGTCTTGCCTGGCATGCACAGACCTCAGTGCAACAAATGTGCTGCAAATGGAGCCACATAGAGGAAATGAGCAGCAGGCTCAGGAGCAGGGTGTGCACTGCCTTTGGGGCTCCTTTCCATGCCTCAGGGCTTCTACAGCACTGGGGGCTTCTTGGATGCCAAGAGGTAGACCACAGGCCATCTTGAGGAGGACTCTGGTAAGAGCTTCCTTGAGTAAGTGGATGATGTCCAGGATGTTGGCCTGGTGTCCCTGAGACAGTACTAACAGGTCCACGAGTGGGTCCAGGTCCTGCCTGGGCTGATTGGCGAAGAGCTCACTGCCAGTGTGGAAGGCATCTGTGGTGAAGTGGCATCTGTGTTCAAGTGCAGAAAGGGCCCAATCTAGTCGATGAAACACACGGCCAGCTTCTGGGTGCAGACACAGTGCCACATCTTTTGTCATTTCCTGATGTGCGCCACCAGCACTGAAGAGACAGTCTGGAGACAGGGCAAGAGGAAGGCTGAGATGGTGAGTGCCAGATTCTTCCTGGCCCTGAGTCCACCCCCTGGGTGACACACTGAAACTTTAGGAATGGGAGAGCAAGATGGACAGCTTCAAGTGCTTCACTAAGAAGGTGGACTTTCCACTCAGCTCAACTTCACAGCCAATGAGTTGACATGCAAGGAGATGATAGTGACAGGCTTTAAGAAAAAGCATCAGAATTTGAGGCCAATTACATTATATATGCCTTAGAATATCACCATATAAATATTAGAATATCAACATATAAATTTGGGAAAGGAGACACAATTTAGAATCTAATATGCATTAACCCCCTGTTGATGGTAGATTCCCAGGAAAGTGATTACCGGGTGAAAGGATACACATATGTAAAATTTTTATAGCTATGGCCAGACAACTTTCCACAAGGTCTGTGGCTAGTACATTGCTATCAATAGTCCCTGAATATAGCTGCTTCTCTGGACCCAGGCTTCCCTGGATGTTAACATTCTTTGAATTTTTTGACAATCTCATGTCTGTGGGGCAAATAAAAACACATTGTTCCTTTTATTTCCAGCTTTTCAACTGATATGTTTGAGTCACCTTTAGATGTAATTTTAAATTTGGATATAAGTTGTCTGTTCCTCAGGTTATCTGTCTTGTCTGTCTCGCCCTGTTCACTGTCTCCAAAATGGAGAGGTGATAAGGTTTCTCCAGGTTCTTACACTCAATATCAGAAGCCACTGTGTTTCAGGTAATTTAGAGGGAATGTCACGCAGTCCTCTCTGTGGAAGGTTCTTAGTTCTGACCCATGTGCTGTTCAGCAGCCTTTTGAATTGCAAAGCCTGTGTGTTCTCATCTCTGCACTGAGGACTTTTTTGGAGAACTCAGTGGGAAAATGCACTTCATACAGGCTATTAATACTGTTGGGTGCTGTTGCTTCACAGCTGACAAAATTTCATGATTATTTCTTGTAGGTATCAGTGGTTAGATTATCATGCACCGCCATATAAACATTTTTTTAAAGTCTAAAACTTTTTTCAGGCACACGCATGTCCTCCACATTCACAAGAAGAAATGTTTGTGGCCGGATGTGGTGGTTCACAACTGTAATCCCAGCACTTTGGTGGCCAAGATGGGCAGATCACCTGAGGTCGGGAATTTGAGACCAGCCTGATCAACATGTGGAAAACCTGTTTCTACTAAAAATGCAAAATTAGTTGGGTGTGGTGGCACATGCTGGTAATCCCAGCTACTTGAGACGGGAGACTCTGTTGAACCCAGGAGGCAGAGGTTGCAGTGAACTGAGATCACAACACTGCACTACAGCCTGAGCAACAACAGTGAAACTCCATCTCAAAAAAATAAAATAAATAATACAAAAAGAAGGAAAAGAATAATAAAACGTATGTTCATACTTCTGGCTTTCAGGCCTTTTACAAAGAGTGGTTCCTGTCTGCTGTGACACAGAATGCTCAAAGACATGGTGGTATACTTTGAATGACACTTTGGTTTGGCTGACACCAAAGGTAATAAAAGAGAATGAATCTTGAAAAAAGTTTGAGAGACCTTCAGAATTTCTAGGCCAACGAGTTTGTGTCAGACTCCCTCTGGACAAAGCCACTATGTAAAAATGTGATGGGTAATTTTTTTAAATGCCCAAGTTTAATGGACATATATAATGTAATATAATACAATCAGTCAAAAGTTACAATATATACAAAGTATTAGGGTATTATGGCCCAATAAGAAAAATGCGATAAATATCCAGAAATCTACCCTAAAGAAATGGAGGGGTTTAAATTACCTGAAAAATTTTAAAATTATTATCAAATGGTACTCAGTGAGCAAAATGTGAGCACAGACAAATAAATAAAATCAGGAAAATGAGAGCATACACAATAAGGTAAAAAATAGTAAAAACAAATTATGGAGTTGAAGAATATTTTTAAAATGCCTGAGAAATGATCACACTTAAGAAAAAAAACATAAAAATTAAAAAGTTCAACAACTTTTAACTAGGATAAACACAAAAAGATTCATAATGAGAAAAATTATAAGCAAAGTTTTGAAAGTCACAGACTAGTAGATAATCTTGAAAGTCAAAAAAGAAAAGCTATGTTTTATTTACAAAGGTGCTTCTATGAGATAATCAGTGAATTTAGCTGCAGGAATCTTGCCGACCAGAAGGCACATGGGTAATATAGTCAATGTGCTGAAAGAACAAAAACTTTTAAGCAATAATACTACATCCAGATAAACTATTTATCAAAATGAAGAAAAAGTAAAGTCCTTTCATGATGACCACATACTACAAAAGCATATCACCACTAGGTCTGCCCTACAAAAAATGCTAAAGAATGTTTTTCTCATTAAAAATAAAGTTACATTAAACAACATTGCAAAATTACATGATGGTGCACAATTATCTAGAAAAAACATATAGAGGCACAAAAATAAAATTCTGATGAATTCAAATGATGGTTCCTAAAACATATATAATATATTATATAACTAAAAAAAAAACAAAAGCATAAAAGTAGTCAAAAACATTTGTTAATGATATATAATATGAAAAGATATTAGTGACATCAATAATATAAAGTTGAGGCAGATGGAAAGAGGAAGAACGTTTGTATGCAACTAAAGTTAAGTTGTTACTAGCCAGGCATGGTGGTTCACCCCTGAAAATCCAGCATTTTTGGAGGCTGAGGCAGGTGGATCACCAGAGGTCAGGAGTTTGAGACGAGCCTGGCCAACATGGTGAAATCCCATGTGTACTAAAAAAAAAAAAAAAAAAAAAAAAAAAATTTAGCTGGGCATGGTGACAGACACCTGTAATCCCAGCTACTCATGAAACTGAGACAGGGGAATCACTTAAACCAGGGAGGCAGGGTTTGCAATGAGCCAAGATAGTCTCATTGAACTACAACCTGGGCGACAGAGGGAGACTCTGTCTCAGAAAAACTAAAAGAAAGAAAAAAAAGTAAGTTGTTACCAATTTAAAATATATTGTAATCTTTAAGAGGTTTTATGGGCCAGGTGTGGTGGCTTAAGCCTATAATCCCAGCACTTTGGGAGGCCAAAGTTTAACTTCTTCACTTTCAAAAATATATTTTAGTATTTATGGACTTAATTTTTCAATCAAAACATGTAAATTGAATAAGGGATTAATAAAACAAAGCCCAACTAATATCAACATACATATGGAAATTAACTCACTTTTTAGCATTTTCATATTCAAGGGTTGTAAGACTTAATATTGTGAAGATGTTCATGCTGCCTAGTGAGCTACTGATTCAATGCAATCCATTTACAATTAAACTTTTTTTTTTTTTTTTTTTTTTTTAGAAATAGAAAAAGCAACCAACAAATTATATGGAATCTCAAGGGACAATAAAGAAACCAAAAATGTTTTAAAAAAGAAAGAATGTTAATGACCTAGCCTTTTCTAATTTGAAAGCACATTACAAAGCTACAGTGATAAAAGCAGTTTGATTCTGGCATAAAGACAGATAAGTTTTCCAGTAAAACACAATGTAGCACAAATGCAAACCTCACACATATGGATAGTTATTTGAACACCTATATGCATTGAAGCATTATTCACAAAGGCCGATATTTCAAAGCAAAACCAAGTTTCCTCACTGAATGAATGAATAAACACAATTTGTAATATAAAAGTAATGGAAAACTACTCAGCTTTTAAAAGCAGAAAATCCGGTAACATCCACAATAAAGATAAACCTTGAGGACACGATGCTAAGTAAACTTAGCCACAATAAAAGAGATACTCTACGATGCCACTTATATGTAATATCTAAAGTATTGAAACTCTAAGAAACAGCAAATGATTTTTAATTGGGAACCAGGTGGTAAGAAACATGGGTATTATTAATTTATTTCATGTGTATTGAGTTTTAGTTTTGCAACAAAAAAGTTTTACAGCTATGTTGCATAACAATGTAAATACACTTCACGTGACTAAACTGTATAGAAAAAATATTTAAGATCCTAATTTTATGTTATGTATTTTTACCACAGGCAAAATTTAAAATGACACCTGAGGGCAAGTCGTGGTGGCTCACGCTTCTGATCCCAGCACTCTGGGAGGCTGAGATCACTTGAGGTCAAGAATTCAAGACCAACCTGGCCCCATCTCTACTAAAAATACAAAAACTAGCCAGTCATGGTGTTGCATGCCTTTAATCCCAGCTACTCAGGAGGCTGAAGCAGGAGAATTGCTTGAACCTAGAAGGTGGAGTTTGCAGTGAGCCGAGATTGTGCCTCATATCAGTTATTTATTTTTTACAAATAATCTTATTTATTTTTCTAGACCAAGAGATAATTATCTCAAACTGACATTGAACAACAATCTAAACACTAGAACTATCACTAAGTTTCAAACTAGACTACTTCTCCATAATATTTATTCTAATCGCACTATTCATCACTTGATCTATCATATAATTCTCACTATGACATATAAACTAAGATCCAAATATTAGTCAATGAAAATGAAAGACACAAATACATAATTGCAAGCAAAGTTAAAATTAACATTAACCCCCAAAATTCTGCTTTGAATACCGTAATTAAAAACCGCAGTAAATAAATAGAAACTAGAAACACAACTGATATGAGGAGCCCCCTCTAAAAAATGCAGAAGTATAAATACAAAACATACTGAAGAGAAACTTTAACCCATGAAATCCTGTATAAACATAGAACAGAATTCTAGATAACTACAATTTTCAACTCTAATTGTGCATCCATGAACATCATGAATTTTGAATCCAAATTACAGTTAAATACAGTTTGTATCCAAAATACAGTTAGGGCAGCAACATTTCAAAGAAAACACATAATAATAATTACTCATAAAGAGCTTTTTAAAAAATATATATATATTTTATTATTATACTTTAAGTTCTAGGGTACATGTGCATAACGTGCAGGTTTGTTACATATGTATACTTGTGCCATGTTGGCGTGCTGCACCCATCAACTCATCAGCACCCATCAACTAATCACTTAAGTAATACTAGAGAAAGTTTTAAATTATGCTACTGATACATTGATACATTGCTGCCTTTTTTTTTTTTTTTTTTTTTTTTTTTTTGAGATGGAGTTTCAATTTTGTTGCCCAGGTTGGAGTACAATAGCGCAATCTCGGCTCATCGTTACCTCCACCTCCCAGGGTCAAGCTATTCTCCTCCCTCAGCCTCCCGAGTAGATGGGATTACAGGCATGCGCCACCATTCCTGGCTAATTCTGTATTTTCATAGAGATGGGGTTTCTCCATGTTGGTCAGACTGGTCTCAAACTTCCCACCTCAGCTGATCCACCCCTCTCGACACCCCAAAGTGCTGGGACTACAGGCGTGAGCCACTGTGCCCAGCCCATTGCTGCTTTTCTTACAAAATGGTAAGGCTGTAATCTAGCCTTTAGAAGAAAAGTCTTACATTTCTAAATACAATAACTATATATAGTAAATACAGTATAAAATGTTGATATTTAATACAGAATTGGGAAGAAGTTGTGCTATTATACAGGTAAAAGTTGAGGAAACTGGAAGGAGATGCTAATAACTTTGTGCCTACAATCGAAGAATACAAGACAAATATTTTAGTAAATTATATAATTTATGTATAACATATACATTCGAACATGTTATTTAATTTAATTTTATTCATTTATTTATTTGAGACAGAGTCTCACTCGGGGTTGCCCAGGCTGATGTGCAGTGGCACAATCTTGGCTCACTGCCACCTCCACCTCCCGGATTCAAGCAATTCTCCTGCCTCAGCCTCCTGGTTAGCTAGGATTACAGGTGTACGCCACCAAGCCTGGCTAATTTTTTGTATTTTTAGTAGAGTTGGGGTTTCACTATGTTGGCCAGGCTCGTCTCAAACTCCTGGACTCGTGATCCATCTGTGTCTGCCTCCCAAAGTGCGGGGATTACAGGCATGAGCCACTGTGCCACTCTTAGAGCATGTTGTTATAGAACTGAAACTAAGATTACAGACAAATTACAGACATATGACAATTCAGAAAGTGTAAACACAGTCATGGTAATCTACATGTTAAAGAAGACAGAAGCATAAAATAAGTGAAAAAGGTAATAATTGGGAATTCAATATATGTTGAGCAATGTTCTAATTTTCCCATGGGAAAAGTTTTTGTAAAGAATCCATAAAATGAGTACACACAATAAACCACCCTACAGTAGAGGCTGTTGGCATATAGAGTTTAAAATTTTCAGGTTAGGTCCTGATAAGAAAAGGAAAATTGCTGCATAAAATAATTAGACTTTTCCTTTTTTTTACATTTAACACGAAACTTTTTGCACAAAAAGCTTTTCAGTCAAATTTTTTTGTAGAATTATGTTTTAAACCTTCATAGGACTTGAAATTATTAAGCAGGAAACATGTGTAATCTATTTCTGGTGTTCCTGGAATTTCTTTTTTTAATTATTGTATGATCCCTTTCATGAAAGTCCATAGAGACAGAAAGTAGACCAGTGACAGCAAGGGGATGAGAAGGAAAGAAGAGAGAGCAACAGCTAAAGGGTATAGGATTTCCCTTTATCATCACTACTTCCCCCACAGTGGTGGCAGTTACTTAACCTTGTTAATAATCTAAAAGCCAAGGGATTGTAAATTTTATTTACATTTATTTTTAGAGTCTAAGGTCTCACTTTGTTTCCCAGGCTGGTCTTGAACCCCTGCCTCAAGGGATTGTCCACCTCAGCCTCCCGAGTTGCTGGGATTACAGGCATAAGCCACCATACCCGTTTCTGATTATACAGTTAAAAATGGTAAGTTTTATTGTATGATATGTATATCTCAGCTGAAAAAAAAGACTGGGAGGTCTGTACTAAGGTGATATAATCTCCGAATATGTTAAGTGAAGAAAGAAAGGTACAGAATAGTGTGCACAATATACTACTATATTCTTTTAAAAAGTGTGCACACATACATAAATACTGTCCAGGCACAGAATCTCTGAAAAGTCATATGGGAAACCAGTAACATTATTTCCTAAAGGGAAGGAACGTGGGGTGCCTGGGGATATGGTGGTCTGGAAGGGAGACCTAACTTTTCAGCATGCTCTTTTGTACCTTTTGAATTTTGTACAGAGCACAACACTTTCCTCATGTTGTAATTTAAAGGAAGAAAAAAAGAATACTCTGATGCCTCCCACCCTGTGGCATCCGGTCCCGTCCCTGTGCGGCGCCCTGCTCTGTGCCCACAGTCCCGAGTATTCCCCAGATTGTTCAAGGACGTCAGGTGGGTCATCAGGGCAGAACCCCGACTTGGTGTGTGCGTGGGAGAAGCTGTGGCCCATGCGGTCCCCAGTCTCTCTTGTTAAAAATTAAAGGGAGTCCTTGTTAAAATGTTAACCAGTTTATTTCAGCAGTGGTTGGTGAAATGGAAAACACCCAGCGGTGATTTGTGGTCCACCCGAGGGGCATGAAGGAAAGACTTTTATAAGATTTATGAGAAAGCAACACAAGGTAATGGCTTGGTAACAGTTGGTGAAACCCCGTCTCTACTAAAAATACAAAATTAGATGAGCATGGTGATGCATGGTTGTAATCCCAGCTACTGGGGAGCCTGAGGTTGGAGAATCGCTCGAACCTGGAAGGAGGAAGTTGCAGTGAGCTGAGATCGCGCCATTGCACTCCAGCCTGGGCAACAAGATTGAAACTCCGTCTCAAAATAAATAAATAAATAAAAATAGAATAAAAATAAGAAATTGGGCTAAAATACATGAATTAAATTGTTTCCAAGAGTTCTTGCAGCTTTGTCAAGTCCATGTTAAAAATTACATGTGTGGATTTATTTCCTGTCCCTTAATTGTAGTTCATGAATGTGTATGTATTGCTCTTGTATCCTACAACTTTGCAGAATTTGATTGTTGGTGTGAACAGTGTTATCATTACTCTAGGATTTTAATTTTATATATATATATATATATATATATATATATTATAATATCTCTATGTAGAAATAAGCTTGTTAGTTTTCTAATTGTAGTGTTTCTTTTCTTGTGTTGCTCAATTATTCTAGCCTGAAAGATTTTAGTCTTTCCACATGGCATGTAATGATAGTTTTGAGTTTTTTATATGTACATTTTATTGAGGTACATATAAAAGTTTTAGTCTATATATAGTTTACAAAGTGCTCTTATCATAAAAGTGTTTTGGATAATGTCAAATTTTTTCTCTATTAATTGAGATGTTCATGTTCTTTCCTAAAATTCATTGTACTGAATTGGCATATTGCATAGACCAATTGCAATTTTTAGAGTGAGAAAAATTGGAGTTACAACTTTTACTGTTTAAAACAATTCATCAGTGAAACCATCTGGTTCTGGACTTTTCTTGTTAGTATGTTTTCAATAACTTATGCAATGTGTGTGTATATATGTGTGTGTATGTGTGTGTGTGTGAATATATGGGACAGAACCCTTTAGAGTTGCCAAGGCAGTGTCTGTGCAGAGGGCCTTTCTCAGCCACCTCTGGACTGGTTTGGAGAACCTTCTGTTCTTGCACTCACCTCATTTCAATGCTGGCCCTTTTTGGCAGCAGCAAGGTTCTGCCCCTCACCAGAGGAAACAGTGTTACCCCATTAACACCTTGTTGCCAATCTCCTGTGTGGAGCTCTGCAAAGACAGTAACTGGCAGCCAGATTTGGAAGCCTCAGAGCTATTGCTGATCATCACTGCTGCTCCTTATACCCCATGCAACATTCTGCTCCCCAGATGAGGCACAGAATTACATCTACACAGATGTTCAGCCTTGGAAGGCACGAGATAACAGCCCCAGGGCTCAGAACAATCACTGGGGTAGATGGGCACCACCGCAGCACTTGCCTCCCTACTTTCCCCGCCATGACCTGGTGTGTAAACATAATGAGCCACCAGTATTCTAATATCCCAACAATCTGCTCCTGCTGAGAGTGGGCCAGCCTCATATGACATTCATTTACACACAAAATTTGACATTAAATGTTTATCCTTTTGTGTTTGGCTTATTTTACATAGTATGTCTTCAAGGTTCATCCATGTTGTAGCATGTATCAGCATTGCTTTTTTTTTTCTGAGATGGATTCTCTCTTTGTCATCCAGACTAGAGTGCACAGCAATGCAATCCTGACTCACTGCTGCTTCAGCCACCCCAGGCTCAACTGATCCTTCTGACTCAGATGGTCCTCCCCTGTGGATGGGGCTAAAGGCACACAGGATCAAGCCCAGCAAATTTTTGTACTTTTTGTAGATATGGGATTTTGTTATGTCACTCAGGCTGGTCTCAAACTCTCAGGCTCAAGAGATCCTCTCATCTTTGCCTCCAAAGCTTTGAGATTATAAGCATGAGCCACCACGTCCATCAACACTGCATTCATTTTAAGGCTAAATAATATTCTGTTTTGTGTATATACCACATTTTGTTTATCTATTTATCTCTTAGAAGATATCTGGATTTGTTTTTACATTTTATACTATAAATGATGCTGTTATAAAAATTGATGTAAAAGTATCAGTGCATACGTGAATAAAATGTTAAAACCGAAAGACATTTCTGCATGCAGTGTTTTTTTTTTTTTGTGGGGGGAGGGGATTAAGTCTCACCCTTGTCCCCCAGGCTGGAGTGCAGTGGCACGATCTCAGCTCATTGCAATATCTGCCTCTGGGGTTCAAGGGATTCTCCTGCCTCAGCCTCCTGAGTAGCTGGGATTCCAGAAGCCCACCACCACACCCAGCTAATTTTTTGTGTTTTAAATAGAGATGCATCTCACCGTGTTGGCCAAGCTGGTCTCAAATTCCTGACCTTAGGTGATCCACCCACCTTGGCCTCCCAAAGTGCTGGGATTAACGGGTGTGAGCCACCACGCCTGGCTAGCCATTCTCAGATTAAACAACAGAGGCCAGGCATGGTGGCTCACACCTGTAATTCCAAAATTTTGGGAGGCTGAGGAGGGCATGTCACTTAAGCTCAGGAGTCCGAGACCAGCCTGAGCAACGTGGTGAAACCTCATCTCTAATAAAAATTCAAAAATTAATGGGGGGGCGGGGTGCATGATTTCAGTCCCAACTAATTGGGAGACTGAGGGATGAGAATCACTTAAGCCCCAGAGGCAGAGGTTGCAGCTTAAGTCCTTGTATTTGATTAGTTTGTATACACCTGTAGTTGGAACACATAGAACTGTTCCACCTGTTGCTGGAACATAGAGTAATTCTATGGAGAACTTTCTGATGTACTGGCAAACTATTTGCTACAGTCGATAAATCATTTTATATTCTCACCAGACATGCACCAGGATTCCACTTTCTCCACATCTTAGCCAGTACTTGTTCTTTTCATTTTTGTTGTTTCGTTTTTTATATAACCACCCTAATAAATGTAATGTGATATCTTGTTGTGGTTTTTATTTGCATGTCCGTAATGACTGGTGAGGCTGAGCATCTTTCTGTAAACTTCTTGACCCAATATAGATTCATGTCCTCTGCCCTTTTATAAATGTTGTTTGCTGCCCTTTTATAAATGTTGTTGTTGTTTTGTTTTGTTGTTAAGCTTACAACTTCTTTCAATATTCTGCTTATTATATTATACCTTATGTACCTAGTCAGATATATTGCGAATCTTTTCTTCCACTTGCTGACTGTCTTTTCACTCTGTTGTTCATGTTTTTGTAACAAATTTTAGTAGAGAAGGGTTTTTTCAATCAAAAAACATGAACAACAGAATGTTTTTTATATAAAAAAAACAGAAAAGTTTCACATTTTAATCAAGTCCAATTTATCTATTTTATATTTTGTGGGTGCTTTTGGTGTCACAGTCAAGAAACTATCACCAAATTTAATGTTCTAAGATTTTTACTTATGCTTTTTCTTAAGAGTTTTTAAGGTTTAACTTTTGAAAATTTTTGTAGTAAGTTTGGGGATACCTGTGAAGGTTTGTTACATACTTAAACACATGCCACAGGGGATTGCTGTACAGATGATTTCATCACCCAGGTATTAAGCCAAGTCCCCAAGAGCAATGTTTTCTACTTTTCTCCTTCATCCCACCTTCTAACTTCAAATGGACCCCAATGTCTGTTGTTTTTCTCTTTGAGTTTCTAAGTTCTTATCATTTAGCTCCCACTTACAACTGAGAACACGTGGTATTTGGTTTTCTGTTCCTGTGTTAGTTTGCTAAGAATAATAGCCTCCAGCTTCATTCACGTTGCCACAAAAGATGTAATCTCTTTTTTGTATTGCTGCATAGTATTCCATAATGTATATGTGGTACATTTTCTTTATCTAACCTGTTACTGAGAGTATTTAGGTTGATTCCATGTCTTTGCTATTGTGAATAGGGCTGCTTTGAGCATTTGCATGCATGTGTCTTTATGGTAGAATAATTTCTATTTCCCTGGGAATATACACAGTAATGGAATTGTGAGCAGATCTATTGAATGATAGTTCTGCTTTTAGCTCCTTGAGGAATTGCCCAACTGCTTTCGACAGCGATTGAACCAATTTACACTCCCACCAACAGTGTTTAAGTTCCCTTTTCTCTACAACCTCACCAGCATTTATTTGACTCTTTAACTATAGCCATTCTGACTAGTGTGAGATGGTATCTCATTGTGATTTCCTTTTTTTTTTTTTTTTTTTCCAGACAGAGTCTCACTCTGTCCACAGGCTGGAGTGCAGCGGCATGATCTCGGGCTCACTGCAACTTCCGCCTCCCGTGTTCAAGTGATTCTCTTGCTTCAGCCTCCCCAGTAGCTGGAATTACAGGTGGGCACCACCATATCCAGGTACTTTTTGTATTTTTAGTAAAGACTGGATTTCACCATGTTGACCACGACGGTCTCAATCTCTTCAACTTGTGATCTGCCTGCCTGAATTTCCCAATGTGCTGGGATTACAAGCCTGAGCCACCGTACCCGGCCATCTAATTGTGGTTTTAATTTTCATTTCTCTAATGATCAGTGATGCTGACTTTTTTCCACACATTTTTTGGCCATATATATATCTTCTTTTGAAAATTTCTGTTCATGTCTTTTGCCCACATTTTAAGGAAGTTGTTTTTTGTTTTTTGTTTTGCTTTGTTTTGTTTTTTGTAAATTTAAGTTCCTTATAGATGCTGGATAGTAGATCTTTTTCAGATGCAGAGTTTGCAAATGTTTTCTTCTACTCACTAGGTTCTCAGTTTACTATTGATAGTTTTCTTCTTTTGTCTGCTATGCAAAAGTTCTTTTGTATAATTAGATCCTGCTTGTCAGTGTTTGCTTTTATTGCTTTGATTTTTGTCATGAAATCTTTGCCTGTTCCCATGTCCAGAATTGTATTGCCTGGATTGTCCTCTAAGGTTTTATAAGTTTAGGTTTTATATTTAAGTCTTCAACCAATCTTGAGTTTATGTATTTATTTATTTGTGTATGGTGTAAATAACGGATGCAGCTTTAGTCTTCCACATATAGCTAACCAGTTGTCTGAACAACATCTATTGAATAAAGAATCTTTTTCTTATTGATCATTTCGTCAGCTTTGTTGATGATCACATGGTCACAGGTGTTCAGCCTTATTTATTTCTGGGCTCCCTATTCTGTTGCATTTGTCTATGTGCCTGTTTTTATCAGCATCATGCTGTTTTGTTTACTGTAGCCTTGTAGGATAGTTTGAAGTCAGGTAACGTGATACCTCAAGCTTTGTTGTTTTTGCTTAAGATTACCTTGTCTATTTGTGCTCTTTTTTGGTTTTATATGAATTTTACAATAGTTTTGTCTAACTCTGTAAAGAATTTCATTGGTAGTTTAAGAGGACTATCATTGAATCTGTAAACTGCTTTGTGCAGTATAGTAATTTTTGTCATATTGGATCCTCCTATCAATGAGCATGGGATGTTTTTCCATTTACTTCTGTCTTCTCTGATTTCGTTGAGCACCATTCTTTGTTTGTTTGTTTTGCTTTTGAGATGGAGTCTCACTGTGTTTCCCAGGCTGGAGAGCAGTGGTGTAATCTCAGTTCGCTGCAAGCCCTGCTTCTCGGGTTCATGGCATTCTCCTGCCTCAGCCTCCTGAGTAGCTGGTACTACAGGTGCTTGCCACCATGCCTGGCTACTTTTTCTTTTTGTCTTTTTTTTTTTTTTTTTTTTTTTGAGATGGAGTCTTGCTCTGTCACCCAGACTGGAGTACAATGGCACAATCTCGTCTCACTTCAACTTCCGCCTCCAAGATTCAAGCTATTCTCCTGCCTCAACCTCTAGAATAGCTGGTATTACAGTTGTCCGCCACCATGCCCAGCTAATTTTTTAGGTTTTTAGTAGATACTGGGTTTCACTATGTTGGCCAGGATGGTCTCAAACTCCTGACCTTGTGATCCACCCCAATCGGCCTCCCAAAGCACTGGGATTACAGGCGTGAGCCACCTCGCCTGGCCTGAGCAGTGGTTTGTAATTATCATTATACAGCTCTTTCACCTCCCTGCTTAGCTGTATTCCCAGATATTTTATTATTTTGTGGCAATTGTGAATGGAATGGCCTTTCTGATTTGGCTTTCAGTGTTGCTATCTTTGGTGTAGAAAAATGCTAGTGATTTTTGCACATTTATTTTGTATGTTGAAACTTTGCTGAAGTTGCTTATTGACTAAAGAAGCTTTGGAATTGAAACTACAGGGTTTTCTAGATATAGAATTATGTTATCTGCAGACAGATAGTTTGACTTTCTCTCTTCCTATTTGGATGCTCTTTATTTTTTTGTCTTGCCTGATTGCTCTGGTCAGGAGTTCCAATACCATGTTGAATAGAAACGATCAGAGGGGATTCTTACCTTGAGCTGGTTTTCAAAGGGAATCTTCCTGGCTTCTGCCCATTCAGCAGAATGTTGGCTTTGGGCTTGTTATAGATGTTTCTTATTATTTTGTGCATCTATTGAGATAATCATGTGTCTTTTGTTTTTAGTCCTGTTTATGTGATACGTTACATTAATTGATTTGCAAATGCTAAACCAACCTTACATCCTAAGGAGGCAGCCTACTTGATCATGATGGATTATCTTTTTCATTTGCTGCTGGATTTGGCTCACAAATATTATGGTGAGAATTTTGTATTGATGTTGATCAAGAACGTTGGCCTAAAGTTTTCTGTATTTGTTGTGTCTCTGCCAGATTTTCGTGTCAAGATAATCCTGGCCTCATAGATTGAGTGGGGGAGAAAGTTCTCTTCCTCAATTTTTTGGGATAGTTTCTGTAGGAATTGTGCAGCTCTTCTTTGTATATTTGCTAGAATTTGGCTGTATATTCACAAGGTCCAGGGCTCTTTTTGTTTAGCAAGTTATGTATTACCGATTCAATTTCAGAGCTTATTATTGGTCTGTTTACGAAATCAATGTCTTCCTGGCTCAGTCTTGTGAGGGCATGTGTGTCTAGGAACGTATCTACCTCTTCTAAGATTTCTAGTTTTTGTGTATAAAGGTGTTCATGGTAGTACTGACCCCATGTAAATAAAAACAACCATGAGAAACCACTAAAGTTTTAACACTTATTTTTATCTTGAATATATTTATAATTTTTTTTACATGGAATGTGACAAAGATGTAACCTTACTGGTTTAAATATGGACTTGTTTTCCCAGCATCATTTTTTGAACAAAATGTCCTTTTCTTTACATAATGGTTTAGGCATGCTTGTCAAAAGATGATCAATAATTCATGCAAGGGTTTTTTGGGGGGGTTATTTTATTTATTTTGTCTCTATCCTTGTTATTATGCCAGTATCAAACTGTTTTAATTATAGTAGCTTTGTATGTTCTGAAATTTAAAATTGTGAGTCATCTAACTTTGTTCTTTTTTTCAACATTATTTTGAATATTCAGAGTACCCTCAAATTCTATACGAATTTCAGAATGGGCTATTCTGTTTTTGCAGAAGAAATGTTGGAAAAAATAAAAAATTGGAATTACAGTACATCTGTGCAGTACTATGGTATATTGTCATCTTAACTTTCTTAAATCTTTCAGTCCATAAACGTGAAATTCCTTGCCATTTATGTAAGTCTTTTAAGACATGGCAAGGCTCTGTCTCCAAAACAAAAAATAAACAACAAAAAACCCTTGATTCTAGATTTTGACTTCACCAATTACTTGTTGGTTTAACTTTGTGCAGGTTACTGAAATCTCCCATTTTTAGTTTCCTCATTTAAAGTACAGGGTTAACCTCTACTTCAAAGTGTAGTTCAACCTGGCCCAGTGGCTCATGTGTGTAATCCCAGCACTTTGGGAGGCCAAGGTGAGTGGATCACTTGAGGTAAGGAGTTCAAGACCAGCCTGGCTAACATGTTGAATTCTCGTCTCTGCTAAAAATACAAAAATTAGCAGTGTGTGGTGGTGCATGCCTGTAGTCCCAGCTACTTAAAAGGCTGAAGCAGGATAATTGCTGGAACCTGGGAGGCAGAGGTTGTAGTGAGCCGAGATTGCACTGCTGCACTCCTGCCTGAGTGACAGACTGAGACTCCATCCCAAAAAAAAAAAAAAAACACCGTTCCCCCCAAAAAACAAAAGTGAAGTTCTGTGAGCTAATAATGCATGTACTATATGTGCTTAGACATGTGTGGTACATATTAAACACTCAGTAAATAGTGGCAATAAAGACGATGATGGTACTAATAATTGTTAATACTTACAAAACTCTTACTAAATGCCAGGAACTGTTCTAAGCACTTTACATGTATCATTTGTTTACTTAATTGTCACAACCAATAAGGTAAGTTTAATTATTATCTTTCAATGCAGCCCGCAGAACTCAAATAAATTGTCCTAGATCACAGAACTGGTAAAGATTATTTATTTATTTATTTATTTATTTATTTATTTATTTATTTAAGACAGGGTCTTGCTCTGTTGTCCAGGCTGGAGTGCTGTGGCATGATCACAGCTCATCACAACCTCAACCTCCTGGGATCATGTGAGCCTTCTGCCTCAGCTTCTTACCTCAACCTCCTCAGTAGCTACGACTACAGTTGTGTGCAACCAGGTCCAGCTAATTTTTAAATTTTTTGTAGAGATGGGATCTCACTATGTTGCTTAGACTGGTCTTCAACTTCTGAGCTCAAGCTATCCTCCCACCTCAGCCCCCTAAAGTGCTGGGGTTACAGGCATGAGCCACTGTGTCCAGTTATTATTATTATTATTATTATTATTTGAGTTTGAGTTTTGCTCTTGTTGCCTAGGCTGGAGTACAATGGCACAACCTTGGCTCACTGCTCCCTCTGTCTCTGGGTTCAAGCAATTCTACTGCCTCAGCCTCCCGAGTAGCTGAGATAACAGAAGTCTGCCACCATGCCCAGCTAATTTTTGTAGTTTAGAGACGGGGTTTCACCATGTTCACCAGACTGATTTAGAACTTCTGACTTTAGGTGATCCGCCCACCTTGGCCTCCCAAAGTGCTGGGATTACAGGTATGAACCACTGTACCTAGCCCCAGCTGTTATTTTTAATTGATATGTAATACTTGATACCTAATACATATTTAATTGATACCTAATGCATATTTACAGGGTACATTGTGATATTTTGATATATGCTTAAAATGTAGAAGGATCAAATCAGAGTAATTAGTATATCCATCACCTCAAACATGATCATTTCTTTATGTTGGGATGTCCAAAATCTGCTGTTCTAGCCATTTGAAAATAAACAATAAATTGCTGTTAATTATAGTCGCCATATAGTGCTTTAGAGCACTAGAATTTATTCCCCTTATCTAGCTGTAATTTGGTATTCATTAAACAACCTTTAGGCCATGTGCAGTAGCTCATGCCTGTAACCCCAGCAGTTTGAGAGGCCAAGGTGGGTGGATCACCTGAGGTCAGGAATTCAAGAGCAGCCAGGGCAACATAGCAAGACCCGTCTTAAAAAAAAAAAAAAAAAAAGACAAGACAAGAAAAGAAAATTTAAAATTTTCTTCATTAAGGAGCATAATGTTTCTTTTGCATGTATTTGTACAATTTCAAAGGTTCACTTTGTTGTTGAGTTCTAGTTTTATTCCATTGTGGTCAGGAAACATCCTCAATACAATTTCAATTATTTTAAATTTGCTGATATTTGTTTTGTGGCCTAATATATGGTCTATTCTGGAGAATGTTTCTTGTGCTGATGAAAGAATGTGTTTTCTGCATCTGTTGGAAGAAGTGTTCTGTATATGTCTCTTTGTTAGTCTAAAATGTGGTTGGTTTTTTGCAGTTGATTTGTTTTTTTGAGACAGAGTCTCAGTCTGTTGCCCAGGCTGGAGTGCAATAGCATGATCTTGACTCACTGCAACTTCCATCTTCCAGGTTCAAGCAATTTTCATGCCTCAGCCTCCCAAGTAGCTGGGATTACAGATGCCCGCTACCATAACAAACTAATTGTTGTACTTTTAGTAGAGACAGTGTTTTACCATGTAGGCCAGGCTGGTCTCAAACTCCTGGCCTCAAGGGATCTGCCTGCCTTGGCCTCCCAAAATGCTGGGATTGTAGGTGTGAGCCACCACATCCAGCCTAAAGTGCAGTTTCAATCTAGTGTTTTGTTCCTGATTTTCTGTCTAGATGTTCTGTTCAGTGCTGAGAATGGGGTGGTGAATTCCCCAGCTATTGCACTGGAGTCTATGTCTCCCTTTAGATCCAATAATATTTGGTTTGCATTATACATCTGGGTGCTCCAGTGTTGTGTGCATATATATTTAGTAATGTTAAGTCCTCTTGTTGAATTGATCACTTTATCATTATATAATAACATTTGTCCTTTTTAAAAACCTTTTTTGACTTAAAATCTGTTTCATCTGATACAAGTGCAGCTACCTTGCTTGTTTTTGGTTTCTGTTTGTGTGGAATATATTTTTCCACCCTTTCAGTCTATGTGTGTTTTTACAGAGAAGTGAGTTTCTTGTAGGCAACCTATAGTTTGGCCATGCTTTTTAATCCAGTAAGCCAGTCTATCTATTTTAAGGGGGGAAAGTTAATCAGCTCACATTCAAGATTATTATTGATAATTTTGAGGACTTCTGTCATTTTGCTAATTATTTTCTGTTTTTTTTTTTAATATATCCTTTGTTTCTTCCCCTCTTATTGTTCACCCTTGTAATTTGGTGGTTTTCTGTAGTGATAAATTCTCTTTCTCCTTTGTGTATGTGCTCCACCAGTGAGTTTTATACTGTTTTGTGGTTTCTTGAGAGTAATTATCATTTCACTTCCAGATGTAGGAATCCCTTGAGCATTACTTGTAAGACTGGTCTAATGGTGATGAATTCTGTCAGTTTTTGCTTGTCTGAGACATGTCAGGCATTTAGCTTCAGGACCTGATTCTAGTTCCCTGCCCTGTGGCAACAAGTATAAACAGATCCCTGGTACTCTGCTTAGGTATTAAGCCAGCTAGATGTGAGCAGATGAGAAAATCAAATCTTTCTATTTTGCCAGGTATTAATTCATTCCCAGGATTGTAAATATTACATTTCACCTTTCATCTCACAGAACTGTGAGATTAGAAGGTGAGTTGGGTAGCCTGCCCAACAACACATTATGATGTATACAACACAGTGCACTTATAAGGAGGTGTCTTTAAAGGCAATTATAGCATATAGCATGTTTTTCCTTTTAATTTTGCTGATCTTTATTTGTAGTAGTAGATAAGGAATTAAGAAAGCAAAAATGAGTGCTTTGACTAGGTCTTTTGCCTTTGAAAGTAGCATTAGCAAAATCCCCTCTTCTTTTTTATTCTTATAATATTTACTCAATTCACTCTGCCCCCCAGCCCATCTGTGTTCACTTGTTGTTCTTGCCACTCTCAGTATTTAAAAGCTTATTCTAAAATTACATGAAAGCAACCCCATTTTGACAAAATTAGAATTCTTGTAGGAAAGGCTTACTATGAGGCTGTGGAGAGAGGCCCAGCAAGACTTGTATTTTATTTCAACATCTCTTGGTTAAACCTACAATTTGGTAGATGATATAATTATAAATACCTCCCTTGAGCAGGTCTGTATCTCTGCCTTGGAGAAATAACAAAGTCCAAAGTAGTCTTCTCATTCAAAGATGTTGCAAATGAAGGCTGTTTTGATCTTTATGTATTAGCATTTAGGTTTTAATCTTTGTGGAACTCCTGACAGAACATTCCTTTAAATTTATTATATAATTCTAAAATATTGGATATATTTGTTTCAAGCATCTGTCAATATCCTTATTCTTTCCATTTCACTCCCCACTGCCCTCATTAGTCATCAGGTCCTACTGATTTTTAACTCTTAAGTATTTCTCAAATCTGTCTCATCAGTATGTATTGTTGGCTATATAACTCCATGTCCACTGTCACTGTTCTGCTTTAGACTCTCTTTTCTTGTCTAGATCAGTGCCTGGCTTATAATATGAGCTTTGTAAAGCTGGATCAATGAATGAATGATTCATAATCTGTACAACTGCACTCAATCAACTAACTGAAAAAAACAATTTTAAGATCTATCCTCCATGTAAAAACATCCATCTAAAATGCAAATCTTACTTTGATAATCTCCAGCTTAATAAACCTCTTAGATGGCTCCCAGACACCCGAAAACCATCTCTCATTTCACTGATCAAAAAAAATAAAATTTTAAAACTAAAAGGAAATTGAATATTTCACTGGTCAAAAACAAAAACAAAAATGATCTCTGAGCATGCCTCACTCACACCCCACCCTGCTGTGCACCCCTCTCCCACCCCCAGCCTACAGGGGCCACACAACAACCTCTTTACTATATAACCCTTATCCTCCTTCTTCAAGACTCATACTTTCTCCTTAGAAACCTTTCCTCCCACTTCCTGGAAACAGTAGATTCTTTCTTGCTTATGGTTTTTGTAATGACATCAGCCATTTAGAACTCATGATGTGCCCAGGCCCCACTATCTGCCTCTCCACAGATCTTGCTCAGACAATCCATCAGGATTTAGTCACAGACCCAAAATAGGGAGCTAGAAGGGAGCTTCAGGCTTGGTCTCTTTGGGTTGAAGTTAGAAAATTAACCTATGCTGATCACAAAAATGAAGCCGAGTAATAGCCAACCCATACATACTAGGAATAACTGTTGCTTTTTTTTTTTTTTTTTTTTTTTTTGGTCTATAGCCAGTCTCTCCACCATCTTCTCTCCTTCTTTACCTTTCTTTTAAATGCAGTATATTAACACAACACTGTGTGAGAACTGGGATTCTGAAAACCAAAGGTAAAGGTCTCCACCAGCTATGCTATGAGTCAGCCATGAAAAATCTCTGGACCTCATTGACTGAATCTGTAAAATCTAACTTGATGAGGATTATATTCATTGAACACTGAGGTCCTGTGCATTTCTTACACCCTGACTCAAAGACTGCACAGAACCTCTAACCCAGATGTTCTTATCTAGCCTTCTTCTGTGTCTGGGAAGATGATGAAAGAACTGCAAGGGGATCAAGAATTCTTTAATTTCTATGTAATATCAAAGGCTGGGCATGGTGGCTTCACCTGTAATCCCAGCACTTTGGGAGGCTGAGGCGGGTGGATTGCCTAAGCTCAGGAGTTCAAGACTAGCCTGGGTAACGTGGTGAAACCCCGTCTCTATTAAAATACAAAATAATCAGCCAGGTGTGGTGGCACGTGCCTGTAGTCCCAGCTACTGAGGAGGTTGAGACAAGAGAATTGCTTGAACCTGGGAGGCGGAGCTTGCAGTGAGTTGAGATCATGCCACTGTACTCCAGCCTGGGAGACAAAGAGAAATTCTGTCCCCAAAAATAAATAAATAAATTTAATTTAATTTATTAAATTAAATTAATTCTATGTAAAATCCTGTGTGAGTTGGCTGCATCACCTTGGCCCACAGGGCGGCGGGAGGTTGTTGCTCATCATTTTTCCTCTTTCAAGGTAATGATAGTCTATGGTTTCCCTACTATGTATTCTCTTTTTATTATTTTATTCATTATTATATAATTTTAGAGACAGGGTCTCACTGTGTTATGCAGACTGGAGTGCAGTGGAGCAATTATAGCTCACTGCAGCCTTGGCCTCCTGGGCTCAAGCAGTCAACCCATCTCAGCCTCCTGAGTAGCTGGGATCACAGGCATGCCCCACCATGCCCAGCTCATTAAAAATTTTTTTTGAGGCTAGGCAGTGATTCATGCCTTGAATCCCAGAACTTTGAGAGGCCAGGGCCGGAGGATTAATGGAGTCCAGCAATTCAAGAACCTGAGGAATATAGAGAGATCCCATTTCTCCTATGAAAATAAATAAATAAATAAGTTAGCTGGGTCCAGTGGCATTCACCTGTAGTGCCAGCCACTTATGAGGTTGAGGGGGAGGATTGTCTGAACCCAGGACCTCAAGGCTGCAGTGAGCTATGATGGTGCCACTGCACTCTGCCCTCAGCCTGGGTGACACAGCAAGATCCTGTAAAAAAAAAAAAAAAAAAAAAAAAAAGAAAAAAGAAAAGAAAAAAAAGAAAAAGAAAAAGGAAGGCTACAGGTAAGAAAGTACTTGGATAACAGTAAAAAGTTCAACTCATGACATTGGACCTTATGAAATCTGTTTACCCCAGAGCTGTTTATTGTATGACTGGTCCCTCCCATGTAGTATTCAAGGTTTAATGGAAAAATTCCAAGGATCTCTCTTGGTAGCAACCGTGTTCTTTAAGAGGGCACATTACTGAATCTTTCCTATAAAATGGTCACAAAATCAGTTTTGTGAGCCTCCAGAATAACTTCTGAAGTTACTCATGTTCCCCAGTGGAAAACACATTACCACTACAAGATTGGCAAACATCAACCAGCATGGTAGAAATTTGGCAGGAAGAAAGCTCAGAATTCAGCACTTGGCCAGGCAATGTGTAATTCTTGTGAAAATTGCAGGCTAGCATTCAGTGAATTTATCAGAATGGGAGTTATTTGGTAGAGCTTTGACCACCACCCCTGGAGAGCTGATGGTTCAAGCTACCCTTCCTCCACTCAGGGTCTGGCTCTAGTTCATTCCTGGTACACAACCACAGTCTCTCTCTGTTGCCTAAGCTGGAGTAGAGTGGCATGATATCGGCTCACTGTAACCTACCTCTCCCAGGTTCAAACTATTCTCCTGCCTCAGCCTCCCGAGTAGCTGAGATTACAGGCATGTACCACGATGCCTGGCTAACTTTTGTATTTTTGGTAGAGACGGGGTTTCACTCCACTGGCCAGGCTGGTCTCAAACTTCTGACCTCAGATGATCCACCTGCCTCAGCCTCCCAAAGTGCTGGGATTATAGATGTGAGTCACCACGCCTGGCTGGAATTTTAACTTTAGATCATGGAGGGTTTTCAAGCACTTTAAGCTGGGGACTGACTGGCAAGATTGGCATTTTAGAAATATCACCCCAGGTTGAGCACAGTGGCTCACACTTGTAATCCCAGAAATTCGGGAGGTCGAGGCATGCAGATTGCTTGAGCCCAGAATTTCAAGACCAGCCTGGCAACATACCAAGACCTCATCTCTACAAAAAAAAAAAAAAAATTAGTCAGATGTGGTGGCCTGCACCTGTAGTCTCAGCTTCTTGGGAGGCTGAGGTGGGAGGATCCCTTGACCAAGGAGGAGGTGGAGTTTGCAGTGATCTGTGATCCAGCCTGGGAGACAGAGGGAGTTCCTGTTTCAATAACAAATAAATATCACCCCAACACCTGTTGTGGTGGTACTTGACTGGAGACAGAGGCCAGTTTAGAAGCTGTTGTTGGAGCCGGGCACAATGGTATGTACATGTAGTCTGAGCTACTTGGGAGGCAGAGGTGGGAGGATCACTTGAATCTAGGAATTCGAGTCCAGTCTGGCAACATAGTGAGATTCCATCTCTTTAAAAAAAAAATAGGGAGGGGGTGGGGGGTAGGGGGTTGCTATTTTAATAGTTTTAGCAAGAGATGAGACCCAAACTAAGGGTCAGGTGGAAGAAGGCAGTTTAATCATATTTAGGAGGTAAAAATCAGGAGGCCTGAATTGAATGCATAGAAGAGGAAGCAGGAAGGCTTTGTGATGACCCCGGGACTCTAGGGCAGCTGCTGGGCAGTAAAGATGGGAATGTTCAGTGAGTCGTGAGTAGGGGAGGATGGGGAGCTGTCATGGGGCTGGGGGCTGGGGGAACTGTGGATGTTATCTTGAAATATTTGAGATTAGGGTGCCTGGGGGTGTATAGGGAAGATGTACACCCCACAAACACCTTACACCTCCACCAGTTGGACTCATGAGTGTGACGTTAGAGAAATGAGAGCTGGAGACATACATCAGCATGTGCTTTGTAGATTAAGCCACGTGAATTTCTCAGGAAGGAATCGTAGTTGAGGAGAGAAGTGGTCTGAGGTCAAAGCTCTGGGAAACTCTAGGAACCAATCACCATTATTTAAGGTCCAAGAAGGGTCTACCTTAAAGTACTAAGGGAGATGGCCAGGGGTAGAAGACAAAGAAGGAGAAGAGGTATCTGGAAGTCTTGGAGTGACTAACAGTGTCAATACTCCAGGAAGTTCAAGTGGCAGGAGACCATGGAACCCGCATGGCTGTGGTGGTTGTTGTTCTGAACCTGTTTAAGTATTTCACAGAGTGGTCAAGGCAGAAGCCAGAATGTAACCATTTGAGAAGTGACAAAAAGTGAGGAAAGACTCAGGAATATAGGCTAATAACTGGTTCCTAACTAAGCAGCCTTCTTGAATACGGAACCCTGCCAGGCACAGTGTCTCACGCCTAGAATCCCAGTCCTTTGGGAAGCTGAGTCAGAAGCATCACTTGAGGCCAGGACTTCAGGACACAGCAAGACCCCATTTCTACAAAAACATATAAAATAAAAATTAGCAGCCAGATGCAGTGGCTCATGCCTATATTCCCAGCATTTTGGGAGGCCGAGGCTGGTGGATCACTTGAGGTCAGGAGTTTGAGATCAGCCTGGGCAAAATGGTGAAACCCCGTTTCTACTAAAAATACAACCATTAGCCAGGTGTAGTAGCACACACCTCCCAGCTGCTCAGTAGGTTAAGGCAGGACAATCGCTTAAATCTGGGAGGTGGGGGTTGCAATGAGCCGAGATCGTGTCACTGCACTCCAGCACGGGCAATACAGTGAGACTCTGTATCAAAATAAAATAATATAAAATAACACAAAATAAAATATTCGGGCATGGTGGCTTGCACCTGTAGTGCCAGCTGCTCAGGAGAATGAAGCAGGAGGATCTCTTGAGCCCAGAGGGCTAGAGGCTACAGTGAGCTATGACACGCCAGCCTGTGTGACAGAGCAAGACCCTGTCTCTGAAAAAAGATAACAAAAGTAAATGAAAAAGAACCTTGGCCCCACCAGAGAGATTCAAATTCATTTGCTTTAGCACCAGGCCATGAAATCTGTCTCAGCAGCCTAAAAGCTGCCTCAATGAGTTAACAGAAAGAATTGGTGTTGAAAGAGCTGTCAACAAGCTGTGACAAAGAGAAGGCTCCTCTGTGAGGCAGGGCAGTGGGGTCAAAGAACAGGTTTTATTTATTTTTTTAATTAAATAATTTATTTATTTATGTATTTATTTTTGTAGGAGAGGAGCTGATTTAGGCCAAGTAAAATGATTGTCAGAGAGCACAAGAATCTAGGGAAGCCTTGAGATCGTGAAACTGTGGTGGCCTCAGCGGGTGCTTCTGTGGGCTTTCTTCAGCTCTCTAGACAAGGTTGGGGTCAGGAGCAGAGAAGGCAGATGTTGGGATGACCCAAGTTGGGGTTTTATCCGAGAGGAGCAGGAGAACAGGGTGTAAGGTGGATCAGAGGGTGTTACTAAGGGGCTCAGGTCCTAGACAGTGAGCTTAGCAGGTAGGCAATGAGGGTCGTGAGGAACAGGGAAGTTGCATGGCAAAGGTCTCTGAAAACCAGGGTAATATGGCAATGCCAGGACCCTGGAAGTCCCAGGAGGGGAGCAGGTCTAGCAGGAATGCCCTTGCACCTGTGCAGGAGAGCAGCAAGCCTAGGAGGCTGCAGACAGACAAGAGGATAACTGAAAGGTGAAATTTCTACTGGACAGCAAATCCCTGGATGCCATCCTGATGGAGATCTAAGATGAAAAATATCCTGCCATGAAAATGTCTTACATCGTCCTAACCATGAAGTGTAAAATTGCCTTTTCACCTGAAAACGACCTGCAGCTTCATTTACCATCTTATGCTTCGGATGTCATGTAATATCCAGAAGCAATACCCTCCCCCATTGCAAGACAAAGTAAAATCAGAAAATACTCAGTGGAAAGGAGAAAAAAAAAAACAAAGAAGATGAGAAACCAGCAACAGAATAAATCTGCAAACCCAAAGAACCAGCAGAGGAAACGGAAGAAACTTGCAGCATAGACAAGCTTTGATGTTGTGTGATGTGTAAAAATGTATAGAGATGTTGCCTTACCCCAAAATTCCCAAGGTGCTTTACTTGCCAACCACTGGAAGGAAGTAGAAATTCCCACTCAGGGTGCTACTTTTAAATACCATTCTCTTTATGTTGCTTCCTAAAACAACAACAGGCATTCTAGAGATGATTTTCCAAGATGGCTTAGCGAGGTGTCAGATGAGCACCTGTGCCCACGATCCCCTTTACCTCAGGCATCCTTATGCAAATTTGACTGACTCTTCTGAGCCCTACCAGATTTAAAAAAAAACAGATATAATTGGAGCAGCTAGGCTGGAAGCACAGCTGGGCCATCACTATGGAGACCAGGCTCTAGCACCAAGTGCTCTTCCTTGCCCCAGTGTTCCTCCCCACTCTTGCTTTTCAGAGAAGCAACTCACCTGAACCTGGTTCTTCCTCAGATGCTTGTCACATCAGTGCTTGCCAGCATTCATGTGCACACAGATCACCTGTGCAACTTGGGAAAATGCAGATTCAGACTCAGTGGCTAGGGTGGACCTCTCAGTCTATGACTAACAAGCCCCCAGGTGATGCATGTGGTCGTCCGATGGTCCTAGTTCCACACTTGGAGGAGCTATTTAGAGCCTATAAAATAGTTACTCCCCTATCCAGTGTTTGAGTCTCAGACTTCTGGATTCTGCCAGCACTCAGGTACTTCCGGGACAGGATGCTTGCTGTTCATCTTACGTCAACACATCAGAAAGACCTTTCTGTATGGAGCTGAGATCTGTCTACCTAGGGCCCACCTTTGCCTGGCCTACTTCTGGGCCTTGGATCCTATATAGCAGGCTTAAGGCCTTAGAAAATGTCTGGCATGTCCCCCAAGTATTCTCTTCAAGCAAAACTTGCCAGGTCCTCTGGCTATTATTTTTTAATTTTTTTTGGAGACGGGGTTTCACCATGTTGCCAGGCTGGTCTCCAACTCCTGGGCTTAAGTGATCCTCCTGCCTCAGGCTTCCAAAGTGCTGAGATTCCAGGCATGAGCCACCATACCTGGTCTTGGCTATTCTTCTTATGCTATGGTTTGGTCATTCTGCTCATTTCCTTCTTTTTTAATTTTATGTATTATGATTATTATATAGTTTTTTCAGATGGAGTTTCACTCTTGTCACACAGGCTGGAGTGCAATGGCATGATTTCAGCTCACTGTAACCTCTGCCTCCTGGGTTCAAGCAATTCCAATGCCTCAGCCTCCCGAGTAGCTGGGATTACAGGTGCCCACTACTACGCACAGATAATTTTTGTATTTTTGGTAGAGACAGTGATTCGCCAGGCTGGTCTCGAACTTCTGACTTCAGGTGATCCACCTCTCTCAGCCTTCAAAGTGCTGGGGCTACAGACATGAGTCACCACACCCGGCCCTAGTCCTTTTCTTCTGGTCCTGCTCTGTGTGTCTTTAGGCCTCTCCTCTTATGATACCCACACTGCAAAAAGAAGCTTGGGACTGTCACCACCTCATTACAGATAGCCTTTATGCGACTTGTGTTGAACTTGCTGCCAGCCGTCATCCTTAAAGTCATTTTTACACATGCTGTGGATCAGCCACATTTCTTCCTAGGCAGTAATAATTATAATAATTATACTTAACACTTATGAGCGTTAATAGAGCAAGATGGTTAAGAACGTAGGCTCTGGAATGAGACTGCCTAGTGGGAAGTACTATGATTGGAACCATATGTTCTCTATCACCATAATCATCATCATCATCCATCACCATCACTGTCACCACCATGATCACCACGATCACACCATTATCACCATCATCATCATCACTATCGCTATCACCAACATCACCATCACCATCATTATCATCACCATCACCATCACCATCAACACCATCATCATCATCACATCACCATCACCACCATCATCACCATCACTGACACCACCACTATCTTCATACCATCACCATCAACATAACCACCATCATCAGCACCACCACCACCATCATCACCATCACCATAATCATCAGCACCATCACCATCTCCATCATCCATCACCATCACTATCACCACCATCATCATCACCACCACCACCATCATCATCATACCATCACCATGACCACCATCATCATCACCATCACCATCACCACCATCATCATCACCATCACCACCACCACCATCAGCAGCAGCAGCAGCATCATCATCACCATCACCATCATCATCATCGCCATCACCACCACCATCATCATCACCATCACCATCACCACCATCATCATCACCATCACCACCACCACCATCAGCAGCAGCAGCAGCAGCATCATCACCATCACCATCATTATCATCGCCATCACCACCACCATCACCACCACCAGCACCATCTCCATCATCCATCACCATCACTATCACCACCATCATCATCACAACCACCATCATCATCACTATCACCACCACCACCATCACCATCACCACCACCACCATCATCACCATCACCACCACCACTATCATCATCATACCATCACCATCACCACCATCATCATCACCATCACCATCATCATCACCACCATCACCATCATCACCACTATCATCATCACCATCACCATCACCACCACCAACACCATCATCATCTCCATCACCATCTCCATCATCCATCACCATCACTATCACCATCATCATCATCACCATCGTCACCACCATCATCATCACCATCACCATCATCATCACCATCATCACCACCAGCACCATCATCATCACCGTCACCACCACCACCAGCACTTTGCCTACATTAACTGATTGAATTCTCACAACAACTTCATAATGCAGAGGCTATTATTATCCCAATTTTGCAAGTGAGGAAGTAGGACCTCACAAGATTATGTTTTGTGCTGAGGGCAACAGTGACAAGAATCTAAACCTGGGCAGTGTCCTTTGTTGGTTTTGCTTGTTTTGTTGTTGACAAAAGTGCAAGACCATATCTGTTCCTGCCAGTCAAAAATTTCACCATTCGTTCAGCACTTTACCCTTATTTTTCACTATCTTTTGGATTCCTGGTTCTGTCATTCCAAGGGTATCTGCCTCCTAGCTTCATGCTGTCTGTCATATTGTGAGAAAAATAAGTATTTTCACCTAGATCATGCACAAGGTCAGAGGCTATGTGGTAATTCCCTACAGATTCTGCTCACTGAAGCCCAATGATGCACATCTCCTGAAGCTCCCTGAGTCTCTAGTCTTGTAACCCACTCAGAAAAGCCTAGGGAGTGGTCAGGCATGATTTGTATTTGAACATATTTGTATTTGGTTCCTGGGAAACATGTTTCATCCTTGCTTTTAGGTCTCCATTCCAGAATCTTTTCCAAGACAGACAGCACCCTCCAAATTTATAGTTGCTGAAATCAAGCCTTTGGGCAGGGCCAGAAGCAAGGAAAAAAGAGAAAGCAGAGTCTGCAGAATATACATCCAAGAGGTGATAATGACCTGCTAATCTCTGCAGATAGTTAGATCTAGGAGACTGTCCCTGAGCTTCAGGGATCCCTGCCTCTGAATCCAGCAGTGCAAATGCAAGCATCTATGTTTCCCCTAAACCATAGGTGGCTAAGCAGTCATGGTGTTGCCAGCATTCCTATAAAGGAGGAGCCCAGGACAGCAATCTCATTAGAGGGAAGATTGGGGTTGGCCTTGAATTTAGGTTGTATATTTATTTGGGGCAATTTGCAAGGAGGGGGTGCCCTGATAGAGATTATGTGGGCTAAGTCCCCCACACAAAGCCATTTTGTGCCACTGCTTCTGTGTCAACTGACCAGAAAGGCTGGACTGATTTCTCATCCCTCTCCTTTCCTGGTTCTGTTCTCTGACCCTGGGTGATTAATGTAATCTAACTATTGTCAATTACCCATCCTTTTCACGATGTCAGGATGTCTGCCACCTGTCCCTGGTGCTCTTTTAGGCTTCCTAGGAGTGACCCGTGACAATGGGAGCCTTGTGAATTTTGGAGGAGAGCAGGATGCCCTGGGTCTGCCATCAGTCTGGGCTCTGTAATCACACGATTCTCACAGGAGCCTGCCCAAGCTGCTGGGAAGTTGCAAAACAAGCATGCAGGGAACATTCCTCCAACCCAGTGTGTTCCCTCATGAAATCATCCAGCGAACCCTGAATGCTTTCTCTTAGTGTGGTCAGGCAGAAGGGCTGTCTCTCTCCTACCAGAGCAGTCAGTGGCTATTGGCTGACTGAGCCTAATGGCAGATCTAGAAGTATTTAGGGAAGGTGGTCTTTGTTCTCCTAGAACAGCATGTGGCCCTAGCAGTACGTCAGTTCTTGGACAGTGGTGCCCAGGCAAGCCGTGAAAACTGATGGGATAGGGAGGAGAGCTCCAACCAGAAATGAGAAGTGTCTCAAACCTTATTGAAGTGCTCTTGAATTGCTGATTTACAGGGCTGATTTTGACACATTATTCTTAGGAAACCAGTGGTTTAGGGCATGGTCTCAAGCTCTATCTAGGTTGAAATCTTTCCGGGCATGTTGGCTCACATTTGTAATCCCAGTACTTGGGGAGGTCAAGGCGGGAAGATCGCTTGAGCTCAGGAGTTTGAGACCAGTCTGGGCAACATAGCGAGACCCCATCTCTACAGAAAATTTAAAACTTAGCTGGACGTGGTGGCACACACCTGTAGTCCTAGCTACTGAGGAGGCTGAGGAAAGAGGCTGGGGCAGAAGGCTCACATGATCCCAGGAGGTTGAGGCTGTGATGAGCTGTGATCATGCCACAGCATTCTAGCCTGGGCAACAGAGCAAGACTTTGTCTTAAATAAATAAATAAATAAATAAATAAATAATCTTTACCAGTTCTGTGGCCTAGGACAATTTATTTGAGTTCTGCAGGCCGCATCCAAAGATAATAATTAAACTTAATTGGTTGTGACAATTAAATACAAAATAATACGTGTAAAGGGCATAGAACAGTTTCTGGCATTTAGAAAGAGCTTTGCAAGTATTAACTATTATTAGTACTATCATCATCTTTATTGCCACTATTTACTGAGTGTTTAATATGTAGCAGACATATCTAAGCACATATAGTACATGCATTATTAGCTCACAGAAGTTCACTTTTGTTTTTTCTGGGGGACGGTTTGTTGCTTCTTGGAATGGAATCTCACTCTGTCACTCAGGCAGGAATGCAGCAGTGCGATCTTGGCTCACTGCAACCTCTGCCTCCCAGGTTCCAGAAATTATGCTGCTTCAGCCTCTTAAGTAGCTGGAACTACAGGCATGCACCACCACACACTGCTAATTTTTGTATTTTTAGTAGAGATGGGGATTCAACATGTTAGCCAGCCTGGTCTTGAACTCCTTACCTCAAGTGATCCACTCACCTCGGCCTGCCAAAGTGCTGGGATTACACACATGAGCCACTGGGCCAGGCTGAACTACACTTTGAAGTAGGGGTTAACCGTGTACTTCAGTTGAAGAAACTAAAAATGGGAGATTTCAGTAACCTTCACAAAGTTAAACCAACAAGTAATTGGTGAAGTCAAAATCTAGAATCAAAGGTTTCTTGTTTATTTTTTGTTTTAGAGACAGGGCCTTGCCATGTCTTAAAAAGAGTTAAATAAGTGGCAAGGAATTCCACGTTTATGGACTGAAAGATTTAAGAAAGTTAAGATGACAATATACCAAAGTACTGCACAGATGAACTGCAATTCCAGTTTTTTATTTTTTCCAACATTTTTTCTGCAAAAACAGAATAGCCCATTCTGAAATTCATATGGAATCTAAAGGTACTCTGAACATTCAAAATAATGTTGAAAAAAAGAACAAAGTTAGATGACTCACAATTTTAAATTTCAGAACATACAAAGCTACTATAATGAAAACAGTTTGATACTGGCATAAGAAGAAGGATAGAAACAAAATAACTAAAGTAAACAACCCCCCATAAAAACCCTTGCATGAATTGTTGATCATCTTTTGACAAACGTGCCTAAACCATTATGTAAAGGAAAGGACATTTTGTTCAACAAATGATGCTGGGAAAACCAGTCCACATTTAAACCAATAAGGCTAAATCTTTATCCCATTCTATGTAAAAAAATTAAATAAAAATAGATTCAAGACATAAAAATAAGTGTTAAAAGTTCAGTGGTTTCTCATGGTTGTTTTTATTTATGTGGGGTCAGTACTACCATGAACACCTTTATACACACAAACTAGAAATCTTAGAAGAGATAGGTACGTTCCTAGACACACATGCCCTCACAAGACTGAGCCAGGAAGACATTGATTTCCAAAACAGACCACTTACAAGCTCTGAAATTGAATCAGTAATACATAACTGCTAATCAAAAAGAGCCCTGGACCTTATGAATTTACAGTCAAATTTTACCAAATGAACAAAGAAGATCAGCACAAATCCTATAGAAACTATCCCAGAAAATTGAGGAGAGTCTCCTCCTCCACTCAATCTATGAGGCCAGCATTATCTTGACACGAAAACCTGACAGAGACACAACAAATATAGAAAATTTTAGGCCAACGTTCTTGATCATCATCAATACAAAAATTCTCACCAAAATATTTGCAAGCCAAATCCAGCAGCAAATAACAAAATAGTCCATCATGATCAAGTAGGATGCCTCCTTAGGATGCATGGTTGATTTAGCATATGCAAATCAATTAATGTAATTTATCACATAAACAGGACTAAAAACAAAAAACACATGATCATCTCAATAGGTGCAGAAAATAATAAGAGCCATCTATAACAACAACAAAGCCAGCGTTGTGCTGAATGGGCAAAAGCCAGAAGCATTCCCATTGAAAACTGGCTCAAAGCAAGTATCCCCTCTGATCATTTCTATTCAACATGGTATTGGAAGCCCTGCCCAGAGCAATCAGGCAAGGCAAGCAAATAAAGAGCACCCGAATAGGAAAGGAGAAAGTCAAACTATCTTTGCTAGCAAATAACATAATTCCAGATCTAGAAAACCTTGTAGTTTCGACTCCAAAGCTTCTTTAGTCAATAAACAACTTCAGCAAAGTTTCATCGTACAAAATCACTGTGCAAAACTCACTAGCATTTTTCTACACCAAAGATAGTAACACTGACAGTCAAATCAGAAAGGCCATTCCATTCACAATTGCCACAAAATAATAAAATGTCTGGGAATGCAACTAAGAAGGGAGGTGAAAGAACTGTACAGGGAGAATTACAAAACACTGCTCGGGATGGGCGTGGAGGCTCACACCTGTAATCTCAGCACTTTGGGAGGCTGAGGCGGGTGGATCATGAGGTCAGGAGTTCGAGACCAGCCTGGTCAACATAGTGAAACCCTGTCTCAACTAAAAACAAAAAATTAGCTGGGCAAGGTAGCAGGTGCCTGTAATCCCAGCTATTCAGGAGGCTGAGGCAGGAGAATGGCTTGAACCTGGGAGGCAGAGGTTGCAGTGAGACAAGATTGTGCCATTGCACTCCAGCCTGGGAGACAGACCAAGACTCTGTTTAAAAAATATACATATATAAAGTAGCCTGGCGTGGTGGCAGGCAGCTGTAGTCCCAGCTACTCAGGAGGCTGAGGCAGGAAAATGCCATGAACCCAGGAAGCAGAGCTTGCAGTGAACTGAGATTGCGCCCCTGAACTCCAGCCTGGGAAACACAGTGAGACTCCATCTCAAAAACAAAACAAAGAAACAAACAAAAAATACTGCTCGACAAAATCAGAGGAGACACAAGCAAATTTAAAAACATCTCATGTTCATGGATAGGAGGATTCAATATGACTAAAATGGCTATACACAACAAAACAATTTACAGATTCAATGCTATTCCTATTAAACTACCAATGAAATTCTTCACAGAGAGAGACAAAACTATTGTGAAATTCAAATAAAACCAAAAAAGGACACAAATAGACAAGGCAATCCTAAGCAAAAAGAACAAAGCTTGAGGTATCACATTACCTGACTTCAAACTATACTACAAGGCTACAATAAGAAAAACAGTGTGATACTGATAAAAACAGGCACTTAGACAAATGGAATAGAATAGAAAGCCCAGAAATAAATAAGGCTGCACATCTGTGACCATGTGATCATCAACAAAGCTGACAAAAGGAGCAATAAGAAAAAGATTGTTTATTCAATAAATGGTGTTGGGACAACTGGTTAGCCATATGTGGAAGATTGAAGCTGGCTCCCTTCCTTATAACATACACAAATAAATAAATAAATAAACTCAAGATTGATTGAAGACTTAAATATAAAACCTAAAATTATAAAAACCCTAGAGCACAATCCAGGCAATACAATCCTGGACATGGGAATGGGCAAAGATTTCATGACAAAAATCAATAGCAAGAAAAGCAAACACTGACAACTAGGATCCAATTAAGCAAAAGAGCTTTTGCATAGCAGAAAATAAAAAGAAAACTATCAACCGAGTAAACAGAGAACCTAGTGAGTGGAAGAAAACATTTGCAAACTCTGCATCTGAAAAAGATCTAATATGCAGCGTCTATAAGGAACCTAAATTTACAAAGAAAGAAACAACCTCATTAAAATGTGGGAAAAGGACATGAACAGACACTTTCAAAAGAAGACACATATATGACCAACAAATGTGTGATAAAAACCTCAGCATCACCGATCACTGGAGAAATGAAAATTAAAACCACAATGAAATGGCTGGGTGTGGTGGCTCAGGCTTGTAATCCCAGCACACTGGGAAATCGAGGCAGGTGGATCACGAAGTCAAGAGATTGAGATCATCCTGGGCAACATGGTGAAACCCCGTCTCTACTAAAAATACAAAAAGTACCTGGATATGGTGGTGCACACCTGTAATTCCATCTACTGGGAAGGCTGAGGTAAGAGAATCACTTGAACCCGGGGGGCAGAGGTTGCAGTGAGTCAAGATCATGTGACTGCACTTCAGTCTGGTGACAGAGTGAGACTCCGTCTGAAGAAAAAAAAAAATAAAAGAAATCACAATGAGATACCATCTCACACTAGTCAGAATGGCTATAGTTAAAGAGTCAAACAATAAATGCTGGTGAGGTTGTAGAGAAAAGGGAACTTAAACACTGTTGGTGGGAGTGTAAATTGGTTCAATCGCTGTCGAAAGCAGTTGGGCAATTCCCCAAGGAGCTAAAAGCAGAACTACCATTCAATAGATCTGCTCACAATTCCATTACTGTGTATATTCCCAGGGAAATAGAAATTATTCTACCATAAAGACACATGTATGCAAATGCTCAATGCAGCCCTATTCACGATGGCAAAGACATGGAATCAACCTAAATACTCTCAGTAACATTTTAGATAAAGAAAATGTGACACATATACATTATGGAATACTATGCAGCAATGAAAAAAGGGATTATGTCTTTTGTGGCAACACGAATGAAGCTGGAGACTATTATTCTTAGCAATCTAACACAGGAACAGAAAACGAAATACCACGTGTTCTCAGTTGTAAGTGGGAGCTAAATGATAAGTACTTGGAAACTCAAAGAGAAAAACAACAGACATTGGGGTCCATTTGAAGTTAGAAGGTGGGATGAAGGAGAAAAGTAGAAAATATTGCTATTGGGGTCTTGGCTTAATACCTGGGTGATGAAATCATCTGTACAGCAATCCCCTATGATATGTGTTTACCTATGTAACAAACCTTCACAGGTACCCCCAAACCTACTATAAATGTTTTCAAAAGTTAGTCCTTAAAAACTCTTAGGAAAAAGCATAAGCAAAAATCTTAGAACATTAAATTTGGTGATAGTTTCTTGACTGTGACACCAAAAGCATAGGCCACAAAATATAAAATAGATAAATTGGAGTTGATTAAAATGTGAAACTTTTCTGGTTTTTGGTATGAAAACACTCTGTTGTTCATGTTTTTTGATCCAAAAAATCCCTTCTCTACTAAAATTTTTTTACAAAAAGCATGAACAACAGAGTGAAAAGACAATCAACAAGTGGGAGAAAAGACTTGCAATGTATCTGACTAGGTACATAAGGTATAATAAGCAGAATATACAAAGAACTTTTAAAACTTAACAACAAATAAAACAACATTTATAAAAAGGGCAGAGGACGTGAATCTATGTTGGGTGAATAATTCTACAGAAAAATGTTCAGCATCACCATATATCATACACATATATATGTGTGTGTATATATATATATACACATACATACATATAATTAAAATCCTAAGTAATAATAACACTGTTAACACCAACAATCAAATTCTACAAAGTTGTAGGATACAAATCAATACATACACATTCATGGACTACAATTAAGGGTCAGGAAATCCATACATGGAATTTTTTAACATGGACTTGACAAAGCTGCAGGAACTGTTGGAAACAATTTAGCACATGTATTTTAGCCTAATTTTTTATTTTTATTTTATTTTATTTTATTTTTTTGAGACGGGAGTTTCAGTGTTGTTGCCCAGGCTGGAGTGCAATGGCGCGATCTCGGCTCACTGCAACTTCCTCCTTCCAGGTTCAAGCGATTCTTCTGCCTCAGCCTCCCGAGTAGCTGGGATTACAACCATGCATCACCATGCTCGGCTAATTTTATATTTTTACTAGAGACAGGGTTTCACTAACTGTAACCAATCCTTTACCTTGTGTTGCTTTCTCACGAACCTTATGAAAGCCTTTCCTTCCTGCCCCTCGGGTGGACCACAAATCACCGCTGGGTGCTTTCCATTTCACCAACCACTGCTGAAACAAACTGGTTAACGTTTTAACAAGGACTCCCTTTAATTTTTAACAAGAGCGACTGGGGACCGCATGGGCCACAGCTTCTCCCACGGACACACCAAGTCGGAGTTCTGCCCTGATGACCCACCTGGCGCCCTTGAACAATCTGGGGAATACTCAGGGCTCTGGGCGCAGAGCAGGGCGCCGCGCAGGGACGGGACTGGATGGCACGGGGTGGGAGGCATCAGAGTATTCCTTTTTTCTTCCTTTAAATTACAACATGAGGAAAGTGTTGTGCTCTAACAAAATTCAAAAGGTACAAAAGAGAAGGTTGAAAAGTTAGGTCTCCCTTCCAGATCACCATATCCCCAGGCACCCCACGTTCCTTCCCTTTAGGATATAATGTTACTGGTTTCCATATGACTTTTCAGAGATTTTATGCCTGGATAGTATATATGTATGTGTGTACACTTTTTAAAGATATAGTAGTATATTGTGCACACTATTCTGTACCTTTCTTTCTTCACTTAACATATTCAGAGATTATATCACCTTAGTACAGACCTCCCTGTTCTTTTTTTTCAGCTGAGATATACACACCATACACTAAAACTTACCATTTTTAACTGTATAATCAGAAACGGGTATGGTGGCTTACGCCTGTAATCCCAGCAACTGGGGAAGCTGAGGTGGACAATCCTTTGAGGCAGGAGTTCAAAACCAACCTGGGCAACAAAGCGAGACCTTAGATTCTAAAAATAAATGTAAATAAAATCTACAATCCATTGGTTTTTAGCTTATTAACAAGGTTATGTAACTGCCACACCACTGTGGGGGAAGCAGTGATGATACAGGGAAATTCTATACCCTTTAGCTGTCACTCTCTATTCTTTCCTCCTCATCCTCTTGCAATCACTAGTCTACTTTCTGTGTCTATGGACTTGCATATTCTGGATATTTCATATGAATGGGATTATATAGTAATTAAAAAAAGAAATTCCAGAAATACCACAAATAGATTACACATGTTTTCTGCTTTATAATTTCAAGTCCTATGAAGGCTTAAAGCGTAATTCTACAAAAAAATTTGACTGAAAAGCTCTACGTGCAAAAAGTATCATGTTAAATATTTACAAAGTCTATTTTTTTTATGCAGGAATTTTATTTTTCACATCAGGATCCAATCTGAAAAATTTAAACTCTATATGCCAACAGCCTCTACTGTACGGTGGTTTACTGTGTGTACTCATTTTATGGATTCCTTACAAAAACTTTTCCCATAGGAAAATTAGAACATTGCTCAACATACATTGAATTCCCAATAATTACCTTATTTCTCACTTATTATTTTATGATTCTGTTTTCTTTAACATCTAGATTACCATGACTGTGTTTACACTTTCTGAATTGTCATATGTCTGTAATTTGTCTGTAAACTTAGTTTCAGAAATTCTACAATAACATGCTCTAGGACTGGCACAGTGGTAGATTACACGCCTGTAATCCCAGCACTTTGGGAGGCCAAGGGGGCCAGATCGGCTGAGGTCGGAAGTTTGAGACCAGCCTGACCAACATGGAGAAACCCCATCTCTATGAAAAATACCAAATTAGAAAGGCATGGGGTCGCATGCCTGTAATCCCAGCTACTCGGGAGGCTGAGGAAGGAGAATAGCTTGACCTTGGGAGGCAGGGGTTACGGTGAGCCTAGATTGCACCATTGCACTACAACCTGGGCAACAAGAGTGAAACTCCGTCTCAAAAAAAAAAAAAAAAAAAGGCAGCAATCTATCAGTGTATCCGTAGCATAATTTTAAAGTTTCTGTAGTATTACTTAAATGCTTATTTTTAAAAACTTTCTCATTAAAGCTCTTTATGAGTAATTATTATGCATTTTCTTTGAATTGTTGCTGCCCTAACTATATCCAGAGGATTCAAAATTCATGTTCATGGATGAACAGTTAGAGATGAAATTTATAGTTATCTAGAATTCTGTTCTATGTTTATACAGGATTTTATGGGTTAAAGTTTCTCTTCATTATGTTTTGTATTTTATATTTCTGCATTTTTTAGAGTGGGCTCCTCACATCAGTTGTGTTTCTAGTTTCTATTTATTTATTGCAGTTTTGAATTATAGTATTCAAAGTAGAATTTTGGGGGTTAATGTTAACTTTGTTTGCAATTTTGTATTGGTGTGTTTCATTTTTTAGAGTAGGTCACCTTACATAAATTTACTGTTTTTAGTTTTAATTTATATATTATAATTTTGTATGACAATATTCAGCTCTGTACACCTTAAGACAGTGTGGGACAAAAGTCAACTATGAATCAGACCTACATCCTTTTTCAGTATAATTATCTAAGTGTTTGTTCACTTGTATATTACCCCTATTTTGTTTATGATTGGTATATTTTTCTTCTTGGCTGGTGGCCAATAATTGATTCTGTCTAGGTGAGTAGTCATGGAAATTGTCTTAATTTCAAAATGTTTATCTTATATTATCTTAGCTTGAAGGAAACAGTTTTGTTGTTGAAAGGTATGTATTCAGAAAGTTTGTAACTCTATCTCTTTTAGGTGTCTTATTTGTTTATTTAAGACAGAGTCTTGCTCTGCTGCCCAAAGTGCAGTGGCACTATCTCGGCTCACTGCAACCTCCACCGCCCAGGTTCAAGCAATTCTCCTGCTTCAGCCTCCTGAGTAGCTGATATTAAAGGCATGCAACATGATGACTGGCTAATTTTTGTATTTTTAGTAGAGATGGGGCCAGGCTGGTCTTGAATTCTTGACCTCTAGTGATCTACACACCTCAGTCTCCCAGAGTGCTGGGATTAGAAGTGTGAGCCACCACAACCTGTCTTCAGGTGTCATTTTTAATTTTGATTGTGGTAAAAATACATTAAAAAATTTAGAATCTTAAATATTTTTTCTTGTACAGTTTAGTCATGTTAAGTGTATTTACATTGTTATGCAACACAGCTGTACAACATTTTTATTGCAAAACTAAACCTCAATACACATGAAATAAATTAATAATACCCATGTTTTTTACCACCTGGCTCCTGATTAAAAACCATTCCATTTTCTGTTTCTAAGAGTTTCAAGGCTTTAGATATTACATATAAGTGGAATCATAGAATATCTCTTCTATTGTGGCTAAGTTTACTTAGCATCATGTCCTCAAGGATTATCTTTCCTGTGGATGTTGCAAGATTTTCTGCTTTTAAAAATTGAGTAGTTTTCCATTACTTTTATATTACAAATTGTATTTATTCATTCATTCAGTGAGGAAACTTTGTTTTGCTTTCAAATATCGGCCTTTGTGAATAATGCTTCAATGCATATAGGTGTTCAAATAACTATTTACCCATAGTATGAGGTTTGCATTTGTGCAACATTGTATTTTACTGGAAAACTTATCTGTGTTTATGCCAGAACCAAACTGTTTTTATTACTATAGCTTTGTAATGTGCTCTGAAATTAGAAAAGGTGAGGTCACTAACATTGTTTCTTTTTAAAAACATTTTTGGGTTCTTTGCTGTCCCTTGCAGTTCCATATAATTTGTTGGTTGCTTTTTCTATTTCTAAACAAAAAAAAATTGTTAATTGTAAATGGATTGTATTGAATCTGCAGCTCACTAGGCAGCATGAACATCTTCACAATATTAAGTCTTACAACCCTTGAACATGAACGTGCTCAAAAGCGAGTTGTTTAATTTCCATATATATGTTGATATTTTTGTTTTCTTCTGTTATCAATTTCTAGTTTTATTCCATTTTTTATCAGAAATAGTAGTCTTTAAGATTTATATTTTTAAAAAATTGTTAAGTCTTCTTTTGTGGCCTAATATGTGGTGTATCTAGGAGAATGTTTTATGAGCTATTGAGAAAATTGTATGTTTTGCTGGTGTTGTGTATTCTGTATATGCCTATTAGGTCTAATTTTTCTCTAGGGTTTTCAAACCTTTTGTTTTCTTAATAATACTTTGGCTAGCTTTGTTAATTATTATTAAAAGTTTGAATTAAAGTATTCTACTATTATTATTTTTCTGTCTATTGTAATAATTATTTCAATGTTTGCTTTATACATTTGGGAACACTGGTGTGAGAATTATACATATATATATACACTCATATATATAAAATAAAATTTCATAAGCTCTCAGTGAATGAGCCCTTTTATTATTATTTAATGGCCTTCTTTGTCTCCTGTGACAGTATAGACTTAAAGCTTATTTTATGAACTATGACTAAAATGTATTTTGCCTAACACAGTTATGAGCAGCACTGCTCTCATTTGATTACCATTTACATCAAAAGTCTATTTTCTTTTTTATATTTTGAGATGGAGTTTCACTCTTGTTGCCAAGGCTGGACTGCAATGGTGGAATCTCAACTTACAACAACCTCCATCTCCCAGGTTCAAGCCATTCTCTTGCCTCAGCCTCTGGAGTAGTTATGATTACAGGCTTGCACCACCACTCTCGGCTAATTTTTTCTTGTATTTTTAGTAGAGAGAGGGTTTCTCCAGGTTGGTCAGTCTGGTCTTGAACTCTGGACCTCAGGTGATCTGCCCGCCTCAGCCTCACAACCTGCTGGAATTACAGGCGTGAGCCACTGCACCTGGCCCCCAAAAGTCTATTTTCATTTTGCTACTTTCAGTCTACCTTGACATTAGATCTAAAGTGAGTCACTTATGGAGGGGATAAAGTTGGACTTTGTTTTATTAAACCCTCTATTCAATTTACATGTTTTGATTGAAAAATTAAGTCAATAAATACTAAAATAGGTTTTCTAAAGTGAAGAACTTAGTTTTGTCATTGTTTTCTCTGATTTTTATAGTTATGTGGCTGCCTTTACCCACTCTGTTTAATCTTCCTTTTTGTGTTGATTTTTGTGGTGACATGATTTAATGTATTTGTGTGTGTGTGTGTATGTATCTCTTTGAATATTTTCCTTGTGGTTGCTAAAATCTTTCTCTCTTTCTTTTTTTCTTTTAGACAGAATCTCACACTGTAGCTCACACTGGAGTACAGTGGCATGATCTCAGTTCATTGCAACCTCTGCCTCCTGAGTTCAAATGATTCTGCTTCCTCAGCCTCTCCAGGAACTGGGATGGGCGCCCACCACCACGCCCGGCTAATTTTTTGTATTTTTAGTAGAGATGGGGTTTCACCATGTTGGCCAGGTTGGTCTCAAACTCCTGACCTTGGGTGATCCACCTGCTTTGGCCTCCCAAAATGCTAGGATTTCAGGTGTCAGCCACCATGCCGGGCCAGTAACAACTTCATTTTAGTTGCATACCAACATTCTTCCTCTTTTTATCTGCCTCAACTTTATATTATTGATGTCACTAATATCTTTTTATATTGTATATCATTAACAAACTTTTTTTACTATTTTTACGCTTTTGTTTTTTTAACTGTATAACATATTACATATGTTTTATGAACCATCATTTAAATTCATCAGAATTTTATTTTTGTGCCTGTATATATCTTTTCCAGAGAGTTATGTACTTTCATGTAATTTTGCAATGCTGTTTAACATCACTTTATTTTTAATGAGAAAATCTCTCTTTAGCATTTCTTGTAGTGCAGGCCTAGTGGTGATATGCTTTTGTAGTATGTGGTCATCGTGAAAGGACTTTAATTTTCTTCATTTTGATAAGTAGTTTATCTGGATATAGTATTATTGCTTAAAAGTTTTTGTTCTTTCAGCACATTGATTATATTACCCATGTCCCTTCTGGCCGGCAATATTCCTGCAGGTAGATTCACTGATTATCTCACAGAAGCACCATTATAAATAACACATAGCTTTTCTTTTTTGGCTTTCAAGATTATCTAGTAGTCTGTGACTCTAAAAATTTTACTTATAATTTTTCTCATTATGAATCTTTTTGTGTTTATCCCAGTTAAAATTTGTTGAAATTTTTAATTTTTACATTTTCTTTCTTAAGTGTGATCATTTCTCAGGCATTATTTCTTTTTATATTCTTCAACTCCATATTCTGCTTTTTACTATTTTTTATATTATTGTGTATGTTCTCATTTTCCTGATTTTATTTGTCTGTGCTCATGTGTTCTCACCGAGTACCATTTAGATAACTATTTTAAAATTTTTTAGAATTTATATTTATAGTTCTCTATTTCTTTAAGGGAGATTTCTGGATTTATCTTATTTTTCTTATTGAGCCATAATACTCTAATACTTTGTATTTATTGTAAATTTTGGCTGATTATATTATATTACATTATATACGTCCATTAAACTTGGGATTTAAAAAATTACCAGTCACACTTTTTACATAGTGGCTTTGTCCAGAGGGAGTCTGACACAAACTCGTTGGCCTAGAAATTCTGAAGGTCTCTCAAATCTTTTTTCAAGGTTCATTTTCTTTTATTACCTTTGGTCTCAGCCAAACCAAACTGTCATTCACAGTATACCACCATGTCTTTGAGCATTCTGTGTCACAGCAGACAGGAACCACTCTTTGGAAAAGGCCTGAAAGCCAGAAGTATGAACATGCGTTCTACTATTCTTTTCCTTCTTTTTATTCTATTTATCTTATTTTTTTGAGACAGAGTTTCACTCTTTTTGCCCAGGCTGGAGTGCAGTGGTGCGATCTCAGCTAACCACAACCTCTGCCTCCTGTGTTCAATGGATTCTCCTGCCTCAGCCTCCCAAGTAGCTGGGATTACCAGCATGCACTGCCACATCCAACTAATTTTGCATTTTTAGTAGAAACGGGTTTTCCCCATGTTGGTCAGGCTCGTCTCGAACTCCCAACCTCAGGTGATTCGCCCATCTTGGCCTCCCAAAGTGCTGGGATTACAGACATGAGCCACTGCATCCAGCTGCAAACATTTCTTCTTGTGAATGTGGAGGACATGCATGTGCCTGACAAAAAAAAAAAAAAAAAAAACTTTTACACTTAAAAAAAATTTTATATGGGGGTGGGTGATAATCTAACCACTGGTACCTACAAGAAATAATCATGAAATTTTGTTGTCTGTGGGGCAACAGCACCCAACAGTATTAATAGCCTGTATGAAGTGCATTTACCACTGAGTTCTCCAAAAAGTCCGCAGTGCAGAGATGAGAATACATAGGCTTTGCAATTCAAATGGCTGCTGAACAGCACATGGATCAGAACTAAGAACCTTACACAGAGAGGACTGTGTGACATTCCCTCTAAATTAACTGAAATGCAGTGGCTTCTGACATTGAGTGCAAGAACCTGGAGAAGCCTTATCGCCTCTCCATTTTGGAGACAGCAAACAGGGCAAGACAGACAAGACAGATAACCTGAGGAACAGAAAACCTATATCCAAATTTAAAATTGCATCTAAAAGGTGACTCAAACATATCAGTTGAAAAGCTGGAAATAAAAGGAGCAATGTGTTTTCATTTGCCCCACAGACATGAGGTGTCAAAAAATTCAAAGGAAGTTAACATCCAGGGAAGCCTGGGTCCAGAGAAGCAGCTATATTCAGGGACTATTGATAGCAATGTACTAGCCACAGCCTTGTAGAAAGATGTCTGGCCATAGCTATACAAATTTTACATACATGTATCCTTTCACCCAGTAGTCCCTTTCCTGGGAATCTACCATCAACAGGGGGTTAATGCATATTAGGTTCTAAATTGTGTCTCTTCTTCCAAATTTGTATGTTGATATTCTAAGGCATATATAATGTAATCGGCCTCAAATTGTGAGTGAGTGTTTGGACATATGGTCCTTAAAGAGGTGACTATGATTATGTAAGTAAAGTGTACCCCAATCTACTATGACTGGAGTCCTTTTAAAAAGAGTAAAGACACAGAGAGGCTCAAGGGAAGACCCTGTGTAAACAGAAATAGAAGGTGGTCATCTAATCTCAAGTAGAAAGATGCACTAAAGAAACCACTCCAGCCAATAGCTTGATGTTGAATTTCTAGCCTCCAGAATTATGAGACACTCAGTTTTCATTGAGACTTTCAGTCTGTGGTACTGGGTTATGGAAGCCCAAGCAAACTGTTACAGCCAATCATGACGCACAGATAATGTTTTCTGCAATATAGCTAAAATGAAAACAAAATGTTATCATGGCAGACTCCAGCAGCATTGAAAGTCTAAAGCACTCTGGGAAACGATCTCCTTTTTTAGAACATTACAAAGACACAAAGACATATGAAGGCACAGCTTTTGCCCTGGTGAACTACAGAGATGAGTTCTCTGAGATGACACATTTCAGACAAATGCATGGAACAATGTAACCCATTTTACATGTAACCTCTTCCCTATTTTTGTGTAAAAACCTCCCTAGGAAGAGTGGTGGCTTTTAAGTCTTGGAGAAGGTCTGGCAGTACAGTAAAGCCGCCTGGGGTAAGTAGTTAAAACAATACAAACTGTAGCAACATGAATAAATACAGTCTCATATAAAGTAAAAACAACATGAACGCCTTCTCTGATATTTCCACAAGTATGTCAACAGGGGCTTTACACCTAACCAAGGTGCCATTGGGACTAATGAAGGCCAGATTTCTGGGGGGCAGAACTTTGGGTAACTCATAGAAAAAAGCTCTAACACAGAGCCAAGAGAGAGTCCATATTTGAGTCTGGGTCCTGGGCCCATCCTGGTCTTGTCAGGCTTCTGTCTGTGGAGATGCCCATGTGTCTGCTCTCACCATAGCTCACTGTGGGCCATGCTTGGTGGTGTAGTAAACCTGCCCCTTGTTCAAGGAGATAGAGGAGCTTAACCCATCAAATAGTTGCCCATAGGTTTTAATGCAGCTCTGTAAAGAGAGTGCCCAGCAGCCAAGCCAAGACAACAACAAAAAGTTAATGGTCTGCCTTGTTTTCACCACAATGTGACATTCCCATTAGAAATTCTCTCCCCAGATCAGGCACATAGTATCTGCATAGACCCCCAGGCAGTGAGGAAACCAGAAGACAGCTTAAGGCCTTTTGATTCACATCTGATTAGACAAACTTGGTCCCCCAACACTCAAATTTGTATTCCACCAGCCATGACCTGGGTGTGAACAGGACAGACAGATCCACCAGGATTCCAATGCCTGTCAACCTGCCCCTGTCAGGAACAGCCCCCTCCTTTCCTACTCCCCCTGCAACACACGGTTATGGTGGGACAGGTGGGGTTGCCCAGTTTAGATGATGAGAGGCCTGGCATGGACAGACTTGCCTTGGGCTACACTGTGTTACCTGTGGGTTACCTGTGGGCACACTGTCTTACAAATGGACAGAGACATCAAGGATGCAGGCTGAGCCAATGTCTATATTATAAGAAAAGGTTCTCACTTTGAGCCTTTCCAAGACAGCAGCTTAGAAATGTCACTATATAGTGAGAACATAAGTGCTCTCTTAAGCATCTCCCATGAAATAAGATAGGTATAGGGCTGTCTCTAGAATGTGGGTGTCTGGTTTTCAAAATTCTAAATTCCAACAGGTTCTGTCACAAGGAAAGTGTGTTAATTCTACAAGGTTCCATCCACTGATCCCTATTTTTCCATAAATCCATGCAAAGGCCCGCACCCCTGCTGATTACTCACCCTCCTCTCCCATGTCAACTCTTCACCTGTACACAATTAGGCAAACAAAAGCCCCTTACCCCTTGCAAACATCAAAATGCAGGCAAGGCCCCAGGTTTGAGGGAACAGAGCTGGGTTAGAACATTCATTTTCTTTACGTTTCTGTGATCATATAAAAGTCATTGTATGTTTCAGGTCGCCCCAGCCCTGAAATATGCACAATGGGGATTATGCTAACATTGACTTCCAAAAATATTCCTTGGGTATATATTAGATAGGATAAATAAAATTCAATCAGGTGCAGTGGCTCATGCCTGTAATCCAGCTCATTGGGAGGCCAAGGCATGTGGATCAACTTAAGGCCAGTAGTTTGAGACCAGCCACAGCCAATAAGGCAAAAACCCAGGAGGCTGGGGCAGGTGAGTCGCTTGAACCAGGGAGGTGGAAGCAGAGGTTGCTGTGAGCCAAGATTGAGCCATGGCACTCCAGCCTGGGTAACAGAGTGAGACTCTGTCTCAAAATAATAATAACAAGAATAATAATAATATTAGCTGGGCATGGTGGTGCATGCCAGTATTCCCAGCTACTCGGGAGGCTGAGATAAAGAGAAGATCACTTGAGGCCTGAAAAATCAAGGATGCAGTCAGCCGTGCCCACTCTAACATGGGCAATCCTGTGTGAGAGAGAGACAGAGAGAGAGAAGGAAGGAAGGAAGGAAGAAGGAAAGGAAAGGAAAGGAAAGGAAAGGAAAGGAAAGGAAAGGAAAGGAAAGGAAAGGAAAGGAAAGGAAAGGAAAGGAAAGGAAAGGAAAGGAAAGGGAAGGGAAAAAGAGAGGAAAGGAGGAAGGAGAAGGGAAAGAAAAAGAAAGAAAGAGAACCAAAGAAACCAGTGTGCAATGTGCTATGCATAGATGCTCTACATTTATTGATAATTAATGAAAGGGTTACTGACCACGGGGTCAATTTTATACAGTGGCAAGGTTACACCAACCTAGCAGAGAAACTGCAATCTGGCTGGGCACAATGGCTCATGACAGTAATCCCAGCACTTTCAGTGGCCGAGGCAGGTGGATCACGAGGTCAGGAGATCAAGACCACCCTGGCCAACATGATGAAACTCCTTCTCTACTAAAAATACAAAAATTAGCTGGGCAGGCTGGTGCATGGCCAGGCTTCTTTTTAAAGCAAGTCCCCTTTTTTTTTAAGAAGGGAACTCTTAGACTTGATCTGTGCTGAGCAATCTTGCACATGAGATGGGGCTGGTCTGACCTCAGCACTCCTTAAGTGCTGGGCTAGTGTCTCATAATTGCAAGTGGAGCCTAGAGAGACAGCTGTCCCTGCCCTCTGGGCTCCACATCAGCTGACTTGCTGCTCTACCACTTTCCTTGTCTCCTGGGAGCTCCACCCTAGAGAGATGTGAGTTAGCAGTTTCTTAATGTAATCACCCCAGGATGGAGGGTCTGTGCTGTGGGCATAAGCCAGGGTTTCTTGTCTGGTGATGAACATTAGGTGATGTGTGGTACATGTGGAAGATGGACTGACTTGTTCCTTGGGTCAACTGCAGCTTGTTGGAGGTGTCAATGTGGCTCTTAGGGTCTTTCCTCCCTTGATATTCTGAGGGTAGCAAGGGCAATTCCACTGCAGAGCCAGTGGCAGAGAGGATTTCAGTTGCTCCTGGAAGCTCTGTCCAGGGAATTGCTGAGTTGCTACTGGCTTGATAGCTCTGGTGGGGGGCTGGCTGGAGACCTAGGCCAGGAGGACCTGCCCATCGAGGAGATATGGAAATGGGCGCCCACATAACAGTCTGGCCACTTTTCTGTGGGGCTGCTGTGGTATGCCTGGGGTCCACTCCAGTCTCCAATTGCCTCGTATTTTCCAGTGCCTGAAGGTATCAACAGTGAAGCCTGCAAAAAGGCAAAGATGATAGCCTGTCCCTTCATCTGGGAGCTCTGCACCTGTGAGGTATGAACCTGTTGCCAACCTGAACACACCTGTAGGATGTGGCTGGAGGCAAGTAGAGAAGCCTTGCCCAGTCAGGAGGAACAGGAACAGGGACTTGCTTCAAAAGAAGTCTGGTCATGTTTTTCTAGAGTGGCTATGCAGTGCTGGGGGTTCACTTCACACCCCGGTCACCTCAGACACTCTGAAACTCTAAGGCTGAAATGGCTGAGTCTCCCAAATGGCATAGATGACAATCTGGTCCTCCCCCTGGAAGCTCTGACTCAGGGAGGCCTGAAACCTCTCAGCAAGAGAACAGCAGTGAAGGTGACTGGAGACCCTGGTTGAAAGGCTCCAGCCAGTGCTTAGAAATGCGGTTGGGGACTGACTTAAACAAGAGTCTGGCCATGTTTGTGCAGGGTGGGTGTGCTGTGCTGCAGTACCACTTCCACCCCTGGTCAGCTTGGGCTCTCCAAAGGCTGCAGCCCAGAATGGCTAGTTGCCCACACAGCAAAGGTGGTGGCTCACTCCTCCTTCTGGGAACTCTGTCCCAGGAAGGGTTCAAATCTCCATTGGCCAAGGAACGTTGGTGGGGGTAGCTGGAGGCCTCAGGTGGGAGGTCCTGTCCAGTGATGAGGAACAGGATCAGGGGCCTGCTTACAGAACCAGTCTGGACATGATTTGGTAAAGCAGCTGTGCTGTGCCGCAGGATCTCTTCTGCCCCTTATGAGTCTGTACTCTCCAAAGCCTGCATGCTGGAATGACTAAGTTGCCCAAACAGGAAAGATGGTGGCCTGACCCAACTTTTCTCTCAGAATTTATCCTGTGTGATGGAGTTTAATTTTTAGGCTATTAATTTTACTGTCAGCATTAGAGATGTTCAGAAAGAATCTCACAGTTATCTTTTAGGTTAGATATATGAGAATTCATTTTATCCTATAAATAAACCTGTTCATGTTTGTTCTCTGGAAAGAAGTCTCTTTCAGCTATCTGACTTTGATCACAATCATGTAGAGCAGTAGTCAGTCTACAATGACATGATTGGATTTCCACTTCCAGTATTTCCTAGCTGTGTCTTACATTCTCCAGTTCAGAACTGAGCATTCTCAGTTGTCAAAATGCTACACTGTCCACTCTACTGAAATACTGATTTTTGCTAATGCTTCCTCATTCAGTTTAATAGCCTTTAGAAGTTTATCATTCTTTTCTTTCACACATCCAATTTCCTCCAAACATTTTTTTTCCCGATAGCTTGTTCTGATGTTTTATTTTGTGCAGTTCCAGTCTTAGCATGGCAATTTCTTCCTGCAGCATGCTATTTTCATGCAAGAGACCTTTAACTTTCTTATGGCTAAGAGAAATCTAAGTAAACAAAGGGAACTTTTAGTTAGCACTCAATAGAATGATATATCTTGATTTCTTCTGAAATAACATGTATATTTGTATAATGAAAGAATCCCCATTGTGGATATTTAACTGAAAAAAGTTAGACAAAACTTTAAATGTAAAAGAGTGTAAATTCCAAAAAGTTGAAATATTTATGTAAAGACCATGAAAAATAAACCACTAGAGGATTATTAAGAATTTCAGAATTGGAAAAGCCTTTCTCTGAATTACAAGAAACCAGAGGAATAAAATATAAGATTAATACATTTGACTATATTTTTAAAATTGTGTTTACACTCTGATATCTAAACTATAAACCACAGTATCATAGGAGCCTTAGCTATGCAAATATTTGGACAGAAGCAATTTCTCTAAGTTCTTTAAGTTCCTTTTTCTGAAGAATGTTTTATCAATATACTGATTTTCTAATACTTCCACAGTCAGTTATAGGAATTACATTTATTCATAACTGTTAAATCTAAACATTGTACCCCTCTACAAAGTACACATCTGCATCTAAGCATTGCACTTCTACATACAACACTGAACCCATTTAAGATCACGGTTCTTAAAAGGAGAGGTCAAAAAGTATATGCAGCCAGGAGCAGGGGCTCACACCTGTAATTCCAGCGCTTTGGGAAGTCGAGGTGGGCGAATCATAGGATCAGTAGTTTGAGACCAGTCTGGCCAATATTATGAAATCCTGTCTCTACTAAAAATACAAAAAATTAGCCGGACATGGGGGTGTGCACCTGTAACCCCAGCTACTCAGGAGGTTGAGGCAGGAGAATCATGTGAACCTGGGAGGTAGAGGTTGCAGTGAGCTGAGATGGTGCCATTGCACTCCAGCATGGGATACAGTGGAAGACTCCATCTAGAATACACACACACACACACACACACGTGTATATGCAACATGCAGGATTTTCCCCAGGTCTTCTGATGTTACCTCTAGTGATCCTCCACAAAATCACAGTTACTTCTGTGGTGTAAATATATAAATACAAAAGAAGTCTTTTATTACACAATACACATGATAAATAAGATACAACTTACAAGACTTTTCTTAGAAATCAGGAGATGATTTGCATTGCAATAACGTTTCTTTCCTCTTTATACTGTTTGAAGTAGTATTAAGTGTGAAATAGGGGAAATATACTGAACTATTTCTCTGAGAACAAAATATTTATCAATAAATTATGACTAAATGTATATCTTGGCATGTCATTATTTTCAAAGCTCTTTGCATTGAAAAGAGAAACTTTTTTTTTTTTTTTTTTTTTTTTTTTTGAGATGGAGTCTCGCTCTGTCTCCCAGGCTGGAGTGCAGTGGCCGGATCTCAGCTCACTGCAAGCTCTGCCTTCCGGGTTTATGCCATTCTCCTGCCTCAGCCTCCCGAGTAGCTGGGACTACAGGCGCCCGCCACCTCGCCCAGCTAGTTTTTTGTAATTTTTAGTAGAGACGGGTTTCACCATATTAGCCAGGATGGTCTCGATCTCCTGACCTCGTGATCCGCCCGTCTTGGCCTCCCAAAGTGCTGGGATTACAGGCTTGAGCCACCGCGCCCGGCCCGAAATTAGAAACTTCTTGGAGCAAACTGTTACTCTCCTCAAAAGCAAAGATAATGAAATCCACAATGTGGTCTCTGACCCAGCTATACATTTCCGACTTTCCTATCAGTGAAAATAGCAAACTGACTTCTCTCTATTAATATTTGTAAAAGATGAACTAATGACCAAAAATGAGAAAATCTGTTGTTAGGAGCAAAACTTATTTTTGATGTTGGAAAGATCATCAATTCTTATGAAAAATATCAAATGCTTCTCCACTGGATTGAGGCCATTGTGAAGGTCACTACTCAGCTGTTGCAGACAAATAAAGTTGAATTAAGAGCAACGTTTTATCTTATATGTACATATATACATATATGACAAAGGATATATAGTGTGTGTATATATATATACACACACGTATATATACAATTTAAAAATCATTTTTACTTTCCAAATACATAAAGCTGGTTTTTACAATACACACACATATAAAAACATTTGAAAATGAGTAAAGAAAATATCTCAGAATTCATTTTCTTTTCAGCCACTTCTATCTGCTTTTGTTTATTAGTCAGAATCTCGTCTTGTGATATTCCAGTGCTGTTATTCAGAAAGTTGTTTGAGTATCATTTTGTTCATCACTAGAAGAAATTTTAATTTTCACGAAATACTGGGGGGTGTCGCTAAAATGATCTACAGAACAAGATGGTGCCATCAGATATCATTCACACTATGTATATCTGCACATTAATCTAAGACAAGGCAAAGGAGTCTCACATCTGTTAAACCAGCTCTCCCCATCCATGTTGGCACCAGAAACTGATTTTGTGGAAGATAATTTTTCCATGGACTGAGGTGGAGCTGGTTCCAGGATGATTCAAGCACATTACATTCATTGTGCTCTTTACTTCTATTATTAATAATCTATAATGCAATAATTATATAAGTCGCCATAATGTAGAATCAGTGGGAGCCCTCAGCTTGTTTTCCTACAACTTGATGGTCCCATCTGGGGGTAACGGGAGATGGTGACAGATCATAAAGCATTAGATTCTCATAAGGAGTGAACAACCTAGATCCCCTGCATGAGCAGCTTAAAACAGTGTGCGAGTCACACTCCTATGACAATGTAATGCCACCACTGATCTGACAGGAGGAGCACAGGCGGTAATGTGAGTGACAGAGAGTGGCTGTAAACAGATGGAGCTTCACTTGCTCACTTGCCACTAACTTCCTGCTGTGTGGCCCAGGTCCTAACAGGCCAAGCACTGGTACTGGTCTGTGGCCTGGGGATTTGGAAACCCTGTGGTAACCCATACTTTTTATGTTTATTTTTTGGAAACACTTTCCACTTATATTCTTGATTCCTCTGTATTTTATAGACAATTCATTTTAAATGAATTCAGTAAAGTCTCAGAGGTTACAAAATGTACAAATGCCAATGAGTGGTACCACTCTACACCACCTACAACCAAGCTGAGCGTCATATCAAGAACCCAATCCCTTTGACAATGGCTGCAAAAGAGTAAAATACCTAGGAATATACTTAATGAAGGAGGTGAGTGATCTATAAAAGGATAACTGGAAAACACCACTAAAGAAAAGCATAGATGACACAAATAAATGAACATACATTCTATGTTCCTGGACTTAGAGTACTGCTATTGTGAAAATGACCAGAGTGCCCAAAGCAGTCTACCGATTCAATACATTTTCTATCAAAGTACCAATGTCATTCTTCAGTCTTCTTATTTAAAAAAGCTGCCATTCATGTACAACCACAAAAGAGCCTGAATAGCAACAGACATGCCAAGCAAAAGGAACGAACATGTTGGTATCACATTACCTGACTTCAAATTATACTCTAAGGCCACAGTAACAAAAACAGTGTGGTACTGGTATAAAAGTAGACACACAGATCAATGGAACAGAATAGACAACTCAGAAATAAAGCCACTACAACCAAATGATCTCTGAGAAAGGATACAAACACATACACTGGAGAAACTACATGTTATTCAATAAATGGTGCTGGGGAAAAAAAGATAGCCATATATAGAAGAAAAAAAAACTGGATCTCTATCTCTCACCATATACAAAAATTAATTCAAGATGGATTAATGGCCTAAACCTAAGACCTGAAAACATTGGTCTAGGAAAATACTTTATGATGAAGACCCTAAAAGCAAAGGCAACAAAATGAAAATAAATTAATTAGAAAATAAATTAAAAAGACCTAATTAAACTAAAAAGCTTCAGCACAGCAAAAGAAATAATCATCAAAGTAAACCAACAACCTATACAATGGGAAAAAATATTTGCAAATTATGAATTTAAAAAGGACTAATATCCATAACTTACCAGAAACTCAAACAAATCAGCAGGAAAAATACAAATAATTCCATTAAAAAGTGGGCACATGACAGGAATAGATATTTCTCAAAAGAAGATGCACAATACTGTTTTCCATAATGGTTGAACTAGTTTACAATCCCACCAACAGTGTAAAAGTGTTCCTATTTCTCCACATCCTCTCCAGCACCTGTTGTTTCCTGACTTTTTAATGATTGCCATTCTAACTGGTGTGAGATGGCATCTCATTGTGGTTTTGATTTGCATTTCTCTGATGGCCAGTGATGATGAGCATTTTTTCATGTGTCTGTTGGCTGTATGAATGTCTTCTTTTGAAAAAATGTCTGTTCATATCCTTTGCCCACTTTTTGATGGGGTTGTTTGTTCTTTTCTTGTAAATTTGTTTGAGTTCTTTGTAGGTTCTGGATATTAGCTGTTTGTCAAGTGAGTAGATTACAAAAATTTTCTCCCATTCTGTAGGTTGCCTGTTCACTCTGATGGTAGTTTCTTTTGCTGTGCAGAAGCTCTTTAGTTTAATTAGATCCCATTTGTCAATTTTGGCTTTTGCTGCCGTTGCTTTTGGTGTTTTAGACATGAAGTCCTTGCCCATGCCTATGTCCTGAATGGTACTACCTAGGTTTTCTTCTAAGGTTTTTATGGTATTATGTCTAACATTTAAGTCTCTAATCCATCTTGAATTAATTTTTGTATAAGGAGTAAGGAAGGGATCCAGTTTCAACTTTCTACTTATGGCTAGCCAATTTTCCCAGCACCATTTATTAAATAGGGAATCCTTTCCCCATTTCTTGTTTCTCTCAGGTTTGTCAAAGATCAGATGGCTGTAGATGTGTGGTATTATTTCTGAGGACTCTGTTCTGTTCCATTGGTCTATATCTCTGTTTTGGTACCTGTACCATGCTGTTTTGGTTACTGTAGCCTTGTAGTATAGTTTGAAGTCAGGTAGTGTGATGCCTCCAGCTTTGTTCTTTTGACTTAGGATTGTCTTGGCAATGCAGGCTCTTTTTTGGTTCCATATGAACTTTAAAGCAGTTTTTCCAATTCTGTGAAGAAACTCATTGGTAGCTTGATGGGGGTGGCATTGAATCTATAAATAACTTTGGGCAGTATGGCCATTTTCACGCTATTGATTCTTCCTATCCATGAGCATGGTATGCTCTTCCATTTGTTTGTGTCCTCTTTTATTTCATTGAGCAGTGATTTGTAGTTCTCCTTGAAGAGGTCCTTTACATCCCTTGTAAGTTGGATTCCTAGGTATTTTATTCTCTTTGAAACAATTGTGAATGGAAGTTCATTCATGATTTGGCTCTCTGTTTGTCTGTTACTGGTGTATAAGAATGCTTGTGATTTTTGCACATTATTTTGTATCCTGAGACTTTGCTGAAGTTGCTTATCAGCTTAAGGAGATTTTGGGCTGAGACAATGGGGTTTTCTAAATATACAATCATGTCATCTGCAAACAGGGACAATTTGACTTCTTCTTTTCCTATCTGAATACCCTTGATTTCTTTCTCTTGCCTAATTGCCCTCGCCAGAACTTTCAACACTATATTGAATAGGAGTGGTGAGAGAGGGCATCCCTGTCTTGTGCCAGTTTTCAAAGGGAATTTTTCCAGTTTTTGCCATTCAGTATGATATTGGCTGTGGGTTTGTCATAAATAGCTCTTATTATTTTGAGGTACATTCCATCAATACCGAATTTATTGAGCATTTTTAGCATGAAGAGCTGTTGAATTTTGTCAAAAGCCTTTTCTGCATCTATTGAGATAATCATATGGTTCTTTCCTTTGGTTCTGTTTATATGCTGGATTACGTTTATTGATTTGCAAATGTTGAACCAGCCTTGCATCCCAGGGATGAAGCCCACTTGATCGTGGTGGATAAGCTTTTTGATGTGCTGCTGAATCCGGTTTGCTAGTATTTTATTGAGGATTTTTGCATCGATGTTCATCAGGGATATTGGTCTAAAATTCTCTTTTTTTGTTGTGTCTCTGCCAGGCTTTGGTTTCAGGATGATGTTGGCCTCATAAAATGAGTTAGGGAGGATTCCCTCTTTTTCTATTGATTGGAATAGTTTCAGAAGGAATGGTACCAGCTCCTCCTTCTACCTCTGGTAGAATTTAGCTGTGAATCCATCTGGTCCTGGACTTTTTTTGGTTGGTAGGCTATTAATTATTGCCTCAATTTCAGAGCCTGCTATTGGTCTGTTCAGGGATTCAACTTCTTCCTGGTTTAGTCTTGGAAGAGTGTAAGTGTCCAGGAAATTATCCATTTCTTCTAGATTTTCTAGTTTATTTACGTAGAGGTGTTTATAGTATTCTCTGATGGTAGTTTGTATTTCTGTGGGGTCGGTGGTGAGATCCCCTTTATCATTTTTAATTGCGTCTATTTGATTCTTCTCTCTTTTCTTCTTTATTAATCTTGCTAGTGGTCTGTCAATTTTGTTGATCTTTTCAAAAAACCAACTCCTAGATTCACTGATTTTTTGGAGAGTTTTTGTGTCTCTACCTCCTTCAGTTCTGCTCTGATCTTAGTTATTTCTTGCCTTCTGCTAGCTTTTGAATGTGTTTGCTCTTGCTTCTCTAGTTCTTTTAATTGTGATGTTAGAGTGTCAATTTTAGGTCTTTCCTGCTTTCTCTTGTGGGCATTTAGTGCTATAAATTTCCCTCTACACACAGCTTTAAATGTGTCCCAGAGATTCTGGTATGTTGTATCTTTGTTCTCATTGGTTTCAAAGAACATCTTTATTTCTGCCTTCATTTCGTTATGTACCCAGTAGTCATTCAGGAGCAGGTTGTTCAGTTTCCATGTAGTTGAGCGGTTTGGATTGAGTTTCTTAGTCCTGAGTTCTAGTTTGATGGCACTGTGGTGTGAGAGATAGTTTGTTATAATTTCTGTTCTTGTACATTTGCTGAGGAGTGCTTTGCTTCCAATTATGTGGTCAACTTTGGAATAAGTGCGATGTGGTGCTGAGAAGAATGTATATTCTGTTGATTTGGGGTGGAGAGTTCTATAGATGTCTATTAGGTCCACTGGCTGCAGAGATGAGTTCAATTCCTGGATATCCTTGTTAACTTTCTGTCTCGTTGATCTGTCTAATGTTGACAGTGGAGTGTTGAAGTCTCCCATTATTATTGTATGGGACTCTAAGTCTCTTTGTAAGTCTTTATGAATCTGGGTGCTCCTGTATTGGGTGCATATATATTTAGGATAGTTAGCTCTTCCTGTTGAATTGATCCCTTTACCATTATGTAATGGCCTTCTTTGTCTCTTTTGATCTTTGATGGTTTAAAGTCTGTTTTATCAGAGACTAGGATTGCAACCCCTGCTTTTTTTTGTTCTCCATTTGCTGAGTAGATCTTCCTCCATTCCTTTATTTTGAGCCTATGTATGTCTCTGCATGTGAGATGGGTCTCCTGAATACAGCAGACTGATGGGTCTTGACTCTTTATCCAGTTTGCCAGTCTGTGTCTTTTAATTGGATCATTTAGTCCATTTACATTTACGGTTAATATTGTTATGTCTGAACTTGATCCTGCCATTATGATATTAACTGGTTATTTTGCTTGTTAGTTGATGCAGTTTCTTCCTAGCCTCGATGGTCTTTACATTTTGGCATGTTTTTGCAATGGCTGGTACCGGTTGTTCCTTTCCATGTTTAGTGCTTCTTTCAAGGTCTCTTGTAAGGCAGGCCTGGTGGTGACAAAATCTCTAAGCATTTGCTTATCTGTGAAGGATTTTATTTCTCCTTCACTTATGAAACTTAGTTTGGCTGGATATGAAATTCTGGGTTTAAAATTCTTTTTTTAAGAATGTTGAATATTGGTCCCCACTCTCTTCTGGCTTGTAGAGTTTCTGCTGAGAGATCTGCTGTTAGTCTGATGGGCTTCCCTTTGTGGGTAACCCAACCTTTCTCTCTGGCTGCTCTTAAGATTTTTTCCTTCATTTCAACTTTGGTGAATCTGGCAATTATGTGTCTTGGAGTTGCTCTTCTCGAGGAGTATCTTTGTGGCATTCTCTGTATTTCCTGAATTTGAATGTTGGCCTGCCCTACTAGGTTGGGGAAGTTCTCCTGGATGATATCCTGAAGAGTGTTTTCCAACTTGGTCCCATTTTCCCCCTCATTTTCAGGCACCCCAATCAGACGTAGATTTGGTCTTTTTACATAATCCCATACTTCCTGCAGGCTTTGTTCATTTCTTTTTCTTCTTTTTTCTTTTGGTTTCTCTTCTCACTTCATTTCATTCATTTGATCCTCAATCGCTGATACTCTTTCTTCCAGTTGATCAAGTCAGTTACTGAAGTTTGTGCATTTGTCACTTATTTCTCGTGTCATGGTTTTCATCTCTGTCATTTCTTTTACGACCTTCTCTGCATTAATTACTCTAGCCATCAATTCTTCCACTCTTTTTTCAAGATTTTTAGTTTCTTTGCGCTGGGTACGTAATTCCTCCTTTAGCTCTGAAAAGTTTGATGGACTGAAGCCTTCTTCTCTCATCTCGTCAAAGTCATTCTCCATCCAGCTTTGATCTGTTGCTGGCGATGAGCTGTGCTCCTTTGCAGGGGGAGATGCGCTCTTATTTTTTGAATGTCCAGCTTTTCTGCCCTGCTTTTTCCCCATCTTTGTGGTTTTATCTGCCTGTGGTCTTTGATGATGGTGACGTACTGATGGGGTTTTGGTGTAGGTGTCTTTCCTGTTTGATATTTTTCCTTCTAACAGTCAGGACCCTCAGCTGTAGGTCTGTTGGAGATTGTCTGAGGTCCACTGCAGACCCTGTTTGCCTGGGTATCAGCAGCAGAGGCTGCAGAAGATAGAATATTGCTGAACAGCGAGTGTACCTGTCTGATTCTTACTTTGGAAGCTTCCTCTCAGGGGTGTACTCCACCCTGTGAGGTGAGCGGTGTTAGACTGCCCCTAGTGGGGGATGTCTCCCAGTTAGGCTACTCAGGGGTCAGGGACCCACTTGAGCAGGCAGTCTGTCCCTTCTCAGATCTCAACCTCCGAGTTGGGAGATCCACTGCTCTCTTCAATGCTGTCAGACAGAGTCGTTTGCGTCTGCAGAGGTTTCTGCTGCTTTTGTTGTTGTTGTTGTTGTTGTTGTTTTTTAGCTGTGCCCCATCCCCAGAGGTAGAGTCTACAGAGACAGGCAGGTTTCCTTGAGCTGCTGTGAGCTCCCCCAGTTCGAGCTTCCCAGCAGCTTTGTTTACCTACTTAAGCCTCAGCAATGGCAGGCGCCCCTCCCCCAGCCTCACTGCTGCCTTGCAGTTAGATTGCAGACTGCTGTGCTAGCAACGAGGGAGGCTCCGTGGGTGTGGGACCCTCCTGGCCAGGTGTGGGGTATAATCTCCTGGTGTGCCTGTTTGCTTAAAGTGCAGTATTGGGGTGGGAGTTAGCCGATTTTCCAAGTGTTGTGTGTCTCAGTTCCCCTGGCTAGGAAAAGGGATTCCCTTCCTCCTTGCACTTCCCAGGTGAGGCGATGCCTCACCCTGCTTCAGCTCTCGCTGGTCAGGCTGCAGCAGCTGACCAGCACCAATTGTCTGGCACTCCCTAGTGAGATGACCCCAGTACCTCAGTTGAAAATGCAGAAATCACCAGTCTTCTGTGTCGCTCGCGCTGGGAGTTGGAGACTGGAGCTGTTCCTATTCGACCATCTTGCTCTGCCCCCAGATGTAATTGTTATAATTATTTAAACCTCAATTTAGCATTAACTAGCCTTTCAATGTAAACACTTACACATTATGATGACTAGAAACAGCATGCTCTCTGGTCATCTGTCCAGATAGATCTTGAGAGGATACATCGATATTTTGCTCAAGTAGAAGGCTGGCTGTACTTGCTGATCCACAAAGTACAGCAAGTATGAGAGTGGTTCTAAAATGACAGAGATAGTTTCTCTCTTAGGAACTGTAATAAAGTTATTTTAAAATCTAATTTGTTATGCTTTACCAATTTAAAATCTTCCTTATCCCATGCAGAATCAAACATTTACATGTGCTAAAAGACATAAGCATCTTGGGTGCTCCAGTGCTCATCCTTGTAAAATACCACCAAGGTTAAAAGGAAGGGACAAAAAGGAAACCTCTTATCTCAGTGGGGTATTGCATAGTAGAAGCTACTAATTTAATATCCTTTGATAGGCAAGAAACAATGCTAGGGCCACTTGTCTGAAGTGGACAAAGATTTAAGTGAAGATTTTGTCAAAGCTTCCCTAGGCTGATATGCTGTAATAGAAAATCAGCTAGGGGGTAAGATAAATAAGGGCTCTCTGCATGCTGAAAGCAGTTAATATTAATAAAAATGGTAAGACAAGTCATAGGAATTTCAGTTAATAATGCCAACAAGCAGGAATTAATGCCATATATATGAATTAAATGCCATATATATCTTTCTTACTTATGCACAGCAAACTTTGAAGGATATATTCTCCTACTTTTCATGTATGACAACATATTGGGCGGTAAACAACACTCCCAAGGTCACACATGTAGGAAGTCAGAAAGTTAGGAATTAAACCCAGTCTTGTGTGAATCCAAAGCCTAGCTCTTTTCTCTTTATCACCCACCTACGGCTTGCCTTCATGAAAGGAAAAGTGTATCCACTTAAAACTATCTTCACTCCCTCTCTCCATACCAATGAAAAATAAAAACATCAAAAGACACTGGAAATAAAAAGGGAAAAAGCTGTTGAACCCACAATATGTGGGAATAGCAATTAATTGTCATGTAGGGATAAGCTAGCTTAATATTCTTCAAAGAGTGCAACTTAAAGCAGAGTCTTTAAAAAGACAAAAGGATTTTCAACTCCTATCTATGTTTAATACAGCATATGTAGTGTAAAAGCATGTAAGACAGAGGTTAAAAACTACTAGAAAGGGTTAAGACGTTTAATTACTCAGTCATAAACTGAAAGTTAAAGTTCACACATCATAAAATTAATATGAAATCCCTTTAGCTAACATAAGATCATGTAACCAAAATGTCATAAAACAAATAACATCAGTCAATATAATAAGAGAAGATGAATACTACTAAAAATTTTCATTATATTGTCCAGTCCAAATAATTACTTTTCTACTTAACTGATTTGTGTTGATACTGATCAAGATATCCCAATAAGTATAATTTAATCTTGCTAATTTATTATTTATGGCTTCAGTGACTGCTATCAATCGATAACAACACAAACATTAAAAGAAATAACTATACCTTCCATATCTATCAAGTGCATTTAAATTAGCTTTTTTCTTGATTAAAAATTTTACCACTTGCTGTTTTTGTCCATGTATGCCAAGGAAAAGTGATGTGAGGCCACACTGTAAAACAATAAAAAACAAAAACAGTATGTAATTCAAAAAAAAATATGCATTTCTCAACTGAAGTGGAAGCTTTATATAAGATCCCATGGACTTACACTCACAGAAAGTAAATAAAATATAGTTGTTTCCTTCTCACTCTTCTGTGCTTTGCCACATGCTGCTTCTTCCCTTGGAAACACCCCTTCTCTGCCTCACCACGTCAACTCTGATCATCTCAAAAACTCACTTTCAACATTTACTGCTTCCAAGACTCTTTGCTTCTAACTAAGCATTTGACATGGTACTTTTGGATGATAATTTTTTTTCCATTTAAGCAAAGAGCTTCTTGAGGCCAGGGGCTATATCTTTTATCTCTATATTATCCAACCCTAAGACAAAATTGTTGTGTATAAAGCAAGAATTTGCATGTAAAATGTTTCTTTGGCTTCATATATTTTACCAAAAGTTCAAGCTCCAACGTGAAATAAAAATTGCTATTAATACTCATACTGTGCGTTTCAAGAATTTTTCCAACATTTATTCATTTAAAATCTATTTGTATTTAATTTTTAACTCCATGGTTTTTAGTGTTTAAACCTGCCATCCTGATTTTGCCAAAGCTCTACAAACTTAAGAGACATACTGGATAGTCCATAACACAGCTTCAGTTGACAAACAAGGTTTAGAATTTTCTACAATTCTGATTGAGAAAACTCTGCTCTTAACAACGACTTATTGACTCAAGCACTTGAATGATAACAATGAGATACAAAATCCTGAGAGGACCATCCTCTACTTATGGAAAGACTACTCATTGAAAATTTCTAAAGACCTTCTGAATGGCAGTGAATAACTGATGGTAGAAAGGAAAAGGTATTATTCTGTAAGCTGATAGATAATGCCAATAATATTCATTTTAATGTCTCAACCACAGAGATAAGACAGACTAGGCCAGACATGGTGGCTCACACCTGTACTCCTAGCATTTTGGGAGGCTGAGGTGGGTGATTCCATTGAGACCAGGAGTTCAAGACCAGCCTGAGAAACATGGCAAAAATCTCATCTCTACTAAAAAATGAAATAAAATAAAACAAAACAAAAACTGAGATTGGAAGACCACCTGAGCTTGGGGAGGTCAAGGCTGTAGTGAGCTGTGATCATACCACTGCACTCCAGCCTGGGGAACAGAGTGAGATTCCATCTCAAAAGCAAAAAAAAAAAAAAAAAAAGTTAGATTACTGTTATTGGAAAGGAAAGATTTACAGGAATTAGCAAATATTTAACTCCAACTCTTCTAGAAATATCTTAAGTGTCTGAGATATAAGAATTTACATATTACACTTCTGTATTCAGTGGTTATTAAGCAGGAGTGTATCCAGATTTTGAGAAATTTGTTTTTGTTTTTGTTGTTGTTGTTGTTTTTATTGTGAGAGACCGGGTCTCATTGTGATGACCAGGCTAGACTCGAACTCCTGAGCTCAAGCAATCCTCCCACCTCAGCCTTCCTAGCAGCTGGCACTGCAGTCATGCACTACCATGCCTGGCTTCAAGGAAACATTTTTAAACATACATATCCAGGCTTTATTAGGCTTACTCTATCGAATTCTTCAGGGGAAAACCTAGGCTTGCAGATTATTTAAAAACTTTCCTGAGGTAACTGGAATGCACAACTGTAGCTGGAAGCTAGTGCAATAGACAATACTTCAGTCTCATCTCTCATCCACATAACTGATTCCCTTTATCATTCGAAGGTTTGGCCAAAAAGAGGAAATAGTAGGAGAGGGACTCATTTGCTGACAACACCACGTAATTTTCCCCAGTAAGAGTAGTACAAGGTCTAGTAAACTCAAAATCCAACCTGATCTTTTTACTTATAAACCCCTTATCTCCCACCTTCCCATCAAGACATTCTAAAGTTGAAAGCAGAGTTGAGACTCTAATTGGCCATTTCTACCAGAATAGGATAATAAATCGGTTAATTACCTTTTATTCCTTCTGTTCAAGGGTTTTCCCACTACATTAGCAACTATTCACTGCTAATCTGGTTTCTCAGAGGCCTCCTAAAATTGATCTCTAGGCAGTTTACAACCCATTAACTCCCTCTCCCAAACTGAAAACTGTCTTTCTCTAAAATTGAAAAGAACCTTATTTCACCATACAAAGGAAACAAGTCAATGAACAACACACACACACACACACACACACACACACACACACACGCACGCACCTCTTGATGATCTTTTCCATCCATTACCTAATTTCCAAATTGGCCCTGATATTTCTGATTGCTCTCTTTTTCCCTTTCCACTTCTGCCTCATGAGCAATGAGAAATATCTTAAGCCTTGCTACTGAGAGATACATCACCTCATATCTATTACTATTTTACTTAGGAACTTTCCAAAGCAGCAGGATTATTATTCACTGAAATATGTTTACGTTTTCTTGGAGTTTTAATGTAAAACCTATTTCCACAGCAAATTTTGTCATTTTACATTCATTAGGGAAAAAACCTGGCAGGGAAAAATTTAAGAAAAAAAAAAAAGTATTACCTTTTACAAATTCAGTGTTTTTTAGAAAAGTATTAACCACAGGTGCGTTAAAAAACTGTACTCTCTAATGCTTCTTTAAAAGTAACAATATTTAAAATAAAGTCTTAGATAATTAAGTCATTTCAAAATATTTTCTTGGTGGAACTTCCAAATATGGAAAACTGGCCCTTACACAGGTTAATGTTAAAACGAATGCATTTCAGTATTTTGAAGATGAAATTGGTAGATCTATACCTTGTTTTTTGTTTCTGTATCAGCACCGTATAAGAGCAGTGCTTTGGCCATTAATCTATTTTCATTGTAGATAGCGTAGTGTAGAGCAGTATTTCCACACACATCTGAAATATCTGGATCAGTGCCATATTCTAGCAACATTAATGCACATTCATCTTCCTGGCATTGTACGGCCTGTCAGTATTAGACCAAAAACAAATTATAAGTCCTCAGAATTCAAAATAACATTTCACTCAGCTTTCACTAACTAGTTATATTTAAATGAGAAAACTCATGTTTATGTTATCTATTGAAATCAAACCCATCTCACGCTGATATAGTTGACTTCTGCATACCTTGATCAGAGCTGTCCTCTTTTTGTTGTCAAGGTCGTTACGTTGACATCATCCGTCCAGCAGGAGTTTTACTACTTCTGAATTTCCATTGGCAAAGGCCAGATGTAGAGCAGTCCTATGAGAGTGAGAAGACTTTTTAGGAAATCGTAGTACACTAGCTACAGCCATATCAATGATTCATGTAATTGCAAACACTGAATAGCCTGCTATTACTGTGCCTTCAAAACAAACTTAATTTTCCTTTGAAGGAAGCACACTACTTACTACCTCTCATGACTCACTGTATTAATGAAAGAGCAGCTATTTGAATAGAAAGAGCAGAGCCCTTGGATGACATTCAGCTTGGGCTGGAACCCTTCTTGAAGGTCTGTCACTTCCCACCTGTTGCTTAGCCTTTTTGGGTATCAATTTCCACATCAACAAAATGGGAAAGAAAATAGTGGATTTCTCAGAGGAAACCACTGCAATGCTTAAATAAGACTCCACACGAAAGATATAGAATAGTTCCTAACACAAATAACAGCTCAATAATTGTAAGGTATTATCATTTTTACTAATACCACTAAAGACAACATTTGAATAAAGTGACATGATACAATTATACCTACACTTTTAGGTATGTTTTAAAGATTACAGGTAACATTGTAATTTGGTATTCTTAGATGATCATTGTCTCCATGTTTTACCAATTCTTACACTGAAATACCACTTATAATTCATGATTTACTATAACCATAACTGGCAGCATTTAAGTAATTCTCTTATTGAGACGTAAAATGATGGGGCATCATACAGTCCCTGGTGCCTTACATTAAGTAGAATATGTTATAATGTATCAGTCCTGGGGCAGTTCCAGTCAGATGACTAGCATTTAGATAAATTTTAGTTCTTAAAAGAACTACGGAATAATAGGGCTGAGGTGAAAACAAAAACAAAATTCCTAAAATAATTTATTTCTTACTTTGGTTTTCAAAACTTTAAGCCAAAGAAAACTTGAAATTCAAATGAATAGCATGAGGTCATTTTTTTCAATACTTAGATTTATACAATGTATGTACATCACATATTTGCAATCATTCATATTAGGATTTAAGACTGTTATAAATTTTCTCTTTTTAAAATGGATTTATGAAACTATTTGTGGAGCTTTTTTCAACTTTCACATTCAGGAGTACAGGTGCAGGATGTGCAGATTTGTTACATATGTAAACGTGTGCCAAGGGGGTTGGATATACAGATTATTTCATTACCCAGGTGTTAAACCCAGTACCCATTAGTTCTATTTCCTGCTTCTTTCCCTCCTCCCACCTTCCACACTCTGATAGGCCCCAGTGTATGTTGGTTCCCTCTAGGTGTCTGTGCATTCCCATCCTTTAGTTCCCACCTATATGTGAGACCATGCGGTATTTGGTTTTCTGTTCCTATGTAAGTTTGCTAAGGATAATGGCCTTCAACACCATCCATGTCCCTGCAAAGGAATGCTCTCGTTCTTTCTTTTATGCCTGAATAGTATTCCATGCTGTTTATGTACCACATTTTAGTTCTTAAAAGTACTAAAACAGTCTGTACCCATTTTCAAAAGGGCAGTTAAGGGTTATCTTTTACTATGTTCTACCTTCAGAAATGCTTTTGTTTGAAAGGAGGGAGGAAAAGCTTCAATTGAGATTAAGTCCTAATGCCCCAATTTTAAATCTCTCAGCTTGCTCAGGCCCAGCAGGTAAACATGAAGTTTTCAAAGATGGAAGGATCCTGAGAGATGGTAGAATGTGCCTGCTGCATAATAAGTGTCTGGCTTATGTTTGATGACTAAACAGATTGAAAGAATGGATAAACACAGCTTAGGACTTCAATATTTTTAAAGAAAACTCCTGTTGAGTAGAGCAATACATTTGCAATAGTAATGATCATTTATATTTGCTATTTAGTTTTCATAAATATATAACTAAACTAAAATAATAAATCCACACTTTTTACACATGTTAATCTATATATAACGAAAAGATAATTATATAATAAAATGTATATACAATAAAATCTACAGGAAGAGGTAAACAGATTCCCTCTACTTCTGAAGAGGGTAAAAATTCACAGAAGATAGCCATCCACAGGAATAAAAATAAATAATAGAATGTGAGAAATTATTTGTATCTATGCAAGCAGCATATTCCTTCTCTTCCCAAAGATTCATTCCATTACTATTGAAACTTAACTAAAACTTTTCAGACATTCATTGCAGAAATCACAGATAAGAGAAAGGGAAAAACTTCACTTGCAAATCCCCAGAAATAAGTTTGATTATATTTTCTACATATTCTCAGCTAACACAAGGGCAGACTCTGTTTGTGTATATGTGTAACAAAATGATTTTTTTTCTCACTTGATATAGCAAACTACATTTTTGCATGCCAACATATCTCTGTGTCTACTGACACCCTCAATGGTTACACATTATTCCATCTTATTCATGCACTGAAATTTGTTCATAAAATCTTTATATGAGTTCTTCTCAATACACTGCTATTTTAAGCAATACTAAGAAAAACGGATGTGTCCGTTTCATACAGATATTTCAGTATATGGGAATTGATGGGTAAAAGGCACACATATTTTTAAAATATGATTCTTACCACCAAATTGTCTATTTGAAAAGTTGCAGCAACTTAAACTTTCAACAACAGTGTAAGTACCACTGTTCTTTACCCTCACAAACTTTGTGGATAGAAAACAATATTTCACTCCGTTTTTACTTATTTGTTTTATTTTTTTGAGATGGAATCTGACTCTATCACCGAGGCTGGAATGCATTGGCTCAATCTTGGCTCACTGCAACCTCTGCCTCCCTGGTTCAAGCAATTCTCCACCCTTGGCCTCCTGAGTAGCGGAGATTACAGGTGCATGCCACCATGTCTGGCTAATTCTTTGTATTTTTAGTAGAGACATGTTTTCATCATGATGGCCAGGCTAGTCTCAAACTCCTGATCTTGTGATCCACCTGCCTTGGCCTCCCAAAATGCTGGCATTACAGATGTAAGCCACCACAGCCAGCCTTTCATTTCTCTTCTAACTTAAATAGAAAACAGTATTTCATTCATCTTCTAACTTAAATTTCTTCTCTTACCAGGAACACTACGTTTTCCTATATGCACAGGTCACTGGTACATATGCAAAAAAGTACCTTGCCCAAGTTTAAATTGAGCTTATTTTATTATATTTGCATATTTAGGCTGGGTTCAGTGGCTCAGGCCTCTAATCTCAGCACTTTGGGAGGCCAAGGTGGGTGGATCACAAGGACAGGAATTCAAGACCAGCCTGGCCAAGATGGTGAAATGCTGTCTCTATTAAAAATACAAAAAATTAGCCAGGTGTGGTGGTGGGCGCCTGTAATCCCAGCTACTCTGTAGGCTGAGGTAGAGAACTGCTTGAACCTAAGAGGCAGAAGTTGTAGTGGGCCGACATTGTGCCACTGTACTCCAGCCTGGACAACAGAGTGAGACTCTGTCTCAGAAAAATAAATAAATAAATAAATATTTGCATATATAAATAGGCATTTGTGTTTTCCTCTGGTACTTTTCTCCTTTTGTATATTTAAAATTTTTAATCAATACTCCAGGAACTTATTTTTGGGACATAAAAATCTAGCTGGTTTTCTTCAAACAGCATGAATTATTCAGCATTGATGAATAATTCATCTTGTTTAACAATATGAACCATCACCACTATCAAGTGATAAATTCTTACATGTATTTGGGTACTTCTGGATTTCCTATTCTGTTCTATTTATTGATGTCTTTTCAGCTGTTAGTGAACAATTTGTAGAAATAGCACATGCACATTTTGACGTCTGAAAAAGCAAGTCTTTTTCCATTCTGTTGCACAAAATTAATTTATCACAATAATAAAATGCAGCATGTGCAATTTAAAAACGCTAAAACTTTGCTATTTTTATTTGGCTTACATAAAAGTGATAAACACAGAAAAAGCTCACATGTCCAGAAAAACGAATCTTCCTATTCAAGGACATGAACCATACTTCCCATTTCAGTTTCCTTTTACAGTTCCTCAGTAAAGAACGTATTTACGTAAGGTACAGCAACATAAAACCCATGTTGGATTTTATTTGAAAAATATTTAGCCCAGAAGTTGATACATTATGGGACTTAGTTCTAAATATACACCTTTCTATAATGTATAGGACATTGTTTTAAAATGTGTACATTAAAAATAATCTGTTGCATTGACTTAATTTTGTGAGTTAAATCACTTTAAAACAGTATATTAGTGTTCTATAAGAGAAATTATAATTGGATTGGAAATCAGCTAAAGTTTTGTTTTTGTGTTGCTGTTCATAAAGGGCCTGTGCCCTGTCCTCTCTGAGGTTTCCACACCCAGGGAAGTGTGAGGTCTGTGGAGGCGAGAAAGCCAGTCTCCCCATTCTCCTACCAGGAGGGTATGTCTCCATCATCCCTTCACATCCTGGCCTTCTCCCAGCCCAGGCCCAGTTACCTCTTTTTCTTGTCCCTCTTGTTCACGTCACTGCCCTTGAGCATGATGATATCCTTTCTGGGGACTTTACCCCATCAGGCAGCTCTGTGTAGCTTGTCCAGATCTTCTTGACGGATGTTGTACCTGTGCTCCATGAAGGTGCTGTAATGGTAGTCTTCCCAAGTGCCCACGTCGCTCTTGCCGCTCCCGCTGTAGCAGGGGAAGCAGTGGCAGCACCACTTGCCCATCTTGTTCCTGAGACCAAATGGCTTCTTCATAGAGGAGGCAGCAGGCATTGAACAAACCTCCGCCACCATCTGCTTTTAACAGCCAGGGGAGGCTGGTGGCAGCGAGCAGATCACGTCTACCAACCATTTTCAACAACTAGCAGGAAACTCTGGGTTTCCAATCTGCTCTAAGAGAAAGGTCAATCCCAATCAAAACCTGCCAACCTCAGCTGGGGAGCCCAGTCCACCCCACCCAGGGAAAACCCACACCCACCCAGAGAGACCCTATGCCCACCTCAGAAAAGACCAAGCCCCCGACCCCCAAGGAAACACCCAGCCCAGTCAAGGGAATGCCAAACCCAGCAAAGAAAACATCAAGCCCAGCAAAGGAATGCAAGGGAGGAAATGCCAATCCAAGCAAGAAACTCCAGGCAAAGCGACTAAGGCCAAGCCAATCTACCAACGCCAAGCCAAGCTAGGAAGGCAAAGCCAAGCCTAGCCCAGGACTCTAGTAGTGGTGCTATTGTGGGTGAACGCTGCTGCAGCTCAGAGCTCGGGATGGCAGAGCTGGATGCAAATGGCCTCAAAATCGCTGAGCACAAGACGCCCAAGGAGCCTAGGGCCTGCCTGAGGCACCTTCGACACCTGCTCCTCCTTGGTCCACACCCTGAACACAGGACAATCAGCGACTGGGCTCTCAGGGCCACAGAATCGGGGCTGGGCGGCCAGCTCCTGCTCTGGTGACCCCTGCCTGGTGCTCAAGCCAGGGTCAACAGCTGTGGGGCTTCTGGCCCGGGGTGCTTCGCTTCACTGGCATGCAGTAGGGTTGAGGTGCAGGCCGCTGTCTCCAGCCCTACCAGAGGAGTTCTGAAGGAGCACGTACCACCGATGGGGAGATGCAAGAAAGCAACCCCCATGTGCACATCCTGGGAACAGGACACTGCCAGCACCAGCGAGCCAGACCAGTACCTCCTGGCAGCCTCTGAGCTGGACCCGGGCACGGGCACCTCGATCCTCCTGCTGGGACCCTCCAGCTGTGCAGGCTTATGCAGCCAGGCTCCAGGCTGCTTCACCCATATGGCAGGTGCTTTGATGTGGAGGAAAAATGAATTCTGGCTGGTCGCGGAGGCTGACGCCTGTAATCCTAGCACTTTGGGAAGCTGAGGCGGGCAGATCACGAGGTAAGGAGATCAAGACCTTGCGAGGCTGAGGCAGGAGAATGGTGTGAACCCAGGAGGCAGAGCTTGCAGTGAGCTGAAATCGTACCACCGCACTCCAGCCTGGGCGACAGAGCAAGACTCCATCTCAAAAAAAAAAAAAAAAAAGAAAAGAAAAGAAAAAGAAAAAGAAAGGAGAGAGAGAGAGAGAGAGAGAGACAGGAAGAGGAAGAAGAAGAGAGATGAATTCTAAGCCCGGGACACCAACCTGCTCTTGCCAACAAAAACAGAGGGGAAGACAATTACAAATGCAAAAAAAAAAAAAAAAAAAAAAAAGGTTTTTATTCCAGTGGAATGAATACCTAGGTGTGCAGTCACTGGAGTAAATTTCACTGGGGCATGCTGTGTAATTCTTTGTGTACATTGCTGAGTTCTACTGCTAATGTTGTTAAGAATTAGTGTATCTATATTCGAGAGAATTACCAGAATATAGTTTACTTTTTTGTACTGTCTATTTTGATATCAGAGTAATGTTAGCTTCAGAAAAAATGAATTGTGAAAGATTCTCTATGTTTAGAAAAGATTGTATGTATTGGTGTCAATTCTTTAAGTAGTAGGTAAAATTCTTCAGTAAAACCATTTTGTCCTGGAGCTTTCTCCTTCAGCAGTCTTTAAAACTAGAAATTAAACGTCCTTAAGTTTTAAGGCTATTAAATTATCTATTTTAGATTGGATGAATTTTGTGGTAGTTTCTGTTTTTCATGAAATTGGCCCATTTGCTCCAAGTTGTCAAATGTATGTGAGTGGAGTTGTTCATGACATTCCTTTCTTATCATTTTCACATCTTCAAGGTCTGTAAGGATAGCCCATTTCATTCATGAAATTGGTAATTTATGACATCCCTTTTTTCTTTGTCATTATTAGAAAAGATTTGTCAATTTTATTGATATTTTCAAAGAACCAACTTTATTTCTTTGCTTTTCTTTGTTGTTTTCTTTTGGCTGTTTCATTTATTTCCTGCTCTTGTCCTTATTATATTCTTTCTTATGTTTGTTTTGGCTTTATTTTGCTACTATGTTCTACTTTCTTGATAACTTGAATTTTTATTTAAGAAATTTCTACTTTTCTATTATACACATTTAGTGAAATACCTTTTCCTCTCAGCACTGATATTAACTATGTTAAGTCAAGTTTGATATGTTGTATTTTTATTTTTATTCAGTTTAATATATTTAATTGTTTCCCTTGAGACGTTCTCCTTAGAAGTGTACTTGCTGTTTAGCACTATTGACAATAACAAAGACATGGAGTCAACTGAAATGTCCATCAGTGATAGACTGGATGAAGAAACTGTGGTACCCATACAACATGGAATACTTTGTAGTCATAAAAAGGAATGAGACCACGTCCATTGCAGAGACATGGATAGAACAGGAAGCCATTATCCTCAGGAAACTAATTCAGAAACAGAAAGCCAAACATTGAATCTTCTCACTTGTAAGTAGGAGCTGAACAATGAGAACACATGGACACAGGGAAGGAAACAACACACACTGGGGCCTGTAGATGGAGGAGGGAGAGGGAGAGCATCAGGAAAAATAGCTAATGCATGCTCGGCTTAATACCGAGGTGATGGGTTGATAGGTACAGCAAACCACCATGACACAAATTTACCTATGTAAAAAAACTGCACATCCTGTGCGTGTACCCCAGAACTTAAAGTAAATAAAAATGTAAAAAAAAAAAAAAGAACTAAAAAAGTGTGCTCTTTATGTTTTGAGTACTTAAGATTTTGCTGTTATCTCTTTTATTTATAACATGATGCCATTTTGGCTGGAGGATACATTCTACATGATTTCAGTTCTCTTAAAATTCTTGATGTTTGTTAAACTCCAGGATACATTCAATCTTGGTTTATGTTCTTTGGGTACGTAAATGTTTTGCTGTATTCTGCTGCTAGGGGGTGGAGAACTTTTTTTTTTTTTTTTTTTTTAAGGCAGATTCCTGCTCTTTTGTCCAGGCTGGAGTGCAATGGCGTGATCATGGCTCACTGCAACCTTTGCCTCCCAGGTTCAAGGGATTCTCCTGCCTCAACTTCCCGAGTTGCTGGGATTACAGGCACCCACCACCACACCTGGCTAATCCTAGTATTTTTCGTAGAGACAGGGTTTTGCCATGTGGGCCAGGTTGATCAACTCCTGACCCCAGGTGATCCACCCGCGTTGGCCTCCCAAAGTGCTGGGACTACAGACGTGAGTCACCACGCCCAGCCGGCAGTGGAGTACTTTATAAATGCCAGTGAGATCCTGTTGATTGATGGAGTTGTTGAGTTTTTTTTTTTTTTAACATTGATAGTATTTAGGTCTAGTTTTTCTACCAATTATTGAAAGATGCTTGTTGAAAGCTCCAAGTATAATTGTTGATTTGTGTATTTATTCTTTCAGTTCTATCAGATTTTGCTTCACATACTTTGTAGCTCTGTTATTGATTGTATATACAATTAAGATTGCCAAGTCTTCTTCATGAACTCTTTTTTTTCTGATGTGATGCCCTTCTCTGTCTCTCCCAATTTTCTTTGCTCTGAAATTAGTTTTAGCTGATATTGAGATAACACTCCTGCCGTCCTTTGATTAATGTTTGCATAAGATAACATATCACCTTTCCTCCTTTTACTTTCAACCGATCTACATTGTTATTATTATTGTGTGCTAGCATAGACTCTCATTTCTTCATCTTCTTATGAGTTTTAAAGAAAACTCCTAAGACGGGTTATAAATAGCAAAACAGACCAAATGGCAATAACCACCAACCCTCTAAATCTTGTCATATGATATTCCTGTATATCATACTTGCACCTTCTCTGTTCAATGATTGTGACACTTCAAAGAATTTGGCAGGTTCAGCACAGTTTCTTATATACATAACTAATTGACCAACCTTTCTTAAGTTTCCAGTGAAGTCTTAGCTCTATTTATGAAACATGTATTTTGGATAGCAAACTAAAATTTATTTTTTTTACTAAACTCCATATCAATTCCTCTCTAACAACCACTGTAACTCTTTCTTTCCTGCTATCCAAAAGACATAGCCTTGGCTGGCTCTGATTAACATTTGCTTATATATGCTGATAAGTCCACTAAATTATGCAGTTATGACCAAATAATATTAAAAAGCTTAGAATTAATCTGTTTTCAAGACCAAGATTCTATGAAAACTATAGAACATTTACCAATTAACTTGGTATTAGGCACTTCACACATTTCTCATATTCTTATTTAATCCTTGTAATCGCACTAATGATCTTCTGTTGTAGGCATCATCTTCTCTTCTTAACAGCTGAAAAACTCAACATTAAGTAGCTGGAATTAAGCTGGGCTTTTACTGACCCCCTCCTTTGTGCCAGTCTTTGGGAGATCGCACATCTGAATAAAATGTTCACACTTCTGTGAATCCACTCCATATGTAGTGTCCTTCTACTACGGCTTGGTGTCCTATGTTTACTCCTGGGGCTTGCTTTGACCAGTGAAACTTCAGCAGGCATTACATAAGCAAAGACTTAAATGGATTTTGCATAATTAGACTTGATTTGTGCCTCTTTCACTACCATGAGACAAACATATCTCAGCTAGTCTCTTGGTTGCAGGAAGACGAAAGAAAGGTGGTGCAGATCCTCATTAGATAATTTGCCCAATGCAAGTCAGTAAAGAATAGAGCTCCCTCCAGTCAGTAAACTGCAGAAGCACAAGTTCAGTCAAACCCAACTAGGTTCAACATAGATCAACTTGGTCTTAGATGTTTCCAGATACTTGAGCTGAAAGGATAAATGAATATTTGTTTTGAGTTGTGGGGTGGTTTGTGATGCTGCAGTTGATAACCAACACAAAATTGTAAACTCTTTCTCTTGCTTTTTTGCAGATAACGAAATGAATCACAATGTCTGATAGGAGAAGCTTACAGAAGTGTTGAAGCTTCTTTGCTGTCTGTGCATAAGAAAAGTTCAAAACTAATGTTAAGAGGCAGGAAAAAGTGATTCTAAGTGGCTTGTTAATTTTTCTATCTGAAAATGGTACTTGATGTTCTCTATTAATCTAGGACAAAAGATGAGAACCAAAAGGATAGGACAGAATACTATCTATGATGTACTGTAGTAACACAGCAGTATACTTCTGAGTATATAAATGTCAAGAAGAAGTGTTCTAACTTGCTCCTCTCTGTATGCCCTGCTGGAAGAGGTAAAATGTAACAGGCAAGACTCACTTTTGCAGTTAAAGTAACCATGGACATTGTAAGCATTCCATCGTGGATTGACAAACTATACCCCATAAGCCAAATCTAGCCTGCTGCCACTTTTTATTAAGTTTCACTGAGGAAGTCAGCCATATCTGTCAGTCTATATTGCCTACTGCTGCTTTTGCTCTACATTGGTAGAGGTGACCAGTTGAGAGAGACATTACAGCACATAAAACTTAACATACTTACTATCTGGCTCAGTTTAGAAAATGTTTGCTGACCCTTGCTATAGAGTGTTGTAGGAAGGCATGGCTGGAAGGTGTTAGACTAGAGCAGGAAAGTACAGCTGATCATGTGAGGAAATCATGCAACCATAGTTGTGGCTGTGGTTGTAGTACTGTGATTGTACTTAACAAATGGGAAAAGAGACATGATTTCAGGGAATTCACTGGGGTCCACTGTGAAATTTGAGGTCAATGCTTCTGTCATTCACCTGTTGTAGAAAATTACTGAATTGCTTATCTACTTTAAAAAACCTTATTTTGATGCAGCATCTTTACAACATTAGTGTCATCCCAAAGATTTAACTTGATTTCTAGGTAGAAATTTGAACAAAGAAAAATGGAACACTCTGGAAACGTAGCCAGGCCCAGTTTTTTTTTTGTTTTTGTTTTTTTGTGAGACGGAGATTTATTCTTGTTGCAAAGGCTGGAGTGCAATGGTTTGATCTCGGCTCACCGCATTCTCCACCTTCCAGGTTCAAGAGATTCTCCTGTCTCAGCCTCCCAAGTGGCTAGGATTACAGGCTAGTGTCACCATGCTAGGTTAATTTTGTATTTTTAGTAGAGACGGGGTTTCACCATATTGCCCAGGCTGATCTCGAACTCCTGACTTCAAGATTCACCCACCTCAGCCTTGCAAAGTCCTGGGATTACAAGCGTGAGCCACTGCACCCTTCCCCAAGATGTATTTTCTATAAAACATCATGTGTATGTGTTTAAAAGGTATCAGCCAGATATTGTCCCCAACATATATATGTTTAGATCAAGCACAAAGTGTAGACATAACTACAAGTCAAGTGCTGTCAGAGCATATTTCAGAGCACTCTAAATTGTTTATTTGTTGTGTGCATCCTCCAGCCCTGACAAATCCCCAAGGATCAAATAAATACTACACTCCTCTCCACTTCAAAGTTCCTCTGATTTCTACTGTTCAAATTACGGTAGTGGCTGCTTTCCCCTTCTCTATTTGCTTGTCCTTTGTCTGTTTTCTTTTTTTTTTTCTTTTTTGAGATAGAGTCTGTCTCTGTCACCCAGGGTGGTGTGCAGTGGCGCAATCTTGGCTCACTGCAAACTCCACCTCCCAGATTCACACCAGTCTTCTGTCTCAGCCTCCCGAGTAGCTGGGACTACAAGCGCCCACCACCTCGCCCGGCTAGTTTTTTGTATTTTTTTAGTAGAGACGGGGTTTCACCGTGTTAGCCAGGATGGTCTCGATCTCCTGACCTCGTGATCTGCCCGTCTCAGCCTCCCAAAGTGCTGGGATTACAGGCTTGAGCCACCATGCCCAGACAACACCTTTAGCTTTTTAAAGCACATTTTTCAAAGAAGGAGCTTAACTAAAATTACTATGCTCCATAGAAAGTTGATTTCAATACCACACACAAGTCGCCATGTGTGGCCAAAATGAGCAACACAGACTGTGCCTTCAATTTGTTCTTTCTCTTGGTCAGATGATGGAGAGATGGGGAGAGCTGTAACCACTACCTCGCTTCCAAATCTGGTACAGAAATTTTATTGATATTTGCATTTGATAGTAAATATAAAAATTCAGTTCCATTTTCTGATTAAGGAAACAATTTATTACAGTAACAAATGAAATATATTTGATTTCATTTCATAATTCATTTTGCACTTGGACCTCTGTTCTTCCTACTCTCTCCAATCCCACATTATATAACTTCCCCACCCACCAAAGCTTTTTAGACATATCTTGACAATGGCCCGCATCTCCCAAACCAATGAAAAATCAACTAATGAACCTGCAATTTAAAATTATTTCAAAATAAGTTCACCACTGATCTTCATAATTTCAAAATCTGTGTATTTAATGTACACATTTTATTATTTACATATGTCTTTACTATATCCCTTTTTTTTATCTATTGATCTAAATTTTAATACATCTTGAGAAAATTTAGCTTCTTCTTTCCAAGGCAAAAGTACTATTTCTCCCTTTCCTTGAATCATTTTTATAGTAAATCCCTTTTCAGGAAGCTCATGTAGAATATGTGTCTATGTGTGTGCATTGGTGGGAGTTGTTGTTGAGTTTTTACGTATGGAGAGTGAAGTGGAGGAGATTATGTTAATTCACTGTGCCATAAACTTGTCCAACCTCAATGTTTGGCCTAAACCAAATCCCTGGTGGTATTTTTTAGTGGCAATCAACCACTTTTATGTTCTTGCTTTTAAACCCATATGGTCAGCAACAGTGGACATCTGTCTCCCACTGAGACCATTTGATAAAGGTCATTTAACAGTTTTTCCTAACAATACCCTTCAGTCAGTCACCATGGGGTTGGTTTCAGATTCCATTCAGTGACTCAGAAACTTGAAAGCTCTATATCCGTAACTAATGCTTTGGAATTTGTCATCCTCAATAGGTAATTATTTCAACAAGTTTCTTTTTGAAAACTAAGTGACTTTTTGGAATTTTAATTAAATACAAAATAAGAATTTTGTATATATTAAATCTACTTTTCATCTCAAGCACATTTTAAGTTGAATATCACTTAAATTTTAATCAACCATGTACCATTTAGAGCACAAGAACAAATACTTTCTAATAAACTATGTAAAAAGTGGTTTTAATTTGATTATTAAGGTAAGTGTAATTTATTATGTATTTGATAATCTTTCTAATCTATTGTCAAAACAACTTACATCTTCAGAGCTGCAAAATGTGCTTCAGTAAGAAAACTTATGTTCTAAAATCCCTTTTCATGCAGTCAGGATACTATAAATTATTGCATAAACACTGTACACTTATTTTCCACTGACTTGAAAACGCCATATTGGTACTTCTGAACTAACATTCATTTTTCATACTGTAAACTGGTTTTCTGTAGCTTGTATGCTGTCATATATTCACAAGGATTCATAAAAGAAATATTTATTCTTATATATTTTTTCATATCTCATAATGTCTTTATTTTGTCTTTATTTTCCTTCAGATTTATGAACTAAGATGTTAATGCCTGAAGCTGAAATGTTTTCCCTCAGCTTTTGTACATGTAAATCTCATTTTATATTACAACTCTTCCTGCTATATTCAAGGTTATTAAAATATGTTCATATTTTTGTAGTTTTGCTAATAACATTTTTGTAAACACTTTCCCTTTGACTAGTTTAATTTGCTTTCATATTTTTTCATAATCATTACCATATCATGAATTTTGAAAACATGGATTAAGAAGAATGGGTTTAATGAAAACAACCAATTTGGTTTCTGAGTATATTTTGCCACTCTTTAGCAAACCATAAAATTGTGATAGAAGATGTCTGTTAGTTGTATGGATGGATTGTTTTAAATGCTGGCTGGGTATATATATGTAATCTTTTATTTTGTTTATTTATTTATTTATTTTTGAGATGAAGACTGGAGTGCAGTGGCGCAATCTCAGCTCACTGCAAGCTCCGCCTCCCAGGTGCACACCATTCTCCTGCCTCAGCCTCCCGAATAGCTGGGACTACAGGTGCCCGCCACCATGCCGGCTATTTTTTTTTATTTTTAGTAGAGACGGGGTTTCACCATGGTAGTCAGGATGGTCTCCATCTCCTGACCTGGTGATCTGCCTGCCTCGGCTTTCCAAAGTGCCAGGATTACAGGCGTGAGCCACTGCACCCGGCCTATATAGAATTTTTAGAATAGCTTTAGATTTCTAGAAAATTGACTGTAACACAGAGTGTTCTCCCATACCCCACACTCAGTTTCCTCTCTCAGTAACTTCTTACACTGGTATGGTAAATTTTTGAAACTAAGAAACCAATATTGCTACATGATATTAATTATAGTCCATACATTGTTTAGATTTCCTTAGTTGTTATCAAATGTTATGAAGCCATTTCGATAGGAGAAAAATTTATGCTATATATGTACAGATTGACCACCTCCAAAGAAAGAGGGGAGGTAAATAATAAGACTCTGATGTTTTGCTATAATTTGGACAATCACAGCTTTAAATCATGGCATTTTCCAAAATTTATCAGCTATGTAATCATAGTCAACTTACTTTGCCTCTTTAAGCCCTACTTCCTTTGTGTAAACGTGAGCAAAACAATAATATGTTTCTCACAGATTGGTGATGAGCATTAAATGAAATGTTGCAGATAAAGTTCTTAGTAAAGTCTAGAACACAGTTAGTTCTCAATAAATGTTGGCCACTTTTGCTATTATTATTAAATTTAAAGGTTGAGGAGCAAGCAGGCTGACAGTATTCAGAATTACTCATAGAATGTTTGCATTGGTTCAGACTGATGAGTATCACAGAGCCAATATTCACATTGTCTCCAGGTACAATTTGCTCTATGAGACACCTGATATAGTAAGTAGCCCATCAGGGATCCAGCAGTAAAAAGTAAATTAGAGAAGGGACGTCCTGCCGCAACTGGTTTGACCTATTGTGGCTGAATGTTTAGGTTTTAGTGAAAATAATAATGATGTTTGATCTTCGAAGTTTTGTTTTACCGTTTCCCAAATAGCTTGCAATTATTGTGGTGTAACCACTTAACATTCTGATGAAACGAGGAAAGAATTCCCTTTTCTAATTGATACTTTGTGAGTGCAACTACTTTGCATTGTGCAGAGAGAAAAAGATATATTCCAGGGATTCGCCAAATCGAAAGTGGATAAACAAGTCTCTAAATTTCCTCCTGTCCTCAGACTTGCACCATAAAGTTTCAGACCGAATAAAAGATTTTTTTTCACTACTTTTCTTTTAGGAAAGGTAAGAGAAAAAAAGAAACAAGTGTTTTGAAGGGTAGAATTTTGTCAATTATATCAGATTGAAAAATACAAATGTGGATTATCTTCAATCCATGAAAGATTTAAGAACAGCTACAGTTCTCAGAATGAGCCAAAAAAAAAAAAAAATGGGTATGCATTGAGGGAGGGAATTAGGAAGGGAATTTATAGCCATTCAGACATTTTCCCAACATTAAGTGTTCACGAATTGTGCATTTGAGAGAAAGGTTTATAAATTAAGAGACTCAGTATCCAGTCCACCCTAGGATAAGTGCTGCAATGTGCCCAAGCATTCCTATTTGAGTATAGCTTTGTGCTTTGCCAATCACAGCAATGGGTGATAGAAGTAAGAGGAGCCTGCATGCAGCACTGTGCTAATGATAATGTTCCCAGTAAGAACAAAAGAGAGGCCACTCACGTCTGTAATCGCAGCACTTTGGGAGGCCAAGACGGGTGGATCACGAGGTCACACCCTGGCTAACACGGTGAAACCACATCTCTACTAAAAATACAAAAAAAAAAAAACCCAAAAAATTATCCAGGCATGGTGGCGGGCGCCTGTAGCCCCAGCTACTCGGAAGGCTGAGGGAGGAGAATGATGTGATCCCAGGGGGCAGAGCTTGCAGTGAGCCGAGATCGCATCACTGCACTCCAGCCTGGGTGACAGAGCGAGACTCCATCTCAAAAAAAAAAAAAAAAAAAAAAGAGGCCATTAAAATCATTGAATGTAATCAAACACTGGGTAGGCTTGTCTGTATTTAGACTTTATAACTCTACATTTACAGCTATAAAAGAAAAAAGACATTATGAAATTTCTGTCATTAAGAAAACTATTTATTACAAATGTGAATTTCTCTAGACTGTAAATTATTTTGAATTAGTTGACTTCATGTAAATTGATTTGTTCCATAACACAGAGTAGACTTCTTGGAAATAGGAACAAGGGTGCATTTGATCAAGATCCACTATTTTCTTATATGTATATCCCTTTTCTGCACTCCCTCAGAATACTATCTTTCACAAAACAACACACATCTCTTCCACCAACTTCTCCCTAGAATACTTCATATTCAATCAATGTCCACAAACGTTAGATACAGAATGCTAAATTACTATTAGGTTGCTGCAAAAGTAGTTGTGATTAATGGCAAAAATCGCAATTATTTTTGCACCAACCTAGTAGTAACATTGAAAAACAGTATTAGTTATTGAACATCAGAAAGATCTTCTGGAACAGTCGTCACCACATATGAGCTGAACTATTATTTGTAGGGCATTGTAGTAAAAATTTTATCAAATTCATAAATTGATGGATATTTTGTTAAGGAATATGAAGAGCCTGTTGTATATATTAGAGTTATACACCATTGGGAGAACAAAACAATAAAACAATATAATAGTAGCAATCACGTGGTAACCTTTCCGTCACACTTACAATTTTCAATGCACTTTTCTATTTATTATTTCCTGTGTGGATGGGGTAATTGAGTGGCCAGGCCATCAGCAGTCGACAGTATCCAGACTAATGCAGTAGTGTTGCATTAATTAAAGGAAGCATCTAGTAATACTGCTCTTTTTGCCAGTCTGACACTGAATCAGGAGTCTAATGCCTGCTCATGTTTTAAGAACCATTTATCACCCATGTCATCTCAAAGCAGCGAGATGTCTGAGCCACACCTCATTTGCATTTCATCAACCACAGGCTCTCTTTTCCTGTCTCACTCTCATGTCTTTGTATTGCAGTTTTAGCTTTTTAAAGCACATTTTTCAAAGAAGGAGCTTAGCTAAAATTATTGTGCTCCATAGAAAGTTGATTTCAATACCACACACAAGTCGCCATGTGTGGCTAAAATGAGTAACACGGACTGTGCCTTCAATTTGTTCTTTCTCTTGGTCAGGTGATGGAGAGATGGGGAGAGCTGTAACCACTCTCTTACCCCCAAAATTGGTACAGAAATTTTATTGATATTTGCATTTGATAGTAAAAATACAAATTCAGTTTCATTTTCTGATTAAGGAAACAATTTATTACAGTAACAAATGAAATATATTTGATTTCATTTCATAATTCATTTTGCACTTGGCCCTCTGTTCTTCCTACTCTCTCCAATCCCACATTATATAACTTCCCCACCCACCAAAGCTATTTAGACATTCTTGACAATGGCCCACATTTCCCAAAAGAATGGAAAAATCAACTAATGAAGCTGTGCAATTTAAAATTATTTCAAAATAAGTTCAGCACTGATCTTCATAATTTCAAAATCTGTGTAATTAATGTACACATTTTATTTTTTACATATGTCTTTACTATACCCCCCTTTTTATCTATTTATCTAAATTTTAATACATCTTGAGAAAATTTAGTTTTTCTTTTCCAACACAAAAGTACTACTTCTCTCTTTCCTTGAATCATTTTTATAGTAAATTCCTTTCAGGAAGCTTACGTAGAATATGTGTCTATGTGTGTGCACAGATATATACAGATGCCTCCCTTCTATACCCCATTCTGCCATTAGTTGATGTGTATTTCACTTTTGCTTTTCCCTTCCCATTTCACTACTAGTTAAAAATTCTAATCTTGAGTTCTAATTCACACTTAATTTTACTCATGTGTACTTGTACCTGACAAATAATTACGCTACATAAATTCCATCCATTAGAGTTGTGGTGGAATGGACAGAAAACCATTAACATTACTTCAGTGCAGATGGGATTGCAAATGCAGATGACAAGGAGAACATTTTTATTTTTTCTTTATATAAGTTTACCTTATTTATTCTAATACAAGGCTCAAGTATCATTTATAGTGAAACATTACAATATTCTTAAATGTTCACATCCTTAATGTTCTGTAAAGGAAGCATAAACTCATTTGTTGAAACAAATGCAACAATGTATTTCATTCCTCAGATTATTGATCCTGATATAAATAAAACTGTTCAGAACTTGCACAAAGATATTTAAACAAACAAATAAACAAAAACTAGAGAAGAAGTGAAAGAAAAGAATGCTTTTTAAATTACTTAATCATTGTTGATGGACTGAAAACATCCAGCTTACATTTCCTAAATGAAATCTGATATTTTCTTGGAGAGTAGTGAGGAGTGGCAGATAGAAAACAGAGTGTATTTTGAAAAATGTAAAATTTAGAGCAGCTTAATTTAAACAGTCCTTGTGTGTCAAAGAACTATTAAATATAATTTAAATATAATTAAATATAAGAACTATTAAATATAATTTTCATGATTTGAATGTAAGTGAATCTGAACTAGCATATGTCCTAAGTTCCTTTTAAGTTGCACATGGATTTAAAATTTAGGGGGAAGATCACTCGAAAAATATGTTTTTGCTTTTGAAAAATTTCCAAATGTTTAAAACGTACTTTTCAAATCAAACATAGCCATATGCATCCAGGTTTTTGTCATCCTCACTATTGAAGGATAAAAAGAACTAGAATTAAGGCAAAATGGATGGAGAGGTGATACGTATGTTGCAAAATTAAAAATCAGTTTATTCTTTAGAGAATTTGTTAAAAAAATAAATTTAGTCCTTATGGCAATTTAACCCAAAGAATATAACACTTATCCTTAGCGACTTAGGATGGGATCATGGAGGATGTTAATCTGTCACAAAATGATTCTATCACTATTTCCAGAAGTGGAAAAGTGCAGAAATAGAAAATGCATGTGATAATGCTATTTTTTTTTCTAAGTCTTGTTACTATTGGTGGAAAACAATGTTCCAAAGGAAAGAACATTTAGATAAATTATGGCATGAAATATCATTTTCAATCCTTTATGCATAGATACATTGATAATCACTGAACATCTTTGGCATCTGTCTTCCAGATACAGTCACGATTCCTTCACAGTATCTAGAAATTAAATAGATGTGAATGAACACTTTCAAAAAATGTAAAAACAATAAATATCAGTTATTTTGAAATAAGTTATTTTTAATACGAAGCATTTTTAGTTAAAAATTAGAAAATAGAGAGCTATATTTAGACAATTAGTTACTCAATGTTTTTACAAATAACAGAAGAAACATATTTTGACATTTTTTGTTTTAAATAAATGCAAATATATAGATGCAAAACAAATCAAACATTGTTGCCAACAAAATATGTGTGTTGTCTGTAATTCTCAAACACTGAGTAATACTCAGCGAACGTCAACACATGCCTTTGGTGGTCACTTAAAATACATTATAATGAATTTTAAATTTGATTCCAAAATGAACACACTATTTTCTTAGCTTTTAGTGTCTGCCGTTTTTTTCTATTTTCTTCTTTTCTTTTCTTTTTTTTTTTTTGTCTCAGGTGGAGTCTCACTCTGTCACCCAGCTTGGAATGCAGTGGCACAACCTCGGCTTACTGCAACCTCCGCCTCCCAGGCTCTAGCGATTTTCTCACCTCAGCTGCTCCAGTAGCTGAGGTTACAGGTACGTGCCACCATGCCCACCTAATTTTTGTACTTTTGGTAGACATGAGATTTCACCATGTCGGTCAGGCTGGTCTCGAACTCCCAACCTCAGGTGATTCACCCACCTTGGCCTCCCAGAGTAAGGGAGGAGACTAAAATAATATTAATAATTGTAGAAAAATCACTGAGTATGTTGGTGTAGACCTGTGGTCCCTGCTACTTGGGAGTTTGAGGCAAGAAGATTGCTTGAGCCCAGGAGTTTCAGAAAAGCCTGGGCAACATAACAAGACTGCATCTGACTTATAAATTGTGGAAATGTAGAAATTTAAATTTATGCTCTCAAAATTTGTATCACAAAGGGATTTTTGTGTGTTTTGTAAGTAAGTTGTCCATGAAGAGTTTATAGAAAACACTTCATCTAATTGAATAACATGTATTTTGCTGCAAATAAACAGTTCCAGAAGCAGAGAGGCTTAAGACCAATATGGTAAGAATTTAACGTCATAATTTTGTCATTGTAGATTATCTAAAATATTTACTTGACTGGGCCTGGTGGATCATGCCTATAATCCCAGCACTGTGGGAGGCCGAGGTGGAGGATCACCTGAGGTTAGGAGTTCGAGTTCAGGCTGGCCAACATGGTGCAATCTTGCCTCTATAAAAAGAAAAGCACAAAGATTAGCCAGGCATGATGGCACATGCTTGTATTCCCAGCTGCTCAGGAGGCTGAGGCGGGAGAATCACATGAACCTGGGAGGCAGAAGTTGCAGTGCACCAAGATCACACAATTGCCCTCCAGTCAGGGTGACAGAACAAGACTACGTTTTACAAAATAAAACAAAATACCCACTCAAAGTCCTCATATCACATTCTGAAACTTTGAGTTTCAGAAGTTTTTATACTTAGTTGTTTAAAGAATCATTGGAAACTTCCACAAACCATGAGCTACTGGAGGTCAGTCAACACATTTTTGTGTATCCTGGAGTACCTAGAATACCATCTTCCTTGTAAGAAGCATTTTGATTGTTTTTTGAGAGGGGGATGCACTCTGTAACCAAGTCTGGAGTGCAGTGGTGAGATCTTGGCTCACTCCCATCTCCATTTCCTGGGCTCAGGTGATCCTCATGCTTCAGCCATCCAAGTAGTTGGGACAGTAGACCTGTGTCACCATGCTCGGCTGATTTTGTAGTTTTTTAGAGACTGAGTTTTGCTTTGTTGCCTAGGCTGGTCTTGAACTGTTGAGTTCAAGTGTTCTGCCTGCCTCAGCCTCTCAAAGTGCTGGGGTTACAGGCATAAGATATTCAGCCTTAATAGTTGTTTAATATGAATAAATAGACAAATGCATTTTTATATAATGGAATGTCACAAGTAATATACCTCATGCATCTAACGATTACATATTTAAATATTGCTTACATTTGTATTATTTTTAATATTTAAGGATGTATAAGTTTTGAGGTGTTATGTTGAGAAATTATGCCATACAAAGGAAATAAATTAGAAATAGGTCATCAGTAGCAAAGAAGATTGCAATGTATTTTCTAGTATCATTCATCTGGAATCATAACATTGTGATTGCAGATTAGCATTTCTTACACTTTTTATTAGCTCCAACTCACGTTCTATGAAATATACCTTTTCAAGCCATACATTGCACTTTAGAATTCTGGTGATCAATTATTTTTCTAGGTGGAAAGTTGAAAGTTCCAGGTTTCTCTCTCTGTTATAATGTTCTTTCAGGTAGCGGTAGATGACCATATTTAAGTAATTGAATGTCTTATAGTAATAAACCCTATCACAGAAGTACTTACAAAAAACTAATTGTAGCATAAATATTAATTAGTAGTATTAGGGATATGAAAGATCAACATGTTCTGTTATAGATCTATTTCTCCATGTACTTTATTATACTTCATGTGGTTTCCTTTTTTTCTTGGCTTAAGCTCGTATTTCATTGACCAATTAGGCTTGTTTTTGTTTCTATTTCCCTTCGTTCTCACATTTTAAATTGAAATTTTTGTGGAGTCAGGGTCTTGCTCTGTTGTCCAGGCTGAAGTACAGTGGCATTATCTTGGCTCACTACTGTCTCCACCTCTAAAGCTGAAGTGATCCTCCCACATCAGCCTCCCAATCATCTGGGATACAGGCACACACCATCATGCCTGATTCCTTTTTGTATTTCTGTGTAGAGAGGTGTTCTCATTATGTTGCCCAGGCTGGTCTCAAAGTCCTGAACTCAAGCAATCCACCCACCTTGGCCTGGAAAAGGGCTGTGATTACAGGTGTGAGCCACCATGCCTGGGTAACATTGAGGTTTATTTAAAGGAATTGATGAGTACTGGGTATGGTGTTGCACACTGGTTTTCTCAACACTTTGGAAGGCAGAAGTAGAAGGTTTCCTTAAACCTAGGAGTTTGAGATCAGCCTGGGCAATATAATGAGGCTTTGTCTCTACAAAAATAACAATCAAAATATTAGCCTGACATGATGGTATGCACCTGTAGTTCCAAATATTCAGGAAGTTGAGGTGGGAATATTGCTTGAGGTCAGGATGTTGAGACTGTAGTGAGCCATAATCATGCCACTGCATTCTAGCCCTAGGTTGACAGAGTGAAACCCAGTTTCATATAAACAGATTCGTAAGAAACTCTTGATGCAACTCATTATATTTTTTAAAACAGAAAATCTTTCTTGATATTACTTAGCAGTGTGTCCCCAAGAAAGTGTCAGAGCCTTTACCTGGACCTTCCAATGAAAAAGGAAACACTATAGTCAAAGGAAAAGGAGAATGTGAGAACTGTATTTTATTTAAAAAGTCATTTGATGGAATGCTTCTTTTAAAATATGAGTACCAAGATAGTCTAATAGCCAAATAAAATGTCCTGTTAAGTGTATAATAAGTAAAGGAGAAGTCAAATGGTGATAAATTGTGTCTTTAATCAAGGTTCCGTAGTTGATAATATTGGGAGTACCACTAAAGGAGCTGTGCTATGAGTTCCATTTTAAGACACTCTAAGACCTGAGGCAAGTCAATAAAGAGGGAAGAGGAAATGAATAAAAGAGAAAGAAAACATGAGGAGGGCGGAGTGTACATGGATAAATAAAAAATATATGTGGGTGTATGTAATGGAGGTAGGAAAGTCAAACTGTTCTGTAGAAGAAGGAAGAACAGGGTGTCAGAAATAGGAAAGAAGATAAAGTGAGTTTTCAGTACGAAAATGTGTCAGAGAATCAGAATAACATTTTCCTACTCTTGCTGTCATCCTCCCTACGGGGGAGGCATTAAGGATTGAGGTATTTTACCACACAGACCTGTGTTTTATCTACTATATATGAGCATCACCAAAAATGGTCAGCCATATATGGCTAGAATTTAGTTTTGTAGAAAATGTTGTAACCTCATGGGATAGTATCATCTAGGTCAAATTAATATAATTGAAAAGAATAGTATTGGGTGCTTTATGGAGAAGAGATTAATTAGAGAAAGCATTGCCTGATGAAAAGTTCATTAGGAACACTATGGCTTATAATGTAGTATTAAATTCAGAGATATAATAGGGAAGAAATTGAGGTTAAACCAAAAAGGGTAACTAGGGTAAACAAATATGGAAGCACATCAGTGTAGAACAGGGCATTCAAATTTTCATGAGTTAGTTGAGGAACTTCTGGAAAATGCACATTCTGATCGATTCTGCATTTCTCATGAGTATTCAGGTGATGTTGGTGCTGGTCCGTAGACATAGCTCTGAATAGCAAGAGAATAGCCATTCTTTAGGGAAATGTGGAAAAAGAACCATTGGACAGCAATTTAAAAAATAACAGAATCAAGGACAAGCATTAATTTCCTTTTATTTCTGAACATGATTGTAGCCACAGGGAAAGAGTATGACATGAAAAAATAGAGATTACAGGTGTATACTGTTGCTGAATACAGATGAAAAAAAGTGGTTACAATTATCCAAAGAAAGCAATTAGGAAGGGAAGCATCAGGACGACAGATCTAAAGATTACGTTTCCAAAGGAAGAGCGATTATGAAAGGACAATGAGGGAGGAAAGAAAGACATTTGTTGGGGTCTTGGGAGTTAAAGTGAAGTAAACTTGAGACAACTCACTTCCAGTTGCTTCAGCATATGCCCAGTCTCACGAAAGAGGTTATTGCTGTGGAGAGTACCGGAGACAGGAGGGAGTGCTAGAATTGGGGTAAACCACAGCAGTTCATTTCACTTCATAACTGTCAGGCCTCAGAGAGAGAAGTCTCATTGGCATGAGTGAATAAGATGTGATTAAGTTGCATATAGATGCTTTGGCTAATTTTTTTTTGAGACAGCCAGCTCTTTGATATGATAGGTGTTTTATAAAAGTCCTTTACAGTGTAAGATGATATACCAAACTTAGCTAATTTTAGAAGCAATCACATTATAAAATTCATTCTGTGAATACCAAAATTGTCATTTTCAATAAATACTGCACAGATTTTGAAATATAAAAGTGTATTCATATCCAGCAAGTCTGTGGTAATTCAATGTTCCATTTTTTGATAAATATTTTGATATTGGAAGCTTATTCTACACGGTTTATTTGATGTGTTTTCTGGACTGCCTTGCATAAGTAGATCAAGGAGCTCTAATTGAAGGCCGAACGAGGGGATAGGAGAAATGTAGGTGCTGCAGTAGCTCATGTGGTCATGGGAAAAATGAGTATTTTGATTAGCTTTCATTTCATAAGCGTGTATCCTAGCTGATCAATTTAGAATCCTTTCTTTGATGAGAGGTGAATTGCACATTCATCTGAAGTGTCATCTCAACTGTGTATTTCCTCAGCGACAGAACAAGGGGAATTAATTATGGATATTTTTTGAATCACTAACTCCACACTATATAAAATATATATGATTTATGAATCATTTTCTTTTAAAATCCATTCAGGCTAGCACTGAAATGGAAAATCCTGCTGTGAAAGGAGCAGTACAGAAAAAGAATGTTCAGACATTGAGAGCAGTATGTTTTCAATATTAATTTAATGCTGGAAATAAGAACATACTGGAAGTACTCACATTATTCTTTTTTTTTTTTTTTTTTTTTGAGACGGAGTCTCACTCTGTTGCCCAGGCTGGAGTGCAGTGGCTGGATCTCAGCTCACTGCAAGTTCCGCCTCCCTGGTTTATGCCATTTTCCTGCCTCGGCCTCCCAAGTAGCTGGGACTACAGGAGATCGCCACGTCACCCGGCTAGTTCTTTGAATTTTTTAGTAGAGACGGGGTTTCACCGTGTTAGCCAGGATGGTCTTGATCTCCTGACCTCGTGATCTGCCCGTCTCGGCCTCCCAAAGTGCTGGGATTACAGGCTTGAGCCACTGCGCCTGGCCTGACATTATTCTTAACCCCTGATTCTATTTGTTTCAAACTGAATGGAAAGCATTGACATGAATGTTACTGTTGGTATCTATATTTGAATAGAAACATATTTAGAAGCATAAAAATTATTTTTAAAATGTAAGCTTTAACTCAGATGTTTCTGCTTTAATGTTTTGAATATCATAAACTTTTCAATCATTTTAGGAAACAAATAAAAATTCTGCATATTATTTTGGGCATCACAATCTAGTTAAAGATTTCAAAAGGGCATTGAAATGAAAAACAACAATTTATGATGTCGGTACCTTCTAGGCAATCACGTTTCAAAAACCTTAACATCAAAAAGTCTCAAAATCACCATTTTAAACTACTGTGTCTACCAGTTATAAAAGAATAAATGCTTTCTTCACTTTTAATAATCGAAGGTGCCACAAACAGACACATAAACACACCTATACATACACATACACACACAGTCTGCTCATTAGAACATCTGATTGGCTTCAGATCATCAGTGTAATAGCACTAGCAGCAAGTCTCTAAAGTTAAGAGAGAAACTGACACGTTAATCAGTTAAGCTTTCCTCTAGGTTAAGATCAGAACTCCAAGTAGCACATAACTCACTGGAAATATCTGAGAGTCTCGAAATTCACTGTTTTGAATCCCTGACAAGTATAAAAATTTTGTATTGAAAACTTTCATGAGGGGTCCTAAATCTACATCCATAGCCCAAATCTCATTCCTGAGCTTTAGACTCATTATTTTACTGCATACTTGGTATGACTACTTTGATGTCCCATAGGTACCTTTTAAGTGAAATGTCTTTCCTTCCAAGCCTGCTCCTCCTATATTCCTTTTCTCAGTGAATGCCATCCATCTTCACAAGTAGGAAACATAAACGTTAACGTAAATTGCTATCCTCACTACCATCGTCTGCACCCAGCTTCCAATTAAATGGTTTCACACCAAATCTCTAGAACTTGGGCTGGGTGTGGTGGGTAATACCTGTAATCTCGGCACTTTGGGAGGCCAAGGCAGAAGGAATACTTAAGCCCAGGAGTACGAGACCAGCCTGGATAACATGGTATATTCCCATTTTTACAAAAAAAAAAAGAAAAAAAGAAAAAAAAAAACTAGCCAGGAGTGGTGGTGCACACATGTAGTCCTAGCTACTAGACTGAGTGGGGAGGATCAATTGAGCCCAGGAGGTCAAGTCTGCAGTAAGCCATGATTGTGCCAGTGCACTCCAGCATGGGCAGCAGAGTGAGACATTGTCTCAAAAAAAAAAAAAATCCAAATGATTATTCCACAAACACTTATAAATCAAGCTGAACATCTATGCATGAAGAAGAGTTAGACATGGTTTCTACCTGATGGGAGCTCATCATGTGTGGAGAAATGATAGAGGTAAGCACAGGGAGCCATGAGAGCACACAGAACAAAGAGCTAACCCACACTGGGCAATAACTGAAGGCTTCTTGATGGTGCTGATACCTAAGCTGCAGCTTAAAACACAACTCAGGGTTACCCACACCAAACCGTCCACTGTCTGGAATCTATTTGACACTCAAAAAATGTTTGTTGATTATAAAAATGTAAGTAGTTACCCTATGAAATTTACATGACTGGCTAATCCAATTAACTGAATACATTTACTTACGTCTTCAGTTTGTTCTCTTAATTACACGCTTTTCCCTTTTATTTGCATGATATAACATATTCTTTCTTCAAATGTAACAGTGCAAAGATAAAAGTCTAACTCAGCCCTATTTCTAATGAGTTTCAAATTCAACAAATATTATCAAATATTATTTACAAAAGGTGTCAGGTACTAAAAAATAATGTTTTTTGTTTTGTTTCACTTTGTTTTGTTTTGTTTTAGACAAGATCTCACTCTGTCACCCAGGCCGCAGTGCAGTGGCACAATTACAAGTCACTGCACACTCGACCTCCTGAGCTCAAGTGATCCTCCTACCTCATCCTCCTGAGTAGCTGGGACTACAAGTGCATACCACCATGTCTGGCTCATTTTTGTATTCTTTGTGGAGATCGGGTTTTTCTATGTTGCCCATGCTATCTTTGAACTCCTGGGCTCAAGGGATCCACCCGCCTTGGCCTCCAAAGTGCTGAGATTAGAGGTGTGAGCTACCACACCTGGCCAAGGAAAAGGTTTTCAATGGATATGTAAGTAAATGTTAGTAAAGAGTGGTGGAGTATGGAAGAAGCAAGTGAAATCTCACTTGTAAGAAGGACTCTGCGCTGATGATAGTATCCATGAAGATGGTAAATTCTTTTCCATGTTCATAATTATTCATCATGTACCAAACACATTCTAGAGAAGAAACAGTAAATGTAAGCATCTAGCTGTACCACAATAAAAAAAATGCACAAAACATAATTATCACTGAAGTGACAAATAAGTGGCAAAGTAAAAAACCATCAGTCTCATACATCCTATCTAATTCTTGATGTAGACTAGAACAGATATGTTCCACAACGTGGTAATACAGGGAAAAGCTTATAGTGAAAACATAAACGGAGAACACACATATAATGAATAAGGTAAGCTTTACATCACATATAAATCCAAGAAAGTATACACATCTGAATTGAAAGCTTTATGATACCCTAAACTTCAAATATAAAAGTATCAGAGTAGAAGAAGGAGAATTGGCCTGGAACTAACTAAAAGCAACTTTAATCACGAGAAGAATCAAGGGTTGCTTATCCAGCAATGAAATACTCAATTTGGTCAAAAGAAATATCGGTCCAATGCCCCCCACCACTGGATGAATGGAAGCTCAGCCTTTATCGTGGCCTGGATGAAAGACTTCTCACGGCCCTTTCCTTTAATTCTATATTTAAGAAACCTTCTAATGACAATTTTGGCTCACATATAAGCTGACAGCAGAAAGAGATACTCTAGTTAGCAGATGTGAGCATTTTGCTTACAATAATTTTTTAATTAGCTGACAATCTGGCTTATACCTTAGTCTCCTGAATATGGTTTACACAGAACCCTGGGTAACTGACATGTATTTAAATATCTATAATCTCCTCTAAGATCTGAATGGTTATTCGTTGGGTTTAACAAAAGAAAGCCAAGCAAGTTGTTTGGGCTTTAGATAGTTACTCTTTTTAGAGGATAAACATTAACTGGACCTAACATCAACTTCAGAGGTTCGGGAGAAGGTCCCTGGTTTCCTTGCTTCAGGGCAAGCAGAGCCATCTTTCATAGATTCTCTGAATTCTTAAAATAGATCTATAAATTTGGATATAAAGTACAAGAGAGTAAGTATCCATATATTGGAACAACATAAAGTCTAAAACTCCTCATTAACTGAAAATATATTATGAAATCCTGGACACTTTATTGAGTGAATGAAGACATCTACTCCATCTGGAAAGTCAGTTAAGAGAGCTTCTACCGTTTTTGTTGACATGTAATACTGTAATAAACTGACACGTAATACTCTAAAGCTCTGTAAAAAAATTTTAACCCAGCCTATTCATATAAAGGAGATGTTAACAATTCACACTCCCTTGAACCTCTTCATTTTTACTTTTAGGACAGGAGGGTTCATTAACACACTCAATCAACTACTAAACACACACAATCAGTTACTGAAATAAATATTATCAAGCAGTAACCAAAAATCTCAAATTAAGGCTATCATACCCAAACTCAACAATTCAGAAGCCAATTTAAGTAATTCATGCCTCCTTGGCAAGAGTGTATGAATAATACATTTTCCTTGTGATAGTAAAGCCTATCCATTTTCTTATCTCACCCAGTGTCAGCTTTTATGCTTTACAGATAAAACAGATAATGAACAGACTGCATAGAAATCTTGAGCTTTCAATTAAAAGGTACACATAGAGTTACATCTAAATCATTGGCCACAATGATTTAAAATGCAGAGTTTTATCTACATCATTTGCTATGATGATGTAAAACCACTTTACTTACATCTTATATTAATCACAGGACAAAAAATCTTACATTACCTTAATTTTCACAACTACAGTCTGTTGCTATCCGGCACAGGCAATGTGTCTTCGTAACCCTATGATACTATGTGTTTGCGCCCAAGCAAACAGGAGGGATATGCAGGCCCCCTTTCCACAAGCAACAGCCTAGAGAAGGAAAATCAAAGACACTGAGACAATTTATTTTAGCAAGAAGTGAACCTGACAACCTAAATAGCAGAAAACAAAACCTTAAAATTAAACTGTATATTTTACATAAACATTATTAACAAAAGTTATTCACAATATTTTTAAATAAAAAAGTACAAAACTGTGTTTCTGAAAATGTTACAATAAAATTATATCTGTGTGTAAAATGTGTGTATTTTATGAGTATATTTGTATGTGTATGTGAGAAAGGGGGTTATGAATTAGCAAGCATATGTACCAAAACATTAGAAGCTGTTATCTTTGGGTAATGAGATAATGAATGATTTTTACTTTCTTCTTTATGCCTTAATATATCATCATCTCAAAATTTACAATCAGAACTCATTATAAGCTCTTGTATTTTTATGTATGTATGTATGTATGTATGTATGTATGTATGTATGTATGTGTGTATATATGTATGTTTGTGTTTATTTAGTGAGACGTGATCTCGCTCTCTTACCCAGGGTGTAGAGTGCAATGGCGCAATCTCAGCTCACTGCAACCTTTGCCTCCCAGGCTCAAGCAATCCTCCCCACCTGAGCCTCCTGTGTAGCTGAGACCAATTAAAGTTGTTTTCTTCAGTTTAAAGTAACTTGTTATAATTATGTTGTTTAGTCTCATGGTAACCTGAAAACAAAAACCAATAATAGACACCCTACACATAAAAAGGAATTAAAACAGACTACCAGAAAAAATTACTTCACTACAAATAAAGACAGGAAGGAAGGCAAGAAGGAGAGAAAAGAAAGGAAGAAAGAAAAAGATCAGAGAGAAGAGAAAGAGGAAGAGAGAAAGAACAAAAGAAAAGACTAGTAAAACAACCAAAAAACAAGTAAAAAAATGGCAGTAGTATGTTTTCACCTGTTAGTAATAACCCTGAATATCAATGAATTAAATTAAATTAAGTAACAGTGACTGAATGGATTAAAAGACAGGATCCAAGTATATACTGCCTACAAGAAACTCAGCTCACCTATGAAGACTGACATAGACAAAGTGAAGGGATGATGAAAGATATCCCACACAAATGGAAATAGAAAAGCAGGAGTAGCTATACTTAGATAAAATAGACTTTAAGTCAAAAAAATAAAAAATAAAGATAAATATATAATCAAAAGAAATAAACAGCAGCCTAACAAATAAAATGCATATGCAACCAACACTCAAGCACCTAAATACAGAAGCAACTATTAAGAGACCTTAAAGGACAAACAGACTGCAATATAATAATAGAGAACCTCTACACTCCACTATAACCAACACTCCACTATCGTCAATGAACAGATCATCCAGACAACAAAATATCATGAGTTAAACTTTATATGAATAGACCTAATAGACATTTACACAGCTTTCCATTCCACAACTGCACAATGCACATTCTACTGAGTAGTACATGGATTATTCTCCAGGACAGACTATGCGTTAGACCAAAAAACAAGTCACAACACATCTTTAAAAACTGAATTCATGTCAAGTATCTTTTCTGACCACAGTGGAATAGCATTATAAGTCAATAACAGGAAGAATTTTAAAAGCTATACAAATATACAGAAATTAAAATACATGCTCATGAACAACTGATAAATAAAAAAATAAAAAGGAAATTAAATATTTATTGAAAAAAATAAGAATAGAAACACAACATAACAAATCCTGTGGGATTCAGCAAAGGAAGCTGTAAGAGGAAAAGTGCATACCTATAAATGCCCATGAAGCAGAAAAGTAGAAAGTTCTCAAATAGCCAACCTGAAAGTACAGCTCCAGTAATGAGAACAACAAGAAAAATCAAATGCTAGAATTAGTAGAAAAAATATCTTACAGATAAAAGAAGAAATTTAAAAATAGAAACAAATACTACAAAAAAAATCAAGAACAAATAGCTGGGGTGTTTTAGAAAACTCAAAGTTGACGAGATTTAACTAGACTAAGGATAAGAAAAAAATCATAGATGAAAAAGGAGACATTACAGTTGATAGCATCAAAATATGAAGGCTTGTAAGAGATTACTAAAAACATCTATGTACAAACAAACTGAAAATTCTAGAAGTGAATAAATTTCTAGACAGGTAATGAATTCCCAAGATAGAATGATAAAAAAATTAAAAACCTGAACAGACCAACAATGAGTAATACAATTAAAGCAGTAATAAAGAGTCTCCCAGCAAAGAAAAAACACACACACACACAAGAATCACGGTTTTACTGTGGAATTCTACCAAACATATTTAAAAGAACTAATACCAATGTTACTCAAAATATTCCCCATAAAATGAAGAGGAAGGAAGGCATTGAAACTTGTTCTATGAGGACAGCAGGACCCTGACACAAAACCCAAACCAGGACACAACACAAAAACAAGGCCACAGGCAAATATCCCTGATGAACAAAGATGCAAACAAATCCTCAACAAAACACCTGAAAATTGCATTAGACAACACAATAAAAAGATCATCTTCCATGATCAACTGGGATTCATCCCATGAATATGAGGATGATTCAAAAAACACAAATAAATAAATGTGTAACACCACATTCAGCAAATCAAGAAAATAAACCATATAATCATTTAAGTAGACACTGAAAAAAAAATCAACATTCCTTCATGATAAAAACTCAACAACTTGAGTACAGAAGGCACATATCTCAGTACAATAAAGGCCATATATATCACAAACCCACAGCTAACATCATGATCAATGGGGTAAAGTTAAAAGCTCTCCCTCTATGATCCGGAACAAGTGTTGCTACTTTCATACCATTTTTATTCATCATAGTACTGGAAATCCTAGCTAGAGCAATTGGACAGGAGAATGCAATAAAAGGCATCCAAATTGGAAGAAAGGAAGTCAAATTGTCTCTGTTTGCAGGTGACATGAACATATATACACAGAGAGAACCCTAAAGATTCCACAAAAAACCCTACTAGAAATAATTTAGTCAAGTTGCAAGACACAAACATCAATATATAAAAATGAGTAGCACGCCTATGCACCAATAGAGAAATACCTAAGAAAGAAATCAAGAAAGTTATTTCATTACCAAATAAATGATATCCAGTGATAAACTTAACCCAAAAGGCAAAAGATCCCACAATGAAAACTATAAAACATAGATGAAAGATATTAAAGCAGACTCAAGTAAATGGAAAGATAACCCATGTCCAAGCACTAGAAGAATATTGGTAAAATATCTGTATTACCCAATGTGATCCACACAATCAAGGCAATCCGTCTTAAACTACAATTAACATTCTTCATAGAAATGGTAAAAACCATTCAAAAATTCACATGGAAATGCAAAATACCTCAGATAGACAAAAGAATCTCAAATAAAAATAAAAGCTAGAGGCATCGCACTAGCTGATTTCAAAATATACTACAGATCTATATTAAGTATGTTTCTATCAAAAGAGCACGGTACTATCAATAAAAGGGGTGAGGGAGAGACAGAGAGAGGAATGAATGACAGACAGACATAAACAAGTGAAACAAAATAGAGAAATCAGAAATAAACTCACTCATTTGTGGTCAACTCATTTTTAACAAAGGCACCAAGAACACACATTCGGGAAGGATAATCTCTTCAATAAACTGTCCTAGGAAAACCCAACAACCACATGTACAGGAATCCATCTAGACTGTTATCTTCCCAAATACAAAAATCTACTCAAAGTGAAGATTTAAATGTAGGACATGAAACTGCGAAACTACTAGCAAAGAAAACATAGGATAAAAGCTTCATGAAATCGGTTAGAACAAGGAATTTTGAAACAGACATCAAAAGCACAAGCAACAAAAGCAAATATATAATTACATTAAAATGAAACGCTTCTGCAAAGCAGAGGAAGCAATCAGAATGAAGAAACAACCCAGAGAATGGAATGAAGTATTTGAAAACTATGCATCAGGCAAGGGTTAATACACAAAACATATGAAGAATTCAGACTACTCAAAAGCAAAAATACAAATACTCTTATACAAAACAAAATCTACCCAAAACCTCTGTACTCCACCATTATTTCCTCACCTTCATTTCCCAACCGCCTTCACCACCCTCCCTCTCACCACGCTTTGTCTTCCTCTATCTACTCCCAAACTTTGTCAACACCACTTTTCCCCATCATCATTTTGCAAAGCCTTCTCTACTCTCCCGCTCACCACCCTTTTCTCATCCAACTACACTTTCCCCACTGTTTTTCCACCATCTTTTCCCCTTTTCCCTGGCCACCCTTTTTCTCACTCCTGCTCTCATCAACCTCTTTCGCACCTCCACCTAAGCGAAAACATTTCCCCCCATCTTTTCCCAAAGCCTTCTCCCCACTCCTCCTGCTCACCACCCTCTTCTCCCCCTTCATCTACCCAAAAACTTTTCCTCATCGTCTTTCCCAAGGCTCCTCCTTGACATTCTCTTTCCCTTCTCCATCTACCCAAAAACGTTTCTCCACCATGTTTTCTCAAAGTCTTCTGCTCACTCCTGCTCAATTCCCTCTTTCCCCCTCCATCTACCCCCAAAACTTTCCTCACTGTCCTTTCACAAAGTCTTCCTCACTTCCCACTCGTCCTTCTTTCTGTTATCCTGCTTGCCACCCTCTTTTTGGCCCTCCCTCCACCCCAAACTATTTTTCCGTCTTTTTCTCAAACCTCTTTTACTGCTCCCTCTCGCCACCCTCTTTCCCCCCTCCATCTACCCAAACACTTTTTACTCACTGTCTTTTGTTTCTTCAGTGTCTTCTCTTCTGCCACTGTCTTTCTGCAAAACCTTGTCTTCCTCCTACTGGTTATCCTCTTTTTCCTTCTCCCACTTACTACCCTCTTTTGCCCCTCTATCTAATCAAAAACTTTTCTCCGCACCGTCTTTTCACAAAAGCTTCTCTCCCTACTGCTCACCCCCGTTTTCCCCCACCACCACCCTGTCTTTCTTCCTCCCACTTGCCACCCCTTTTCCCCCTCTATCTGCCCATAAACTTTTTACCCACCGTCTTTCTGCAAAGTCTTCCCTCCTTCTCACTCTCCACCCTGTTTCTCCACCTCCGTCTACCCAAAAACTCTTTCCCCCACCATCTTTTCCCCACTTTTTTTTTTGCAACGCCTTCTCCTACTTGTTTTCCTTTTTTCCCTTGGGCACTAACAACCCTCTTTACCCCCCTCCATCTATCTCAAAACTATTTTCCTTCTCCAGCTCCAGGCATGTTGCAATCTCCGTCACCACCACCAACGGCAGTGAGGCGAGCAGTGGTGCCGCGGTTCCACAGCTCTAGCCTCCAGCATACAGTCGGTCACTCGCCATTCCTGGTCCTCTAGACCAGGCACTGAGCAGCTAGACAGGAAGATATGGGAACCTGGAAGAACGAGACTTCCCTTCAGTGTCTTAGGACACTGAGTTTATGCAAATGAAGGTTCCTGGACTGCATGTTCTGATTGGGTGAGAAAAAAATCCTCCTGGCTTACTCTGATTGGACTTTATTATCATATTCTGATTGGATGAGAGCAAGTCTTAAGACAGCCAACCACAGCACGAAAATAAAGTCCAATCAGAATAGGCCTGGAGGTTTTTCTCTTGTCCAATCAGAACATGTAGTCCAGGAATCGCATTTGCATAACTTCAGTACATAAAGCATGCTGAGGGGGCGTCGGGTCATAGCAGGCTCTTTTATGTTGGTCGCTGAACTATTCTGTTGCTGGGTTATAGAACTGGAAGGGGCCGTCACTTGCTGCTGGTTGGAGGCTGAGGCCTGGGGCTTGGGGCCCTACATCATTGCTGGTGGTGGTGGTGACAGAGTGGTAGGAGGGTGGCTAGCAGCAGGAGCTTCTCCTACTGGGCTTGAGGACGAGAAGAAGAGGCACCGCTCCATGCTGGAGGCTGGAGTCTGCACCATTGCTGCTCAACTCACTGTGGTTGGTGGTGACGTTGGAGACTGCAGCTCAGCCAGAGTGGTAGAAATGTGGTGGAATAGGTGAGTTATTCGGGGCTGCACTGCCCACCTCTGGGCGTAAGGGTTGGGTGTCCTATTGGGGCTCAACACCCAACGCTGCACTGCCTGTGGCAGTGGCATGGGTTTGGGCACTCTCCAGGGTTGCATTGCTGGCAGTGGGGCGGGTTGGTTGGCTATCAGGGGCTACATTGCCCAAGGTGGTGAGGGTAGTGGGGGGAGGTAGGTTGTGTACATGAATGTGTACTGCCGGTGGCGGGGGACGGGTTAGGGATGCTATCTTCTGCTGCACTGCCTGAGGCAGGGGACGGGTTGGTTGGAGTTCTCTGAGGCTAAAATGCTGGCAGTGGGGGGTGGTTTAGGGGTGTTGTTGGGTGCTGAACTGGACGTGACTGGGGGTGCACTATCAGGAGCTGCACTGCCCGTGGCAGGGGGGGTTTGGGGCACTATCTAGTGCAGCAACACTCGTGGCTGGGTTGGGTTGTGGGCACTATTGGGCACTACACTGCCTGTGGTAGGTAGAGTGGTGGCTTGGGGGGTATTGGGGTTACATTTCCTGCAGCTGTAGGGTGTGTTAGGGGGGACTACACTGTCAGTGGCAGGGTACAGTTTAGAGGTGCTATTGGGGGCTCCACTGCCAGGGGCATTGGCAGGCTGCAGAGGTGGCACTGGCAGGAACAGTAGTGGCCCTCTTCTTCCTCTCCCCAAGAAAGGGACAGTTCTCCTCTTCCCAGGCTCTAGACTCTAGAGGGAGATCTCCTCCTGCTCATGCAATTTTGAGCATGGCAGAGTCCCGACAACCACTGTGGTTCCCTGGCCTGAGTCCTCAAGCTCTGTGTTGTGGAGACCACCTGAGACTACTGCAGAGTGTAATGGGCACCACGGTGGTGGAAGGGGAACAGGGCATTGTGGGTGGAGGCATCAGGAATGAGAACCAGAACTTGGGTGGGGTGGGCTGACAGGATCTGCATTTCTCCTAGTTGAGCACCCCAAGGAGTGCAGCCCTGGTGGGCCTAGCAATCCCTGACTAGCTGGACTTGGTCAAAGGCTGGTTCCAGTGAAGGCACTCACACCCACCCCAGGCCCCAGTTACTGGCCAGCTTTTGTCAGGAGAGGCTGGACTTTGGAGGGTGGGTGTAAGTGCCTTCAATGAAACTGGTCCCTGCCACCCAGTGGGCTAGCATGACAAAGTGAGGCTCTATCACTTCCACTCCCTGCATCCTGTTCTAGGTATTTCTGGCTTGGCCTGCCCTGCTGCTCCAAGCCAGGCTGGAAGGAGGAGAAGAGTCACCTGTGGTATACTGGATCCTGCAGATGGCATGACTCTGCAGCTTGCCTCAGGTGGTTGGTGGCAGCGACAGACTGCAGCTCTACCAGAGTGGTAGGGTGTGGAGTGGTAGGAGGGCACCTGCGGCGGCCAGGTGGTAGGAGCCTTGTAGGGGTTGGTGCTTTGAGGGCAACAGCTGTTGTATTGGCATCAGCACTAGTGGTAATAACAGCAGCAAGTCTGGTGGCTGGGAAGGGGGAGTAGGAGCGCTGCAGGGCACATCCCGTCCTGGGGTGGAGAGGAACATGCAGGTGTTGTAACGCCGGAGTTGGCGGCAGTGGTGGAGGTGCACCTAGGGCAAGGAGAAGTCCTTCCCTTTCTCCTGCAATCTCTGGAAGGTGCCCTCCTTCTAATGGTGCCTGAGCCAGGCGTGAGTGGCAGCATTGTTTCAATCTTAACAAAATGTAGGAGGTAACAGTTTGTGCATCTTTTTGCTTGTTTTTTGTTGTGATATTCTTGGACTTACTCAAATTTCATGAATTGAGGAATGGATAAAAGGTATGACAATAGGCCTTCTAATTCCCACACCTGTTCTTTTTCCTTTCATCCAGTCTGTATTTCCTTCTTCCCATCGTCTTGTTCCTCTTCATTTTCTTTTGCTGCTACCTCTATTTCATGTTTCTATTCTTGTTTCTCCTCCTCTTTTTGTTTTCTTTATGCCAATCAATGGCCTTAACAAACCACAAGCCAAAACTGAGTTAAAAATAAGCTACTTGTCACTGTGTTGTATCTCTAAAACAACTGGTCCCTTACTATGTTTTAGAGATGAGGAGAAAAAATCAGTTGTATAATTAGTTACTTGAATAGCTGTGCTTTAATGATTATGTTGACCCACTTATGCCTAGTGTTCCATAATTGGAATGCTAAGCATGTGGGAGTTACTTATATCCTACCGCTCAAGGTCATAGACAAAGGAAGCCCCTTAGGGATAATAAAATTGATAACATTATGGATATTAGTAATGTTTGTTTCATTATGGGATAGTAATGGGGTTGTGGTGCTTGAATTCAGGTTGATTGTGTGAGTGTGAGTGAGCGTATGAGTATTTGTGAGCTGGGTTACCTGTGGTATTACAACAACAACTAAAATCGGGCCATTGAGAAGCATCCCTTGTCCCCCACGGAAGAAAGTGCCCTGCCAAGAGCCCCTGCACTGGGCCCGGGGAACCATTGGCCTAACCGGCTCGAAGCCAGGGTGAGTCTCGGTAACACTATGTGTGCCCCAAAGAAGGAAGAAAGCACCAGAGGGGAAGTTAAGCTTTGAGAAAGGGCAGCTGGTGCACTTGTTGTGGAAAAAATTTTAAAAAATTGTGACACTTAGAAGCATTCCTGGGTCTCACACGGACAACAGTGTCTTCATATCAGACACTGCACTGGCCCCTGGGGACCGTGGCATCCATTTCTAAAGGAGAGTGCATCTCGTGCCCTGCAGGGGTACTCCAAAACAGACAGAAAGACCCTGAGGGGAAGGTGAGGATAAAACTAGGGTGTGTGGGGCTCCTGTGGCAGAAAAGAAAAAAAATTGATGCCAGCGAGGAGCGTTAATGTGCTCCCTAGGGATGAAAGTGCCTTCCCATCAGGCACAGCACTGTTCTTCGGGCATCCTGGATTCTCTGCTTCGAACCCAGTGTGCCTATCGGGAATGTTAGGGGTACTACAAAGAGGGCCGGAAAGATTGGAGTGAGGGGAGGTGAGGCATATGTGGCAGAAACATTAAAACGTGATGCCAAGAAGTGTTCCTGGGTCTCCACGGATGAAAGTGCCTTCCCATGAGCACCTGCACTGGTACCTGGAAGTGCTGGCATCACTGGTTCGAACACAGGGAGCGTCTCGGTCCAGAGAGGGTACCAAAAATCACAGAGAAGACCCCTGATTGGAACAGAAAGTTTGAGGGAGGGATGGTGAGGCACCTGTTGGAGACAAAAACAAAACAGTGAGCAAGTGTGGGTTTGAGTGAGTGTGAGTGTGAGTATGTGTGTGAGTGAGTGATTTTGTGTGAGTGAGTGTGTGAGTGTGAGAGTGTGTGTGTGAGTGCGAGTGACTGTGAATGACCATGAGTGTTAGTGTCTGTGAGTGAGTGCGACAGTGTGAGTGAGTGAATGTGCGAGTGTGAGTGTGCGTGTGAGTGTGAATGTGTGAAGGTGAGTGTGAGTGAAAGTGTGAGTGAGTGAGAGTGTGAGTGTTAGTGGGGTTGAGTGTGTGAGAGCGAGTGTGAGTTTGTGAATGAGAATGTGAGTGAGTGACTGTGAGTGAGAGTGTGAGTGTGTGAATGTGGGTGAGTATGGGTTTGAGTGCACGTGTGTGAATGTGTTTGTGAGTGTGAGTGAGAATGAGTGTGAGTGTGAGAGTGTGAGTGAGTGTGTGTGAGTGAGTGTGAGTGTGTGTGAGGGTGCTTGTGTGTGAGTGTGTATGAATGTGTGAGTGTGAGTGATTGTGTGTGAGTGAGTGAGTGTTGGAGTGTTTGTGAGCTGGGTTACCTGTGGTATTTCAACAAAAAATAAAAAAGGGCCATCGAGAAGCATTCCTTGTCCCCCACAGAAAAAAGTGCCTTCCCGACAGCCCCTGCACTGGGCACTGGGGACAGTGGCCTAACCAGCTCGATACCAGGGTGTGTCTCAGTAACACTATGGGTGCCCAAAAGAAGGAAGAAGGCACCAAAGGGGAAGTTAAGCTATGAGGAATGGGAGCTGGTGCACTTCTGGCAGAAAAAATAAAAGAATATTGCACCTCTTAGAAGCATTCCCAGGTCCCACGCGGACAACAGTGCCTTCATATCAGACCCTGCACTGGACCCTGGGGACCATGGCGTCCACGGTTCAAAATCAGGGAGACTCTCAGGACCTCAGGGGTACACCAAAATGGACAGAAAGAACCTGAGGGGAAGGTGAAATTGGAAGGTAGGCATATGAAGCTCCTGTGGTAGAAAAGGAAGAATACTGATGCCAGTGAGGAGCGTTAATGGGCTCCCCAGGGATGAAAGTGCCTTCCCATCAGCCACAGCACTGTTCTTTGGGCATGCTGGGTTCCCTGGGCTGAACTCAGTGTGCCTATCGGTCCCATTAAGGGTACCACAAAGAGGCCTGGAGGCTCCTGAGGAGATAGTAATGTTGGAGTGAGTAGAGGTGGGGCATATGTGGCAGAAAAAATGAAATGTGCCGCCAAGAAGGGTTCCTGAGTCTCCACGGACGAAAGTGCCTTCTCTTGAGCCCCTGCGCTGGTACCTGGAGATGCTGGCATACCTGGTTCGAACCCAGGGTGCACCTCGGGCCAGTTAGGGTACCTCAAATAACAGTGAAGTCCAATGATTGGAACATAAGGTTTGAGGGAGAATGGTGAGGAACATATTGGAGAAAAAAAGACTGTGAGTGAGGGTGTTTGAGTTAATGTGAGTGTGAGTGTGTGTGAGTGAGTTTGTGTGAGTGTGTGAGTCTGAGAGTGTGTGTGAGTGTGAGTGAGTGTGAGTGACCAAGAGTGATAGTGTCTGTGAGTGAGTGTGAAAGTGTGAATGTGTGAGTGCGAGTGTGCGTGTGAGTGTGAGTGTGTGAGGGTGAGCGTGAGTGAAAGTGTGAGTGAGTGAGATGGTGGGTGTGAATGGAATTGTGTGTGTGAGTGTGAGTGTGAGTTTGTGAGTGAAAACATGAGTGACGGTGAGAGTATGAGTGTGTGAGTGTGAGTGTGTCTGTGTGTTTGTGTGAGTGAATGTGCATGAGGGAGAGTGCAAGTGTGTGTGTGAGTGAATGTGAGTGTGAGTGTGTGTGATTGTGAGTGAGTGAGAATAATGAATGTGAGTGTGAGAATGTGAGTGAGAGTGTGTGAGTGTGAGTGTGTGAGGGTGCTTCTGTGTGAGTGTGTGAATATGAATGTGTGAGTGTGAGTGACTGTGAGTATGAGTGATTGTGTGAGTGTGACTGAGTGAGTATTGGAGTGTTTGTGAGCTGGGTGACCTGTGGTATTGCAACAAAAAATAAACATGGGCCATCAAGAAGTATTCCTTGTCCCCCACAGAAGAAAGTGCCTTCCTGACAGCCCCTGCACTGAGCCCCGGGGACCATGGCCTAACCGGCTCGAAACCAGGATGTGTCTCAATAACACTATTTCTGCCCCAAAGAAGGAAGAAGGACCCAGAGTGGAAGTTAAGCTTTGAGGAATGGGGGCTGGTGCACTTGTGGCAGAAAAAATAAAAGAAAATCGCACCACTTAGAAGCATTCCTGGGTAACACAAGGACAACAGTGCCTTCATATCAGACCCTGCACTGGCCCCTGGGGACCGTGGTGTCCATGGTTCAAAATCAGGGAGCATCTAGGTCCCTGCAGGGGTACTCTAAAATGGACAGAAAGAACGTGAGGGGAAGGTGAGGTTAGAAGGAGGGCATATGGGGCTCCTGTGGCAGAAAAAAAATGGATGCCAGCAAGCAGAGTTCCTGGGATCCCCAGGGATGAAAGTGCATTCCCATCAGTCACAGCACTTTGCTGTGGGTACCCTGGTTTCCCTGGTATGCACCCAGTGTGCCTATCAGGACTGTTAAGGGTACCATGTAGAGGGCTGGAGGCTCCTGAGGGGATAGTAAGGTTAGAGTGAGGAGAGGTGAGGCATGTGTGGCAGAAAAAAAGATGCACCACCAAGAAATGTTCCTGTATCTCGACAGATGAAAGTGCCTTCCTGTGAGCCCCAGCTCTGCTACCTGAAGATCCTGCTGTCCCTGGTTCAAACCCAGGGTGCGTCTCAGGCCAGGAACAGTACCCCAAATCACAGAGAAGGCCCCTGATGGGAAGTTAAGGTTTGAGGGAGGGATGGTGAGGAATCTGTTGGAGAAAAAAAAACTGTGAGAGAGTGTTAGATTTAGTGTCACTGTGTGTATGTCAGTGTGTGTGAGTGTGTGTGTTTGAGTGTGAGTGTGAGAGAGTGAGTGACACTGAGTGTTAGTGTCTGTGAGTGAGACAGTGTGAGTGTGTATGCGAGTGTGAGTGTGCATGTGAGTGAGTGTGAGTGTGTGGGTGTGAGTGTGAGTGAAAATGTGAAAGAGTGAGTGTGAGTGGGTGCGAATGTATGAGTGAGTGTGAGTTTTTGAGTCAGAATGTGAGGGACTGAGAGCGAGAGTGTCAGTGTGTTAGAGTGAGTGAGTGTGTCTGTGAGCATGCATTTGTTAGTGAGTGTGAGGGAGAGTGTGAGTGTAAGTGTGTGTAAGTTAAATTGAGTGAGTGTGAGTGTGTGTTTTGTGAGAGTGATTGAGAGTGTGAGTGTGTGAGTGACCATGAGTGTTAGAGTCTGTGAGTGAGAGTGACAGTGTGAGTGAGAGTGCAAATGTGAGTGTCCATGTGAGTATGAGTGTGTGACGGTGAGCATGAGTGAAAGTGTGAGGGAGTGAGAATGTGAGAGGGAGTAGGGTTGAGTGTGTGAGTGAGTGTGAGTGAGTTTGTGGGTGAGAATGTGAGTATGAGCAAGAGTGTGTGTGTGAGTTTGTGTACAAGAGGGAGAATGTGAGTTTAAGTGTGTGTAAGAGAAACTGAGTGAACGTGAGTGTGTTAGTGTGAGTGAGAGGGAGTGTGAGTGTGAGTGTGAGTGACCATGAGTGATAGTGTCTCTGAATGAGTGTGACAGTGTGGGTGAGTGTGTGAGTGTGAATATATGTGTGAGTGAGTGTAAGTGTGTTAGGGTGAGTGTGAGTGAGGGTGTGAGTGAGTGAAAGTGTGGGTTTGAGTTGCATTGAGTGTGAGTTGAGTTTGTGAGTGAGAATGTGAGTGAGTGACTTGAGCAAGAGTGTGTGTCAGTGAGTGAGACTGCATGTGGGTGAGTGTGTGTTTGAGTGTGAGTGAGTGTGCATGAGGTAGTGTCAGTGTAACTCTGTGTGAGTGAAAGTGGGTGTGACTGTGTGTGTTTGTGAGTGTGAGTGAGTGAGTGAGAGTGAATGTGAGTGACCATGTAAGTGTCTGTGTGAGAGTGTGTGTGAGTGTTTGAGTGTGAGTGTGCATGTGAGTATGAGTGTGTGAAGTTGAATGTGAGTGAAGGTGTGACAGAGTGTGTGTGTGAGTGTGATGAGTGTGTGAGTGTGGGTGTGTTTGTGAGAATGTGAGAGAGTGACTGTGTGTGAGAGTGTGAATGTGTGAGTGTGAGTGAGTATGGGTTTGACTGTGCATGTGTGAATGTGTTTGTAAGTGTGGGTTAGTGTGCATGAGGGACTGTGAGTGGAAGTGTGTGTGAGTGAAATTGAGTGAGTGTGAGTGTGATTTCATGTGAGTGATTGAGAGTGAATGTGAGTGTGAGAATGTGAGTGAGAGTGTGTGAGTGCTTGCATGTGAGTGTGCAAGTATGAATGTGTGTGTGAGTGACTATGAGTGTAATTGTGTGAGTGTGGGTGAGTGAGTGTGTGAGTGTTTGTGAGCTGAGTTACCTGTGGTATTACAACAAAAAATAATGGGCCGTTGAGAAGCATTCTTTGTCTCCCACGGAAGAAAGTGCCTTCCCTACAGCCCCTGCAATGGGCCGCGGGGACCTTGGCCTAACCCCCTCCATACCAGGGTGCATCTCAGTAACACAATGGGTGCCCCAAAGAAGGAAGAAGGCACCAGAAGGAAAGTTCAGCTTTGAGGAATGGGAGCTCGTGCTCTTGTAGCAGAAAAAAATGAAAGAAAATTGTACCAATTAGAAGCATTCCTGGGTCCCACGTGGACCACAGTGCCTTCATATCAGACTCTGCACTGGCCCCTGGGGACTGTGGCGTCCATGGTTCAAAATCAGGCAGCGTCTCAGTCCCTGCAGTGGTACTCCAAAATGGACAGAAAGACCCTGAGGGGAAGGTGAAGTTGGATGGCATGTGTATGGAGCCAGGTAGGATACCCCAAATCACAGACAAGGCCCCTGATGGGAAGATAATGCTTGAGAGAGGGATGGTGAGGCACCTGTTGGAGAAAGACTAAACTGTGAGTGTGAGTTTTAGTGAGTGTGAGTGTGAGTATGTGTGTGTGTTTGTGTCAGTATGTGAGTGTGAGTGTGTTTGAATGTGAGTGTGAGTGACAATGAGTGTAAGTGTCTGTGAGTGAGTGTGACAGTGAGAGTAAGTGTGCGAGTGTGAGTGTGAGTGAAAGTGTGAGTATGAGTGTGAGTTTGTGAGAATGTGACTGTGAGAGTGTGATTGTGTGAGTGTGAGTGAGTGCATGTGTGTGGGAGTGTGAATTTGACTGTGTGAGGGAGAGTGTTTGTAAGTGAAAGTGAGTGAGTGTAAGCATGTGTCTTTGTGAGTGAGCCTGAGAGTGAGTGTGAGTGTGAGTGACCGTGTTGGTGTCTGTGAGTGTGACAGTGTGAATGAGTGTGCGTCAGTGTGCGTGTGAGTGTGAGTGTGTTTGAGTGAGTGTGAGTGAAAGTGTGTGTGAAATAGAGTGTAGGTTTGAGTTGGGTTGAGTGTGTGTGTGTGTGTTTGAGTTAGAATGTGAGTGAGTGACTGTGAGTGAGAGTGTGAGTGTGTGAGTGTGTGTGTGCATTTGTGAGTGTGAGTGTGCATGAGTGTATGTAAGTGAAAGTGAGTGTGAGTGTGTGTGTGAGAGTGAGTTTGTGTAAGTGTGTGTGTGAGTGTGTGAGTGTGTCAGTGACCATGAGTGTATCTATGAGTGAGGTTGACAGTGTGTTGAGTTTGCAAGTGTGAGTGCGCATGTGATTGTGAGTGTGTGAGGGTGAGTGTGAGTGAAAGTGTGAGTGACAGTGTGAATGAGTGAGGGTGTGAGTGTGAGTGGGGTTGAGGGTGTCAGTGAGTGTGTGTTTGTGAGTGAGAATGTCTGTGAGTGACTGTGAGCGAGAGTGTGAGTGTGAGAGAGTGACTGTGTGTGAGTGTGCATGTGTGTGAGTGTGAGTTAGTGTGCGAAAAGGAGAGTGTAAGTGTAAGTGTTGTAACAGAAAGTGAGTGGTTGTGTTTTTGAGTGTGAGGGTGAGTGAGAGTGTGAGTGTGTCAGTGACCATGTTAGTGTCTGTGAGTGAATGTGAAAGTGTGAGTGTGCGAGTGTGAGTGTGCCTGTGGGTGTGAGTGTCTGATGGAAAGTGTGAGTGAAAGTGTGAGTGAGAGTATGAGTGGGGTTGAGTGTGTGCCAGTGTCAGTGTGGGAGTGAGAGCATGAGTGACTGAGTGACAGGGTGAGAGTGTGAGTGCGAGTGAGTGAGTGTATGTGAGTGTGCATTGTGTGAGTGTATTTGTGTCAGTGAGTGGGGGTAAGGGACAGCATGAGTGTAAGTGTGTGTTAATGAAAATGAGTAAGTGGAGTATGTGTTTTTAAGTGTGTGAGAGTGAGTGTGTGTGAGTGAGTGTGAGTGTGTGTGAGTGTGAGGGTGCTTTGTGTGAGTGTGTATGAATGTGTGAGAATGTGTGTGACTGTGAGTGTGAGTGATTGTGTGAGGGTCAGTGAGTGAGTTTGTGAGTGTTTGTGAGCTGGGTGACCTGTGGTATTACAACAAAAAATAAAAACGTGCCATCGAGAAGCAATCCTTGTCCCCCACGGAAGAAAGTGCCTTCCAGACAGCCCCTGCACTGGGTCCCAGGGACCGTGTTCTAACTGGCTCAAAACCAGGGCATGTCTTGGTAATGCTATGTGTGCCCCAAAGAATGAAGAAGGCACTAGAGGGAAAGTTAAGCTTTTTGGGAATTTGACCTGGTGCACTTGTGGCAGAAAAAATAAAAGAAGATCGCACCACCTAGAAGCATTCCTGGGTCCTACACCGACAACAGTGCTTTCATATCAGACCCTGCAGTGGCCTCTGGGGACCGTGGCGTACATGGTTTGAAATCAGGGTGCATCTCCACAGCCCTGCAGGGGCACTCAAAAACGGACAGAAAGAACCTGAGGGGAATGTGAGTTTAGAAGGGGGGCATGTGGGGCTCTTGTGGCAAATAAAGAAAAAAATGGATGTCAGTAAGGAGCGTTAATGGGCTCCCCAGTGATGAAGGTGCCTTCCTATCAACTGCAGCACTGTTCTTCGGGCACCCTGGGTCCCTGGATAGAACCCAGTGCACCTATCAGGCCCGTTAGAGGTACCACAAAGAGGGCTGGAGGCTCCTGAAGGGATGGTAGGGTTGGAGTGAGGTGAGGTGGGGCATATGTGGCAGAAAGAATAAGCATGCCACCCAGAAGTGTTCCTGGGTCTCCACGGATGAAAGTGCTTTCCCATGAGCCCCTGCACTGGTACCTGGAGATGCTAGCATCCCTGGTTCAAACCCAGGGTGCGTCTAGGGCCAGGTAGCATACCAGAAATCACAGAGAAGTTCCCTGAGGGGAATGTATGGTTTGAGGGAGGGATGGTGAGGAACCTGTTGGAGAAAGAAAAAAGTGTGAGTGAGTGTGAGTTAGGGTGAGTGTGACTGTGAGTATGTCAGTATGTGTGAGTGAGTGAACTTGTGTAAGTGTGTGAGTGTGTGTGTGCAAGTGTGAGAGAGTGTGAGTAACCATGAGTGTTAGTGTCAGTGAGTGTGACAGTGTGAGTGAGTGAGTGTACGAGTGTGAGTGTTCATGTGTGTGAGTGTGAGAGTGTGAGGTTGAGTGTGAGTGAATGTGTGAGTGAGTGAGGGCGTGAGTGTGAGTGGGGATAACTGTGAGAGTGACTGTGAGTGTGACTTTGTGAGTGAGAATTTGAGTAACTCTGAGCAAGAGTGCATGTGAGTGTGAGTGTGAGTGTGTGAGGGTGAGTTTGAGTGAAAGTGTGAGTGATTGAGAGTGTGAGTGTGAGTGGGGTTGAGTGTAGAGTGAGTTTGAGCATGCGTTTCTGAGAATGTGAGTGACTGAGAGTGTGAGTGTGTGAGTGTGAATGAGTGTGTGTGAGTGTGCATGTGTGTGAGTGTGCACGAGATGGTGAGTGTGCATGTAGGAGACTGAATGTAAGTGCACATGAGTGAAATTGAGTGAGAGTGTGTTTATGAGTGTGAGTGACAGTGAGTGAGAGTGTGAGTGTGAGTGACCATGAATGTTAATGTCTGCAAATGAGTGTGACAGTGTGAGTGAATGTGTGTGAGTGTGCATGTGATGAGTGTGAGCGTGTGAGTGTGTGCATGAGTGAAATTGAGTGAGAGTGTGAATGTGAGTGTGAGTGACTATGCATGTGAGTGAGTGTGGGTGAGTGTGAGTGTGTGTGGGAGAGTGTGAATGTAAGTGTGTGTAAGTGAAAGTGAGTCAGTGTGAGTGTGAGTTTGTGAGTGTAAGAGTGAGTGAGAGTGTGAGTGAGTGTGTGAGTGTGTGAGTGACTGTGAATGTTAGTGTCTGTGAGTGAGTGTGACAGTGTGAGTGAGTGAATGTGCGAGTGTGAGTGTGCTTGTGAATGAGTGTGAATGTGAGTGAAAGTGTGAGTGTTGTGGGTTTTAGTGGGGTTGGGTGTGTGTGAGTGTGAGTTTCTGAGAGAGAATGTGAGTGAGTATGAGTGAGAATGTGAATGTGTGAGTGAGTGAGTCTGTGTGTGAGTGTGTGGGTGTGTTTGTGAGTGTGAGTGACTGTGTGTAATGGAGAGTGTGTGTGTGAGTGAAAGCGAGTGTCAGTGTGTGTTTTTGTGAGTGTGAGTGAAAGTGAGTGGGTGAGATTGAGTGTAAGTGTGAGATTGTGAGTGTGAGAGAGAGTGGATGTGTGTGAGAGAGTGTGTGAGTGTGAGAGAGAGTGGGTGTGTGTGAGAGAGTGTGAGTGTCTGTGAGTGTGAGGGTGCTTGTGTGTGTGAGTGCATGAGTATGAATGTGTGAGTGACTGTGAGTGTGAGTGACTGTGTGAGTGAGTGAGTGTGTTTTTGTGAGCTTTGTAACCTGTGGTATTACAATAAAAAATACAAACGGGCCATCGAGAAGCATTCCTTGTCCCCCATGGAACAAAGTACCTTTCCGAGAGCCCCTGCACTGGGTCCCGGGGACCGTGGCCTAACCGGCTTGAAACCAGAGTGCATCTCGGTAACACTATGGGTGCCCCAAAGAAGAAAGAAGGCCCCAGACGGGAAGTTAAGTTTTGAGGAAGGGGAGCTGGTGCACTTGTGGCAGAAAAAAGTAAGAGAAAATTGCACCATGTAGAAGCATTCCTGAGTCCCTCACAGACAACAGTGCCTTCATGTCTGACCCTGTAGAGGCCCCTGGGGACTGTGGTGTCCATGCACCAAAATCAGGGTGCATCTTGGACCCTGCAGGGGTACTCCAAAATGGACAGAAAGAACCTGAGGGGAAGGCTAGTTTAGAAGGAGGGTCTAAGGGGATCCTGTGGCAGAAAAAGGGAAATATTGATGCTGGGTGGAGCGTTAATAGGCTCCCCAGGGACAAAAGTGACTTCCCATCACTTACAGCATTGTTCTTCAGGCACCCTGGGTACCCTGGTTCGAAACCAGTGTGCCTATTGGGCTGGTTAGGGGTACCACAAAGAGGGCTGGAGGCTCCTGAGGGAACAGTAAGGTTGGAGTGAGGGGAGGTGGGGCATATGTGGCAGAAAAAATAAAACGTGGGGCCAGGAAGTGTTCCTGGGTCTCCATGGATGAAAGTTCCTTCCCGTGTGCCCCTGCGCTGGTACCTGGAGATGCTGGCTTCACTGCTTCAAACCCAGGGTGCATCTTGGGCCAGGTAGGGTACCCACAAATCACAGAGAAGTCCCCTGAATGGAACATAAGGTTTGAGGGAGGGACGATGAGGCACCTGTTGGAGAAAAAGAAAACTGTGAGTGAGTGTGAGTTTGAGTGAGTGTGAGTGTATTTCAGTGTGTGTGTTTGTGTGAGTAATTGTGTCAGTGTGAGTGACTGAGTGTGCGAGTCTGAATGTGAGAGAGTACGAGTGACCGTGTTAGCGTCTGTGAGTGTGACAATGTGAGTGAATGAGTCTGCGAGTGTGAGTCTGAGTGTGAGTGTGAGCGTCAGACTGAGTGATAGCTTGAGTGAGTGAGGGTGTGGGTGTGAGTGGTGTTGAGTGTGTGTGTGTCTGAGTTTGTGAGTGAGAATGTGAGTAAGTGACTGTAAGCGAGAGTGTGAGTGTGTGTTTGAGTGTGCATCTGTGTATGTGTATGAGTGTGAGTGAGTGTGCGTGAGGGAGACTGAGTGTAAGTGGGTGTGAGTGAAAGTGAGTGAGTGTGACTGTGTGTGTTTGAGTGAGAGTGAGTGTGAGTGAGAGTGACTATGTGTCAGTGAGTGTGAGTGTGTGTGTGAAGGCGCTTGCATGTGTGTGAGTATGAATGTGTGGCTGTGAGTGTGAGTGACTGTGAATGTGTTGTTGTGTAAGCGTGAGTGAGTGAGTGTGTGTTTGTGAGCTGGGTTACCTGTGGTATTACAACAAAAATTAAAAACGGGCCATCGAGAAGCATTCCTTTTCCCCTAAAGAAAGTGCCTTCCCATGAGCCCCTGAACTGGTAACTGAAGATCCTGGCATCCCTGGTTCCAACCAGGTTGCGTCTTGGGCCAGGGAGGGTACCACAAATCAGAAACAAGGCTCCTTATGGGAATATAAGGTTTTAGGGAGGGATGGTGAGGCACCTGTTGGAGAAAAAAAATACTGTGAGTTAGTGTGAGTTAGAGTGAGTGTGACTGTGAGTATGTCAGTGTGTGTGAGTTTGTGTGAGGTTGTGAGTTGGAGTGTGATTGTCTGTGTGAGAGTGAGTTTGAGAGAGTGTGAGTGACCATGAGTATTAGTGTCTGTGAGTGAGTTTGACAGTGTTAGTGAGTGAGTGTGTGAGTGTAAGTGTACATGTGAATGTGAGTGTGAGTAGGGTTCAGTGTGTGAGTGTGTGTTTGTGTGTGAGAATGTGAGTGACTGTGAGTGAGAGTGTGAGTGTGTGTGAGTGTGCATGAGAGAGAGTGTGAGTGTAAGTGTGTGTAAGTAAAATTGAGTGTGAGTGTGTGTTTGAGTGAGTGTGAGTGAGAGTGTGATTGTCAGTGACCATGAGTGTTAGTGTCTGTGAGTGAGAGTGACAGTGTGAGTGTGCAAGTGTGAGTGTGCATGTGAGTGAGTGTGAGTGTTTGAAGGTGAGTGTGAGTGGAAGTGTGAGTGAGTGAGATTCTGTGTGTGAGTGGGGTTGATTGTGAGTGTGAGTTTGTGAGAGAGAATGTCAGTGACTTTGAGTGAGAGTGTAAGTGCATGAGTGTGAGTGTGTGTGAGTGTGCATGCGGGTGAGTGTGATTGTGAGTGAGTGTGCATGAGGGAGAGTGTGTGTGGGAGTGAAAGTGAGTGAGTGTGAGTGTGTGTGTCTGTGAGAGTGAGTGAGTCTGAGAGTGACTGTGAATGTGAGAGTGTGAGTATGAGCCTGATTATGTGTGTGAGTGTGTGTGAGTGTGAAGGTGCTTGTGTGTAAGTGTGAGTGTGAGTGAGTGAGTGAGTGAATGTGTGAGTGTTTGTGAGGTGGGTTAGTTGTGGTATTACAACAAATAATAAAAACGGGCCAATGAGAAGCATTCCTTGTACCCCACAGAGGAAAGTGCCATCCCAACAGCCTCTGAACTGGGCCCTGGGGACAGTGGACTAGCCAGCTCAAAACCAGGTTGCATCTTGGTAACACTATGGGTGCCCCAAAGAAGGAAGAAGGCACCAGATGGGAAGACAAAGATTGTGGGAGGGATGGTGAGGCACCTGATGGAAGAAAAGAAAACTGAGTGAGTATTAGTTAAAGCGAGTGTGACTGTGAGTAAATCAGTGTGTGTCAGTGAGTGAGTTTGTGTGAGTGTGGGAGTGTGAGAGTGAGTGTGTGTTCAAGTGTGAGTGACTGTGAGAGTGAGTGACCATGAATGTTAGTGTCTGTGAGTGTGACAATGTGAGTATGTGAGTGTGAGTGTGCATGTGTGAAGGTGAGTGTGAGAGGAAATGTGAGTGAGAGTGTGAGTGGAGTGTGTGAGTGTGAGTGTGAATTTGTGAGTCAGAATGTGACTGTGAGAGTGTGAGTGTGTGAGTTTGAGTGTGTGTGTGGGTGTGTGTGTTTGTGTGAGTGTGCTTGAGGGAGAGTGTGAGTGTAAGTGTGTGTGAGTGAAAGTGAGTGTAAGTGTGTGTGTCTGTGTGAGTGAGAGTGATTGAGGGTGTGAGTGTGAGAGTGTGTGTGAGCGAGAGTGTGTGTGAGTGTGAAGGTGCTTGTGTGTGAGTGTGTGAGTATGAATGTGTACGAGCGTGAGTGACTGTGAATGTGTGTGATTGTGTAAGTGTGAGTGACTGAGTGAGAGTGAGTGTGAGTTGGGTTGCCTGTGATATTACAACTAAAGAAAACGCACCATCAAGAAGCATTCCTTGCCCCCCTCGGAAGAAAGTGCCTTCCCAACAGACCCTTCACTGGGCCCCAGGGACAATAACCTATCCGGATCCAAACCAGGGTGCATCTCGGTAATGCTATGGCTGCCCCAAAGAAGGAAGAAAGCACCAGAGGGGAAGTTAAGCTTTGAGGAATGGGAGCTGGTGCACTTGTGGCAGAAAAAATAAAAGAAAATCACACCACTTAGAAGCGTTCCTGGGTCCAACATGGAAAACAGTGCCTTCATATCAGACCCTGCACTGGCCCCTGGGGACCATGGCATCCATGGTTCAAAATCAGGGTGCATCTCGGGCCCTGCAGGGGTACTCCAAAACGGACAGAAAGACCCTGAGGGGAAGGTGAGCTTAGAAGGAGGGCATATGGGCCTCCTGTGGCAGAAAAAGAAAAAAATGCATGCCAGTGAGGAGCATTAATTGTCTCCCCATCGAAGAAAGTGCCTTCCCATCAGCCACAGTACTGTTCTTCATGTACCCTGGGTTCCCTGGCTCAAACCCAGTGTGCCTATCAGGCCCATTAAGGGAACCACAAAGACGGCAGTAGACTCCTGAGTGTACAGTAAGGTTAGAGTGAGGAGAGGTGGGGCATATGTGGCAGAAAAAAATAAAGCGTGCCACCAAGAAGTGTTCCTCAGTCTCTACGGATGAGAGTGCCTTCCTATGAGACCCTGAACTGCTGCCTGAAGACCCTGGCGTCCCTGGGTTGAACCCAGTGTCCTTCTCAGGCCAGGTAGGGTACTCCAAATCACAGACAAGGCCCCTGATAGGAAGATAATGATTGAGGGAGGGATGGTGAGACACCTTTTAGAGAAAAAGTAAACTGTGAGTGCGTGTTAGTTTGATTGAGTGTGAGTGTGAAAATGTGAGTGTCTGAGTGAGTGACTTTGTGTAAGTGTGTGACTGTGAGTGTGAGTGTGTGTGTGTGAGTGACCATGAGTGTTAGTGTCTGTGAGTAATTGTGACAGTGAGAATCAGTAAGTGTGTGAGTGAATGAATATGAATGTGTGAGGGTGTCACTGAAAGTGTGAGTGAGTGTGAGTGAGAGTTTGTGAGTGAGAATGTGAGTGAGTGACTATGAACCAGAGTGTGAATGTGTGAGAGTGAGTGCATGTGTGTGGGAGTGTGCATGTGTGTGAATGTGTGTGTGAGTGTGAGTTTGGGTGTGTGAGGGAGAATGTGGGTTTAGTGAAAGTGAGTGTGAGTGTGTCTGAGAGTGAGACTGAGAGAGTCACTGTGAGTGTGAGTGTGAGTGTGCGTGTGTATTCGTAAGTGTGAGTGAATGTGCATGAGGAAGAGTCTGAGTGTCAGTGTGTGTGAGTGGAACCGAGTGTGTGTGAGGGGATGTCAGTGAAAGTGTGAGTGTGAGAGTGAGAGTGAGTGTGAGTGAGAGTGAGTATGTGTGTGAGTGTGTGCAAGTGTGAGGGTGCTTTTGTGTGAGTGTGTGAGAATGAATGTGTGAGTGTGAGTGACTGTGAGAGTGAGTGATTGTGTGACTGTGAATGACTGAGTGAGTGTGTGAGTGTTTGTGAGCTGGGTTACCTGTGGTATTACAACAAAAATAATAATGGGCTGTTGAGAAGCATTCCTTGTCCCCCACAGAAGAAAGTGCCTTCCCGATAGCCCCTGCACTGGGTCCCGGGGATGGTGGCCTAACACTCTCGATACCAGGGTGCATCTCGGTAACACTATGAGTGCCCCAAAGAAGGAAGAAAGCACCAGAGGGGAAGGTAAGCTTTGAGGAAAGGGAGGTGGTTCACTTGTGGCAGAAAAAATGAAAGAAAATTGCACCAATTAGAAGCAATTCTGGGTCCCATGCGGACAACAGTGCCTTCATATCAGACCCTGAACTGGCCCTTGGGGACTGTGGTGTCCATGGTTCAAAATCAGGGAGGGTCTCGGTCCCTGCAGTGGTACTCCAAAATGGACAGAGAGACCCTGAGGGGAAGGTGAAGTTGCAAGGAGGGTGAATGGAGCTCCTGTGGTAGAAAAAGAAAAATGTTGATGCCAGCAAGGTGCATTAATGGGCTCCTAAGGGATGAAAGTGCCTTCCCATCAGCCACAGCACTGTTCTTTGCACACCCTTGGTTCCCTGGTTCAAACCCAGTAAGCCTAATGGATCCGTTAGGGGTACGACAAAGACGGCTTGAGGCCGCTGAGGGGATAGTAAGGTTGGTGTGAGGGGAGGTGGGGCATATGTGGCCGAAAAAAATAAAACGTGCCACCAAGAAGTGTTCCTGGGTCTGCACGGATGTAAGTGCCTCCCCGTGAGCCCCTGTGCTGGTACCTGAACACCCTGGTGTCCCTGGTTCGAACGCAAGGTGTGTCTTGGGCCAGAGAGAGTACCCTAAATCACAGACAAGGCCCCTGATGGGAAAATAATGTTTAAGGGAGGGATGGTGAGGCACCTGTTGGAGAAAGAATAAACTGTGAGTCAGTGTGAATCTGAGTGAGTGTGAATGTGAGTATGTAAGTGTGTGTGAGTGAGTGAGTTTGAGTATGTGAGTGTGAGTGTGTGTGAATGTGAGTGTGAGTGTTAGTGACCATGAGTGTTAGTGTCTGTGAGTGTGACAGTGAGAGTAAGTGTGCGAGTGAGTGTGAGTGTGTGAGGGTGAGTGTGAGTAAAGATGTGAGTGTGAGTGTGAGATTGTGAGAATGTGAGTGAGTGTGAGCGAGAGGGTGAATGTGTGAGTGTGGTTGAGTTGATGTGTGTGGGACTGTGTGTGTTTGTGAATGTGTGTGTCAGTGTGAGTTTGTGTGCGTGAGGGAGAGGGTGTGTATAAGTGAATGTATGTGTATGTTTCTGAGACTGATAGTGAGTGAATGAAAGTGTGTGTAAGTGTGACTGAGTGTGTGTGAGTTAGTGTCAGTGAGTCAGTGTGACAGTGTGAGTGTGCGAGTGTGAGTGTGCATTTGAGTGTGAGTGTGTGAGGTGGCTATGAAAGTGTGAGAGTGTGGGTTTCAGTGGGGTTTAATGTGTCAGTGTGAGTTGGTGAGAATGTGAGTGACTGTGATGGTGTGTGTGAGTGTGAGTTATTGTGTTTGAGTGTACGTGTGTGTGAGAGTGTGTGTGTGAGGGAGAGTGTGAGTGTGTGTGTAAGTGATAGTGAATGAGTGTGATTGTGTGTGATTATGCGTGTGCAAGAGTGAGCTTCTGTGAGAGTGTGAGTGTGAGAGTGTTTGTAGGTGTGAGTGTGAATGTCCGTGAGTGTGACAGTGTGTTGAATGTGCGAGTGTGCATGTGTGTGTGAGTGATTGTGAGCATGTGAGGGTGAGTGTGAATGAAAGTGTGAGTGAGAGTGCGAGTGTGAGTGGGATTGTGTCAATGTGTGAGTGTGAATCTGTGAGAATGTGAGTTACTGTAAGCAAGAGCGTGATTGTGTGTGTGTGTGAGTATGTGTGAGTGTGAGTTTGTGTGTGAGATGGAGAGTGTGAGTGCAAGTGTGTGTAAGACAAAGTGAGTGAGTGTGAGTTAGAGTGTGAGTTTGAGTGACCGTGAGTGTTACTGTCTGTGAGTGTGACAGTGTGAGTGTGACTGTGAGTGTGACTATGAGCAGCATGGGATAAGGGTTTTAATTTCTTTACATTTTCCCCAACACTTACTTTCTCTTTTGTATTGAGCAAAGATTTTTATCCTGTGGTGTGAAGTGATACCACATGTGGTTTTGATTCACATTTTCCTAATGACTAATTACATATAGCATCTATCAATGTGCTCATTATCCATCTTTATATCTTCTTTGTAGATACATCCATTCAGAATATTTGCCCATTTTTAAATTGAGTTATCTTGTTACAATGAATTGCAAAGTTTCTTTACATATCCTGTATATGTAAGTTGCTTATCAGATATATGCTTTTCAAATACTTTCTTCTAGTTAGTGTCTTGCCTTTTCACTTCTTGATACTGTCTTCTCAGGCACAGCACTTTTCAGTATTGAAGTCCATTGAATACATTTGACCTTTGGAGTCATAGCTAAGAAAACACTCCCAAATGCAATCACAAAGATTTCTGCCAGTGTTTTCTTCTGAAAGTTTTATAGTTTTAGCTGTTACCATTAGCAGTTTTATTGTGAGTTAATTTTTAAATAAGATATTTGGTCCAAGTTTATTTATTTTTTGCATATGGATACCCAGTTGTCCCACTACCGTTTGTTGAAAAGACTATTCTTTTCCCACTTTGTTCTTTTGTTAACCTTATGTAAAATCAACTGACTGTAAATGTGTAGCTTTATTTTGAGATTATCAACTCTTAGTTTGTTTATCTATATTCTTAGGCCAAGGTCAAATTGAATGTACTGAGTTTTTTCAATCATGTTGCCTATACCAGTTGTCTTATGTCATGATAAAAATGAAATTTATTGGAATATCATTATCTTCACAGGTGCCTCACCATCCCTCCCTCAAACATTATCTTCCCATCATGAACCTTCTCTGATTTGTGGTTCCCTACCTGGCCCGAGAGGCACCTGGGGTTGGAACCAGGGATGCCAGGTTCTTCAGGTACCAGCGCAGGGGCTCATGGGAAGGCACTTTCTTCTGTGGAGACCCAGGAACACTTCTTGATGGCACATTCTATTTTTTTCTGCCACATATGCCACAATTCCCCTCACTCCAACCTTACTATCCCCTCAGGAGCCTCCGGCCCTCTTTGTGGTACCCCTAACGGGCCTGATAGGCACACTGGGTTCAAACCAGGGAACCCAGGGTGCCTGAAGAACAGTGCTGTGACTAATGGGAAGCCATTTTCAACCCTGGGGAGTGCAGCAACACTCCTTGCTGGCATCTATTTTTATCTTTTTCAGAAACAGGATCCCCATACGCCATCCTTCTAACCTCACTTTCCCCTCAGGGTCTTTCTGTCCATTTTGGAGTACCCCTGCAGGGCCCGAGATGCACCCTGATTTTGATTCATGGATGCCACGGTCCCCCAGGGCCAGTGCAGGGTCTGATATGAAGGCACTGTTGTCCGTGTGGGACTCAGGAATGCTAATAAGCAGTGTGATTTCTTTTATTTTTTCTGCCACAGGAGCACCAGCTCCCATTCCTCATAGCTTCACTTCCCCTCTGGTGCCTTCCTTCTTTGGGGCACCCATAGTGTTATCGAGATGCAACCTGGTTTCAAGCCAGTTTGGCCACGTTTCCCAGGGCCCCATGTAGGGGCTGTCGGGAAGGTAATTTCTTCCATGGGAGACAAGGAATGCTTCTCAATGGCCCATTTTTATTTTTCGTTGTAATACCACTGGTAACCCAGCTCACAAACTCTTACACACTCACTCACTCACACTCACACAATCACTCACATTCAGTCACACACACTCATACATTCATACTCACACAGTCACACATATGCACCCTCACACTCCACACACACACTCACTCACACTCACTGTCACTCACACTCACTGTCACACTCTCACTCTCAGTCACTCTCACACTCACAGACACACACACTCACATTCACTTTAACTCACACACACTCTTCCTCACACACACTCATTCACATTCACAAACATACTTACACACACCCACACTAAAACTCACACTCAATCACTCACACTCACACACTCACACTCTCGCTCACAGTCACTCACATTCTCATTCACAAACTGACTCTCACACTCACTCACACACTCAACCCCACTAATACACTCTCACTGACTGTTTCACTCACACTCACCCTCACATGCTCACATGCACATGCACACTCTCAGTTGCACACTCACTCACACTGTCACAATCACTCAGAGACACTCACATGGTCATTCACAAGCACTCACACTCAGACTCACACACTCACAGTAACTCACTCACTCACACAAACTCACTCACTCACACACTCACACTCAAACTAATTCAAACACACTCACTCAGTTTTTTTTTCTACAACAGGTACCTCACCATCCCTCCCTCAAACCTCATGTTCCAATGAGGGGACTTCTCTGTGATTTGTGGTACCATACCTGGCCCGAGACGCACCCTGTGTCCAAACCAGGGACGCCAGGATATCCAAGTACCAGTCAGTGCAGGGGCTCATGGGAAGGCACTTTCATCTGTGAAGACCCAGGAACACTTCCTGGTGCCACGTTTTACCTTTTCTGCCACATATGCCCCACCTCCCTTCACTCCAACCTTACTATCCCCTCAGGAGTCTCCGGCCCTCTTTGTGGTACCCCTAACAGGCCTGATAGACACACTGGGTTTGAATCAGGGAACCCAGGGTGCCTGCAGAACGGTGTTGTGGCTGATGAGAAGGCACTTTCATCCCTGGGGAGGACTTTAACTCTCTTCATTGGCATCCATTTTTTTCTTTTTCTGCCACGGAAGCCCCATATGCCCTCCTTCTAAACTCACCTTCCCATCAGGGTCTTTCTTTCCGTTTTGGAGTACCCTTGCATGGCTCAAGATGCACCCTGATTTCGAACCATGGACACCACGGTCCCCAGGGGCCAGTGCAGGGTCTGACATGAAGGCACTGTTGTCCATGTGGGACCCAGGAATGCTTCAAGCGGTGCAATTTTCTTTTATTTTTTTCTGCCACAAGTGCACCAGCTCCCCTTCCTCAAAGCTTAACCTATCCTCTGGTGCCTTCTTCCTTCTTTGGGGCACCCATAGTGTTACTGAGATGCACCCTCATTTCGAGCTGGTTAGGCCACGGTCCTGGGGGCCTGGTTCAGGGGCTGACAGGAAGGCACTTTGTTCAGTGGGGGACAAGGAATGCTTCTTAACGGCCCATTTGTATTTTTTGTTGTAATACCACAGGTAACCCAGCTCATAAACACTCACACACTCACTCACACTCAATCACTCACACTGACAGTCACTCACACACTCACACAGTGAAACTCACATGCAAGTAACCTCACACACACACTCACACACACTCACTATAATTCATATACTCTCAACTCACACACTCACTCACACTCACAAACACACACACTCACACTCACTTTCACTCACATACTTACAGTCACACTCACACTCACACTCACACTCAAAAACACACCCACACGCACAATCACAACCTCACTCACACTGACACACTCAATCCCACTCACACCCACACTCTCACTCATACTTTCACTCACACTCACCCTCACACACTCACACTCAGTCACATGCACACTCACTTGCACACTCACTCACACTGTCACACTCACTCACAGACACTAACACTTATGGTCACTCACACGCACATGCCCTCACTCTCACACTCACACACAATCACTCACTTTCATTTAAAACATTAACACTCAAACTCTCCCTCATGCACACTCACTCACACTCACACACACTCACACACATGTGCACTCACACACACACTCACACTTGCACACTCACACTCTCACTCACAATCACTCACATTCTCACTCACAAACTCACACTAACACTCATTCACACACTCAACCCCACTCACACACTCTCACTCACTCACTCTTTCACTCACACTCACCCTCACACACATTCACAAGCACACTCACACTCTCACACTCACTCAAACTGTCACACTCATTTACAGACACACTCATGGTCACTCACATTCTCTCTCACACACACACATACACTGACACACACAAACTCACTGAGTCACACACACTGACATACACACAGACACACTCACTCTCACACAAGCTCAAAGTTATTTTTTCTCCAACAGGTGCCTCACCATCCCTTCCCAAAACCTTATCTTCCCATCAGGGGCCTTCTCTGTGATTTGTGGTACCCTACCTGGCCTGAGACCCACCCTGGGTTTGAACCAGGGATGCCTGGATTTTCAGCTACCAGTGCAGGGTCTCATGGGAAGGCACTTTCTTCCATGGACACCCAGGAACACTTCTTGGTGGCATGTTTTATTTTTTTCTGCCACATATGCCCCACCTCCCCTCACTCCAACCTTACTATCCCCTCAGAAGCCTCTTGCCCTCTTTGTGGTACCCCTAATGGGCCCGAAAGGCACACTGGGATCCAACCAGGAAACCCAAGGTGCCTGCAGAACAGTGCTGTGGCTCTTGGGAAGAAGGCACTTTCCTCCCTGGGGAGACAAGGAACTCTCCTCATTGGCATCAATTTTTTTCTTTTTCTGCCACAGGAGCCCTATATGCCCTCCTTCTAAACTCTCCTTCCCCTCAGGTTTTTTCTGTCCGTTTTGGAGTATCCCTACAGGGCCTGAAACACTCCCTGATTTCGATGCATGGATGCCACGGTCCCCAGGGGCCAGTTCAGGCTCTGATATGAAGGTACTATTGTCCATCTAGGACCCAGAAATGCTTCTATGTGGTGTGATTTTCTTTTATTATTTCTGCCACAAGTACACCAGCTCCCATTCCTCAAAGCTTAAATTCCCTCTTGTGCCTTCTTACTTCTTTGGGGCACCCATAGTGTTACCAAGATGCACCCTGGTTTCTAGCCGAAGAGGCCACTGTCCCTGGGGCCCAGTGCATGGGCTGTCAGAAATTCACTTACTTCCATGGGGGACAAGGAATGTTTCTGGATGGCCAGTTTTTATTTTTGTTGGAATGCCACAGGCAACCCAGCTCACAAACACTCACACATTCACTCACACTCACACACTCACTCACACTCACAGTCACTCACACTCACACTTTCATACTCACACACTCAAACACAAGCACCATCACACTCACACCCAATCACACGCACTCACACACTCTCACACTCACACTAACTCAGTCCCTTGCACTCACACCCACTCACTCTCACTCACACTTACAACCACACACACTCACACTCACTTTCACTCACACACTCACCTTCTCCCTCAGGCACACACACTCACACACACACACATTCACACACTCACACACCCTCACGTTTTTGCTCACAGTCACTCACATTCTCACTCAAACTCACACTCCCACTCACACTTTCACTAACACACAGACTCACACGCACACTCACACTCGCCCACTCACACTGTTACACTCACAGACACTAACTCTCCTGTCTCACAGACACACTCACAGACACTAACTCACAGACACTAACTCATACTCATGCACACACCCTTGTACTCACACACTCACTCACACAAACTCACACACATACACTCGCACTCACTCAAACTCACACTCACTCCCAGTTTTTCTTTTCTCCACCAGGTGCCTCACCATCCCTCCCTCAAACCTTTTGATCCAATCAGGGTCCTTCTCTGTGATTTCTGGTGCCCTACCTCACCAAAGACACACCTTGGGTTCGAATGAGGGATGTCGTGATCTCCAGGTACCAGCACAGTGGTTCATGGCAAGGCACTTTTGTCCGTGGAGACCCAGAAACACTTCTTAGTGACACATTTTATTTTTTCTGCCACATATGCCTCACCTCCATCACTCCAACTTTACTATCCCTACAGGAGCCTACAGCCCTCTTTGTGGTACCCCTAATGGGCCTGATAGGCACACTGGTTTCAAACCCGGGAACCCAGGGTGCCTGTAGAACTGTTCTGTGGCTGATGGGAATGCACTTTTGTCCCTGGGGAGCCCAGAAACTATCCTCCCTAGCGTCAATTTTTTTCTTTTTCTGCAACAGGAATCCCATATGCCCTTCTTCTAACCTCATCTTCCCCTCAGGGTCTTTCTGTCCGTTTTGGAGTACCCCTGAAGGGCCTGAGACACACCCTGATTTCAAACCATGGATGCCATGGTCCCGAGGGGCCAGTGCATGTTCTGATATGAAGGCATTGCTGTCCGTGTGGTACCCAGGAATGCTTGTAAGCCATGCAATTTCCTTTTATTTTTTCTGCCACAAATGCACCAGCTCCCCTACCTCAAAACTTAATTTCCCCTCTGGGGCCTTCTTCCTTCTTTTGGGTACCCATAGTGTTACTGAGATGCACCCTGGTTTTGGGTCAGTTAGGCCACGGTCCCCGGGGCCCAGTGCAGTGGCTGTAGGGAAGGCACTTTCTTCCGTGGGGGACAAGGAATGCTTCTTGATGGCCCATTTTTATTTTTTTGTAATACCACAGGTAACCCAACTCACAAACGTTCACACACCCACTCATTCACACTCACACAATCAGTCACACAGTTACACTCACACTCATTCATACTCACACACTCACAAACAAGCACCCTCACACTCACACACACTCACATTCACACACACTCTCACTCACACAATCACACACTCTTACTCTCACTCACACACACACACTCAGTCACTGCCACTCACACAAACTTACACTCACACTCTCCCTCATGCACACTCACTCAAACTCACAAACACACTCAACCACACACATGCAGACTCACTCACACTCACACACTCACACTCTTGCTCACAGTCGCTCACATTCTCACTCACAAACACACACAATCCCACTCACACCCACATTCTCACTCACACTTTCACTCACACTCACCCTCACACATTCACACTCACATGCACAATCACACTCACACACTCATTCACTGACACTGTCACAGACACAGACACTAATATTCAAGTTCACTCACAGTCACTCACACTCACACTCTCTCACACTCTAACTCACTCTCATTCACACTCACAAGCACACACTCATTCACTTTCACTTACACACACTTACAATCACACTCTCCCTCATGCACACCCACTCACACTCACACACGCACATGCACACACACTCACAGTCACACACTCACACTCACACACTCACACTCTCACAGTCATTCACATATTCTCACTCACAAACTCACACTCACACTCACACACTAACCCCATTCACACTCACACTCACTCACACTTTCTCTCAAATTCACTCTCACACACACATACTCACATGCACACTCACACTCACATATTCACTCATACTATCACACTCACAGACACTAACACTCACAGTCACTCATACTCTCTCACACTCAATCACACTCACACACACAATCACACTCACACACTTACACACACAAACTCCCTCAATGACATGCACTGACATACAATCACACTCACTCTAACTCACACTCACTCACAGTTTATTTTTTCTCCATCAGGTGCCTCACCATCCCTCCCTCAAACTTCATCTTCCCATCAGGGCCTTCTCTGTGATTTTTGGTACCCTACCTGGCCCAAGATGCACACTGGGTTCGAACCAGGGATGCCAGGATTTCAGGTATCAGCACAGGAGCTCATGGCATGGCACTTACGTCTGTGGAGACACAGAAACACTTCTTGTCGGCACGTTTTTTTTTCTCTGCCACATGTGCCCCACCTCCCCTCACTGCAACCTTACTATCCCTTCAGGAGTCTCTGACCCTCTTTGTGGTACTTCTAGTGGACCCGATAGGCACACAGGGTTCGAACCAGGGAACCCAGAGTGCCCATAGTAACATGCTGTGGCTGATGGGAAGGCACTTTCATCCCTGGGCAGCCCAGGAATGCTCCTCACTGGATTCCATTTTTTTCTTTTTCTGCCACAGGAACCCCATATGCCCCCCTTTTAACCTCACCTTCCCCTCAGGTTCTTCCTGTCAATTTTGGAGTACCATGGCAGGGCAAGAGAAACACCCTGATTTTGAACCAGGGACGTCACAGTCCCCAGGGGACAGTGCAGGGTCTGATATGAAGGAATGTTGCCCGTGTGGGACCCAGGAATGCTTCTAATTGGTGTGATTTTCTTTTATTTTTTCTGCCACAAGTGCACCAGCTCCCCTTCCTCAATGATTAACTTCCTCTCTGGTGCCTTCTTCCTTCTTTGGGACACCCATAGTGTTACTGAGACGCACCTTGGTTTTCAGCTGGTTAGGCCATGGTCCCCGGGGGCCAGTGCAGGGGCTGTTGGGAAGGCACTTTCTTCCGTGGGGGACAAGGAATGCTTCTGGCCTGTTTTTATTCTTTGTTGTAATATCACAGGTAACCCAGCTCACAAACACTCAAACATTCACTCACTCACACTCACACAAACACACTCACAGTCACATTCACACTCATACATTCATACACACTAACACAAAAGCACCCTCACACTCACACACACCCACACACACTCTCACTCAGTCACACTCTTACACTCACACTCATTCTCACTCATTCACTCTCATTCACACACACACACTCACACTCACACTCACCTTCACTCACACATGCTTACACTCACACTGTCCCTCACACACTCACTGACCCCCACAAACACACTCACCCACACTAACACACACACTCACTGACACTCGCACACTCACACTCTCACAGTCACTCAAATTCTCTCACAAGCTCACACACACACTGACACTCAACCTCACTCACACCCACACTCTCACTCACATTTTCACTCACATTCTCACACACTCACACTCACACACACACACACTCTCACACTGTCACTCTCACTCACAGACACTAACACTCATGGTCACTCACATTTACACTCACACTCACACTCTCAATCACTCTCACTCACAGACTCACACACTCCCATTCACTTTCACTTACACACACTTAAACTCACACTCTCATGCACACTCACATTCAAACACACACTCACACATACACACACTCACAAACTAACACTCTCTCTCATAGTCACTCACTCACATTCTCACTCACAAACTCACACTCACACTCAAACCATCAACCCCACTCAAACACACACTGTCACTCACTCACACTTTCACTCACTCTCACCCTAACACACTCACATACACACTCACACTCCCACACACTCACATTGTCATACTCACAGATACTAACACTAGTGGTCACTCCCACTCACTCCCACTCACACTCTCATTCACTCTCAGTTTTGCTCACACACACACACTCACTCACTTTCCCTTACACACTCTCCCTAACGCACACAAACACACACATTCACAAACATGCACTCACTGACACACACTCACAGTCACTCATATTCTCACTCACAAACTCACACTCACACTCACTCACTCTTTCACTGACACCATCACACACTCATGCTCACTCACTCATACACTTACTGATTCTCACTGTCACACTCACTCACAGACACTAATACTCATGATCACTCACACACTCACACACACTTACAAAAGCTCACTCACTCACACACTCATGTAATCACACTCAAACTCAAAATCACACTCACTCACAGTTTATTTTTTTTCCAACAGGTGCCTCACCATCCCTCCCCCAAACATTATCTTCCCATCAGGTGTTTTGTCTGTGATTTGGGGTACCCTATCTTGCCCAAGACACTCCCTGGGTTCGAACCAGGGATGCCAGGGTCTTCAGGTACCAGTGTAGGGGTCATGGGTAGGCACTGTCATCCGTGGAGACCCAGGAACAATTCTTGGTGGCAGTTTTTAGTTTTTTCTGCCACATATGCCCCACCTCCCCTCACTCCAACCTCACTATCCCCTCAGGAGAAACCGGCCCTCTTTGTGGTACCCCTAATGGGCCCAATAGGTGCACTGGATTCAAAGCAGGGAACACGGGGTGCCCGAAGAACAGTGCTATGGCTGATGTGAAGGCACTTTCGTCCCTGGGGAGCCCATGAATGCTCCATGCTGGCATCAGTATTTTTCTTTTTCTACCACAGGAACTCCATATGTCTGCCTTCCATCCTCACCTTCCCCTCAGGGTCTTTCTGTGCATTTTGGAGTATCCCTGCAGCACTCAAGATACTCCCTCATTTTGAACCATGGACGTCATGGTGCCCAGGGTCCAGTGCAGTGTCTGATATTAAGTCACTGTTGTCCTCATGGGACCCAGGAATGCTTCTAAGTGGTGTGATTCTCTTTAACATTTTCTGCCACAGATGCCCCAGCTCCCATTCCTCAATGCTTAACTTCTCCCCTGGTGCCATCTTCCTTCTTTGGGGCACCCACGGTGTTACTGACACTCACCCTGGTTTCAAGCCGGTTAGGCCACTGTCCCCAGAGACCAGTGCAGGGGCTGTAGGGAAGGCAGTTTCTTCTATGGGTGACAAAGAATGCTTCTTGAAGGCCTGTTTGCATTTTTTGTTGTAATAACACAGGTAACCCAGCTCACAAACACTCACACACTCACTCACTCACATTCAATCACTCACACTCACACTCACACATTCATACTCACACACTCACACACAAGCACCCTCATGCTCACATACACTCACACTCAGTCACATACACTCACTCTCACACTCACAAACACACACACTCATGTTCACTCACACACTCACATGCTCCCTCACTCACACACTCACAAACACACAAACACTAAAACAAACACTCACACTCACACACCCACACACGCTCACAGTCACTGACATTCTCATTAACAAACTCACACTCACACTCACACACTCAACTGCACTAACACACTCATGCACTCACACTTACACTCACCCTCACACACTCACATGCACACTCACATTTGCACACTCACTCACACTGTCACACTCACAGACACTAACACAGTCTTTCACACTCTCATTCACACTCACACACACTCTCACACTCACACTAACTCTCTCTCACACTCACACTCACTCAAACTCACAGGTTTTTTTTCTCCAACAGGTGCCTCACCATCCCTACCTCAAACCTTATGTTCCAATCAGCAGACTTCTCTGTGATTTGTGGTACCTACCTGGCCCAAGATGCACCCTGGGTTTGAACCAGGGACACCAGGATCTCCAGGTACAAGTGCAGGAGCTCATGGGAAGGCACTTTCATCCGTGGAAACACAGGAACACTTCTTGGTGTGACGTTTTTTTTCTGCCACATATGCCCCACCTCCCCTCACTCCAACCTTACTATCCCCTCAGGAGCCTCTGGCCCTCTTTGTGCTAACACTAATGGGCCCGATAGGCACACTGTTTTCAAATCAGGGAACCCAGGATGCCCGAAGAACAGTGCTTTGACTGATGGGAAGGCCCTTTCGTGCATGGGGAGCCCATTGACGCTCCTTGCTGGTATCCATTTTTTTCTTTTTCTGCCACAGGAGCCCCATACACCATCTTTCTAACCTCACCTTCCCCTCAGGGTGTTTCTGTCCGTTTTGGAGTACCTCTGTAGGGCCCAAGACTCACCATGGATTCGAACCATGGATGCCACCATCCCCAGGGGCCAGTGCAGGGCCTGATATGAAGGCACTGTTGTCCATGTGAGACTCAGGAACGCTTCTATGTGGTGCTATTTTCTTTTATTTTTTCTGCCACAAGTGCATCAGCTCCCATTCCTCAAAGCTTAACTTCCTCCCTGGTGCCTTCTTCCTTCTTTAGGGCACCCATAGGGATACTGAGACACACCCTGATTTTGAGTCAATTAGGCCACAGTCCCCGGGGCCCAGTGCAGGGCCTGTCGGGAAGGCACTTTCTTCCATGGGGGACAAGGAATGCTTCTCGATGGTAGGTTTTTATTTTTTGTTGTAGTACCACAGGTAGCCCAGCTCACGAACACTCACACACTCACTCACTCACACTCAGGCAATCACACTCACAATCACTCACACACTCACACAGTCCAACTCACACACTCACACACAAGCAACTTCACACACACACTCACTCACATTCACTCACACTCACTCACACACACTCACCCACATGCACACTCACACACACACTCACGCACTCCACTCTCACTCACAGTCTCTCACGTTCTCCCTCACAAACTCACACTCACACTGACAAACACACTCACACCCACCCTCTGACTCACTCACCCTTTCACTCACCCTCACACACTCACACTCACTCATATGCACACTCACACTCACAAAGTCACTCACACTGTAACTCTCACAGACACTAATAGGGTCACTCACACTCACATTCACTCAAATTCTTATGTGCACTCACAAACACACACATGCTCACTCACTTTCACTTACATACACTTACACTCACACTCTCCCTCACGCACACTCACAGTCACACATGCTCACACAAACACACATTCACACACACTCAAATTCACACACTCACACTCTTGATCACAGTCACTCACTTTCTCACTCACAAACTCATACTCACACTCACTCAAACCCACTCACACGTCATTCACTCACACTTTCACTCACCCTCACACACTCACACTCACTCACATGCACACTCACACTTGCACACTCACTTACATTGTCACACTCACCCACAGACACTAACACACACTCACACTTACTCACACTCACTCAAACTCACACACACATTCTCACACTCAAACTCACTCACACAAATTCACTCACACACACACTCACACTCACACTAACTCAAATTCACGCTCAGTTTTTTTCTCCAACAGTTGCCTCACCATTCTCCCTTAAACCTTATGTTCCAATCATTGGCCTTCTCTGTGATTTGTGGTACCCTACCTGGACCGAGATGCACCCTGAATTTGAAACAGGGATGCCAGCATCTCCAGGTACCAGTGCAGGGGCTCATGGGAAGGCACTTTCATCCGTGGACACCCAAGTACACTTCTTGGTGGTACGTTGTATTTTTTCTGCCACATATGCCTCACCTCCCCTCACTCCAACCTTACTATCCCCTCAGGAGCCTCTGTCTCTCTTTGTGGTACCCCTAACGGGCCTGATATGTGCACTGGGTTGGATCCAGGGAACCCAGGGTGCCCGAGGAACAGTGTTGTGGCTGATGGGAAGACACTTTCGTCCCTTGGGAGCCCATTAACGCTCCTCATTGACATCCATTTTTTTCTTTCTCTGCCACAGGAGCCCCATATGCCCCCCTTCTAAACTTATCTTCCCCTCAGGTTCTTTCTGTCCGTTTTGGAGTACCACTGCAGGGCCCCAGATGCAACCTGATTTCAAACCATGGATGCCACAGTCCCAAGGGGCCAGTGCAGTGTGTGATATGAAGGCACTATTGTCCGTGTGGGACCCAGAAACGCTCCTAAGAGGTACAATTTTCTTTTATTTTTTCTGCCACAAGTGCACCAGCTCCCCTTCCTCAAAGCTTAACTTCCCCTGTGGTGCCTTCATCCTTCTTTGGGGCACCCATAGTGTTACCAAGATGCACTTTGGTTTCAAGCCATCTAGGCCATGGTCCTGGGGGCCCAGTGCAGAGCCTATTGGGAAGGCATTTTCTTCTGTGGAGGACAAGGAATGCTTCTTGATGGCCCGTTTGTATTTTTTGTTGTAATACCACAGGTAACCCAGCTCACAAACACTCACACACTCACTCACATTCACACAATCTCTCACACTCATAGTCACACATGCTTACACTCACATATTCACACACAAGCACCCTCACACCCATACACTCACACACACTCTCATTCACACTCACAGTTTCACTCTCTCACATTCTCATGCTCACACTCTCACACACACACTCACACTCACTACTTTCACTCACACAACTTACACTGACATTCTCCCTCACACTCACTCACACTGACAAACACGTTCACCCACATGCACACTCACACACACACTCACTCATGCTCACACACTCACACTCTTGCTCAGTCACTCACATTCTCTCTCACAAGCTCACACTCACGCTCACACATCAAACCCACTCTCACTCACACTCTCACACTTTCACTCTCACCCTCACACACTCACACTCTCACACTCATTCACAGTTACACTCACGGTCACTCACATTCACACTCACACTCACAAAACACTCACACTCACTCACTTTCAATTACATACACTTACACTCACAATCTCCATCACGCACACTCACACACTCATACACATGCACTCTCATAAAAACTCTCACACACTGACAGTCTCCATCAGTCACTCATTCACATTGTCACTCAGAAACTCACACATTCACTCACACATTCAACCCCACTCACATTCTCACTAACTCACACTTTCACTCACATGCACACTCACACACTCACATTCACATGCACAGTCACACTCGCACACTCACTCATAAACTCTGTCACACTCACCCACAGACAGTAACACTCAATGTCACTCACACTCTCTAACATTCATTTGCACACGCACACACACACACTTGCACACTTAGTCACACAAACCCACTCACATACACTGAAATACTCACAGTGACACTTACCCTAACACTCACTCATAGATTTTTCTCTCCAAAAGGTGCCTCACCATTCCTCCTTCAAACCTTTGCATTCCATCAGGGGCCTTCTCTGTGATTTTTGGTACTGTACGTGGCCTGAACGCAACCTGGGTTTGAACCAGGGACTGCAGGATCTCCAGGTACCAGCACAGTGGCTCATGGAAAGGCACTTTCGTCCTTGGAGACCCAGGAACACATTTTGGTGGCACGATTTTTTTTCTGCCACGTATGCCCCACCTCCCCTCACTCCAACCTTTCTATCCCCTCAGGAGCCTCCGGCCCTTTTTGTGGTACCCCTAAAGGGCCTGATAGGCACACTGGGTTTGAACCAGGGAACCCAGGGTGCCCACAGAACAGTGCTGTGGTTGATGGGAAGGCACTTTTGTCCCTGGGGAGCACAGGAACGCTCCTTGCTGGCATCCAGTTTTTTCTTCTCTGTCACAGGAGCCCCATATGCCCACCTTCTAACCTCACCTTCACCTCAGGTTCTTTCTGTCTGTTTTGGAGTACCCTTGCAGGGACTGAGACGGTCCCTGGTTTTGAACCATGGACATCATGGTCCCCAGAGTCCAGTGCAGGGTCTGATATGAAGACACTGTTGTCCTTGTGGGAACCAGGAGCGTTTCTATGTGGTGCGATTTTCTTTTTTTTTTCTGCCACAAGTGCACCAGCTCCCCTTCCTCAAAGCTTAACTTCCCCTGTGGTGCCTTCTTCCTTCTTTAGGGCACCCATAGTGTTACCGAGACGCATCCTGGTTTTGAGCTGGTTAGGCTACTATCCCCAGGTCCCAGTTCAGTGGGTGTCAGGAAGGCATTTTCTTCCATAGGGGACAAGGAATGCTTCTTGATGGCCAGATTTTAGTTTTTGATGTAATACCACAGGTAACCCAGCTCACAAACACTCACACACTAACTCACTCACACAATATCACTCACACTCACAGTCACTCACACACACAGAAACACTCATATACAAGCACCCTCACACTTGCACACACTCACACTCACTCACACTCTCACACTCACTGTCACTCACTCTCACACCCACACACACACAGACTCACTTTCAGTCACACACACTTACACTCACACTCTCCCTCATGCATATTCACTCACACTTACAACCACACATGCACACTCACACACACAGTCACACACTCATACTCTCACTGACAGTCACACACATTCTCACTCACAAAATCACACTCACACTCACACACTCAATACCACTCACACCCACACTCTCACTCATTCACACTTTTACTCACACTCTCTCTCACACACTCTCACTCACATGCACACTCACACTGGCACGCTCACTCACAGACACATGCACAGTCACTCACATTTACTCACACTCACACTCTCACGCTCACACACTCACTCTCACAAACTCACTCACACACACTCACACTCACACTAACTCAAACTCACACTCACAGTTTTCTTTTTCTCCAACAGGTGCCTCACCATTCTCCCTCAAACCTTATGTTCCAATCATTGGCCTTCTCTGTGATTTGTGGTACCCTACCTGGCCTGAGACACACCCTGTGTTTGAATCAGGGATGCCCAGATCTCCAGGTACCACCGTAGGGGCTCAGGGAAGGCACTTTTTTCTGTGGTGACCTAGGAACACTTCTTCGGGGCACGTTTTATTTTTTCTGCCACATATGTCCCATCTGCCCTCACTCCAACCTTACTAACCCCTCAGGATCCTCCAGCCCTCTTTGTGGTACCCCTAACATGCCCGATAGGCACACTGGGTTTGAACCAGGAAACCCAGGGTGCCAACAGAAAAGTGCTGTGGCTGATGGGAAGGCACCTTCATCCCTGGGGAGCCCAGAAACGCTCCTTGATGGCATCCATTTTTTTGTTTCTCTGCCACAGGAGCCCCATATGCCCGCCTTCTAACCTCACCTTCCCCTCAGGTTATTTCTGTCCATTTTGAAGTTCCCCTGAAGGGCCCGAGATGCACCCTGATTTCAGATCATGGATGCCATGGTTCCCAGGGGCCAGTGCAGGGTCTGATATGAAGGCACTGTTGTCCGTGGGGGACCCAGGAATGTTTCTAAGTCATGCGATTTTCTATTTTTAATACCACAAGTGCACCAGCTCCCTTTCCTCAAAGCTTAACTTACCCTCTGGTACCTTCTTCCTTCTTTGGGGCACCCATAGGGTTACCGAGACACCTGGTTTTGATCTGGCTAGAACACCGTGTAACATTTGCTGTAATACCAGAGGCAACCCAGCTCACAAACACACACTTAACCACTCACACTCACACAATCACTCTCACTCACAGTAACTCACACTCACACTCACCCATTCGTACTCACACACTCAAATACAAGCACCTTCACACTCTCACACACTCACACTCACACACCCTCACTCTCACTCACTTTCACACTCACAAACACACTCACACTCACTTTCACTCACACACACTCACACTCCCCTCATGCACACTTACATGCACAAACACAATCACATTCACACACACACTCACACTCACACATGCACACTCTCACACACAGTCATTCACATTCTCACTCACAAACTCACACACACACACTCATTCCCACTCACACCCACACTCTGACTCACTCACACTTCCACTCACACTCACCTTCACACACTCACACTCATTCATGTGCACACTCACATTCACACACTCACTCCCACTGTCACACTCACAGACACTAACATTCAAGGTCACTCACACTCACACTATCACTCACTTTCACAAGCACACAGACTCCAACTCACTCATTTTCACGTACACACACTTACACCCTCCCTCACGCACACTCACACTCACACACACATGCACACTCACACACCCACACTCACTCACATTCTCACAAACTCACAGTCACACTCACTCACATACTCAATCCCACTGACACACTATCACTCACACTGACCCTTACACACTCACACTCACTGACACACTCACACTCACAGACTCACTAACTCACATTGTCACATTCACTCATAGACACTAACACGGTCACTAACACTCTCTCATGCTCATTCTCACTTGTACACACACACTCACACACACACTGACACAATTACTCTCACAAACTCACTCACACACACTGAAATACTCACCCTCACACTCACTCAAACTCACACTCACACACAGTTTTTTCTCTCCAAGAGGTGCCTCACCATCCACCCCTCAAACCTTATGTGCCATTTAGGGATGTCTCTGTGATTTGTGGTACCCCACCTAGCCCGAGACGCACCCTGGGTTCAAAGCAGTGATGCCAGGATCTCCACCTACCAGTGCAGGGGCTCATGGGAAGGCACTCTCATCTATGGAGACCCAGGAACACTTGTTGGGCCTCAGGTTTTATTTTTTCTGCCACATATGCCCCACTTCCCCTCATTCCAACCTTACCATCCCCTCAGGAGCTTCTGGTCCTCTTTGTGGTACCCCAACAGGCCTTATAGGCACACTGGTTTCGATCCAGGGTACCCAGGGTGCCCAGAGAACAATGCTGTATCTGATGGGAAGGCACTTTCGTCCCTGGGGAGCCTAATAACACTCCTCCCTGGCATCAATTTTCTCCTTTTTCTGGCACAGGATCCCCATAGGCCCTCCTTCTAAGCTCGCCTTCCCCTTAGGGTCTTTCTGTCCGTTTTAGAGTACGCCTGCAGGGCTTGAGATGCACCCTGATATCGAAGCATGGGTGCCACAGTCCCCAGGGGCCAGTGCAGAGTCTGATATGAAGGCACTATTGTCCATGCAGGACCCAGGAATGCTTCTAAGTGGTGCGATTTTCTTTCATTTTTTTCTGCCACAAGTGCACCAGCTCCCCTTCCTCAAAGCTTAACTTCCCCTCTGGGGCCTTCTTCCTTATTTGGGACACCCATAGTGTTGCCAAGACGCACCCTGGTTTCGAGCTGGTTAGGCCTCGGTCCCCGGGGCCCAGTGCAGGGTCTGTCAGGGAGGCCCTTTGTTCTGAGGGGTCATGGAATGCTCTTCAACAGCCCATTTTTATTTTTTGTTTTTATACCACAGGTAAGCCAGCACACACTAACTCACTCACTCACACACAATCACACACACTCACACTCACAGATTCATACACAGCACACAAGCACCCTCACACTCAGACTCACACTAACACATACTCTCACACTCACACTCTCACACTCACACTCACTCTCAGTCACATTCACAAAGGCACACACACTCACTTTCACTCACACACACTTACACTCACACTCTCCCTCATGCACACTCACTCACACTCAGAAACACACTCACCCACACCACATTCACACACACATTCACTCAGTCACACTCACTCACACTCTCGCTTACAGGGCCTCACTCACATTCTCGCTCACAAACACACTCACACTCAATCCCACTCACACCCACACTCTCACTCACACTTTCACTCATACTCACCCTCACACACTCACACTCACTCACACTCACACACTCACACTGTCACACTCACAAACACTAACATTCAAGGTCTCTCACCCTCACTCACAGTCACTCACTCTCACACTCTCACTCATTCCCACTCACACTCACAAACTCACACACTGACACTCACTTTCCCTTACACACACTTACACTCACACTTTCCATCACACACACTCACTCACATGCACTCTCACACACACGCACACTCACACACACTCACAGTCACAGACTCACACTTTCACAGTCACTCACATTCTCACTCAGAAACTCACATTCAAACTCACTCACACAACCCCACCCACACTCAAACTCTCACTCACTTTCACTCACACTCACCCTCACATCACACACTCACATGCACATTCACACTCGCATACTCACTCACTTCCACTGTTACATTCACTCACAGACACACTCACTATCAGTCACACTCACCCACACTCACTCACACTCGGACACACACTCACACTCACACACTTACTCCTACAAACTTACTCACACACACTGACATACTTACAATCTCACTCTGACTCACACTCACTCACAGTTTCTTTTTTCTCCATCAGGTGTCTCACCATTGCTCCCTCAAACCTTATCTTCCCATCAGGGGCCTTCTCTGTGATTGGTGGTACCGTACCTGACCCAAGACACACCCTGTATTCGAAGCTGGGATGACAGGATCTTCATGTACCATTTCAGGGGCTCATGGGAAGGCACTTACACCCGTGGAGGCCCAGGAACACTTCATGGTGGCACGTTTTATTTTTTTCTGCCCCATATGCCCCACCTCCCCTCAATCCAACATTACTGTACACCCAGAAGCCTCCGGGCCAACAGGCCCCATTGGCACACTGGGTTTGAACCAGGGAACCCAGGGGAACATGAAAAACATTGCTGTGTATGATGGAAAGGCACTTACATCCCTGGGGAGGCCAGGGAGGCTCCTCGCTGGCATACATTTTTTCCTTTTTCTGACACAGGAGCCTCATCTGCCCCCCTTCTAAACTCACCTTCCACTCAGGTTCTTTCTGTCCGTTTTGGAGTACCCTTGCATGGCTCAAGATGCACCCTGATTTAGAATCATGGCTGCCACGGTCTCCAGGGTCCAGTGCAGGGTCTGATATGAAGGCACTGTTGTCCGTGTGGGACCCAGGAAGGCTTCTAAGTGGCGTGATTTTCTTTTAATTTTTCTGTCACAAGTGTACCAGCTTGCTTCCTCAAAGCTTAACTTCCCCTCTGGGGCTTTCTTCCTTCTTTAGGTCACCCATAGTGTTACTGAGACATACCCTGGTTTCAATCCGGTTAGGCCACGGTCCCTGGGGCATAGTGCAGGGGCTGTTGGGCAGGCTTTTTCTTCCGTGAGGGAAAAGGAATGATTCTCGATGGCCCATTTTTATTTTTTGTTGTAATACCACAGGTCACCCAGCTCACAAACACTCACACACACATTCACTCACTCACATAAACACTTACACTCACACTCACACATTCATAATCAGACACACACAAGCACTCTTACACTCGCACACACTCGCAACCACTCACACACTCACTCACACTCATTCACACTCTCACACTCACATTCTCACTCCACAAACACATACTCAGACCCACTCACTTTCACTCACACACATTTCAACTCACATTCCTTCATGCACACTCACACTCACAAACACACTCACACACACATGCACACTCAAACCCATACTCACTCACACTCACACATTCTCACTCTCACTCACAGTCACTCACATTCTCACTCAAAAACACACTCACTCACTCATCCCACTCACATCCACACTCTCACACCTTCACCCACATTCAACTTCACACACTCACACTCACATGTACACTCACACTCACTCACACACTCAACCCTACTCACACTCACATTCTCTCTCCCTCACATTTTCACTCACACTTACCCTCACACACTTACACTCACGGACACTCACACTCACACACTCACACTGTCACTCTCACAGACACTAACACTCACGGTCACTCACACGCACACCACCTCACTCTCACTCACACAAAAACACACACTCACTGTCACTCACTTTCACTTGCACACACTTACACTCACACTCTCCCTCATGCTCACTCACTCACACTCACACACACATGCACACACATGCACACTCACACACACTCACACTCACACAACTCTCGCTAAAAGCCATATTCTCACTCACAAACCCACACACTAGCTCACACATTCAAGCCACTCACAGTCACTCACACTTTCACTCACTCTAACACACCCACACATTCACACTCACTCACATGCACACTCACACTCACACACTCACTCTCTTACACTGTCTCACTCACAGACACTAACACTCAAGGTCACTCACTCTCACACTCACACTCTCACACACACAATCACACACACTGACACAAACTCATTCACTCACAGAAACTGACATACTCACAGTGACACTAATTCTAACGCTCACTCACAGTTTTTATTCCCCAACAGGTGCCTCACCATCCCTCCCTCAAACCTTATCATCCCATCAGGGGCCTTCTCTGTGATTTGTGGTATCATACCTGGCCAGAGACACACCCTGGGTTCAAACCAGGGATGCTAGCATCTTCAGGTAGAAGAGCAGCGGCTCATGGGATGGCACTTTTGTCCGTGGATACCCAGGAACACTTCTTGGCAGCACATTTTTTTCTGGCACAAATGCTTCACCTACCCTTGCTCCAACCTTACTATCCCATCAGGAGCCTCCGACCCTCTTTGTGGTACCCCTTACGGGCCTGATAGGCACACTGGGTTTGAACCAGGGAACCCAGGGTGCTGCAGAACAGTGCAGTGGCTGATGGGAAGGCACTTTCGTCCCTGGGGAGCCCAGGAACGTTCCTTGCTGACATCCATTTGTTTCCTTTTCTGCCACAGGAGCCTCATATACCCTCCTTCTAACCTCACCTCTCCCTCAAGTTCTTTCTGTCTATTTTGGAGCAACCCTGCAGGGACCGAGACACTCCCTGATTTCAAACCATGGATGCCACGGTCCCCAGGGGCCAGTGCAGGGTCTGATATGAAGGCACTGTTGTCCGTGTGGGAACAAGGGGCACTTCTATGTGGTGTGATTTTCTTTTATTTTTTATGCCGCAAGTGCACCACCTCCCTTTCCTCAAAGCTTAAATTCCCCTCTGGTGCCTTCTTACTTCTTTGGGGCACCCATAAGATTATCGAGACGCACCCATAAGATTATCGAGATGCACCCTGATTTTGAGCCGGTTAGGCCACAGTCCCAGGGGCCCAGTGCAGGGGCTGTTGGGAAGGCACTTTCTTCCGTGGGGGACAAGGAATGCTTCTCAACAGCCCATTTGCATTGTTGTGGTAATACCGCCAGTAACCCATCTCACAAACACTCACTCACCCACACTCACAGTCACTCACACTCACACATTCATACTCAAACACACACAAGCGCCCTCACACTAACACACATATTCACTCACACTCTACCTCACACTCACTCACAATCTGACACTCACTCTCTTTCACTCACTTTCACTCACACAAACACACACACTCACACTCACTCACTTTCACTCACACACACACTCACACTCTCCCTTATGCATGCACACTCACCCTCACAAACACACTCACCCACATGCACACTCACACACACACTCACACACTAACTCTCTCCCTCAGAGTCACTCGCTCACATTCTCTCTCACAAACTCACACTCATGCTCACATACTCAACCCCACTCACACCCACACTCTCACACACTCACCCTCACACACTCACATGTACACTCACACTCACACATTCACTTACTCACACTTTCACACTCACAGACACATTCATGGTCACTCACACTCTCTCACACATTCTCACAAACTCACACTCTCAAACTTAATTTCACTCACACACACTTACACTCACAATCTCTCTCACACACACTCCCTCACACTCACATACACTCACACTTTCACACACTCACTCAGTCACTGACTCATATTCTCACTCACAAACTCACACTCATACTCTCATGCTCAACCCCACTCACAAACTCTCAGTCACTCACAGTTTCACTCACACTCTCACACATGCACACTCACGTGCACACTCACTCACACACATATTCACACACTCACATTGTCACACTCACAGACACTAACATGGTCACTCAGTCTCTCTCACAGTCACTCACACTCACACACACTCTCACACACACTTATTCACACAAACTAACTGGCACACACTGACATACTCACAATCACACTCACTTCAACTCACACTCACTCATAGTTTATTTTTCTTCCATCAGGTACCTCACCATCCCACCCTCAATCTTTATCTTCCCATCAGGGGCCTTCTCTGTGATTTGTGATACCCTAACTGGCCAGACATGCACCCTGTGTTTGAACCAGTGACACCAGGATCTTCAGGTACCAGTGCAGGGGCTCGTTGTAATAACACAGGTAACCCAGCTCACATACACTCACACATTCACTCACTCACACTCACAGTCACTCACACTCCAACTCACACATTCATACCCACACTCTCACCCAACAAGAACCCTGATATTCACACACACTCACACTCACTCACACACACTCACTCTCACTCACAATCACACTCTCACTCAGTCTCACTCACACTCACATGCACACTCACTTTCACTCATGCACACACTCAAACTTTCCCTCACGCACACTCACTCACACTCACAAACACACTCATCCACATGCACACTCACACACATACTCACACTCATGCACTCACACTCTCGCTGAAGGTCACTCACATTCTCTCTCATAAACTCACACTCACACTTAACCCCACTCACACACACAATCTCGCTCACTCACACTTCCACTCACACTCACCCTCACACACTCACACTCACATGCACACTCACACTCGCACACTTTCTCACTCACACTGTCACTCTCACTCACAGACACTAACACTCATGGTCACTCACACTCCCTCACACTCTCACTCATTCTCACTCACAAACACACACACTCACTTTCACTTATACCCACTTACACTCACACTCTCCCTCAGGCACACTCACTCACACTCTCACACACACATGCACACTCACAAACACACACACTCACAGTCACACACTCACATTCTTGCTCACACTCTTGCTCACACTCACATTCTCACACACAACCTCACACACTCACACACTGAACCCCACTCACACTCACACTCACTCACATGCACACTCACACTCGCACACTCACTAACACTGTCACACTCACTCACAGACACTAACACGGTCACTCACACTCTCTCAAACTCTCACTCACACACACTCTAATTCACTCACACAAACACAGTCACTCACACACATTGACATATTCACAGTCACACTCACTCTAACTCACACAAACAGTATTTTTTTCTCCAACAGGTGCCCCACCATCCATCCCTCAAACCTTATATTGCCACCAGGGACCTTCTCTGTGATTTGTGGTACCCTACCTGGGCCAAGACACACTCTGGGTTCGAACCAGGGATGCCATGGTCTTCAGGTACCAGTGCAGGGGCTCATAGGGAGGCACTTTCTCCCATGGTGTAAAAGGAATGCTTCTTGATGGGCTGTGTTTAATTTTTGTTGTAATACTACAGGTAACCCAGCTCACAAACACTCACACATTCACTCACTCACTCACACTTACACAATAACACACTCACAGTCACTCACACTCACAGCCACACATTCATACTCACACACACTCAAGCACCTCACACACACAGACACTCACACTAACACACACTCACTCTCACCCTCACTCACACTCTCACACTGACTCTCACACAAACACACACAATCACATTCACTTTCAGTCAAACACACAATCACACTCTCCATCATGCACACTCACTCACACTCACACAGACACACACTCAAAACACACTCACTCTCACACACTCACATTCTCACTCACAGTCACTCACATTCTCACTCAGGGACTCACACACTCAACACGTCTCACACCCACACTCTCACTTTCACTCACAATCACTCTCACACTCACACTCACACTCAATCACCTGCACACTCACACTCGCACTCTCACTCACATTGTCACACTCTTTCATACTTACACTCAAGTCATTCACACTCTCACACTCACTTGCACACACACTGAAACTCATACACTTACACAAACTCACACACACTGACATACACACAGTCACACTCACACAAAATCACATGTGCTCACAGGTTTTTTTTTCTCCCACAGGTGTCTCACCATTCCTTCCTCAAACCTTATCTTCCCATCATGGGTCTTCACTATGATTTCTCATACCCTACCTGGCCCAAGATGCACCCTGGGTTTGAACCAGGGACACCAGGATCTTCAGGTTCCAGCACAGGTGCTCATGGGAAGGCACTTTCTTCCATGGAGACCCAGGAACACTTCGTGGTGGGCCGTTTTATTTTTTTCTGCCACATACGCCCCACCTCCCCACACTCCAACCTTACCATCTACTCAGGAGCCTCCAGCTCTTTTGTGGTACCCCTAACAGGCCCAGTAGGAACACTGGTTTTGAACCTGACAACCCAGGGTTCCCACAAAACAGTGATGTGGCTGATGGGAGGGCACTTTTGTCCCTGGGGAGCCTAGGAACGCTCCTTGCTGGCATCAATTTTTTTCTTTTTCTGCCGCAGGAGACCCATATGCCCTCCTTCTAACTTTCCCTTCCCTTCAGGTTCTTTCTGTCCGTTTTGGAGTACCCCTTCAGGGCCCGAGATGCTCCATGATTTTGAACCATGGACGTCACAGTCCCCAGGGGCCAGTGCAGGGTCTGATATGGCAGCACTGTTGTCCATGTGGGACACAGGAATGCTTCTAAGTGGTGCGATTTTCTTTTATTTTTTCTGCCACAAGGGCACCAGCTCCCATTCTTCAAAGCTTAACTTCACCTCTGGTGCCTTCTTCCTTCTTTGGGGCACCCATAGTGTTACCAAGACGCACCCTAGTTTTGAAGTGGATAGGCCACGGTCCCTGGGCACAGTGTATGGGCTGTCGGGAAGGCACTTTCTTCTGTCGGGGACAAGGAATGCTTCTCGATGGCACGTGTTTTTTGTTGTTGTTGTTGTAATACCACAGGCAACCCAGCTCACAAACACTCACACACTCACACACTGACTCACACACACTCACACTCACAGTCACACATTCATACTCACACATTCACACACAAGCACCTTCACACTCAAGCACACTCACACTAACTCACATACTCGCTCACAGTCACACACTCCCACTCACACGCACAAGCACACACACTCACTTTCACTCACACACACATTCACACTGTCTTGAAGGCACACTCACTGACATGCACACACACACTCACACTCACACTCTTGCTCACAGTCACTCAGTAACATTCTCACAAGCTCACACTAGCACTCAATTCCACACTCAACCCTACTCACACTCACACTCTCACTCACATTTTCACTCACACTCACCCTCACACACTCACACATAAACTCACACTCGCACACTCACTCACACTGTCACACTCACTCACAGACACTAACACTGATGGTCACTCACACTCACACACTCACTCACACAAACTCACACACACACTCTCACACTCAAACTCACACTCACAGGTTTTTTTTCCTCCAAGAGGTATCTCACCATACCTCCCTCAAACCTCATGTTCCAAACACAGAACTTCTCTGTGATTTCTGGTACCCTACCTGGCCCAAGACGCACCCTGGGTTCGAATGAGGGATGCCAGGATCTCCAGGTACAAGCACAAGGGTTCATGGTAAGGCACTTTCATCCTTGGAGACCCAGGAACACTTCTTGGGGGCACTTTTTATTTTTTCTGACACATATGCCTCACCTGCCATCACTCCAACCTTACTATCCCCTCAGCAGCCTCCGGCCCTCTTTGTGGTACCCTTAACAGGCCCGATAGACACACTGGGTTCAAACCAGGGAACACAAGGTGCCTGCAGAACTGTGCTGTGGCTGATGGGAAGGCACTTCCATCCCTGGGGAGGCCAGGAATGCTCCTCGCTGGTATCCTTTTTTTCTTTTTCTGCCACAGGAGCCCCATGAGCCCAACTTCTATCCTCACCTTCCCCTCAGGGTCTTCCTGCCCGTTTTGGAGTACCACTGCAGGGTCTGAGACACAACCTGATTTTGAACCATGGACGCCACAGTCTCCATGAGCCAGTGCAGGGTCTGATATGAAGGCACAGTTGTCCCTGTGGGACCCAGGAACGCTTCTAAACAGTGTGATTTTCTCTTATTTTTTCTGCCACAAGTGCACCAGTTCCCCTTACTTAAAGCTTAACTTCCCTTCTGGTGCTTTCTTCCTTCTTTGGGGCACCCATAGTGTTACCAAGATGTACTCTGGTTTCGAGACTGATAGGCCACAGTCCCCAGGACACAGTGCAGGGGCTGTCAGAAAGGCACTTTCTTCCATGGGGGACAAGGAATGCTTCTCGGTGGCACGTTTTTATTCTTTGTTGTAATACCACAGGTAACCCAGCTCACAAACACTCACAAACTCACTCACTGACCCTCACACAATCACTCACACTCACAGTCATTCACACTCACACATGCATACTCACACACACAAGCACACTTACACTCACACACACTCACACTCAAGGATACTCTCACTGACACTAACATGCTCACTCTCACTCTCACACACACACTCAGGGTCACTCACACACACTTGCACTCACACTCTCCCTCATGCACACTCACTCACACCCACAAACACACACAACCACACTCAGTCACAGGCACACTCACTCACTCTCACACACTCACACTCTCATTCACAGTCACTCACTCACAATCTCACTCACACACACTCACACACTCGGCCCCACTCACACCCACATTATCACTCACTCACACTTTCACTCACACTCACCTTCACACACTCACATGCACACCCACACTCACACACTCACTCACGCTGTCACACTCACGGACACTAACACTCATGGTCACACACACTCACACTCACACACACAAACTCACTCACTCTCACACACACTCACAAACACATTTTTTGTGGCTGATGGGAGGGCACTTTTTTCCCTGGGGAGCCTAGGAATGCTCCTTGCTGGCATCAGTTTTTTTCATTTTCTGTCACAGGAGACCCATATGCCCTCCTTCTAACCTTACCTTCCCTTCAGGTTCTTTCTGTCCATTTTGGAGTACCCCTTCAGGGCATTCACTCACACTCACTCACACTCACTCACTTTCACTTACACACATACACTCATACTCTCCCTCAGGCACACTCACACTCACACACATTCACACACACAATCACTCACACTCACACACTCACAGTCTCGCTGACAGTCACTCACACTCTCCCTCATGCACACTCACTCACATACTCAACCCCACTCAAACCCATACTCTGATTCACTCACACTTTCACTCACACACTCACATGCACACTCACACTTGCACACTCACACACACACTGTCTCACAACACTAACACTCATGGTCACTCATACATGCACTCACACTCACTCTCACAGTCTCACTCAAACACACACACTCACACTCACTCACTTTCAGTTACACACACACTCTCCCTTATGCACACAAACTCACACTCACACACACACATTCACACACGCACACTCCTACACACACGCTCACAGTCACTCAATTCTCACAAACTCACACACTCACAGTTTCACTGACACCCTCACACACTGACACTCACTCATACACTTACTCTCTCTCACTGTCACACTCAATCACAGACAATAACACCCATGATCACTCACATACTCACACACACTCACCCTCACAATCACTCACACAAACTCACTCATACACACTGACAAACTCACAGTCACACTCACTCAAACTCACACTCAATCACAGTTTATTTTTTCTCTAACAGGGGCCTCACCATCTCTCCCTCAAACCTTATCTTCCCATCAGGGGCCTTCTCTGTGATAAGAATTCAAATAAGAATAAGCTTCCAATATCAAAATATTTATCAGAAAAGGAAACATTGAATTACCACAGACATGCTGGAAATGAATACACTTTTATATTTCAAAATCGGTGCAGTATTTATTGAAAATGACAATTTTGGTAGTCGCAGAATGAATTTCATAATGTGATTGCTTCTAAATTTAGCTAAGTTTGGTATATCATGTTACACTGTAAAGGACTTTTATAAAACACCTATCATATCAAAGAGCTGGCTGTCTCAAAGAAAATTAGCCAAAGCATCTATATGCAACTTAATCACATCTTATTCACTCATGTCAATGAGACTTCTCTCTCTGAGGCTTGATAGTTATGAAGTGAAATGAGTTACCGTGGTTTACCCCATTTCTAGCACTCCCCCCTGGCTCCCGCACTCTCCACAGCAATAACCTCTTTTGTGAGACTGGGCATATGCTGAAGCAACTAGAAGTGAGTTGTCTCAAGTTTACTTCACCTTAACTCCCAGGACTGCAGTGAATGTCTTTCTTTCCTCCCTCTTTGTCCTTTCACAATCCCTCTTCCTCTCAAAAAGTAAGTTTTAGATCTGTCGTCCTGATGCTTCCCTTCCTAACTGCTTTCTTTGGATAATTGCAACCACTTTTTTCATCTGTATTTAGCAGTAGTGTACACCTGTAATCTCTATTTTTTCATCTCATACTCTCTCCCTGTGGCTAGAATCAAGCTCAGAAATAAAAGGAAATTAATGCTTGCCCTTGATTCTGTTATTTCTTAAATTGCTGTCCAATGGTTCTTTTTCCACATTTCTCTAAAGGAAGGCTATTCCCTTGCTATTCAGAGCTATGTCCAAGGACCAACACCAACATCACCTGAGTACTCATGAGAAATGCAGAATAGATCAGAGTGTGCATTTTCCAGAAGTTCCTCAACTAATTCATGAAAATTTGAATGCCCAGTTCCACACTGATGTGCTTCCATATTTGCTTACCCTAGTTGCCCTTTTTAGCCTAGCCTCAATTTCTTCCCTCTTATGTCCCTGAATTTAATTCTGTATTATAAACCATAGTGTTCCTAATGAACTTTTCATCAGGCAATACCTTCTCTAATTAATTTCTTCTCCATAAATCACCCAACACTATTCTTTTCAATTATGTTAATTTGACCTATATGATGCTATTCCATGAGGTTACAGCATTTTCTATGAAACTAAATTCTAGCCATACATGGCTAACCGTTTTTGGTGATGTTTATGTATGGTAGATAAAACGCAAGTCTGTGTGTTAAATTACCTCAATCCTTAACGCCTCCCCAGCAGTGAGGATGACAGCAAGACTAGGAAAATGTTACTCTGATTCTCTGACACGTTGTGGTACTGGAAGCTCACTTTATCTTCTTTCCTATTTCTAACACCCTGTTCTTCCTTCTTCTACAGGACAATTTCACTTTACTACCCTCCATTACATACACCAACATATTTTTTAAAAAATTATTCCATGTACACTCCGCCCTCCTCATTCTTACTTTCTTTTATTCATTTCCTCTTCCTGCTTTCCTGACTTCGTTCAGGTCTTAGAGTATCTTACAATGGAACTCAAAACTCAGCTCCTTTAGTGGTACTCCCAATAGAATCAACTGCTGACCCTTGGTTAGAGACACAATTTATCACCATTTGACTTCTCCTTTACTTATTATATAGTTAACAGGACATTTTATTTAGCTATTAGAGTATGTTAGTACTGGTATTTTAAAAGAAACATTCCATCAAATGATTTTTTAAGAAAAATACGGTTCTCACCTTATCCTTTTCCATTGACTATTCTGTTTCCTTTTTCATGGGAAGGTGCAGGTAAAGGCTCTGACACTTTCTCGGGGATACGCTGCTGAGGTAATATCAAGAATAAGTTTCCATTTTCAAAATTATAATGAGTTGCATCAAGAGATTCTTTTGAATATCTTTTTGTGAAACTGGGTCTCACTCTGTCAAACCAGGGCTAGAATGTAGTGACATGATTATGTCTCACTACAGTCTCAACATTCTGACCTCAATCAATCTTCCCACATCAACTTCCTGAATAGCTGGAATTATAGGTGCATACCATCATGCCAGGTTAATGTTTTGATTGTTATTTTTGTAGAGACAAAGCCTGATTATATTGCAAAAAGGAGTCAGGCCTGATGGTGTGTACCTGTATCCCAGCTGCTTGAGAGGCTGATGTGGGAGGATCACTTGAGCTTTAGAGATGGAGACTGTAGTGAGCCAAGATCATGCATGCCTGTATCCCAGCTGCTTGAGAGGCTGATGTGGGAGGATCACTTCAGCTTTAGAGGTGGAGAATGTAGTGAGCCAAGATCATGTCACTGTACTCTAGCCTGGGAAACAGAGCAAGACCCTGACTCCACAAAAATTTCAATTTAAAATGCGAGAACGAAGGGAAATACAAACAAAAAATAAGCCTAATTGGTCAATGAAATATGAGCTTAAGCCAAGAAAGGAAACCACATGAAGTACAATAAAGTACATGGAGAAATAGATCTATAACAGAGCATTTTGGTCTTTTGTATCCCTAATAATACTAATTAATATTTATGGTGCAATTAGATTTTATAAGTACTTCTGTGATAGAGTTTATTACTATAAGACATTCAATTACTTAGATATGGTCATCTACCACTACCTGAAAGAACATTATTGTAACAGAGAGAGAAACCTGAAACTTTCAACTTTCCATCTAGAAAAATAATTGGTCACCAGAATTCTAAAGAGTAATGTATGGCTTCAAAAGGTATATTTCATAGAAGGTGAGTTGGAGCTAATAAAAAGTATAAGAAGTGTTAACCTGCAATCACAATGTTACGATTCCAGTTGAATGATACTAGAAAATACATTGCAATCCTCTTTGCTACTGACGACTTATTTCTAATTTATTTCCCTTTTATGTATGGCATAATTTCTCAACATAACACCTCAAAACTTACACATCCTTAAATATTAAAAAATAATACAAAAGTAAGCAATATTTTAAATATTTAATCATTTGATACATGAGGTATATGACTTGGAACATTCCATCATATAAAAATTCATTTGTCTATTTATTTAGATTAAACAACTATTAAGGCTGAATGTCTCATGCCTGTAACTACAGCACTTTGAGAGGCTGAGGCAGGCAGAACACTTGAGCCCAACAGTTCAAGACCAGCCTGGGCAAAAAGGCAAAACCGAGTCTCTACAAAAACTACAAAAATCAGTCAAGCATGGTGACACAGATCTATGGTCCCAACTACTTGGATGGCTGAGGTGTGAGGATCACCTGAGCCCAGGAAATGGAGATGGGAGTGAGCCAAGATCTCACCACTGCACTCCAGCCTGGGTTACAGAGTGAACCCTCATCTCAAAAAAACAACAATTAAAATGCTTCTTACATGGAAGACTGTATTCTAGGTACTCCAGGATACACAAAAATATGTTTACTGACCTCCAGTAGTTCATGGTATGCAGGAGCTTCCAATGATTATTTAAACAACTATACAGGTCCATTATCATCGTCTTGAGATGACTGAAAATGGTGAGTCTTATTTACCTTAATAAGACCACCTCCCCTGTGTGCTGAACTGGACAGTCAATGACGGGTAAGAGGACACTATCTCCATCGGAGCCTAAGACAGGAGGGCCGCCCTTGCTGCTGCCTTATCCCATGACGGACCTAGAAGTTGGGGGTGAGTTGACCCAACCTAAGACAGGCGCAGTTCCCGAGGGGTTTTCTTGTCATAAAAATATAAAAAGGGGGACCTGTCCGGAGCTGCACGCCCCGGCCATAGTGAATAATAATTGAGGATTAAACGCCTGAGCTATATTCATTTCCACCCCACACCTTCTCCCTATCTTTGCCTTTTTTCCCCTGTACTAATACCTCATTAAAGATGGCACTCTTCCTGCTTCTTCTTCACTCACTTTTCCCGCACCCAGGAAAATTGTTACTTAATAGCGCAAGCGCAACATGACGTCCGACCGGAGAAACCGAAACTAACCTGGCCACGCCCCCGGCAATGAGATCATTTCTGCCTTAGCCCAACCCCTTCCCTTCCAAGTGTATATAAGGCAGTGCATTACCGCCATTAAATGAGACTTGATCAGAGCACTGTCTTGTCTCCATTTCTCGTGTCTCTTGTTCCCCAAATTCCCACCCCCTCCTCCAGGGCCTACACTGACTATCCCGCGGGCCGGGATAATCAATGACATAAGATTCCTGAGAAAGTCAGATGAAATACAAATCAGCTCCATGTCAGCCAAGATATTTTCTTTCCCGGATCTCCACAATGTAGAATTTTTCAGTCTTTAATATTTTAATGAGCATTTTGAAATACCAAGAAGAGAAAGCACTGTGGTCATATCTGAGTCAGAACTTCCTTTCCAAAAGCCATTTCCCTCCTGCCCAATGGTACTATTAAACCAACATAGAGTAAGAAATGGAAGGCTATTTATTTTGCCAAATAGCAGAAGTACATTGCCTGTGTTTTGCTAAGACAAACTACAGTATGTTTTCATTTTCAGGTTTATACTTAGTTTGGAAATATGTGTCTTCTGTAGAGGAAACTGATAGTGGAATAAAAAGTCTACATGAATAATCCCATCTCATAACCACACAATACACTCATTGAGTCAAATGGCAGCATGGCCCGCTTAATTAACATAGATTTCTCCCTTTTTCTCATAGCAAATATAACAAGAAAATTTTGAATAAGCATAATACCATAATGATTCTACTGTACTCTAGTATATGCATCATTCTCCAAATTACTTATTTATTACAGAACACTTGCTACATATTACAGAACTGCATTTCACCTAAGGTAGGGCATATACATTCTCACTCAAAATGGAACAGAGTATACAGAATATGCTCTTGAACACTGTACAGAATGTGAAGGACATTCTAGCATCAGGGCTACCTTAGTTACTGTAGAAACTATTAGAAACAAATGAGTGATTTGTTTTTCTCACTCTTGCAGACAGCAAAAGTAAGTAGAGCCTGGCACAGTGGCTCATGCCTGTAATCCCAGCACTTTGGGAGGCCCAGGCGGACAGATCACCTGAGATTGGGAGTTCAAGACTAGCCTGGCCAACATGGCGCAGCCCTGTCTCTGCTAAAAATGCAAAAATTAACCAGGCATGGTGGTGGACACTTATAATCCCAGCTACTCGGGAGGCTGAGGTGGGAGAATCACTTGAACTGGGAGGCAGAGGTTGCAGTGAACCTAGATCGCACCACTGCAACCCAGCATGGATGACAAAGCAAGACTCCATTTCAAAAATTGATAGAAAATATTGGACACTGGCCGGGCGCGGTGGCTCAAGCCTGTAATCCCAGCACTTTGGGAGGCCGAGACGGGCGGATCACAAGGTCAGGAGATCGAGACCATCCTGGCTAACACGGTGAAACCCTGTCTCTACTAAAAATACAAAAAACTAGCCGGGCGAGGTGGCGGGCACCTGTAGTCCCAGCTACTTGGGAGGCTGAGGCAGGAGAATGGCGTAAACCCGGGAGGGGGAGCTTGCAGTGAGCTGAGATCCGGCCACTGCACTCCAGCCTGGGCGACAGAGCGAGACTCTGTCTCAAAAAAAAAAAAAAAAAAAAGAAAATATTGGACACACAAAATGTAGATATCTAAAACCATAATTTTCTTATTGGGTACTTTAATTTTACTTCTGTTAATCTCTACCAGTGATGATTGGAAATGATTCACCAGGATGAATCTTTTTTTCCACTAATGCATGTAAGTCTAGTGTGATACTATAAGCATGCACAACAAGCCTATGTATAGTGGATGTGCTTCTGTGAGAGGTGATTCCCATTGAGATAAGCATTTTGAAGTTAGCTCAATATGTTTTCTTTGTTCTCCTTGATAGAATTATAAACTAAAGGATCACATAAGATTATCATTCCTAACAATCTATATCCTAACAGGCAAATTGAATGGTGTATTCAAGAATTCTAAACATACACACAAAATACCAAAAAGAGGAGATACTAGAATAAATGTGAACAACTATTTTAGGAGAATAAACTGTTCATCACTATTCTTTATAATAAGCTCACCAAATTCTGTGCTTTTGAAACAGATATAGTAAAAAAATGTTTTTTTGTGAGTATATGTAATGTTTTAAATAAGAAAAACATATCCCATAGCAATAATAGCCAAAAAGGACAACATAGATTAGAAAACAGACATCACTGTTGTACCTGTAGAGCAATTTTACAAAATTAGACACTATGCAAGTTAGTAAAGTGTATAAGGGAACTCGAGAGAAATACAGTAATATTTTAACTTGTGTTATGAGTCTCTGGATGCAGATTTCCCATGAATGCTTTGGTTATATCTAGTGTTTTTAAAAAGATAAGGACTTCCATCATGCTTCCCTTAGTTTAGCATAGGCCTCACTCCAGCCAGCAGCTCTGCCTTTCTGATTCAGAGCGGCAGCTGGTCTGAGGAGACCAGGAAACAAGCCGTGGGGCACTGGCTTCTCTGCCCACTCAGGGGCAGCAGAGGCCTAGGCAACAGGTGCAGCCGCAGAGCACCATAGCTCCATGAGAAATAGTGTGGGGCCCTCCGGGCTGGTGTTGGACACCACCAGGGGGCTGCGGTGGCTGCAGACTGTGTCCTCAACCTCAAAAGAACAAACTGAAAACTTGCAGCCACATCATCTCTGGTCCCGGGGGCTGGATTCTGCAGCTGCTCCCCAGACACAGTTGGGATTTACCCCGGAGACTCTGTACCTCTTGGGTCCCTGGTCCAACCTACAGATGAGGCCCAGCTTTGGAATCACAGACTTGATGGGACAGGCGGCCACCCTTGCCCCCACTTCCCTGCTGGTGGGTGGAAAGGGGGGTCCCTTGTCGAGGAGGGACACACTGGTGTTCTGACGCATCGCCAGGCCAAACTTTAAAGACCCTTCACAAGGACCCTCCCCAGAGTATTCTGGGGATCAGAGCCCATCCCTTCCGGGGCCCCTCCCTCCCCAGTCATGCGGGGGTTGCCAGGACTCCCCAGCACTGGAACCTGGGTAGCAGACAGCAATATCTGGAGAGCGAGGCCGGAGGCCTGTTCCCCCCTGGGGGATGAGAACCTCGGCTGGGCCCTCTGTCCGCAGTGCCCACTCTCTGATGGCCGCCGGGGTGGGATGGCTCTGGGGAAGAAAGCCGGCCTCACCCAAGTGTGGGGCAAATGGAGAGTCAGGGGCCTGCTCAATGCTGAGCCACAAAGGGAACTCTGGTGGAGGGGACCAGGGTCCAGGCTTGCCCTGGGTCCTAGGTCAGCCCTTCCCTGACGGGCCATCCCCAAAGCAATGACCCGTCCCCCTGTCTGCGGCAGGTGCTTCCATCATTCGCTCAGGGACCACCCCCGCTGGATCCGAGATCAAAGCCATGAGTTGAGTCTTACGCAAAGAACTACTCTGTCGTCTTCCCCAACCATGAGCGGCTGGCTTAGCACAACATGAGGAGAGACCCGCTGCAGGAGGTAATGCCCCTACAGCTCCTGCTAGGGGCTGGCGGCAAGGGTCTGGGACATCCTCAGGGCGGCAGGGTCACAGAAATGCAAGGCATACCCCAATCGAAGATCAGGCGCGGTGAAGAGTCGTCTGTCATTCCCCAGGTAGTAACCTGGCAGTGCTCAGGGCCAGGGACGTTAGGGAATAAGGTGGAAATGTCTCCCTCCCACCCAGAGGTCTTCCGCTGTAGTGGAGAAGCAGGAACACGCACCCAGGAACTGCTCCCCGGCAACTGCTGGCAGCAGCACCAACAGGGCAGGGGTCCTGGGGGGCAGGGTGTTGGTGGGTGTATGCAGCCATGCAGCAGCCACATATGGGGGGAGCAGCCAGAACACGGTGTACCCAGGAGAGGGGCTCCTGCTTGTAGAGCCTGCTGTGGAGGCTCTTCTACCCCGGTAAGCTTCCACTCACCCATTCAGTGAAACCCATTGTCAGGTACCCCTTTCTCAGGTCTGCCCCTGTGTCCTCCCCTGGGTCCCCAAAGACCCGGGAGCTCCTTCCAGCCCCTGTCTCCATTCCTTCCCCCTCTCCCTGGCCATCTCGTACTGGATGCTTTTCTTGCTGGGGAACAGGGCCTATGTCCTAGGCACTCTGGTTCCTGAGCATTGAGGCACTTGGGGCATGTTTGTTGAAAAGATGTGTGGGTGGGGAGGCAATAGGACACGCTCAGGGAGCAGGTGGTTTTTAAACTGGAGAAGGGACCTCCCTTACCTGAGACTCCAGTGTCTGGCCCCAAGAGAGATCCCGGTATTAGCTGCACATCCTGGGGAGAGGTCCAGAGACTTAAGTGGTCAGAGGACTGGATCCCAGACTGCCCTGGCCCTTTGGCCTGGCTTGGTGGACCAGCTATGATCTCAGGCCACACATGGCCCTGGGGTCTCCCTAGCATGCCTCTGGGCCTGTAATCAGTAATCACCTCCTTACCAGTCCTGACAGTTCAGATACTTCCCTGGGTGAATTCAGGTTTGCTCCCCTCACAGTTAGCTCAGACGCATTCCTCAGAACTGAGCAGCTCTACTGAAGAAACTTGGCAAGGGCTGAAGCACGCCCCTGCCACCCAGGGAAATCTTCGTTCACCCACACCTTGACTTCCCTTCCTAGTTAACATCCTTCTTGTGACACTTGACAGCTGCTTACATTTGTTTCCTTCCTTCCTTACTTCCTTCCTTCCTTCCTTCCTTCCTTCCTTTCCTTCTTTCTTTCATAAAGAGGGGAGCCTGCCTTCTTTGAATGGGCCCTTGAGAGGAACACTTTCCCTGCTTGGAAAGGTAGCCCGTGCGATGTTCCCATTGTTCACTGACGGGTGGGTGGATTTTGTGCCCTTGATTGCCGCCCCCTCAGAATCCCAGGCAGGCAGGGAGGACCCATCCATGTCATTAATGAATGTTGTGGCCTTGGGCGTGCCTCCTCCTTCTCGGGGCCTCATTCCAGTCAGATGGGGTGGCCCCTGGGTAGGGCCCTTCCAGACCCGAGAGTAAGGATTCTTTTTTTTTTCCCAAACCAAATTTCTTTTTAAAGAAATCTCCCACTCTGTTTCTCTGGTGTGTTCATTGCATTCGTTGTTGTGATTAAGTAGGCAGATCTTTAAAATGAGTCATTTTAACCACTCTAAATTGTACACTTCAGTGGCATTAAGTGCATTTGTAGTGCTGTGCAACCATTCCCACTACCCAGTTCCAGAGCATTCTCATCACCCCATGGGGAAACACCATCCCCAGTAAAGAGCCTTTCCTCATCTCTCTTCCACCAGCCCTGGCAAGCACTAAGCTGCTTTTGGTCTCTATGGATTTGCCTGTTCAGGTCACTTCATATATAGGGAATTATCCAACACATGAGCTTTTGTGTTGGCTTCATTCCTATAGCATCTTTTCAAGGTTCATCCATGTCATAAAATGTGTCCAAATTTCATTGTTTTTATGGCTGATATTCCATGGTGTACACAGACCATGCTTTGTTGATTTACCCATCAGCTGATGGCCATGTGGGTCGTCTCCCCTGTTTGGTGATTGTGCACAGAGCTCAATGAACATGTGTGAATAGAATTTGTTTGCAACCCTGGTCTCAGTTCCCTTGTGCATACTTGGGAGTGGAATTGCTGGGTCATATGGTGCATCTTTCTGCTAGGGTAGCCACAGCAAAAGGCCACGGTGCGGAGGCTTCAACAGACTTTTTTTTCTCACATTTCTGGAGACTGGAAGGTCCAAGATCAAGGTGTTGGTTGATGGGTTCCTGGAGAGGGCTCTCCTGGCTCGTAGTCATAGTCGGTCACTTTCTCACTGTCCTCATGCAGTGGGTAGAGGGTCCTGGCATTGCTTCCTCCTCCTATAAGGGCTCCAGCCATATGGTATTAGGACCCACCCTGATGACCTCACTTAACCTAAAGATCCCATCTCCAAATACAGTCACGTCTGGGTTAGGGCTTTGAAATATGAATTTAGCGAGGGATGTGATTCAGTCCATAGCAGATGATAATTCTACAGATAGGGGTTCTCAGGGCAAGGGAAATCAGGGCAGGTGGTAATTCTATAGATGGGATTTCTGGGGCAAGGGGAGGTCAGGGCAGATGGTAATTCTGCAGATGGGGTTTTTGGGGCAATGGCAGGTTGGGGCAGTTGGTAATTCTATAGATAGGGTTCTCAGGGTGAGGGCAGATGAGGCAGGTGATAATTCTGTAGATGGGGATCTTGAGGTGAGAGCAGATGAGGCAGATGGTAATTCTATGCATGGGGGTTCTCAGAGTGAGGAAGTGAGGGTAGCTACAAACACTGGGCTGGGGGCCTGTTTCCAAGAGTCAGGGCCTCCTTGATCTCTGCACCCTTGGGTGTAAAGTGGCGGATGTGGCACTCTGCCCTGTGCAGGGGCATCAGGCTGTGTGTGATGAGTGCCTGTTCCCCACTCCTGTTCAGAGAGAGGAACAAAGGCAGTCCTGCTATGAAACCTGGGACGCAGGCCCTCGGGAGCAGGCACCACAAGGTCTTAAGACCAGCTGAGGGGTAGGATTTGATCCAAATTTACAGAAATCAAAATCCGCTTCCTGGGGCTGCATCTCACCAGTCCCTTTTGTGCACTCACCTTCCATGCCCATGGCAACCCACAGCCCAGGACAGGCTCCAGAGCTCCAAGGCATCGGGAGGGGAGATAGGAGCCAGAGTGGCTGAGGGGGCCTCGGCTCTGGAGTCAGTGTCCTCAGCCTTGCCAGTCATTGTCTCTTCTCCTGCTGGCCCCTAGGGACATGCAGTCCTCACGAACCCTGTGGGGAGGAGGGGTCTGGGCAGACCCTGCCTTGAAGCACAGCCCACTGTGTTCCACTCAGATCTGGCCCTGGAAGCCCTTCTCCCCTGTCCCCGGGTGAGGAGAGGAGAGCAAGTCAGGAACACACCCCACGTCCCAAGATGGGCAGATTTTGCACCCCCACCCAAGAACCAACCTGCGTGTCTAGGACACCTTGGCAGGGCTGCAGTGGGTGGGATGGCCCTGCTGGGGAAGGAGAGGACTCCACGCTGAGCTGCCAGCAAAGCCTGACTCCATCACAACCTCAGACTGGCTCCCACCTGTGTGTGAAGAGGAGGTGAGGCTGGGGCAGGCGGACGGCCCGGCAGCCCTGGGAGGCAAGAATTGCCCGCACCTGACTTCACAGCTGAGCTATGCCAGTAATTAGGAGGGCAGGTGGGGGCGGTTGTCTGCAGGAACAGAGGCCGAGGAGGGCCATGGCGCTGTGGGGTGTCTGAGAAGGGAGCAGATGCCAGGGAGGCCAAGACAATGGCAGAGAAGCTGGACCCTGGAGCCCACGCACCTGCCTGGCTTCATGCCACTACCCAGTCCTGGACTTGTCTGTGCCCTTGGGTGAGACGTCACTTCTCTGCGCCTCAGTTTCCTCATCTGTAGAAAGGGGTACACCTGGTAGGAGCATAAGGCACTTCTGGCCGGTTCTGGCCCAGAGCAGAAGCTGGGCCTGGGATTGCCCTGGCTCTGGGGAGCAGCCCTGGTTGAGGTCCTGGGTAACTGCCTCTCCCTGTCGTTCCCCACCTTGGGTGCATCCAGCTTCTCCTCCAGCCTCCTAGGCCCCGCCGGGCTCTAAGACCCACCAGGTGAGGCTCCTGCATCCTTTGTGCCGCTGCTTTGCCTGAACCTCATGGGAGCCCCCTGCCTGTGTCCACAACACACTCTCACTCACTGTAGAGGCTCCCCAAGGGCAGGGCCGGGCCTGACTCCTTCATCATAGCCTCAGCGGGACCCCGCTCTGGGAAGGGAAGTGGGGAGGCACCAGGAAGTGAGGCCTAGGACCAGATGTTTTCTTCCCAGGTCCTTCAGTACGACTACTACCGGGCTTATGGGAGCCGCTGCGCACTAGGACTATGCCTACCGCAGGCTGCTGGGGGAGTACGCTTTCCACTTCCCACCCCATCACGACGAGGTGCGTAGCTGGGGTCCATCGCGGGGGTCCATCCCTCTGCTTGTCCCTCAGTTGAGCCTCCCTATTGGGCCGGCCCTCAGCTGGCCCTGCATAAGTTCCCCTCCCCCAGGAGTCTCTTCCGGCTCTGCATTCACGCTGTTTTCCTCTGACTCCATTTTCAGGAGGAATCATGCATTTTCCTCTCACCCCTCCTCCCTCTGTATGGAGATTTTGCCAGCAGCCAGGCCTGAGCTAAAGTGGTGCTGCTGAGGATGGGGTGAGGTGGGGACTGAGGTAACGGGCTGGGGCCCAGCGGGGCTGCACCACTCTGGACCTCCCCCTCCAGCTCTCTGGAGCTACTCCGAGGCTGGCATGAGATGTGATTGGGGAAGGGACTCCTCCTTCCTGGAAGCCAGCGCAGAGCAGATCCAAGACAAGGTGCCCAGAGGCTCCTGGTCATCAGGCCCCTTATGGGCCCCTCCAAAAGACAAGCAGAGGGAACCAGAGTTGAGAGGGCCATGGCCTGGAGCCTGCTGTTCCTGCTTGCTCCAAAGTGGGCAGGCAAGGCTGGTCACACGGGGCACATTGCAGCCCGCCACCCCTGCCCAGGGACCTGAATCCCACATGCGGGGGTGGAGGTGAGGAGTCTTGGGGGGCCTCCTCCCCTGCAGCAACCTGCACCACACAGGGCGTTCTACCTGACAGCTGTCCTGGAAGGAGAGCTTCTGCCCTGGACTGCCCAGCCGTGTGGTAAAGTGTTCACAGGTAGAGTTCAGCTATTGTCCCCACACCACCCCAGGGAGACTCCTGACATCTCACCATGAATCTGACATAACAGCAGAGCCAAGGCCTGAGCCCGAAGTCTCAGACCCCAGGGACAGCTTAGGAGGCATCCACTAGGGGGTTCCTTTCTGGGGCCTCTGGGACAGGTACAAGCCCAGCTTCTTTCAGGTCTGACCCCGTGGTTGCCCGGGACCCCTTGCCTTGAAGGGCCCAGTTTGGGTTCCTGCCCTGCTGTCAGTGCATGGAAACTCTGCATGGTCTTTGAACAAGGGCCCCACTGGTTCCCGCACTGGGTTCTGTAGCCAGTCCTGAAGTAAAGAAACTGTTCATTTCCACCATCTCCCTCAAAGCTTGCCCTAGTGGCAGAACATCTGTTCAAGGCATTGGAAGAGGGGGCTCCTGCAGGAAGGCGGAGGTGTGTGCATCATGAAACGCCTGAGAAGCAGAGCAGGCTCAGTGGCCGAGGCCCTGTCGCTGCCTCCTGGTGAGTGCTCGGGGCTCCGTCTGGCACCTCCTCACCCACAGCTTGTAAAGCCTTTGGGACTCTGGCCCTTGAGGATGTGGGAGCTCAGGGAAGATGCCAACTTGGCTTTGTAGCTTCATCCAGCCTCCGCGGACAGGCCTGAAGCCTTTCTAAAGCACGAAACACGTGCTTGTTCTCAGCGCTGGCAGCTAGAGGAACCCAGCGCGGGAGGCTGCTGGAGAGTTTTGGTCGGCAGCCCTGGTGGCATCAGCAAAGGTAAAACGGAAACCGACGAAGGGGAACCCTGTCCTGAAGGATAGTGAAGGCTGGTGGGGCTGGAGAAGCCACAGAGGGCTCAGGAGGCGAACGGTCCCAGCGGTGTGCTGGTAACAGCTTAACAATCAGTTTTCTGGGGTGGAGGGCAGGAAGCTGGCTCTGCAGCATTGGCCAATTTCCCCGATGTAAATACTTTCTCCATGGCTGATTTCAATCCTGTCCGCCAATGAGGCATCACTGAATACGGAGCTGGGCAGGTGTCTGAGTGACCAGCTCTCAGGGTCAGTGCACCCCTGCACAGCCTGGCTGGACTGTAGCTCTGCCACTGCCCAGCTATGCCACCATCCCTGGCCTCCCTGAGAACATGAGGCATAATATGAGTTCCCTTGTGGAAACTTAAAGGGAACTTGGGAGGAGATGAAACAGCTTCACGACACATGGCAATGTTCAGGAAGCTGTGGGTGTTGCTGTCATGATTACTTTTTTGCCATAATAACAATGAGGTGGGCACATCTGCTCAGCAGTGGGAGGCATGTTGAATCCTGAAGGGAAGACCAAGTAGAACATACAGTGCAGAATAGAAGGCTCTGAAAACCTCACCCAGGCATCTGTAAACGTGGGGAAGGAAATAGGGAGTGCTGTGTGTGTGTGTGTGTGTGTGTGTGTCTGTGTGTGTATGTGTTTTCTAAACAGCTTTATTGAGATCTAATTCACATACTATATGATTTATTCATTTAAAGGGTACAACTCAACGTTTTAGTGACTTCACAGGGTTGTGCCATCATCACCATGATCTAGTTATAGAATGTTTTCATCTCCCAGAAAATAATACTCCATACCCTGCCCTATCCCCAGCCCAGGACAACTCTACTTTCTCTCTCTGTAGATATAACTGGTTTGGACGTTTCACCTAAGTAGAATCATGAAATGTGTGTTCTTTTTGTGATCAACTTCTTCTGCTTAGTGTGATATTCTCAAGGCACATACAAGTTGTAGAGTGTGTCCGCACCTCATTCACTTTTTTTTTTTTTTTTTTTTTTTTTGAGATGGAGTCTTGCCCTGTCACTCAGGCTGGAGTGCAGTGGTGTGATCTTGGCTTACTGCAACTTTAGCCTCTCAGGTTCAAACAACACTCCTGCCTCAGCCTCTCAAGTAGCTGGGATTACAGGCACAGGCCAACATGCCTAATTTTTGTAGTTTTAGTAGAGATGGGGTTTCATCATGTTGGCCAGGCTGGTCTCGAACTCCTGACCTCAGGTGATCCACCTGCCTCGGCCTTCCAAAGTGCTGGAATTACAGGTGCATGCCACCATGCCCAGCCACTTCATTCCTTTTTATCCCAATCATATTCCATTGTATGGACCCATCATATTTTACTTATCCGTTGATCCATCGGTGGATATCAGAGTTGTTTTCACTTTTAAGTTCCTATGAACAGTGCTGCTGTGAACATCTATGTCCCAGGTGTTACGTGCATGTATGTTTTCATTTCTCGCGGGTGTATAACTATACCTGGGTCACATGGTATCTCTCTTTAACGTTTTGAGGGAACACCAACTGTTCTCCAAAGTAACTGTACCTCGTTACATTCCCTACCATAGTGAAAGAGGGTTCTAATGTCTGCACATCCTCGCCAACACTTGTTATTATCTGACTTTTTCATTCTAGCCATCCTAGTGGGTGTGAAATGGCATTTCATTGTGGTTTTGATTTGTATTTCTGGAACAACTAATGATGTTGAGCACATTTTTATGGACCTGTTGTTCACTTGCATATATTCTGTGGAGAAATGTCTGTTCAGATCCTTCGTCCCTTTTAAAATAGGCTTATTTGTATTACTATTACTATTAATATTAATATTATTATTATTATTATTATTATTATTTGAGATGAGGCTTCACTCTTTTCACCCAGGCTGGAGTGCAGTAGCATGATCTCAGCTAACTGCAAGCTCCGCCTCCTCAGGTTCACGCCATTTTCCTGCCTCATCCTCCTGAGTAGGTGGGACTACAGGTGCCCTCCACCACACCTGGCTAACTTTTTTTGTATTTTTAGAAGAGATGGGGTTTCACCATGTTTGCCCAGGATGGTCTCGGTCTCCTGACCTCCTGATCTGCCGGCCTCGGCCTCCCAAAGTGCTGGTAATACAGGGGTGAGCCACCACACTTGGCCTCTTCTAAGAGTTTTATAGTCTTCACTTTTACATTTAGGTCTAGGATCCATGACAGTTAATTTTTGTGCGTGGTGTGAAGTTGGGTCCAGCCACAATCTTTTGCATGTGGCTACCCAGTTGGCCCAGCACCATTTGTGGAAATGATTGCTTTCCCTGTAGAACTGTCTTGGTACCCTTGTTGAAAATCAATTGACTGTAAATATGAGGACTTCTTTCTGGACTCTCAATTCTATTCCATTGATCTATAGGTCTATTCTTATTTAGTACCTCACTGTCTTGATTACATAGCTTTGTATTTTAACAGCAAGTTTGGAATCAAGAAATGTGAATTCTGCAACTTTGCTTTTCCTTTGCAATATTGTTTTGAGTATTCTTGGCCCCTTTGAAACTCCATATGAATTTTAGGATCGGCTCGTCAATTTCTGCAAAAAAAAAAAAAAAAAACCAGCTGAGAAATTTGATAGGAATTGTGTTAGATCAATTTGGTGTGTGTGTGTGTGTGTGTGTGTGTGTGTGTGTGTATGTGTGTGTGTGTGTGTGTATATATATATATATATAGAGAGAGAGAGAGAGAGAGAGAGATAGAGAGAGAGAGATCAATTTGGGGTGTATTGTCATTTCAACAATAGTAAGTCTTTTGTTTCATGAACATGGGATAACTTTCCACTTATTTAGGTCTTCTTTCATTTCTTTCAAAAAAAATCTAGGTTTTAGAATGCAAGTTTTGAGCTTTTTAATTAAATTTATTCCTAAGCATTTTATTATCTTGATGATATTAGAAGTAGAATTTTTAAATACTTCCTTTTGAGATTGTTCATTGCTAATATGGAAATACATTTTTTGTGTGTGTTTTTATATATTGACTTTGTATCCTGTAACCTTGCTGAACTATTTTATTAGTTCTACCAGTTTTGTGTGTGTGTGTGTGTGTGTGTGTGTGTGTGTGTGTGTTTAGTGGATTCCTTAGGATTTCCTATATACAAGATCCTGTTATTGGCAAGTAGGGATGATTTTACTTCTTCTTTTCTGATCTGGATGCCTTTCATTTTCCTTTTCCTGGATAATTGCCCTGGCTAGGGCCTCCAGTACAATGTTGAACAGAGTGTAAGAATGGACCCCCCTGTCTTGTTCCTGATCTTTCATCATGAAATACCATGTCTACTATGTGATTTTTGTAGGTGTCTTTCATCAGGTGAGGGAAGCTCCCTTACATTCCTAGTTTGTTGTGCTTTTTTGTCATGAACAGGTGAATTTTGTCAAATACTTTTCTGTATCTATTGGAGAATCAGATGGTTTTTGTCCTCTGTTTTCTTACTATGTTGCATTAGATCAATTGATTCTTGAATGTGAAACCAACCTCACATTCTTGGGATAAATCTCATTGATCATGGTGTGTAATCTCTTTCCTATGTTGTTGGACTTGATTTGCCATTATTTTGTTAAGGATTTTTTTTTTTTGCATCCATATTTGTAAGAAATATTGGTCTGCAGTTTTCTTATAATATCTTTTTCTGCTTTTGGCATCACGGTAATGCTGGCCTCCTAGAGTGAATTGGCAAGTATTTCCTATTCACAATTTTTGGAAGTGTTTGGGAAAAATTGGTATTAGTTCTTCTTTGACTGTTTGGTAAAATTCATCAGGGAAGCCATCCGAACCTGGGATTGTGGATAACTTTTAAATTACAAATTCAATCTCGTTTTTGTTTTAGTTCTATTAAGATTTGTCATGTCTTCATTCTGTTTCAGTAATTTGTGTGTTTCCAGGAATTTGCCCATTTCATGTCTAGTCTGTTGGCATATGGTTGTTCATAGAGTCCACTCAGAATCCCTGTTATTTCTCTGATATCCTCTTTCATTCCTAATTTTAGCACTTTGAGTCCTCTCATTTTCTCTGTCACTGTAGCTACAAGTTTGTCAATTTTCTTGATCTTTCAAAGCATCAACTTTTTGTTTTGCTGTTTTTTTTCTATTTTTCTGTTCTTATTTATTTCTGTTCTAACAATTCATTTCTTCTCCTTCCTTTGGGTTTAATTTGCTCTTTTTCTGGCTTCTCAAAGTAGACTGGCCTATTGATTTTTAGACCTTCTTTTATAATACAAGCACGTACAAGCAGAAATTTCCCTGTAAGCATCGTTTTAGCTGCATCCCATAAGTGGTTGTGTGTTGTGCTTTCATTTTCATTTAATTCAGTAGCTTCTAATTCTCTTTGTGATTCTTTTCTTTAATCCATTCATTCTTTATCAATGTGTTGTTTAATTTCCACTTACTTGTGAATTTTCCAATTTTTCTTCTGCTATTGATTTCTAATTTTATTACATTGTGATCAGAGAATATCCTTTGTATGATTTCAACCTTTTTGAATATATTGAGCCTTATTTTGTGGCTTAGCATATAATCTATTCTGGGGAGCATTCCCTGTGCTTGAGAAGCATGTGTCATAGTGTGTATCTGAGCTGGGAAGGGTTTGCTGCAGGTTATAAGAGAGGAGGGGAGGCTCAGTACAGGTGTGTTGGAAAGAGCTCCCATTCTCCACTTTCTTGGGGAGGAAGCACACCCCAAAGGCCCCCAAAGACCCCCATGGCATTCCCACCTCCCTGGAACTTTTCCTATCAACATGAGTATCTGGCCTGCAGAGAGGCCACTGCTGTGTTTGACATGTCCTACTTTGGGAAGTTCTACCTGGTGGGGCTGGATGCAAGGAAGGTTGCTGACTGGCTCTTCTCCGCAGATGTCGGCTGACTCCCAGGTATGGAGACTCAGGTTGGTGGGCATGTTCCTGTCACTCCATGGGCACAGCCTCAGGCACTGAGACGAGCTGTCAAGCCACCCTATCCCCTCGGGCACTCTGAGCACACTGCTTCTTGCCCTCACCTGGCCTTGGGCCCCTCTGTCTGGCTCCCTTTGCCCCATCACAGGCCCCAGGCCCTCATTACTTTCTTCCACCTCTCCCTTCCGCCTTCCTTCTCCTCCCCACCTCTGCCTTCCTCGCTACTCTATTCCAGAAAGGATGTGTGACAGCTGGCCCTCAGCCTCCTCTCTCCTGGGACTGGAGGGCCCAGTTTCCCCCATGCTCTCACAGGTGGGATTGCCAAAATTAATTAGAAACACAGGATGCTCAGCTACTTTTGAAGTTTGGATACATGACTCATTTTTAACATAAGTATGTCCCAAGCCATATTTGGGACATACTTGGGATCTTCATCTACAATTTTGTCACCCACACAAAAGCTTAAGCATCTGCATCTTCATGAGTGTCCAGGGCTGCCAGAACACAGGATCACAAACCCAATGGCTTAAAACAACAGAAATTTATTGTCACAGTTCTGGAAGCTGGAGGTCAAAATGAGGGTGTATGCATCTGACACTCTGTAGACGGCCCTTCCTTGCTCTTCCAGCCGCTGGTGGTGGCCAGAAATCTTGGCCTTCCTAAGCATGTAGCTGCATCACTGCCGTCTTTGCCTGTGTCACATGGCCCTATCCAGGTGTCCTCTCTCTCTCTCTCTCTCTCTCTCTCTCTCTCTCTTTTTATTGAGACAGAGTCTTACTCTGTTGCTCAGACTGGAGTGCAATGGCATGATCTCAGCTCACTGCAACCTCTGCCTCCTGGGTCTAAGTGATTCTATTGTCTCAGCCTCCAGAGTAGCTGGGATTACAGGTGCCCACAGACATGCCCAGTTAATTTCTGTATCTTTAGTAGAGACAGGGTTTCACCAGGCTGATCTCAAACTCCTGACCTCAGGTGATCCGCCCACCTCGGCCTCTCAAAGTGCTGGGATTACAGATGAGTGACACTGCACTCAGCTGTGTTATCCTCTTATAAGGACAGCAGTCATATTAGATGAGGACCCACACTAACGAACTCACTTTAACCTGATCACATCTGCAAAGACCCCATTTCCAATTAAGATCACATTCCAAGTCCTGACGTGAGGACTTTCACATATCTTTTGCAGGGGACACAATTCAACCCCTAACATCATCTCTCCAGCCAGCCAACCAACAAACTCACTCTCCAGACTCCTAGGCACATGCTGCTCACCTCCCATTAATCCAGGCACCCACTCAGTCTTCCATCCACCCATCCGCCAGCCCACACGTCCCTGTTTCACCATACATCTGTTCCGCCTTCTACTCACCCACTCCCATCCTCCCATCCACCTGCTCATCTTCCCATTTGTCCATCCATTTCCCATCCACAAAGTAATTTATGCCACAGACGTTTATGGAGTCTTCTCCGGTACCAGACACAGTGCTAGGAGTCCCAGAATGAATGAGGGACATGAATCCTCTCCCTAGAAACTTCTCAGCAGGGTGGTGGATGGGAAGGAGTGGCCAGTGCCAAGGCATTTCAAGAAGAAAGAAGCTTCTTTCCCTCAAGGGTGATGGTGATGGGATGACCTGTCAATGGCCAGTCCTCTCTGGTTCATTCAGCTGAAATGGCATACTGGGCTGAGGGTCTCTCCAGATCACTTCCCAGTAGGGCATCCTGTCTGGGGATTATCCAGCCTCTGCGACAAGGAGCTGCCCCTGTGAGCAGCCCTGGGGAAACTGAGACAACGTAGACCTGGCTGGGGCCTCAGCACAGATCCGGCTTTCTTCTCCCTCTCACAGTCTCCACCGTGTACACTTATATGCTCAACCACTGTGGGGGCGCCGAGAGTGACCTGACTGTCAACTGCCTGGCACCCAGCCACCAGGCCTCCCCACTGGCCCTCACTTTTGAAGTTATGGGATGCTTCTGTGTGCACAGTGCTGTGACTGCGGCCTGCTCTGTGGACTGATGGTTGTGCACAGGGCGGCATGGACAGGATGGGCTGCTGATGGCAGCTCTGTCATTAGCTGTTGTGCCCACTGTGCTCAGGGTTGGGAGATTAGAGATCTCATTTCGGGCTAACTGCGGGCTTTGTTCAGGTGGCGCTACTGGAGCTCCCAGTACTCAGTGATTGCATCTTTGCATCTGTCCACACTGCTGCATTTTGGAGTGGCTGCAGTGTGGGCATGCTCAGCTCGGTTGCCCAGAACAGAACGTGCCAACGATAAGCCGCGGCTCCCACTCAGAGCAGTCAGCTCCTTTCTGCCACTGACATCCTTGCTGGGATGGCTTCTCAACTTGTATGACTCCCTAGTCTGAGGCTTTAGCAGGCCCTTGGAAGATGTCAGACTCAGGACCCACGCTGATGCCTAATTGCCCTCTGCAGTTGCTCAATGTCTGCTTCCATGCCCTCAGTGGCGGGCAGCTCAGTACCCTCATGCCTTGTTTGCTCAACCCCAACTGTTACACAGAGACAGGACCTGCCTCCTGTCCCTTCGGCTCCCTGATCCTGTCCCTGGGTTCACACAGAAGCCAGCTGATCATTCATCCTGTAACCCATCCCCACTAGGGATGAAGAAGCAGGGAGGGAAACATTCTCTCTCTCCAGGAAGGGGCATTGCGGCCTCTTGGACGGGACTTGCATAGGGGAAGGTGCTGACTGTACAGGTCTCTGTGCTGCCCCCAGGGCAGAGTCACAGTCAGGGGTGAGGGCCCAGCTCATTCAGAAAACCTGGCATCTCCTGGTTCTTGACCTGACTCTGTGCTGCTGGCAAATGTAGTTTTCTCAATGGGACTCGGTAAGTGTCAAGCCCCAGCTTGGGTACTGGGGGAAAGAGGCAAGGGGAGAAAGGGTTCATTCATGATCAGCTCCTGACCCTCACCTTCAGCAACAGTCCTTGAGCACCGACTGTGTGTCGGGCTTGGTATGAGGCAGGGAAGACTCAGAAATGAACCAAACACAGAAGGTTCTGGCCCATGTGGAGTTTCTATCTCTGATGGGAGGAAACAGGATTAAAAAAATAAAATAAGTGGAAGGTGTAGGATGTTAGCTGGATCAAGAGGGAAAATGAAGACCAGAGGGAGTGGGATACTGGGGGGCCTTGCAGTGCTGCCGAAAACAGGGGATAGTGAGATGAGCCCTGCAACCTCGAGCCTGGTGGCAGAGATGAGGCTGCGAGCAAGAGTGAGGGGTGCTGTGGGGTGCGCAGATCTCAACCACCCCTTCCCTCCCGCCATTGGTGACATGGAGGCTGAGAGAGCCATTGGCTGAGCCAGAGTGCATGTGCTTCATGGATCCTTGAGCTCATTAATTTACTAACATCCTCGACAGTCACTGTTGAGGTTGTACTGTGCAGCAGCTCCAAGACAGCCAGAGCCGGGAGCAGTTGAAGGAGGCTGGTGGGGCTTCAGGGACTCCACAGTGGGCTATATGCAGGGACGGTTGCAGGAAGGGCCCCGTAACACCTGGAGGGGGACATGCAAGGGGATGGGAAAGAGCGAGGTGTTAGGGAAGGCCATGCAAAGTCACTGAGCCGGGATGAGTAAGGCTTCCTGGAGGAGATGGCCAGCCTGAGCTTGGAAGGATGGGTAGGAGCTGCTGGCTACAAGGTTGTGGAGGTGAGAACCAGTGTGACATGCCCATCGCTGGTCCTCTCTGGGTCGTTCAGCTGAAATGGCATCCCTGAGCTGAGAGGAGTGATGGCCGTAAGGAGCTGGGTATCAGCTCTCAGGAGAGGGGCGACCCAGGCACAGCTCATAGCCACAGACTTAGTGAGTCTATCTAGGGAGACAGTAGAGAGGCCAAAATGAGGTCATAGGTCGCCAAAATCCTGGCCAGGCCCAACCACTATCTGGCTCAGTGACCTGCCTTCTTGAGCCTCAGTTTCCCTCATCTGTGAAATAGAATGAGGAAGATGCACCTCCCGGAACTGCAATAGTGAATTGAGTCAGAGCCTGGAGGTACTGGGAGGGCTGGGGAGTAGCCTCACTGAGCCTCAGTTTCCCTGGCTGGGGAATGAGGACCTTGCTTGTCCCCCCTCATAAGGGGAAGTTGTCAGGAAAGTTCTTTGAACGCTGAGCCATCTCCCAGTGGTGCACAATTAGCTTTCCAGAGGATTCTGGTGGATTCCTAGAGCTGAGGACTAGAGATTGGCAGTGCTGGTTGCTGGGAAGGTTTGTACTTGGTGGGTGTGGAGTTAGCGCAGTGAGTCACATCCCCCAGGACACTGCAGGTCCTGGGGACACCATTCAACAGGAGAAAACTATGATGTGGGCTTTTCTTTACTTTCAGGCTTCAAAACTGCACTATTTGAGTATTAATATGCATTGGCATTAAGTATGCAAGTATTGAATACATGTGCTCCCTACCCATACTACATCACATCACCATGAAGTCAAGAGAATGTGACGATTTACATGTGATCGAGGTGGCGTGCAAAGCAGCTGTCAGTCTTAAAAGTAATTTTAAATAATCTTTATTGATCTCTTTGTAAGATTGCAAAAAAGATACATGCTCCTGGGAACCATTCCAACGATACTGAAAAGCACAAAATAAGGTGCACAGCCCACAGCGCCCCGCTACACCCAGTGCCGATGATGCAAGCCACTGGACCACCCTGCCTTCTCACTACTCTCTGCCATATCGGCTTTGCAGGCCATGCCTGGACCTGGGCTGCCTGACCTCTGGCCTCAGGACTTGCATTTTGTTCTCAGGGAAATTGACTATGGATGGTCAGGGTCACAGAAGGCCAGGCCCATCAGCTGCCATCTCCCTGGGCACCAATTGGCCTCTGTAGCTCCCATTCCCTCCTGGGAGAGGCCCGGGATGGCTGCACACTGGTGGGGTCCCCCTTGAGCCGGGGGCCTGAGAGTCGCTGTGTGTGTATGTGTGTACGTTTGTGTGTGTGTGTGTGTTGGGGGAAGTGAAGTGGGGTGTCTGTCTGGCATGGGGCTGACGACGCCGTCCAGAAATGGCCCCAGCCCAGGAGTCAAGGAACCCCTTGAGGACTGGCTTGTCTTTGCCTTCATTCTCCATTGTGCTCGTGATGTCAAGAGGAAGGAGGGAGGGAGCAGCCTGGCTGGGGCCTGCCCAGGGCCCTGAGAGGTCTCTCGTCCAAGGGGTGCTCCCAATAGCCCTGTGGGGCCAGATCTTGTGGGTCTGCCCCTTCTACAGAGGAGAAAATGGGGGTTCAGAGAGGTGAGAAGTGAGACTGGTGAACCACAGAACTGCATCTGGGCCAGGCTGGCCTAGGCCTGTGTGTTCCCAAGACACTGTCCTCCCAGGGTGGGGGCATCCCTGTGAGGAGTCTGCAGAGGGGTGGGTGGTAGGGGTTGAGAAACAGGTCCTTCTCCTAAACCCCATGGCTCAGAGGATACTCTGTGCAGGTTGTGGACGTGGGGGACCGAGGGAGGGACAGGTACGATCCCTGAACAGTGTGAAGGTGCAGGCCCCTGAGAGGGCATTTCTTTTCTCAGCAGGGAGACCATTGGGCCACCCGCTCTCTCCCTGCCTCCCAGACCTTGACATCCTGCTCTAAGTCCAGGTGCTTCCCTTCGAAGGCAGTTGCCACCTGGCTGTGGGCAGGGCCGTGGCCCAGCACAATTTATCTCACATCACCACCGTGCTGCAGGACCAAAAGTTCCGGTGCCAGCTCATCGACAGCTCTGAGGACCTGAGCATGGTCAGCATCCAGGGCCCAGCCAGTTGAGAGAGGACTGGTAACCCGCCCTTGGGTGCACCTGCTCCCTGGACCCAGGCCCTCCAACAGGCCCTTGGGCAGAACCACTTGTCCAGAATGGGACACTCTGAATAGTTAAGCGATCTCGTAAACCAGAGGTGCCACTCTGAATAAATAATCTTCAAAGCACTGGAATGCAGATAAGCCCGTAGTATGAGTTGGACTGAACTTTACAGCTTTTCAGTCACTGAGGACCCCAGGATCCCAGAGGGGAGGGCAGTCTGCATCACCAGTGCAGTCTAAGAACTACTGTCCACCATCCCGAAGTGGGCAGAACCAGGTTGGCCCTGCTATGTAGGCGGAATAATATCCTACCGTGAGGTGTCCCCAGCTCCTCCCTAAACACTCCCCATGATAAGGTCTCCACATGGGTTATCCATGCATTTATTCATTCTATAAGCACCTGCCAGGCTGTGTTCCTCAACCATGAGAAACCAGGACCCAGGAAGACCTTGGGATGCTGGCTCATGCACACAGGCACAGAAGGGTCTTGGGCAAAAGGACAACTGAGCAGGTTTGATTTCAGAAATACCCCTCTGACTATGCTCCGGAGAAGGGACTGGGGGTAGGAGGCAGAGGGGAAGGGCAGTCATGTTAGCAGCCACCAGTGGAGCATCTGGGACTTGCCAAACCTGAGCCAACATCTCCCGTCCCCATAGTAGCCCTTTGAGGTGGTCATGATTGTTCTTAATTTTACTGATGCAGAAACCGAGGAACAGAGAGATAGAGACACTTGCCCAAGGTCACACAGCTGGTCAATGCCAGAGCTGATGGGGATGCAGTCCCCCTTGTGCTCAGAAGCCTGCACATGCTCACTGCCATCGTTTTTCAAGAGTTAAAATCCCTATGGGAAAAGATGGCCTAGTCTAGGCCTTCCACTGTTGACCGCCCTTGGTTCAGGGGACAGGACACTCATCTCAATGTGCTTCTACCTGCTACATCTGCCCTGGGGCTGGACGGGGTGGCTCTGCTGCACTAGGCAGAAGGAAGAGGCACAAGATGAGGAAATTGCTTCTGGAGACATGGAGGGTGTCAAAGGGGTGATCTAGCTCTAGAAAATGATGGGGGCAGCTTTGGGGAGAGGATGGGAAAGGAGAGGAGAGGTGATGAGGAGTTGGGGAAGATGCATCTCCAGACTGAAGGTCGCCTAAGTGAGCACGGCTGTGTCTGGATGAGATCCTGCCCAGGCCCCACATGTAAGCACTTGCTGATCGAGCGAGTTTGCTCTTGCCTGCAGCCCTGCCATTCTGCAGGAGGGGCTGGACACACACCTGAGCAACGAGGCCTTCCCGTTCTCCACCCACAAGTTCCTGAGAGCCTCCAGGCACCTGGTAGGTTCCAGCTGGCCACGTCCTCTGGTTCATGAGTGGCAGCATGCTGTGAGGGGCATGTTGGGGGATCTGGCAGCTGGGGGTCATTGGGCAATTCCTTTACCTCCCTGGGCCTCAGTTCCCAACTGTGAAGGTGCGACAGTGGGACCAGGCAGCCCTCCCACAGACCGTTGGGAGCTTGGAGAGGTCATGGGGATCAAAGTCACAGCATCTTCCATCCCTCCCCAGTGCCTGGTGCATGCCAGAGACTCAGTCCCAGGGAAGGTGGCCTTGTCCTCACCACCTGCATTGCCACCTGTTGTATCCCCACCTGAAAGGCCCAGGGCAGCCCTCCTGAGGCCGAGTGACCCCCTGGAAACAGGAGGACCAAGCTCTGCTGAGCAGTAGCCAACTCCGGAGGTCTCTATGTGACAGCTTCCCTGCTGCCACTGTGGGTGTGGGAAGAGGGGCTGCCGGGGTGGGATCCCAGCCAGTCCCCAAAGAGCATCCCACACATTCCCCGCCAGCTTTAGAAAGTCTCTCTCCTGGGGGCCAGGGCCCACCCCTTCTGAGATGGTGGTGGTGTCTGGTGCCAGGACTCCATGCGACCCAGCCCCAGGCAGGAGCCTCCCTCAGAGACCAGGATCAGGGTCCAGGTTCTAGTTCTGAACCAGCATGTCCCTCTTCTGGGTTTAGTTTCCTTGTTGGGAAACAGGCATCTTGGTATCTGCTTTGACTTATTGAGGCTGAGTTGGGGCACGGATGGTAAACACAGCAGCCCGTTTTCTGAGGGCTTCCTGTGTGCCAGACACTGTTCCGAGAACATCACAGCACACTTCCCTATGTAATCCTCGCTGCATCACGTAAGGCTCTGTTACAGGGTCTCTTGACCTCAGCACTACTGACATTTTGGAACAGATCCTTTCTGCTCTGGGGCCCCTCCTGTGTGACACAGGTGTGTGGCAGCCTCCCTGGCTGCCGCCAGCTAGATACCAGAGGCACCCACCATAGTGAGAGCCACAAATGTGTCCGGACATGGCCAAGGGTCCACTGGGGACAGGATCACCTGTTGAGAACCTCGGTGCATGACCCCCTACTTATTTACAGGGGTGTAAGCCTTGCAGCGGCAGCGGGAGCCGGGCCTCCAGAGCCCTCCAGCGCTCATGCTGGAGGAGATGTCACCCCGAGTGGTGGATGTTGCACAGATGGAGCTCAGAGAGGCTGGATGAGCCAGGCTGCTCAGGGCCACCCAGCTAAGGAAACCCAGAAAGCCCCTGATATGTGTCAGTGACACGGATGTGGCCTTCAGGAGGGGGTGGGCATGTACACGGCCACATTTGGAGGCAACTCCCTGTCTCCCCTTCCTGTATGTTCATCTGGGGATTGAGGGGAAAATGCTAAAGAAGGTTGTGGTGGAGCGGGGTCCTGGGGGACAAATCTGGGCTCTGTTAGCAGATAAACAACGTGGCAATGACTGTCAGAGAGGAGGCGGCCAGAGACCAGGGAGATCCCAGAGGCTCTGCTCTCACCTCCCCTCTCCAGAGGCTGCACAGGGACAGGAAGCTGGGCCAGATGTGCCTAGCTTGCCTCTTGCCTCTGTGGTGCAAAACTGCCTGCTGGGACCAGAGAGGGTGGGCACTCAGGGAGAGCAGCACAGCTTGATCCAGGCCACATGACCTTCAGACATCCCGACTCCAGCTCCAGTAGGCCAGCCATAGGGTCCACGCAGCATCCAGCTTTGTCTGCGGCTGGGCTCTGGTTTGCAGAAGGGAAGGAGAACTGAGGGTTTTCCCACCTTTGCTGAGGTCTGGCATAGGTGCCTCCTCTGTATGGTTTGGCTACGGGATGCGGAGATGACCAGGTGGGAATACGACCCCTCCCATTTGAGGCCCAGCACCCTCGCCACCCACCCGCTCGGCGACTCCAGCAAGCCACTGGGACTTGTTCTCAGACAGGCAGCTCCAGCTGCCTCTCATCCCCTGGGGCTGGCCCTTTCCTGGCCCTGGCAGCCTTCCCAAGCCTGGGCAGTGGCTGCCTGGGTCCGCCTCCACCTGTGTGGCATAGGAACCAGGCTAGGCCAGGTGCTCCCTGAGCTGACACAAAGGCCCTGCTTCCAGGATGACGTCCCCCAGAGGAAAAGGCCAGGCCAAACACAGCATGGAGGGTGTAGGGGATGCCGGGAAGGTCACTAGGGCTGCTTCTCCCCAGTGTCCTGCTCACTGGCGTAAAATCACTGGTGTTATAAAAAGCAGTTATGGCTGCATAGAATACTGCTCCTTGCTCAGTTTCCAACTGTCACTGTGCATGGGTTTCAGCACAGGGGCTGAGTGCAGACCTCGCTTCTAGCAAGCACACTTTGGGCACAACCATTGCCCCCTCAGAATAACGATACTGGTTCTATGGGCACTTCTCATAAGCTACGGCATGAAGCTTATCTGACTGGGACATGGTGGTCAGCAGCATCTCAGAGGACTGTTGGGGACATTCATAGTCTGCCAACGAGTTAGCGAAAATCCCTCTAATCCAATCCCCAGAGAAACCACAGTTGACAGTTGTGTGCATTGCTCACCATCTTCTTTCCATCATCTGTGACTATCTATGGATTTTAAAATGTCATCAGGGCATCCCATGCAATTTATTCTCTGAATGTTGTGACCCTTTTTCTGTTCCTTTGAACATTCCCCACAAACTACTTGGAACGCCCTCAGCTGGGTCACCAGTGCCCTGGGCATGGATTTCACACTGGACTCACCTCTTTGCTTTGGAAGTGGCCGTGGGAGGAACTCCCCTTGAACGCTGCCCTCCCAATAGACCCTGACTATTGGTCCGAGAGATGGTAGAGCTGGGCCCACCAGGTCAGAGGTGTGTGCGGTTCATGGTCCCAGTCTTCTCAGTCACTCTTTGGGTTGTTGTTTTCTGTCCTTTGGTATTTCTACACCCCTCGCTTGCCCAGTGCTACTCTATGTCTCAGGCAGAATAGGAGAGAAGTGCAATGCTTTCTAGGCTGGGGTCCCTGCCTGTGTGATGGGTGGGAGGGGAAACACAGGGGAGGTGGGACATGAGTCTCAGCTGGCATATGCGATCCTGGGGACACAGGAAACAGGCGGTGGGGAGGTGCTGCACGTGTAAGGAGGCTCAGCTGCCAGGAAACAGGCCACATGCCGGCCATGGGGATTATCCATGGTGTACCTCCTGGCACTGTCACCTCCTGTTGGGCCGCTTGGGACTCTCTGTCAAGCACTAGTGTTTTAACAAACTTAAGAATCTGTTCCCAGTGCTGTGCTTCTTGCCCTCTCCCTCACCGGCACTCAAGGGGCTTTGAAGTGAACTCTGGACATGCTGCCTGGGACCCTGCGTGGTGCTGGACTGGGGTCCCAGGATGGAAGATGTGGCTCCTGCCTTCGATGGGCTCAGAACCTGAGTGAGGTTGGGGGCCAGGAAGGCACCTGCAGCCACAGCCCAGCCTGTACTGGAGAGAGGTCCTGGGAAAGGCAAGTGGTGACCACAGGCCAAAAAGTTCCTGTGGAACTGAGAGTCCCACAGAGACGCCACAGAGAACTGAGCATGGGCAAGAAACAGACAGGGTGGGGCAAGGCTCCGAGTGCTTCGGCCTCTCAGCTGGGAACAAAGTGTGACCCATGTTAGGGGGCTCTGCCCTGGGACTGACTGCCGGGGCCTGTGGACGAGCTGGGAGCCCATATCAGTGGCTCCTGCTCCACCCACTCCCCACCAGCATTCTCCCCATCCTTGCGGGCCCCATCCCAACACCTCCCGGCCCCCATTGCAGGACTAGGGCAGCAGATGCCCCCGGTACTGAGGGCAGGCTTCCATCCCCCCACAGCCCTGGCCAGGAACTCATCACTGCCAGCAACCAGTGCCCCAGGGCCACACTCCTTAAGAAGATGGACGACCTTAGCGCACACAGATTTATTATCACCTGGGCTGAGCGGACAGTTCTGTGGAGTCACTCCCATGCTCATGTTCTCGGAGTCCATGGGGTCCATCAGGACCATGCTGAGGGTAAGCTGGGGCTACCATCTTCATCTAGAGACCCTGATGCTCAGCACTGAGCGCAGCCCCACCGGCTTCTCATCCGTCTCCCTCCTTGTCCTCCTGGCGGCTCTCTGGAGTGGCCAGTGTGGGCATGGCGGCCAGGTCTGTGTGTGTCTGGAAGACAACTGTGGTCCTCAGGGGTTTGAAATTCCTGGGTGGCTGATGGTTCCAACTCCCATGAGATAGGGCCAGGGACTCGAGGAGTGGGCACCGCCAAGGGTATGGAGGACAGAGCAGCCAGGGATCCTGCCGTCAGTGACCACTGCTTCTCTCGAGGGCCCTGGGGAGCTGTGGGTCAGGGAAGCAGAGGTTTTGGGCCCTTAGTGTCAATGTTACAGTTTTTGCTCACCTGGGAGGCTGTCCCTCAAAGTGGCCAGGGCCATGCACTCGCAGGTAGCCTCAGCCTGGGACACAGTGCCCTTCCCATTTCCTGGCCAGCAAGACGGGTGGGGATTCAGCCACTGGCCAAGGCCAACTCCCTCTGTCGGGGGTAGGGGGGTGCGCACAGGTGGGTGGGAGATGGGAGTTGAGTCAGCCACAGACACTTGGGGGGTTTGGGACAAAAGCGTCCATATTACCCCAAGGCTCAGTGGAGCTCAGGTCAGAAGCCTGGCTTCCCATCCTGCTCCATCCTTCTGTGGGATGCCTCTCTGGACCTCAGTGTCCCCACATGTAGCACAAAGTCTAGCATAATGTCAAATTTTTTCTGGGCCATTCCATAAGTTGGTCCAGACCCTCTGGATTCTCTTAATTCTGGGAGAATTTCATATTCTCCTAAATAATATCTTATGCTGGTGTAAAAATGTGTTAAGGATGTATCCCTCAACCTGAAGAAACACTGGGTTGTAGTGTGGGCCTGAACCAAATATTTATCGTTTGGGTTCCAGCCAACCAGATGCAGGAGAGAAATGTGTGTGCCTACGCAGTCAGCGGATCCTCTGGGTCATAAGCAGATGCAAGGGCTGATGAGGACAAGGGCCAGAGATACACACCTGAGACCTGGGTGTGAGAGTGGGTGCCTGCCACTGCCCAAAGACCCTCCTCACCACCAGACGAATTGGACGTGATTCCCAACTGAGCACTGCTGCTCTTGTGCAGTGATTCTTCTCTGAGAGGCTGAGATCTGACCCAGGCTGTCACGATCCCTGGACTGCTCGAGGATGAAGCTGAATGGGGAGAAGTTATTGTCCATTCAGCAACCAGCAGACCAGCTTTCCTTGCTCCCCAAATATCTGCCTCGAGGCCAGCAAGATCCCCAGTGGGGCGGTGCTCTCCTGGCGTGTCTCCTGGAGCTCCGCTTGGCCAGACACCGTGTTCCCAGAGCCCCTGCCGAAGACAGGTCCTGCTACGAAGCAGCATGCTGGGCTGGGAGCACCTCGTGGGGCACAGCGATGAAGTGATTTTCTCTAAAAATTAATTTCACCTCAAAAAGAAATTGAATCTCTTTTCCTAACAGTGAGAAGTCACAGTCGTGGCACTGTTAGGATTTAAGTAGTTCAGGATGGAGCAGGCCTGCCCCCACACACATTAGATAACCATGACGTGCCAGTCAGAGACCAACTAGGTTGCAGCCACTGCCTATCCACTCACGTTACAGAATCTGTGCAGATTTGCTGAGGCCTGAGACAGATACCCGATGTTACAAGCAGGTTCCCTGATACAGCGCAGAGAGACTGGCAGCCACAGGCTGAAGCACTATGTTCCCTGTCACGAGTCAAGCTGCTGCCATGACTGTGTGAAGTTCCTAGGCCCCAAGGGGAGGTTGGAGCGAGGGTGTTTGTGGAGTGGGTGGTGCTGTTTCTGTCTGGGGCAAGTCACTTCATGCAGAACTGGGTGCAGAGGGCCCTGAGCTGGGGACCTCAGAGGCTTCAGGGTCAATCGGTTCCAGGTTCTTATCTTGCCCTCATAAGGAAAGAAAAGGTGTGATCCCTCTCCTCACCCATCATTAGGGGCATAGGCGACAGCCCTGTAACAAAAGACAGGTTCACAAGAGAAAAGCGCACCAGATTTATTTCATCAAAGCTTTCTGTGACACGGAAGCCATCAAAAAGGGGCACCCAGAGAGGCAGGGAAGGCATTTCTGGTACTTAGGGTCAGTGAAGAGTGGGGCAGCCATGTGGACAGGTGTCAGATGGCAGGGGACACCTGTGGGGATGGACTGCGGGGAGGCCGATGAGACCGGCTGTGCAGATTCCCCCTTGGCCTCTCCGTGTAGTGCTCCTCACTCCCAGGCATGTGGCAGGACCCCTTGAGCTAGGGTCTTATGACCCACAGTCAGACAAGGTGGGTGGAGAATGTCTTTATGGCCAGCTCTTCCCCAGAAAGGTGGGGAAGGCTTTAGTTGTATTTCTAGGTTTCATGGCTGGCTTTGGGGGAGAGGCCCTCTACTGTCCATGACCCACCTGGGGAAAGAGGAATTCTGGCTTCTGTGACTTGCTGCAGGGGAGAAAGGGGGCATGAGACAAAGGGGAGGAGGAGGTTGTAGAGAGACTTGGGCTGCACCAGAGGCCTTCTAGTCTCCTTTAGTGCTGTGTCCTCCTGCCAAGCACCCTGCTTGGGGGATCATGGTCTGAATCCTAGCACCCTTGCTGCAGATGAGCCTCAAGCCTCCTGGCCACTGTGGTGGAGGCTGGCAGGAATGGGTACCAGTGCTGTGTGACCTACAGAGGGAGGCCTCCTGCGCCTGTCCACTGACCTATGCTTGCCACCCGAGTGGCCTGAATGGAATGGGACAGGCAGGGTGAAGGTCCTCTCACCCTTGGGGACCAAGTGGCATCCCACAGAACTCCCTCCAGGCCTGGAAGGGTCTGACTCCAGAACCTTCCAAAAAGAGCGTCCTCAGGCCAATTTGGAGGGAGAGAGTCATGATCACAGTAGTGTCATCTGCCTGAGTGTGGGGGACTCGGCGGGCCTCAGCCCTGCCCCACGTGCTCTCTTTCCAGAGGGATCCTCTCTCGTCACAACCTACAGCCCAGGAGTCTGAGCCCCAGGGAAGGCCACCAGTGGCAGGTGGCTCTGTTGGCTTTAGGAGTCATTCCCCTCCTCGCCATGCCGCCTGGCTGGGAACAGTGCCTGGCCACTGGGAAGAGGGGCACCAGGCAGCCCTGTGGGTCCTGAGCTCTTGCCCTCAGCCAGGGCCAAGCAGGAAGGAGACTCAGTTCCCAGTAGGGTCCAGTCCACACTGTCACAAAAGACCCTTGTCCCAACCTTTTATTTGTAGAGCTAAGTCTGCTTATAACAGACATGTCACTCCAGGACACTGAATAGTTCCACGGGTGGTGGGGTCCCCTTTAGCCCCACACTAAATGAGTTTGATTCCAAAGCACCTATTCCTAAACAGGAGGCAGAATTCACCTCACCTTGGGCTTCCTCTCTCCCAGCTTGACCCCCACCTGGCCAGGTGTTTGCTCTGGTCTTACCCTCAAGCTGCACCCAGGTGAGGTCAGGGACCCAGGCTTGAAGGTGCATCCCCTGCAGATTCTTTCAACAATAATCGTGCATAATAAGCTCTCTCTGGATCTGAGAACATTGTCAGTTCACCTCACTCCTCTCACCCCTGCAGGATGCGGGTTTCTAGACTGACAGGTTCAAAGCTCTGTGCTTTGAAGATACTGTTCTACAGCAGAATAGCATCTACTAGAGCCACGCCAAGAGGTGATTTCAAGGTTTCAGTCCCCTCTCTCTGTCTTATTTATTTATTGAAGATGGAGGCTCACTCTGCTGCCCAGGCTGCAGTACAGTGGCGTGATCTTGGGTCACTACAGCCTCCACCTCTCAGGTTCAAGCAATTCTCCTGCCTCAGCCTCCCAAATACTTGGGACTACAGGTGCCAGTCACCACGCCCAGCTAATTTTTGTATTTTTAGTAGAGGTGAGGTTTCACCGTGTTGGCCAGGATGGTCTCAAACTCATGGCCTCAAATGATTCACCCACCTTGGCCTCCCAAAGTGCTGGGATTACAGACCTGAGCCACCATGCCTGTCCTCTCCCTTGTTCATTTCTCCCTCTTTCTCCTTCCCACCCACCCCCTCCGCACCCTGCCCACTCTGATGCCTATGCTTGCCCCAGTGTTTTCCATGCAGGGATTCACTGGTATTTATCCCGTTTGTACCCATTGTGCTTTCTGCAGTCTGATAGCTCATGACCGACCATCTTCACTTCTGCAACATTCTCTGCTATTATCTTTTTAAGGACTGCCTTTCAACCCCAGTCTCTCTGGTATCTCCTTGACCTTCTGTTGGGCACAGACTGCAGCTTCACAGGGCCACTGCCTCACACTACCTGCATTCCATTCCTGTGTCCCCACCCCCAGCCTCCCCTAGCTCCTCTGTTCCTCGGGCTCAGAATGTTGAGAAGGTGCCCGTCACTTAGTTCCTACCCTCAGTTTCCCATGAATAAAAGGAGTTGGTTTGTTGGCTGGTTTGTTAGTTTTAGTGTACAGTTCAGTAGTGTTAAGTATGTTCATATTGTTGGGAAACAAACCGCCAGAATGTCTTATTTTGTGAAACTAAATTTCTGTCCCCATTGAGGAACTCTCTTTTCCCCCTCACCAGCCCCTGCACCCTCCATTCTGCTCTCGATGTCTCTGAATTTGCTGAATTCAGAGACTTCAATATGAGTGAAATCAGCCAGGATTTCTCTTTCTGTGACTGGCTCCCTTCACTTAGCATGATGTGTTTATAATGTGTTCATCCGCGTTGTAGTATGCATCTGAATTTCCTTTCGATTTAAGGCTGAATAACCTTGCTTCGTGTGGATAGAACACATTTTATCTGTTCATCATCTGTTTTTTGGGGTGTGTGTGTGTGTGACAGGGTCTTACTCTATCACCTAGGCTGGAGTGCAGCCGCGCAATCTCAGCTCACTGCCTCAACCTCCTGGGCTCAAGTGATCCTCCCCTTTCAGGCTCCTGAGTAGCTGGGACTACAGGCACACGCCACCACCCCCAGTTAACTCGAAAATTGTTTTGTAGAGACAAGCCTCCCTATGTTGCCCAGGCTGATCTCAGACTCCTGGGCACAAGCAATCCTATGGCCTTGGTCTCCCTAAGTACTGGGATTACAGGTGTGAGCCACCATGTCCCACTTGTTCATCCTCTGTTGATGGACACTTGGGTTGCTTCTATCTCTTGGCTATTGTGAATAATCCTGTGAACATGAGTGTGCAAATACCTCTTCGAATCCCTCCTTTCAATTCCTCCGGGTATATACCCAGAAGTGCAATTGCTGGATCATACGGAAGTTGTATTGTTTTTTAAAGAACTGCCAGCTTGTTCTCCAATGCACTTGCACCATTATCCATTTCCACCAACAACACATAAGGGCTCCAGCTCCACATCCTCACCAACACTTGTTACTTTCTTTTTCTTGTTTTTGTAATTGTCATACTCATGGGCACAAAGTGATAACTCACTGTGACTTGGGTTTGTGTGCCTCTGATGGGTAGTGATGTGGAGCATCTTTTCCTGGGCCTGTTGACCATTTGTGTTTTTGAGAATTGCCAATTCGAGTCCTTTGCCCATTTTTTTTTTTTTTTTTTGAAGTGGAGTCTTGCCCTCTCACCTAGGCTGGTGTGCAGTGGCACAATCTCGACTCACTGCAGCCTCCACCTGCTAGATTCAAATGATTCTCTCACCTCAGCCTCCCGAATAGCTGGAACTACAGGCACACAGCACCATGCCCAACTAATTTTTGTGTGTGTGTGTATTTTTAGTGGAAACAGGGTTTCCTTATGTTGGCCAGGATGGTCTCAAACTCCTGACCTTAGGTGGTCCTCCTGCCTTGGTATCCCAAAGTGTTGGGATTACAGGCATGAGCCACCACACCCTTTGCCCATTTTTAATGGTGGCATTTGACTCTTGTTACATTGTAGGAGTTCTTTAGTCTGTCTGGGTAGAAGACCCTTATCATATGTAGATTTGCAAATATGCTCTTCCATCCCGTGGGTTGCCTTTTCAATATTTATTAGTGTCCTTCGATGCACAAATGTGCTTGTGATGAATGTCCTGCCATCTGAGTTTTGCTTTTGTGGCCTGTGCTTTTGATGTCCTCTCTAGGAAACCCTTAGCATTTCCAACTCCCCATGCTTTCTTCCAGAGATTGTACAGCTACAGAGCTTACCACTACGTCTGTGTTCCATGTCTAGTTAATTTTTGGACTTGCTGTAAAGTAAATGACCAGCTTCTCACTTCTGCACGTGGCTATCGGATCCTCCCAGCACCACTTGTTGGAGACTCTTTCCCTATAACTGGCCTCAGCGCCCTTGTTGAGATCATGTGACCACATATTTGAGGGTTCATTTGACTTCACTTTCTGCAACTTTGCTGACTTTGTTTAATAGTTTCAGCAGTGTTTTTGCGTGGAATTTTCAGGATGTGGAAAGGGTTTAAATAAAACGTGACATGAGGCCCTTCCTGCTGATCTTCCCCAATTCTGTGACTCCATCCACAGACAGGAGTTCCATCTTGCAATTTGGGGCTTTCAGAGCCCACCTGAGCCAGGATGGTCAAGGACCACATGCTGGGACCACGTGCTTGGCGCACACACACTATCCCTAGTTGATGGGTCAGAGGAGGGCACTGAGGCCGAGTGGGCCGACCCCATGGGTGCTGGGAGATGTTGTTCCCACCCAAGCCTGGCTGAAAGGGAGACCGTGTTCCGGATATCCTTGCTCGGCCTGTTCCTTTGCTTGCGGGTCCCCACCTGGAAGAAATGGGGACTGATCCCCCTCCACTGCTTCGGTGGAGAAAAATGCAAGATGCCTCAACAACCAGTGATGCTGTGAACTTAGAGAGGCCCCTGAATTTCCTCAGACTCCCTCACTTTGCTGGGAAGTAGGTGCGGCCCCTGTTTTCCTCCTTCGTTCAGGGACTGTTTCTTGGGCCAGGCTGTGCATGTGGTATGATGGAGACCCGGACCCAGCTGACCCCATCTTTGCTGAGCTGCTGGAGCCAGGAAGGATGGGACCACCCCCTCCCTTCCACCTGTGAACTCTAACCCTCTCACTGAGCTGGGTGACATGTTTTTGTCTGAACAGAGATCCACAATTGGAGGGATGTGGATAGGTGCACTTGAAAAATTATTTATCAATGAGAGATGAGATTCATCTTTCAAAATGAGATTGGCTTTGAGCCCCGAGCTCCTCCAAAGGCTGTCTAAAATTACAACCCCATTGACAAGGCAATCTTTGTCAGGGGCCTACAGCTTGCCCCAGGGAAGCAGGGAAATGTCAACAGTACATGTTCTGCGTCAATTTTGAGTTTTTTAAGAGGCCTGGGCAAACAGCAACTTAGAGCAATTTTGCACTGTTTCCAAAGCTTTTACACTCCTGCCCATCGGCAGCCATGTGACTAAAGTGTCAGGTTTATAAGGAGCTGCTCCTGTGCTTGAGAGAGCTGCCTCTACCCTCCTTCCTACAGGCGTATCCCAGCGGGAGCTATACAGGGCGGGCATTTCTACTCAGAACAGTGGTGGAATCAGCTCCTCTGCTGTCTGGGATCCTGCAATCCACTGAGGTCTCCCCATTCTTTTTGTGAGCTCTGTGGTCCCAGGGCTGAGCACTCAGGCCTTCCCATGGGAGTCAGTGGGTTCTAGGATTTGCCTGAAGTTGAGGACACAGACTCCAGTTTCTAGGTGTGGTTGTGGCATGCACCTGAACCAAGTGTGCAAAGAAAATCACGTCTCCTGTGCAAGGAGCTCCCCATGTTGCCTGTGGCCTCCATGCAGCTGAGCGCTAGCCTGGTGTGCAGGTGTGCGGGACACACCCTCACAAAGACACCAGATATCTTTGGCAGGGCTGGGTGTGCCCAGCCTCTGTGTCTGCCTCAGCCCAGGAACATTATTGACAGTTTTCTCACCATTGCATGGGCCATGGAGGGATGAGATGTGGCTTAGCCCATGATAATTGACACTGTCACTTCTGCAGGGCTTGGCGACACCGTGTCTATCACAGTCAGGTATCCACAGCCCCACAGGTCTCTCTGTCCTGCCTCCCACCACACCTGCTGCCCAGCACTGGGTCTTTGCGCCCTCACCTGGAAGGCCTGTCTGCCATGGCAATCTCCTGCTCTGCCTGCCAGACTGGCCTGGTGTCCCAGGCAAGGTCCTTGCTTTCCGGCCCACTTCCCACCCAGAATATGATTGTGCTTACGGCTGAGCCGAGTCCGAAGGGCAGAGTCTATGACTGTCTTCAGAGTCCCGTGCTGGGCCAGGACTGACCAGAATGATGGGTGATGGGCTCCTCAGTCAATGGGCTTGGCACCTGGGTGTCCCATTCCCCGATGCCTCTGTCCCCACCAAGCGCAGCCAGGGTGGTGTCTCCTGAGCCATGCTGCTGCTTTCCCCCTGCCCTTTGCAGACATGTCTCAGAGCTTCTGAAACAGATAAAGCTGGGTTCCCAACCCCATCTTACAAACAAGGAAGGGTGAGAAGCTTGCCCCAGGTCACTGCTGTGGACTGAATGGTGACCCCCAAAACATATGTCTACATCCTAACTCACCAGAACCTGGGAATGTGCCCTTACTTGGAAATAGGATCTTTGCAGGTGTAATTAAGGTCAAGATCTCCAGATGACATTCTCTAGGGCTAGGGAAGGTCCTAAATCCAGTGGCAAGTGTCCTTAGAAGACAGAGACACAGAGGGGAGGCTGTGAGGGCTGACACAGAGATTGCAGTGATGGAACCACAAGTTGAAGGGTGACTGGAGGTGCTCGGGAGGATGCTCCCTGGAGAGTGGAAACGTCCTTTCCAGAGCCTGCAGAGGGAGCACGGCTTCCCCACACAGTTATTTTTGGATCTTGAGCCCCCAGAACTGAGAGAGTGTACTATTGTTTTAATATACTAGTTGTTGTCATTTGTTATGACAGACAGGAAACTAACCCAGTCCTGTAGAAGATCTGAGGTCTGCAGACGGCAAACCTGCTATCTCCCCCTCCCAAAGGTGACCCCCTACTTCTCCCCAAAGATATCCAGAGGAGCTGGAGGCAGTTCTCCTTGGAAGACCCCATTTCTTGGTGGCAGTTCAGCTAGGACCCAGGGCCAGCTGATGGCCTGGGCCTGGACCTCAGCCATCCTGCCTGACCATTTCTAAGCCATGACTTTGTCCCCCAGGTCCGGGCTACATGGCTGTCCTTCACTGGGGAGTTGGGCTGGGGGCTACACATTCCAAAGGTGTCCTGCATGCCTGTGTACCAGGCTGTGATGGCCACGGGTGCCAAACATGACCTAGTCAATGCAGGGCACCACGCCATTGACTCCCTGAGCATTGAGAAAGGTGAGTGCAGGATCTGGATGGCACGGGGGCTTGGGGGGGCGGTGGGAGGGAAGTGACGCTCGAGACACCTGGAGTCTGAGAAACTGTTTGCCTTCCCTGTGTCGTCACCTGGCTTCCTTCTTTCCACACCTTTATTTCCTCCCCTGCATCCCAGCGCCTGACATCCTCCGTTTCCCGAAACCCTCTTGCTGCTCAGGGTCTTCTTGCAGGGCCCAGGGACAGTGTCGGGATCAGCAACCTCTGCACACACCTAGACTCAGAGAGCTGAGGCGCTGCTCAGTGCCTGGGGGGCAGGCCTAGGCTGGGTTGCAATTGAGGTCCTTGGTTTCTCTGACAGCTGTGAAGAATGGAGCCAGGGAGCAGGCCTCTGAAAGAAGCCCAGACCCTTGTCCAGAGCAAGGATGGAGGTCAGGAAGGGCATTGGAAGTCTTCCTGGGCACTGGGCACCCAGCAGGCATTGGGCAGCTCTCATGGGTGTTGGGCACGCAGCTTGGGCATTTGGCAGCTCCCCCTTCATGAGGGATGGATAAACTTTACAGAATTTTTTTTGCTTATGACACAGAAATATGATCACAAAGCACATGTGTACCACAATACAAATTTCATGTATTTTGTCTCTTTGCATTATGTTTTCTTTCCACTTGTGTCTTTTCAAGCTAATGATTCCTAATCTCCTAATACAGTGGGCCTTTCAAACACTTAGTTCTTCAGATAATCATGTTATTTTAACTAGAATCCCATAGATTACCCAAGTTATTAAAGCATGGAAAAGTATGAAGAACCTCGAGTCCTTCCCCTCTGTATCCCCCATTGAATTCAATTCAGCCCAACCTTGTATTTGTTTTGTTCTTTTGGAAAAGAAAATATAGTCATTACCTTCAATAAATATACAATCTATTTAGGGAGATATGGCTTCAGAGTAGGATTCTTAGTTTGATTTTCATTATCTTACCTTCAGATATTCGGAAAGACCAAAATGCTGTATGCATGTGGACCGCAAAGCAGTATGAATGGAAAACCAAAGTAATAAATGTTATTTATGACTTTATTATAATATTAGGATTAGTAGATAATTACTTACTAAAGGAAGATTTAAATTGAACATTTCTAAATGGGAAAATTTTTAAAAGCAGGTGAGTCAATAAAGTTTAGGACCCAGATTCTACTGAGCTAAAACTCAATGAGAATTAATTATCTATTTGTGTTGTAGCAATTCTTGAGGTTATCTGTAAGGACTCACATGAGAATTAAACAATAAAAGAGGACTGAGACCATTTCAAGGGATGGAGAACACCTTCCTTTCTTGTTCAGATGATGTTCTGAGACATTGCCATTTATTCTGACTCCCTATTTTTAAACAAACTTCCACTTAGGAGCTTAAAATCCACCTATAAACCAATAGCCATAAAATACGTGAAGAACTCAGTGTTTAAGCATTATTAAACACTGAGTTTAATAGACACAGTACATAAATGTTATAATTTAAGCATGACAATAATGAGATAGGAATTATACTATTACTCCATTTTTACAGGTGAAGAAATCAAGGTCTACAAAAGAAATAATATGTTCAGTTGCATCTGTCAGAAAATGAAGTTCTGCTACCTGTTACTTTCTGCGCAGGGTGAGCCTCTTTAGTTTTTGTTCCATGAACCTACTAAAGACGATGAAGCATTTCCAAACAATGTGCCACAGATAGAAGTAAAGTGAACTTATTATGTGATTAGCCTTAATGATGAAGCCACAGTGTGTCTCCTGGTGTGAGTTCTGCTGGGACACAGAAACCCACCCATTCCTGAGACTTGGAGCAAAGTTACTGCCTGTTTTGCCCATTTTGTATAAAACCTAGAAATAGACACAAACTTTAAAACTTTTTTTGGAGGTTTATATAAATAAAAAATTAGTAAATTTATTGCCCAGAATATAGTCATGTACCATACAACAGTGTTTCAATCAATGTCAGACCACATATATGATGGTGGTCCCACAGGATTGTAATGCTGTATTTTGACTTTATCTTTGCGATATCCAGCCACCCCAAATTCTAATGACACCACCGAACTCCTAATATCACATTGGACTAATCTATTATTTTATAGAAGCAATAATGTTAGTATAAGTAACATGAAAACATTCCCTCCTGCATAAGCCTATATAAGACTGGAATAACCCACTGGCAGTTAACAGCCTAATATTAATAAACAGCCCAACAAATTTATTACTACTTATACTGTTAAGTCAACACAGGCATGCTCTAAGGAAAGGTTAAAAAAAGTAAAAGGAACTCGGCAAATTTTAGCCTCCTGTTTACCGAAATCATCACCTCTAGCATTATTAGTATTAGAGGCACCACCTGCCCAGTGACATATGTTCAATGGCCGTGGTACCCTGACTGTGAAAAGGTAGCATAATCACTTGTTCTTTAAATGAGGACTTGTATGGATGGCCCCGCGAGGTTCAGCTATCTGTTATGTGTCTACGCAATGAAATGGACCTGCCCGTGAAGAGGTGAACATGAACAAATAAGACAAGAAGATCCTATGAAGCTTTAATTTATTAATGCATACAAAACTCAAATAAGCCCATAGGCCTTAGACTGTTGTCTCTCCATTAAAAATTATGTTTGTGGTGACCTTGGAGCATAACCTAACCTTCAAGCAACCTATGCTAATACTAAACCAGTTTAAGTGAATTACTATACATATATTTACCCAATAATTTGATCAACGGAAAAAGTTGCCCTAGAGATAACAGTGCAGTCCTATTCTATAGTCCATATTGTCAATAGAGTTTATGACCTTGATGTTGGATCAGGACATCCTAATGATGTAGCCGCTATCAAGGGTTCATTTGGTTCAACCATTGAAGTCCTATGATATCTGAGTTCAGACCAGAGTAATCCAGGTTGGTTTCTATTGATTTTATTTTTTCTTCCAGTACAAAAGAACAACAGAAATAGGACCCACTTCATAGAGTATCCTCACCCTATAGATAATAATATCTTATTCTAACAAATCACCTCACATCTTACCCAAAAATAGGGTTTGTTAAGGTGGCAGAGCCCAGTAATTGCATAAAACTTAAAACTTTATAATCAGAAGTTCAATTCCTCTTCTTAACAACATACCTATAATCAATCATACCTACTACTTATTGTACCTACTCTAGTCGCTATGGCATTCTTTATGCTCATCGAATAAAAAATTCTAGGTTACATACAACTATGCAAAGGACCCAATATCGTAGGACCCTATGGACTATTTCAACCATTTGCTGATGCAATAGAGCTTTTCATCAAAGAACCCCTAAAACCCTCAACATCTACTGTTACCCTTTACATTACTGCTTCAACTCTAGCCTTTGTATTGCCCTTCTTTTATGAATTCCACTCCATAAACCAAACCCTTTAATTAATTTTAATTTAGGCCTATTTATTTTGGCCACATGAGCCTGGCCGTCTACTCTATTTTATGATCAGGGTGAGCATCAAATTCAAACTATGCACTAATCGGCACATTACGAGCTGTCACACAGCAATTTCATGTGAAGTGACCCTAGCCATCATCCTACTATCAGACATTACCATCTTTAACCTAATTATTTATTTTGTCACAACGACCACTGCATTCCTAGCACTCAACCTAGGAATTCAAGCACCACGACCCTATTACTATCCCACACCTGAAACAAACATGACTAGTATTCATAATGTTATCAATTTCATGATCCCTAAGGGGCTTACCTTGTCTATGACCTTGAGCAGTAGGATATAAGTAACTTCCACACGCTTAGCATTCCAATAATGGAACACTAGGCATAAGTGGGTCAACATGATCATTAAAGCATAGCTATTCAAGTAACTATACAATTGATTTTTTTCCCCTCATCTCTAAAACATAGTAAGGGACCCGTTACTTTAAAGCTACAACACAGTGACAAGTAGCTTATTTTTAACTCAGTTTTGGCTTGTTGTTTGTTAAGGCCATTGCTTGGCATAAAGAAAACAAAAAGAGGAGGAGAAAACAAGAATAGAAACATGAAATAGATGCAGCAACAAAAGAAAATGAAGAGGAACAAGAAGATGGGAAGAAGAAAATACAGACAGGAAGAAAGGAAAAAGAACAGGGGCGGGAATTAGAAAGCCTATTGTGATACCTTTATTTCTCTCCTCAATTAATGAAATTTGAGTAAGTCCAAGATTATCACAACAAAAAACAAGCAAAAAGATGCACAAATAGTCACCTCCTACATTTTGTTAAGAAAGAAACAATGCTGCCACTCACATCTGGCACAGGCACCAGGAGGAGGAGGGCACCCTCCAGAGATTGCAGGAGAAGGGGAAGGACTTCTTGTTGCCCTAGGTGCACCTCCACCACTGCCACCAAGTCTGGCGTTAGAACACCTGCAGGTTCCTCTGCACCCCAGGACAGGATGGGCCCTGCAGCACTCCTACTTCCCCTTCCCGGCCACCAGACTTGCTGCTGTTACCACCACTAGTGCTGATGTCAATACAACCACTGTCGCCCTCAAAGCACCAACCCCTACAAGGCTCCTACCACCTAGCCCCTGCAGGTGCCCTCCTACCACTCCACACCCTACCGCTCTGGTCGAGCTGTAGTCTCCGTCGCTGCCACCAACCACCTAAGGCAAGCTGCAGAGCCATGTCATCTGCAGGATCCAGTATACCACAGGTGACTCTTCTCCTCCTTCCAGCCTAGCTTGGAGCAACAGGGCAGGCCAAGCCAGGAAAACCTAGAACAGGATGCAGGGAGTGGAAGTGTTAAAACCTCACATTGTCATGCTGGCCACTGGGTGGCAGGGACCAGTTTCATTGAAGGCACTCACACCCACTCTCCAAAGTCCAGCCTCTCCTTCTGACAAAAGCTGGCCAGTAACTGGGGCCTGGGGTAGGTGTGAGTGCCTTCACTGAAACCGGCCTTTGACCAGGTCTAGCTGGCCAGGAATTGCTGGGCCCACCGGGGCTGCACTCCTTGGGGTGCTCAAGTAGAAGAAACACAGATCCTGTCAGCCCTCCCCACCCAAGTGCTGGTTCCCATTCCTGATGCCTCCACCCACAATGCCGTGTCTGCCCTCCACCACCGTGGTGCCCACTACTCTCTGTGGTAGTACTGGATGGTCTCCACAACACAGAATTTGAGGACTCGGGCCAGAGAACCACAGTGGTTGTGGGGACCCTGCCATGCTCAAGATTGCACGAGCAGGAGGAGATCTCCCTCTAGACTCTAGAGCCTGGAAAGAGGAGAATGGTCCCTTTCTTGGAGGCCACCAGAAGGAAGAAGAGGGCCACTGGTGTTCCCACCACTGCCACCTCTGCAGCCCGCCAATGCCTCTGGCAGTGGAGCCACCGATAGCACCTCTAACCTTCCCCCTGCCACTGTCAGTGTAGTCCCCCCCAACACACCCTACAGCTGCAGGAAATGTAACCCCAATACTCCCCCAAGCCACCACTCCACCCACTGCAGGCAGTATAGCACCCGATAGTGCCCACAACGAGACCCAGCCACGAGTTTTGCTGCACTAGATAATGCCCCAAACCCGCCCCACCACGGACAGTGCAGCTCCTGATAGTGCACCCCCAGTCACGTCCAGTGCAACACCAAACAACACCCCTAAACCACCCCCCACTGCCAGCATTGTAGCCTCAGAGAACTCCATGCCACCCGCCCCCTGCTGCAGGCAGTGCAGCAGAAGATAGCGTCCCTAACCCGTCCCCCGCCAACGGCAATACACGTTCATGTACACAACATACCTCCCCCCAATACCCTCACCACCTTGGGCAATGTAGCCCCTTATAGCCAACCAACCCGCCCCACTGCCAGCAATGCAACCCTGGAGAGTGCCCAAACCCACGCCACTGCCACAGGCAGTGCAGCGTTGGGCATTGAGCCCCAATAGGACACCCAACCCTTACGCCCAGAGGTGAGCAGTGCAGCCCCGAATAACTCACCTATTCCACCACATTTCTACCACTCTGGCTGAGCTGCAGTCTCCAACGTCACCACCAACCACAGTGAGTCGAGCAGCGATGGTGCAGACTCCAGCCTCTGGCATGGTGCGGTGCCTCCTCTGCTTGTCCTCAAGCCCAGTAGGAGAAGCTCCCGCTGCTAGCCACCCTCCTACCACTCTGACACCACCACCAACAGCAATGAGGTAGGACTCCAAGCCCCAGGCCTCAGCCTCCAACGAGCAGCAAGTGGCAGTCCCTTCTAGTTCTCTAACCCAGCAACGGAGTAGCTCAGTGACCAACATAAAAGAGCCTGCTATGACCCGTCGCCCCCTCAGCATGCTTTATATACTGAGGTTATGCAAATGCCATTCCTGGACTACATGTTCGGATTGGAGAAGAGAAAAACCTCTAGGCCTATACTGATTGGACCTTATTTTCATGCTGTGATTGATTGTCTTAAGACTTGCTCTCATCCAATCAGAACATGTTAATAAAGTCCAATCAGAGTAAGCCTGGGTTTTTTTTTTTTTCTCATCCAATCAGAACATGCAGTCCAGGAACCTTCATTTACACAAACTCAGTATGTGAAGACACTGAAGGAAAGTCTTGTTCTTCCAGGTTCCCATATCTTCCTGTCTAGCTGCTCAGTGCCTGGCCTAGAGGACCAGGAATGGCGAGTGACCGACTGTGTGCTGGAGGCTAGAGCTGCTGAACTGCAGCACCACTACTCACCTCGCTGAGGTTGATGGTGGCGGCGGAGATTGCAGCACGCCTGGAGCAGGAGGAGGAAAATAGTTTTGGGATAGATGGAGGGGGGTAAAGAGGGTTGTTAGTGCCAAAGGGAAAAAAGGGTAGCAAGTAGGAGAAGGCGTTGCAAAAAAACAGTGGGGAAAAGATGGTGGGGAAAAAAGTTTTTGGGTAGACAGAGGTGGAGAAACAGGGTGGAAAGCAGGAGGGAGGGAAGATTTTGCAGTAAGATGGTGGGTAAAAAGTTTATGGGAAGATGGAGGGGGAAGAAGGGGTGGCAAGTGGGAGGAGGAAAGACAGGGTGGTGGTGTGGGAAACGGGGGCGAGCAGTAGGGAGAGAAGCTTTTGCGAAAAGACGGTGGGGAGAAAAGTTTTTGATTAGATAGAGGGGCAAAAGAGGGTAGTAAGTGGGAGAAGGAAAAAGAGGATAACCAGCGGGAGGAGACAAGGTTTTGCAGAAAGACAGTGGCAGAAGAGAAAGACAGTGAAGAAACAAAAGACGGTGAGTAAAAAGTGTTTGGGTAGATGGAGGGGGGGAAAAGGGTGGCGAGAGGGAGCAAAGAAAGAGGGTTGGGAAAAAGACGGGAAAATAGTTTGGGGTGGGTGGAGGGCAAAAAAGAGGGTGGCAAGCAGGATAACAGAAAGAAGGACGAGTAGGAAGTGGGGAAGACTTTGTGAAAGGATGGCAAGGAAAGTTTTGGGGGGTATATGGAGGGGGAAAAGAGGGAGGTGAGCAGGAGTGGGGAGAAGGCTTTGAGAAAAGATGGTGGGGAAATGTTTTTGGGTAGATGGAGAAGGGAAAGAGAATGTCAAGGAGGAGCGTGGGGAAAGACGAATGAGGAAAACAGTTTTGGGGTAATGAAGGGGGAAAAGAGGGTGGTGAGCAGCAGGAGTGGGGAGAAGGCTTTGCAAAAGAGGGTGATGAGAGCAGGAGGGAGAAAAAGGGTGACCAGGGAGAAGGGGAAAATATGGTGGGAAAAAACACTGGGGAAAGTGGGTGGTTAGACAGGAAAAGGGTGGTGAGCGGAAGAGTAGAGAAGGCTTTGTGAAATGATGGTGGGGAAAAACTGGTGGTGACAAAGTTTGGGAGTAGATGGAGGAAGACAAAGCGTGGCAAGAGGGAGGGGGCGAAAGTGGTCGGGAAAAGAAGGTGGGGAAATAATGGTGGGGGACAAAGGTTTTGGGTAGATTTTTTTTTTTTTAACATAAGAGTATTTGTATTTGTGCTTTTGAGTAGTTTGAGTTCTTCATATGTTTTTTGTATTAACCCCTTGCCTGATGCATAGTTTGCAAATACTTTCTTCCATTTTCTGGGTTGTTTCTTCATTCTGATTGCTTCCTCTGCTTTGCAGAAGCGTTTCATTTTAATGTAATTACATCTTTGCTTTTGTTGCTTCTGCTTTTGATGTCTATTTGAAAATTCCTTGTCCTAAGCAATTTCATGAAGCTTTTATCCTATGTTTTCTTCTCTAAGTAGTTTCGTAGTTTCATATCCTACATTTAAATCTTTATTTTGAGTAGATTTTTGTATTTGGGAAGATAACGGTCTAGATGAATTCCTGTACACATGTGGGTGTTGGGTTTTCCTAGGACAATTTATTGAAGAGATTCCTTCCTGACTGTGTGTTCTTGGTGCCTTTGTTAAAAATGAGTTGACCATAAATGCGTGAATTTATTTCTGATTTGTCTATTTTGTTTCACTTGTTTATGTCTGTCTGTCATTCATTCCCCTTTCTCTCTCTCACGCTTTTTATTGATAGTACCATGCTGTTTTGATAGAAACATACTTAATATAGATTTGTAGCATATTTTGAAATCAGGTAGTACGATGCCTCCAGCTTTTCTTTTTATTCCAGATTCTTTTGTCTATCTGAGGTATTTTGCATTTCCGTGTGAATTTTAGAATGGTTTTTACTATTTCTATGAAGAATGTTTCTTGTAGTTTAAGATGGATTGCCTTGATTCTGTAGATCACATTGGGTGATACAGATAGTTTAACACTATTCTTCTAGTGCTTGGACATGGGTTATCTTTCCATTTACTTGAGATTGTTTTAATGTCTTTCATCTATGTTTTATGGCTTTCATTGTGGGATCTTTTGCCTTTTGCTTTAAGTTTATCTCTAGATCTCATTTGTTTGGTAATGAAATAACTTTCTTGATTTCTTTCATAGGTATTTCACTATTGGTGCATGGGCGTGCTACTCCTTTTTATGTATTGATGATTGTATCTTGCAACTTGACTAAATTTATTATTTCTAGTAGGCTTTTTGTGGAGTCTTTAGGGTTCTCTCTGTATATATATGTTCATGTCACCTGCAAACAGAGACAATTTGACTTCCTTTTTTCCAATTTGGATGCCTTTTATTGCATTCTCCTGTGCAATTGCTCTAGCTAGGACTTCCAGTACTATGATGAATAAAAGTGGTATGAAAGTAGCCACACTTGTTCCAGATCTTAGAAGAAGAGTTTTTAACTTTACCCCATTGATTATGATGTTAGCTGTGGGTTTGCCATATATGTGGCCTTTATTGTGCTGAGATATGTGCCTTCTGTACTCATGTTGTTGAGTTTTTATCATGAAGGAATGTTGATTTTTTTTCAGTGTCTACTTAAATGGTTATATGATTTTTTTTTTCTTGATTTGCTGAATGTGGTGTTACACATTTATTTATTTGTGTCTATTGAAACATCCTTGTATTCCTAGGATGAATCCCACTTGATCATGGCAGATGATCTTTTTATTGTGCTGTCAAATGCAATTTTCAAGTATTTTGTTGAGGACTTTTTGCATCTTTGTTCATCAGGGATATTTGCCTGTGGTTTTCTTTTTGTGTTTTGTCCTGGTCTGGGTTTTGTGCCAGGGTCATGCTGTCCTCATAGAACAAGTTTCAAAGCCTTCCTTCCTCTTCATTTTATGGGGAATATTTTGAGTAAAATTGGTATTGTTCTTTCAAAAATGTTTGGTAGAATTTGACAATAAAACCGTGATTCTTGTGTTTTTTCTTTGCTGGGAGACTCTTTATTACTGCTTTAATTGCATTACTCATTGTTGGTCTGTTCAAGCTTTTTATTTTTTTATCATTCTATCTTGGGAATTATGTGTCTAGAAATTTATTCACTTCTAGATTTTTCAGTTTGTTTGTACATAGATGTTTTTATTAATCTCTTACAAGCCTTCATATTTCGGTGTTATCAACTGTAATGTCGCCTTTTTCATCTATGATTTTTTTCTTATCCGTCTAGTTAAAGCTTGTCAATTTTGAGTTTTCTAAAACACTCCAGTTCTTTGTTCTTTGACTTCTTGTAGTTTTTGTTTCTGTTTTTAAAATTGCTTCTTTAATCTGTAAGATATTTTTTCCACTAATTCTAGCATTTGATTTTTCTTGTTGTTCTCATTACTGGAGTTGTACTGTCAGGTTGGCTAGTTGAGATCTTTCTACTTTTCTGATTTGTAGGCATTTATAGTATGCACTTTTCCTCTTACAGCTGTCTTTGCTGAATCCCACAGGATTTGTTATGTTGTGTTTCTATTCTTATTTTTTTCAATAAATATTTAATTTCCTCTTTTATTTATCAGTTGTTCATGAGCATGTATTTTAATTTCCGTATATCTGTATAGTTTTTAAAGATCATCCTGTTATTGATTTATAATACTATTCCACTGTGGTCAGAAAAGATACTTGACATGAATTCAGTTTTTAAAGATGTGTTGTGACTTGTTTTTTGGCCTAACACATAGTCTGTCCTGGAGAATAATCCATGTGCTACTCAGTAGAATGTGCATTGTGCAGTTGTGGAATGGAAAGCTGTGTAAATGTCTATTACGTCCATTCCTATAAAGTTTAACTGATGATATTTTGTTCTCTGGATGATCTGTTCATTGATGACAGTGGAGTGTTGATTATAGTGGAGTGTGGAGGTTCTCTACTATTATATAGCAATCCATTTGTCCTTTAAGGTCTGTTAATAGTTGCTTCTGTATTTAGGTGCTTGAGTGTTGGTTGCATATGCACTTTTATTTGTAGGCTGCTGTTTCTTTCTGATTATATATTTTTTCTTTTTCTGACTTAAAGTCTATTTTACCTAAGTATAGCTACTCCTGCTTTTGTTTCCATTTGTGTGGGATATCTTTCATCATCCCTTCATTTTGTCTATATAAGTCTTCATAGGTGAGCTGAGTTTCTTGTAGGCAGTATATAATTGGCTCCTGTCTTTTAATCCATTCAGCCACTCTTAATTCATTGATATTCAGGGTTATTCCTAACAGGTGAAAACATACTACTGCCATTTTTTACTTGTTTTTTGGTTGTTTTACCACTCTTTTCTTTTGTTCTTTCTCCCTTCCTCTTTCTCTTCTCTCTGATCTCTTTTTCTTTCTTCCTTTTTTTTTCTCTCCTCCTTGCCTTCCTTCCTGTATTTATTTGTAGTGAAGTAATTTTTTCCAGTAGTGTGTTTTAATTCCTTTTTATGTGTAGGGCGTCTATTATTGGGTTTTGTTTTCTGGTTACCATGAGACTAAACAACATAATTATAACAACTTACTTTAAACTGAAGAAAACAACTTTAGTTGGTCTCAGCTACTTAGAAGGCTCAGGTGGGGAGGATTACTTGAGCCTGGGAGACTGAGGTTGCAGCGAGCCAAGATCACGCCACTGCACTCTACAGCCTGGGTAAGAGAGTGAGACCACGTCTCACTAAATAAACACACACATACATACATACATACATACATACATACATACATACATACATACATATACAATAGCTTATAATGAATTCTGATTGTAAATTTTGAGATGATGATATATTAAGGCATAAAGAAGAAAGTAAAAATCATTATCTCCTTATGCAAAGATAACAACTTCTAATGTTTTGGTACATATGCTTGATAATTCATAACCCCCTTTCTCACACACACAAATGTACACATAAAACAGACATTTTACACACAGATATAATTTTATTGTAACATTTTCAGAAACACAGTTGTGTAATTTTTTATTTAAAATACTGTGAATAACTTTTGTGAATACTGTTCATATAAATTATACAGTTTACTTTTAAAATTTTGTTTTCTGCTATTTGGGGTGGCAGATTCACTTCTTGCTAAAATGAATTGTCTCAGTGTCTTTGATTTTCCTTCTCTAGGCTGTTGATTGTGGAAGGGGGGCCTGGATATCACTTCTGTTTGCTTGGGGGTAAATACATAGTATCATAGGGTTATGAAGACACGTTGCCTGCGCCAGATAGCAACAGACTGTAGTTCTGAAAATAAAGGTAATGTATGATTTTTTGTCCTGTGATTAATATAAGATGTAAATAAAGTGGTTTTACACCATCATAGCAAATTATTTAGATAAAACTCTGCATTTTAGATCATTGTAGCCAGTGATTTAGATATAACTCTATGTGTACCTTTTAATAAAAACTCAAGATTTCCAAGCAGTATGTTCATTATCTGCTTTGTCTGTAAAGCATAAAAGCTGATACTGGGTGAGGGTAAGAAAATGGATAGGCTTTACTATCACAAGGAAAAGGTATTATCCATACACTCTTGCCAAGGAGGCATGGATTACTTAAATTGGCTTCTGAATAGTTGAGTTTGGGTATGATAGCCTTAAGTTGAGGTTTTTGGTTACTGCTTGATAATATTTATTTTAGAAACTGATTGTGTGTGTTTAGTAATTGATTGAGTGTGTTAATGAATGCTCCTGTCCTAAAAGTAAAAATGAAGAGGTTCAAGGGAGCATGAATTGTTAACATCTCCTTTATACAAATAGGCTGGTTTAAAATTTTTTTACAGAGCTTTACAGTATTACATGTCAGTTTATTACAGTATTACCTGTCACACAGAAATGGTAGAAGCTCTCATAACTGACTTGCCAAATGAATTAGATGTCTTCATTCACTCAATAAAGTGTCCAGGATTTCATAATTTATTTCCAATTAATGAGGAGTTTTAGACTTTATGTTGTTCTAATTTATGAATACCTACTCTCTTGTACTTTATATCCAAATTTATAGATCTATTTTAAGAATTCAGAGAATCTATGAAAGACGGCTCTGCTTGCCCTGAAACAAGGAAACCAGGGACCTTCTCTAGAACCTCTGAAGTTAATGTTAGGTCCAGTTAATGTTTATCCCCTAAAAAGAGTAAGTATCTAAAGCCCAAACAACTTGCATGGCTTTCTTTTGTTAAATCCAACAAATAACCATTCAGATCTTAGAGGAGATTATAGATATTTAAATACATGTCAGTCACCAAGGATTCTGTGTGAACCATATTCAGGAGACTAATGTATAAGCCAGATTGTCAGCTAATTAAAAAAATTATTGTAAGCAAAATGTTCATATCTGCTAACTAGAATACCCCTTTTCTGCTGTCAGTGTATATGGGAACCAAATTTGTCATTAGAAGATTTCTTAATCATAGAATTAAAGGAAAAGGCAGTGAGAAGTCTTTCATCCAGGCCATAGTAAAGCCTGAGCGTTCCATTCCTCCAGTGGTGGGGGACAGTAGACCAATGATATTTCTTTTGACCAAATTGAGTATTTCATTAGTGGATAAGCAACTCTGGATTCTTCTGGTTGTTAAAGTTGCTTTTAGTTGGTTCCAGGCCAATTTTCCTTCTTCTACTCTGAATCTTTTAAACAGAATATGAGAGTTTATTAGGTTTTCACTTACTAAATTTCTATCATTCTTACATTATACCCAGCTTAATTGAAGTTTAGGGTAGTCTAAAACTTTCAATTCAGATGTTTATACTTTCTTGGATTTATATGTGATGTAAAGTTTACCTTATTCATTATATGTGAGTTCTCCATTTTTGTTTTCACTATAAGCTTTTCCCTATATTACCACGTTGTTGAATATATCTGTTCTAGTCTACCTCATGAGTTAGCTAGGATGTATGAGACTAATGGCTTTTTTACTTTGCCACTTATTTGTCACTTTAGTGATAATTATGTTTTGTGCATTTTTTTTATTGTGGTACAGCTAGATGCTTATATTTACTCTTTCTGCTCTAGAATGTATTTTGGTACAAGGTGAATAATTATGAACATGGAAAAGAATTTACCAACTTCCTGGATACTATCATCAGGGCAGAGTCCTTCTTACAAGTGAGATTTCACTTGCTTCTTCCACACTCCATCACTCTTTACTAACATTTACTTACATATCCATTGAAAACCTTTTCCTTGGCCAAGTGTGGTAGCTCACACCTGTAATCTCAGCACTTTGGAGGCCAAGGCAGGTGGATCGCTTGAGCCCAGGAGTTCAAGGCTAACATGGGCAACATAGCAAAACTCCATCTCTACAAGGAATACACAAATTAGCCAGACATGGTGGCGTGCACCTGTAGTCTCAGATACTCAGGAGGATGAGGTAGGAGGATCACTTGAGCTCAGGAGGTCGAGGGTGCAGTGACCTGTGATTGTGCCACTGCACTGCAGCCTGGGTGACAGAGTGAGTTCCTGTCTAAAACAAAACAAAAGAAACAAAAAATTATTTTTTAGTACCTGACACCTTTTGTAAGTAATATTTAATAATATTTGTTGAATTTGAAACTCGTTAGGAATAGAGTTGAGTTTGACTTTTATCTTTGCACTGTTGGATTTGAAGAAAGAATATGTTATATTATGCAAATAAAAGGGAAAAGCCTGTAATTTAAGATAACAAACTGAAGATGTAAGTAAATGTATTCAGTTAATTGGGTTAGCCAGTAATGTAAATTTCATAGGGTCACTACTTACGTTCTTATAATCAACAAACATTTTCTGAGTGTCAAATAGATTTCCGCCAGTGGAGAGTTTGGTCTGGGTAACCCTGAGTTGTGTTTTAAGCTGCAGCTTAGGTATCAGCACCATCAAGAAGCCTTCAGTAATTGCCCAGTGTGGGTTAGCTCCTTGTTCTATGTGCTCTCATGGCTCCCTGCGCTTACCTCTATCGTGACACTTTTAGCATCCATTTCTCCACACATGATGAGCTCCCATCAGGTAGAAACCATGTCTAACACTTCTTCATGCATAGATGTTCACCTTGATTTATAAGTGTTTGTGGAATAATCATTTAAATTTTTTTTAAGACAAGGTCTCGCTCTGTTGCCCACGCTGGAGTGCACTGGCACAATCATGGCTTAGTGCAGACTTGACCTCCTGGGCTCAATTGATCCTCCCCCTTCAGTCTAGTAACTTGGACTACAGGTGTGCACCACCAGTCCTGGGTAGTTTTTTGTTTTTTTTTTTTAAATGGGAATTTACCATGTTGCCCAGGCTAGTCTCGTACTCCTGAGCTTAAGCATTCCTTCTGCCTTGGCCTCCCAAACTGCCGATATTACAGGCATTAGACGCCACACTCAGCCCAAGTTCTAGTGATTTGGTGTGAAACCATTTAATTGGAAGCTGGGTGCAGACGATGGTAGTGAGGATAGCAATTTATGTTAATGTTTATGTTTCCTACTTGTGAAGATGGATGGCATTCACTGAGAAAAGGAATATAGGAGGAGTAGGCTTGGAAGGAATGATGTTTCACTTAAGAGATGCCTATGGGACATCAAAGCAGTCATACCAAGTATGCAGTAAAATGATGAGTCTAAAGCTCAGAAATGAGATTTGGGCTAGGGATGTAGATTTAGGACCCCTCATGAAAGTTTTCAATACAAAATTTTTATACTTGACAGGGATTCAAAGCAGTGAATTTTGAGACTCTCAGATATTTCCAGTGAGTTATGTGCTAGTTGGAGTTCTGATCTTTACCTGGAGGAAAGCTTAACTGATTAACGTGTCAGTTTCTGTTTTAACTTTAGAGACTTGCTGCTAGTGTTATTACACTGATGATCTGAAGCCAATTAGATGTTCTAATGAGCTGTGTGTGTATGTATATGTATAGGTGTGTGTATGTGTGTGTTTGTGGCATCTTTATTAAAAATGAGAAAAGTATTTATTCATTTATAACTGGTAGACACAGTCTTTTAGAATGGGGATTTTGAGACATTTTGATGTTAAGGTTTTTGAAACATGATTGCATAGAGGCTACCGACATAATAAATTGGTTGTTTTTCATTTCAATGCCCTTTTGAAATCTTTAACTATATTGTGATGCCCAGAAGTAATATGCAGAAGTTTTATTTGTGTCCTAAAATGGTATGTGAGTGGCTATACACTTTACATACCTTTCTGTCACTTTCTTTGGTGTACGTTGTATTATGTCTTCCAGATGTACCCACAGTGATATGATTATCTCTGGTTTAATTCATTTTACACTTTTCATTGTATTCCCTTAAAAGATAAAAACAAAAATCATGTCAGATTAAAAAGGCTTTTGTTCAGTTTGTATTTACTAATGTTTACTATATGAGAGTTTAAAGCTGAAAAATTCAGAATGCAAGCATGCACCACCATATTTTATAAATGCCCTTAGAACTATGACTCATGAGTCTTTAGCCGCTGAAGTTAGGACAATTCATTTCTCTGAAGAAGTTTGCTGTGCTCTTCTCAGAAAAGAAAACTGAAAAGAGCAAATGGCATTGTCTTATTTGACCTCTTGGACATCCTTGAATGAAACTGAAACTACGGGGATACTCAGATCAAAATTCAGAACTAATGTTTTGAAAAATATATATAGTTTGTGAATGTCTAGTGATCATGGGCCCTTGATGGTGAAATGAACTTTCAAGTTTCGCTTTTATATTTCTTGTTCTTTTCCTTGACTTGTCTTAAAAGCTTAAATTCAACAGTTTTATTTATACAGAAACCAGGAACATAACTTGTTAAATATATTTCTGTCCTGTCCCAAGGCATTGTGTATGTTTCAGATCTAGTGTGAACTAGACTTATTTTTATATGGGAACAATTATGTTTTTTGTTAGTTTGTTTGTGTTTTTTAGACACAGTCTTGCTCTGTCACCCAGGCTGGAGTGCAGTGGCTCAGTCTTGGCTCATTACAACCTCTGCCTCTCGAGTTCAAGCAATTCTCCTGCCTCAGCCCCTCAAGTAGCTGATACCACATGCACGTGCTCCCACACCCTGCTAATTTTTCTATTTTTATTAGAGATAGGGTTTCACCATGTTGGCCAGGGTGCTCTCCAACTCCTGACCTCAAGTAGTCTGCCCAACTCAGCTTTCCAATGTGCTGGAATGAGAGGTGGGAGCCACTGTGCCAACAAAAAATAAGATTTTTTTATGCTATTATATTTTATACAAATCTTTGATCTATATTTAAGGCTTCACATATGAATTCTGAAGGTATTCATACATGAGGGAAGATCATCTCAGTTTAATGAAAGTAGTTTTTTATTTAATGTATATTCATTAAACTATTTTTTGAAGTTTTTGCCTCTAGTACACAGAAACGCACAATAATGTCATGGGTATTTAACCTTAATGTGTTTATGTACAAAGTTAGTTATTCAAATATTTTCTTATCTCTGAAGAACCTTCATTATTAATAAACAAATTTCTCATGGAAAACAAAATATATAATAGACATCATTGAGTGATTCAAAGTAAATTGTAGTAAATAACAAAAGTTTAGTACAAAGTGAGAGATTCTAGTTAAGTAACTTGTCTGAGTTAATAGCAATTACAGGACTTGTAAAATACATTAGACCTTGAAGAAAGAGTGTGTTTGTTGGGGTAGAGGACAATATGGTACTGCTTCATATCCTCTCTCCGAGAGGCAGAGATTGTGGTGAGCTGGGATTGCACCATCGCTCTTCAGCCTGGGCAGCAAGAATGAAACTCCATCTCAAACAACAACAACAACAACAGCAGTCACAAAACCCAAATGCATTTTCTCAGCACAGTAAAACTGAAACAGTAAAAGTATAAAGTAAGTACAAGTAACTGAAACAGTTTATGTATATTATTTTGCTTCTCATTTGATAACTTTTGTAAAGTAATGAGCAGAATGTGTTTTTCCAGGGACCCAGATATATACATTTATTCATTCAATAAAAATCCATTCTTATAATGGCCACTGATACTTATATTTTAAATATTTCTAAAAATATCTCCTCAGGCCTGCATCATCTTTGCAACATTGGCTTATAGTTTATCTTTGTTCATTTATTTATATTCCTCAGAATTTATGCTCCTCACACTATTTAGAGTTAATTATCTCTAATGCAAACAGATCTGTGAATCACTCCTGAATACCTAATGTCCAAGCATCTTAAAGGTTTATATAAGGCTTTCAGAAACTAATTTCTGGATTGTGCATGGTGGTTCATGTCTGTAATCCCAGCACTTTGGGAGGCTGAGGTGAGTGGATCATTTGAGGTCAGAAGTTCGAGACCAGCCTGGCCAACATGATGAAACACCATCTCTACTAAAAATACAAAAATTAGCAGGCAGTATTGGCACGTGCATGTAATCTCAGCTATTTGGGAGGATGAGGCAGGAGAATTGCTTGAACCTGGGAGGCTGGGTTGCGGTGAGCTGAGATCATGCCACTACATTTCAGTCTGGGAAACGGAGTAAGACCATGTCTCCAAAAAAAAAAAAAAAAAAGAAAGAAAGAAAGAAAAAGGAACCGACTTCTGCCCAAATCTCCATCCATAGCCCTTTCTCCATCTACCTTTTCCTCTGGAATTACTGAGCTGCCGGTAATGCTCCCCTCACCATTCCTCTTTTGTAGAGAAATATATACACTCTCAGAGGCTTCTCTCCCTCTCTTGTTGCTGCCTGGCATGTGCTCACCCTTTCCTGCCCTCTGCCTCACTTAATCTGGCTAACCTCACTCTCTAAGTCTCAACTCATGCGTGATCTTTAGGAAAGCGACCCCTGGCCGGGCGCGGTGGCTCAAGCCTGTAATCCCAGCACTTTGGGAGGCCGAGGCGGGCGGATCACAAGGTCAGGAGATCGAGACCACAGTGAAACCTCGTCTCTACTAAAAATACAAAAAAAAAAATTAGCCGGGCGCGGTGGCGGGCGCCTGTAGTCCTAGCTACTCAGGAGGCTGAGGCAGGAGAATGGCGTGAACCCAGGAGGCGGAGCTTGCAGTGAGCCGAGATCGCGCCACTGCACTCCAGCCTGGGCAACAGCGTGAGACTCCGTCTCAAAAAAAAAAAAAAAAAAAAAAAAAAAAAAAAAAAAAAAAAAAAAAAAAAAAAAGGAAAGCGATCCCTGACAGCTTTTATTTTCCCTCCTTATACCCCAGTGCCTAACACTTAACAGGAACTTAATAACTAATTATTTAGCAAAGTTAAGGCTGTTTATAGAAAGATGATTCAAAAGATTGTCTTCTACAGTCTAGCAGCAAAGGGGATCGACATATAAAGACACGATGTGCATTTCAGCTGGTAAAGTGACACTAATTAAATTGACAGAGTACTAAGGGATCCCCAAGAAGCAGACACCTGTGTATGTGGATAAAGATAGCTAGAATCAAGGAAGACTTCACATAGCATTCCGAGCCTTTTTTTTTTTTTTTTTTTTTTTCTGTTGCTGGAGACAAGTTCTTACTCTATCTCCCAGGGTGGAGTGCAATGGCATGACTGAGACTCACTGCAACCTCAAACTCCTGGGCTCAAGGGATCTTCTCACCGAAACTTCTTAAGTAGCTGGAACTGTAGGCACATATCATCATGCCTGTGTAATTTTTTGTAGAGTCATAGTTTAGCTTCCGTTCCCAAACTGGTCTTAAACTCTTGGCCTTAAACAATTCTCCCATTTTGGCCTTCCAAAGTGCTGGGAGTACAGACGTGAGCTATGATGCACAGCCTACATTCTGAGTCTTAAAAGATTAAAATAAATTTTTCAGAATAGTACAACATATGGAATGTAAAAATTGGGGTGCACACTAATTAATGTATAAACAGCAATAATTTTGCAAATTATTAGTAACTGCCAACTCAGTTAGTGTTTTGTTCAAAAACTACTATGAAGCAAAGTGTTACATTGTATATTTTGACTGTATTTTAAAATTTTGTTTTGTTTCCAACAGTTTTGTTTATTTATGTTGGGTGGAACAATGTGTGAGTGACCCTGAGATAGTGTATGGCTTGAACCTAGTGATATCTGGTGTCTCCCCAAGTGGTTTGTTGAAGTTTTAGATAATTAGAAGTATTTCTTAAATAAGTAAATATTTCAGTAAACATTAAGCTTCATTTAAACTCTTAAAATATGAAATACAAAGAAATGTTATTCTCTATTTATTTTTATAAAGTTTATAGTATTTATCTAACTGTTCACAGTTCATTTGAACTAAACCTATGAATTTCTCAACAGAACAATGCTTACTAGTGGCTTCAGAGGAAGACTGAGAAAGGTTTGAAAGAAGTGAAAAGAAGCAACCACAGCTACACAAACATTTAAGTTTCTTGTTTCATATTAGCTTTTTTTTTTTTTCCTTTAGCAAAAAAGCATAGTCCAAATGACACAAACTTTTAGGCTATTTCTTTTGAATCCAATAAAACATAATTTTATATTTAATTTTTAAAACATTTAACCAGTTATGAAACTTAAGATATTCCTACCCTCTGTAGTAACTCATAGCTATGTTTCCCCTTGGAATTGAGGCAAGAAGTTTCCAGAATTATCTTGTTCTTTTATTTTTTAACCTTACTCATAATACAGAAGGTAACATAAAATATTGAGTCACATTACTAAGGAATAGAAATTATGAAAAATTTAACAATGATGGCCACTGAGTTAAACTAATGTTAAAGGAGTCATCATTGCCAGTGGTTCAAATGTTGCAGTTTTATATTGCTGGTCACCAGTGCTGAGTTTAAGGATTTCTTCTGTTTTGTGGTTGCCAGTTGACCCCTCAGTGTCTGTATTCAGGGAATGAATGGGGTCATAAAAGTCAACCAGTTGCCTATTAAGAGAATTATACCTTGCAGAATGGGACCATTGGTGTCAGGGTACAAACAATCACTTTATTTCAACACAAATAAGTAGTAAATATTACCAAAATTTTAAAAATTCGTCCACTATCGCTAGTGGAACTTAAAATATATTAGAAGTGGATATAAGCAGAAAGTCTATCTAGATACATAACACTATGATAGTATATTATTTGAATTAGAATTTAAAATTTTGGTTCTCTTTCTGATTGGTGGTAAAATCTTTTTAAGAGAGGAAGCTTTTATAATTCCACATATCATCTTTGAATTCATTTCTGGTAGATTTAACACATAACGAATTAAGTTTAGTCCAAACAAACACTGAGAATTCAGCTTGCCGGTTCACGTTTTTCTCTTATGTTAAGCCAAGGCAAATTCTTTTTCACTTTTTAGTTATGATCCTGTAATTGAAGAGTAGCAACACATAGATTAAGTTTCACAGTTAAATTGTAATGATTTTCTAATATTCCTTGGTTTATTCTTGATCAAAGCTAATTTTAAAACATGCACACTGACAGAAAAGACATCTGAGAAACAAAACAAGAAAATTGGTTTTCACCTTTTGCACCTGTGGGGAAAAAATGTCTCAAGAACCAGAACCTGGTAGGAATTGTGATAAAGGCAATATATCTGTATATTCACGACTTCCTTTAAAATTCATTACAAACAAGTTCAAGCTGAATATTGGTGAAAGTTTTGAAAACTCCACAATTTCTGCTTGCCCTGAGGAAGAGCTCCTACATAGTAACTCTAAAGAGGGACAAACTTAACGGCAGTTCCCTTTAATCTGGTGAATCATGCCCCAGGTGGTGAGGAGGAAGATACATCTGGAGGGTCTAACTCTGTGGCATTCCAGGCAGCACCTGAACAGAGGAAGCCCATGTCAAATGTCTTCTCCTTCTATTCACACTCCAGGTCCCTGAAATCTACTTACCAATTATGTTCTAAGCTTCATTTAACTGAAAATAAATCAGACTATAAAAATGATAACAAACCAGACACATAGCTTGTTTCTAATACAAAGAAAATTTTTGTAATGATAAAGAAACCGAAAAATTAAGAAACCCAGTAATTATGATTGAAATGAAAGAGATTAAGAGTTTAACATGCAAGTGGCAAAAAATATAAAGCCAAATACCACTAATTGGAAATTAGACATTAGGCATTGGCCTCAGTCCAGAGATCCTGAACGTCTTTTTGATTTGTGGTTTACGCACCCCAAAGAAATGAAGCATATGGTTCAGATAGAAAGCCACAGTAAATCTGCTGTTACACATACTTATAATAACAGAAAACCAATACAGTGCTTGTTCCAGAAGTCACTATATGACAAACCCAGTGCTAATAACTAGAAAAGCATGAATCTTGAATTATAAAATGTGAGTTATTCTCTACCACAAAGTGAGAGAAAATAAAAAGTATAGCTAGAAGACTTACAGCAAGATATTCCAAGGTTTAAGAATGATGTAGGCCTGTACAAGTAGAGTTCCTGGCTTTGGGGATAGAGACAGATCCACTTCAAAAGACAGAGGTTCACTTGCTGCTTCTCTTTTTTCTCTTCAGCAGTTATTTGATCTGTCTAATTTTCTATTCAAGAAAATCTGATGTGTACAGTTACAGTGGGGTTATCTAAATGTGTAATTATGTGTCAGCGTAGATTAGTGCTGCTATCTAAATAATGGTTCTGGAGAATATTCTCATAATATTTGTTCATTAATCAACCTAAGTCTCACTATGAGTCTTCCTAGTGGCATATGAGCTGGGAAATTAATTCAGCCGTATACCATGTGACGTTCTGAACCAGATAAACAAAGAAATTGCTGAAGAAACAAGCTCTAGATTCTAGATTCTTTTTTCTGTATTCATTTAGAGATGAATTACAGTTATTTAATGATAGAATGAGAATACAGTGGGAGGGAAGCAATGACTGAGAAGAGCCAGAAAAACACTTCTAGCCTTGAGAATTGGAACGAATATTCCCAGCCAAAGGAGTCTGTTTAATGTGTTTTCATGTATGCAAGTTTATCTGCTTAGTTCAAATTGAACTTACAGTCCCATCATGGTTATTTCAAATATTTTTGAAAAAAAATGTATACTTCCACATTCTGCACAGCAAAAGAAACTACCATCAGAGTGAACAGGCAACCTACAGAATGGGAGAAAATTTTTGCAATCTACTCATCTGACAAAAGGCTAATATCCAGAATCTACAAAGAACTCAAACAAATTTACAAGAAAAAAACAAACAACCCCATCAAAAAGTGGGCAAAGGATATGAACAGACATTTCTCAAAAGAAGACATTCATACAGCCAACAGACACATGAAAAAATGCTCATCATCACTGGCCATCAGAGAAATGCAAATCAAAACCACAATGAGATACCATCTCACACCAGTTAGAATGGCGATCATTAAAAAGTCAGGAAACAACAGGTGCTGGAGAGGATGTGGAGAAATAGGAACACTTTTACACTGTTGGTGGGATTGTAAACTAGTTCAACCATTATGGAAAACAGCATGGCGATTCCTCAAGGATCTAGAACTAGATGTACCATATGACCCAGCCATCCCATTACTGGGTATATACCCAAAGGATTATAAATCATGCTGCTATAAAGACACATGCACACGTATGTTTATTGCAGCACTATTCACAATAGCAAAGACTTGGAATCAACCCAAATGTCCATCAGTGACAGATTGGATTAAGAAAATGTGGCACATATAAACCATGGAATACTATGCAGCCATCAAAAAGGATGAGTTTGTGTCCTTTGTAGGGACATGGATGCAGCTGGAAACCATCATTCTTAGCAAACTATCACAAGAACAGAAAACTAAACACCGCATGTTCTCACTCATAGGTGGGAACTGAACAATGAGATCACTTGGACTCAGGAAGGGGAACATAACACACCGGGGCCTATCATGGGGAGGGGGGAGGGGGGAGGGATTGCATTGGGAGTTATACCTGATGTAAATGACAAGTTGATGGGTGCTGACGAGTTGATGGGTGCAGCACACCAACATGGCACAAGTATACATATGTAACAAACCTGCACGTTATGCACATGTACCCTAGAACTTAAAGTATAATAATAAATAAATTTTTAAAAAAAACTTCCACATATTTCAAAAAATTAACACTCTCCAATATTTCTGTTGAATCAGACCTTTATATTGTTTAATAAATTATGGTAGGTTTTGACATATGTGATTTTTATCATATAAGAAGCATAACTTCTCAGCCAAATAATTAGCACTTTGACTCTTTAGTAGAAAGTTGAGTTCTGTACCTTGTGTTCTAAAGATTGACAACAATCTGGAGATTTACTTCTTTCAAAGTAAAGCAGATGAGGCCTTTTTCCACCCTGTGAGACATTAAATGGCTTTGCTTAAGTTAGACTTTTAGTATATCTGACTAATTTGATAAATTTATTTGGTAATTCATGTAATTCAGCAATATGGAATTGTGTCATGTTATTTGGGGCCATGAAATGCTAGGGAATGCCACCTTAGGAGCTTTGAGCTTTGGATGAAACATTTAATATGTCTTGGTTGGTTTGACTCCCATTATCAGTAGATAATGGGACTAAAGTAGGTAACTGTACCATATGTTTTCCACCAAAAACTTTTGTGGTAACTGAGTGTGAAATCTGGAAATCATCTCATTTTCCAGAATTCTGCGCTAGAAACTCAGCAATTTCACTCTGCTTTTCGTGCTATGGCAAGCTTGTGTTCCCATAGTTCACGGAGCACCTTTGCTTTTTTGATGTCCCAGGATTCATATGAAAAAGAAAAAAAGAGATAAAAGGCAGTGGGGAAGAGAATAGCTTAGTGCAGAAAAAGGGAAGCTTCTTTTCTGTTCCTGAGGCCCTACAAGGTCACATCTTCTTAATGTGGCTATTTCGTGTAAAATCCAGGTGGTAAAAACAGAAGACATATGTTGTGCCTGTGTCTTTTTATTTCTCTGTTTCTGCTAGTCAGATAGCAAAAAAATTTGTATCAGGGAGCAAAGAGTGGATGGGAATAAAAGCAAGAAATGGAGAAGAGCCCTTTTTGAAATTTTGGAAAATCCTTCTATTCACTCAAACAGAAATGAGCAGACTTTTAAAAAGTTTCAATGATGAAATCATAAGACTATCTTATAATTATAATAATTATGTAAAATGATAAAATTAAGCACAAAATATTTTTATGATTAAGATGGTGGCAGCTATTCTGAATCAAGTGAAAAATTCAGGGAAAAAGTTATTTTTATTAAATAAAATAATTATTAATAATATTACCTTTATTAAAAGTCAAAGATAGAAATAATACAAACAAAAGTGGAAAAATACAAATATCAGAAAATCTATGTGATAGCCCATTTTCTGCAGCTGCTGACAGATTAACCCAACAAAGAAAGATTGGGAAAATATATCCTCAGCAATTTCCCAAGAAACTGAAGGAAGAGCATGATAGGTAAGCCTACAATTTCTTTTGTTTGTTGGTTGGTTTGTTTGTTTTGATTTTTGGTTTTGAGATGGAATTTCTCTCGTTGCCCAAGCTGGAGTGGAATGGTGTGATCTCAGTTCCCTGCAACCTCTGCCTCCTGGGTTCAAGCGATTCTCCTGCCTCAGCCTCCACAGTAGCTGTGATTACTGGCATGTGCCAGCATGCCCGGCTAATATTTTGTATGTTTAGTAGACATGGTGTTTCACCGTGCTAGCCAGGCTGGTCTCGAACTCCTGATCTCAGGTGTTCTGCCCACCTCAGCCTCCCAAAATGCTGGGTTTACAGGAGTGAGCCAATGTGCCTGGCCGCCTATAGCAATATTTAGCAGCAGATAATTGTCATTGTGCTATAAACTAATTCAAACTTGGACTGATATTCTTTATGATTAACAAGTTTTATACTTTTACCAGGGACCTTTAGCCCTGTCTGGTAATCAGAAAAATGCAAATTAACATAAAATAATATATTTTTTTAAGGTCATGCTGATATTTAAAAAGTAATTACTAGTGTTGGCAAATGTGAGGAAAAAGGCATTCTCATACACTGTCGGTACATGACATTGGTAAATTATTTCTGAAGGGTAACTTAGTGCTGTGTATCAAAATTTCAAATAACCCGACATCACTTTAACTCGACAACTTCACTTTTGGAACTAGATTTCACAGGAAAACATAACTTGTGTAAACATACACACACTTATTAAGGGTATTAATTATATATTACACATAATGCACAATAGGCCAATAAATATATAAAATGGATGTAATAACAAGGTGAATTGAAAGCATTAAGAAAGAAATATAAAAAGTGTGGAGATGTTAGACTCTTTAGCCTAGTTTTGGATTACAGCAATCTGCACATAGTTTATGTGAAAGACATCCAAAGGTGCCATCTTACACTGTCAATCATTTGGAGAGATACCTGCAATGCAATGTTTCATAAAGATTAAAATTTATTTCTAGTGAACTTATACACTTGTCAATAAATAATACCTTTAAAAATTAGCTAATTGTAAATGATCTTTTTAAAATTAGGGAGTAATTATGACTGTGTGATTTAAAAAGGTAATTTTGAACTTGTAACTTTCCTGAACAATCTCCAGTTTCCTTTTTTATAATAAATGGTAGAATGACTACGAACAGAAACTTCAGCAGAATAGTCTTTCCTTACTACTTTTCAAGTATATGCATTCTTTTGAAGATGTTGAAGTGAGAAATTAAATATCTGAGAACTAGAAAGGAAGACTAATCCAGAACATAGAAATTTTATTAGGATAATAAACAACATATGAAGAGGTGGATCACAAGATGAACTTTTTATTTTTTAGCAAAATGAATTTCAGATAAATATCTTTATCTGCAGACACACCTTAAAACAAGAAAATGAAGAAAAAACAAATGTTAATATGCTGTACAAAAAAATTAGAGAAGAATTAGAAAGGAAAGAGAAACAACATAAGACAGAAGTTGAGGCAAAACAACTTGAACCGACTGTTCAATCACTAGAGATGAAACCAAAGACTGTAAGAAATACTCAAAATCAGGTAAATCAATCTTTTGTAAAAATTCTCTTTTAAACTTTACCACTTCCATCCAATTTGAATGAGAGACATGAAATCACAGATGCAGCATTTCTTCAAAAAGTCACCTAGGAATTTATAGACTTGAATGACTGTTTCCAGTTCAAGGATACTTTCTACAGCAGAATAACAACACTAGCAAAGAGCTAGTGCCAGCTATCGGTGGTAGTGCCAGGATGATTTTGAAATCCAGCTGAATACAGAACTGTGTAGGAAACCGTTTATATGGTGATAGAAGAGAAACAGTAGTAAATATGAACTAAGTCATGCTACGAATGCTGACACTACCACTGTGACTTTTGGAAAAAATGATAATGTCATTTTATTGGCTTTTGAAGTGTAAATATTTTAGTGTATATGCTGTAGACCTCAAACCCTATCAAGAGTCTCAAAGAAGTCGGCTGGATAAAGCCCGCTGTGGATGTCTTGATACTCAAAGATGGATGATGCAATTCGAATATGTGTCCCCACCAAATCTCATATTTAATTATATTTCCTAATGTGGAAGGTGGATCCTGGTATAAGGTGATTGAATTATGAAGGCAAATTTCTCATGAATGGTTCAGCACCATGCCCTTGTACCATCTTCACAATCATGAGTGACTTCTCGTGAGACCTAGTCACTGAAAACTCTATGTCACCTCCCTACTCTCCGTGTTTTCCTCTTGCTATGTGAGACAACTCACTCTTTCTTTGCCTTGCATAAAGATGGAGAGATATCTGAGGACTCCCAGAAGCAGAAGCCACTGAGCCACTGTGCTTCCTGTCCACCCTGCAGAGCCGTAGGCTAATTAAACCTCTTTTTCAAAATAAATCATACAGAAAATGGCAAATGAGGATTGGAGCACTGCTATAAAGATACCTGAGAATGTGGAAACAGCTTTGGAACCAGGTAATGGGCAGAAGTTGGAAGAGTTTGGAGGGCTCAAGAAAAGACAGATGAGAAAATTTTTGGAGTATCTTAGAGACTGGTTAAATGGTTGTGACAACAATCCTGACAGAAACATGGACAGCGAAGGCCAGACAGAGGAGGTCTCAGAGAGAAATAAGAAGCTTTCTGGAAAATGTCTTCCTTTTGGATATGGAAAGCTTCCACAATGCCTGTCCCATTATTATACCTTAGAAGCAGTGAACTTGCTTTTTATTTCAGAGGCTCATAGGCAAAAGAGGCTATAACGTTGACTCAGATAAGGCTTTGGACTTTGTAACTTTGAGTTAATGCTGTAATGAGTTAAGACTCATGCTGGCAAGGCATGATTGTATTTTGCAATGTGAGAAGGACATGACGTTCATGGGGTCAAGCACAGAATATGGTTTGTCTCTATGTCCCTATCAAAACCCATAAGGAATTATACTCCACATGGGGAGGCCTAGGTGGAAAAAGATTTAGTCATAAAAGGGTGGGGGTGGATCTTTCATGAATGACAAAGCACCTTGATGCTGTCCTCCTGATGGTGAGTAAGTTTCATGGGATCTGGTTTTTCAGAAGGCTGTGGAACCTCTTTCCTCAATCTATCTTGCTCCTACTACTGCCTTAGGAGACAGCTCATTATCCCTTGGCTTTCTGGTACAATTAGGAGGCTTTCTGAATCCTCCCAGAAGCAGTAAAGACACTTTGCTTCCTTCACAGCTTGTAGAACCATGAATCAATTAAACCTCTTTTATTTGCAATAATACAGAAAGTTAGAACTGCAGAGAGAGCTGAGAAATGTTTTCAAGGCCTTTATCCCTTCATCTTGGCTATCAGCGCAGGGCTTCTTGATATGCAAATTTCTGAAATCTTCTTGAATTTTTCCCCTTAAATGGGGTTTTGTGTTATTGCTACAAAGCCAACCTGCTATACAGATACCTGAAAAATTAGAAGCAGGCTCAGTAGTGGCTAACAAATATTGGGAGGGTTTGGAGGCATTAGAGCATGATAGAAAGATGAGGGAGTGATTTAATAATGGATACTGGGCTGGGTGTAGAAGGAAAAAAGGGGGGTGTTTAGGGTGGGAAGGAGTAGGTTGGCTGTAGGTTGCCTGTAGGGTGGTGGGTAGTAGGAAGTGGGAGTAGCCTTCTGCAGAGGCAGAGCCTCATGGAAAAGCCCTCCTAGGGCAATGCACCTGTGGCTTTGCAGGTTTGAGTCCCCAGGGCTGCTCTCATGGACTGGACTAGTGTTTAGTGCTTGTAGCTTTTCCACACTGAGGGTGTAAGCTGTTGGTGGGTCTATGAATCTTGGATCTGCAGGGTGGTGGTCCCCTGTGTGGGGGCTCCAAGTCCATATTTTCCTTCTTCACTGCCCTAGTAGAGGCTTCCCAGGAACTCTGCCTCTGCAGTAGTGTTCTGCCTGGAAACAGTGGGGGTGGGGGTGGGAGGCATATCATTCACCAATGGTTAAGCACTATCTTCTTGACGCTGTCCTCATGATAGTGCGTTTTCACGAGATCTGGTTATATAACAGGGTGTGACACCTCTTTCCTCTCTTAGTCTTGCCACAAGAAACATCTCCTTGCCCCTTGACTTTCCGGTATGGTTGTGAGGCTTCCTGAGTCTTCCCAGAAGCAGAAGCCACTATGCTTCCTTTACAGCCTGCAGATTTAATTGGCTCATTTAATATGAGCCAATGAAATCTCTTTTCTTTATGGTCATACAGAAAATTAGTACTAGGAAGTGGAGCTATGAAATGCCTTCAAGGCCCTTTCCTTTTTGTCTTGGCAACCAGCACTCAGCTACTTTTCATGCAAATATCTGAAGCCTTCATGAATTTTCTCCCTGAAAATGGACTTGTCTTCTTTTACCACAATGCCAGGTTGTGATAAAGATAGCTGACAATGTAGAAGCAGGTTCAGAAGTGGGTAAAAGACAGAGGTCAGGAGAGTTGGGAAAGCTTACAAGACAGCAAGATGAGGAAAAGTTTGACCACTATAGAGAACTGTGAAATGCTTGTGATGAGAAGGCTGACAGAAGGATCAACTCTGAAGTCCAGACTTAAAAGGTCCCAGATGAAAATGAGGAATTTCCTGTGAACAAGAGGCAAGGTTCCATTTCATTGGCCTTAGCAAAGAATGTGGCTGCACAGTGACCCTGCCCCGGAGATCTGTGAAACTATGAACTTGGGAGTGAAGATTTAAAATGTTTCTGGTGGAATGAACATCTCTGCAGCATCGTGCAAGAGGTGTCCTCTCTGCATTGAACAGCCTGTGTTCTTATGTGTGACCTAAGAAATGACTTCAAGTTGGAACTTCTATTTCAATGACAAGTGGAGATCTGAAGTTTGGAAAACCTACAGCCTGAACAAGTGGTCAAAAAGAAAAGCCGATTTTCAGGGGGAAAACTCAAGAAGGCTTGGAGTATCTGCATAAAAGGAGCCCAGTACAAACAGCCAAGACAATGGGAAAAAGATTTTGAAGGCATACTGCTTCAGAGGTGGCTCCATGCCTTGATGGTTTCCATATAGTGTTAAGCCAGCAGGTGTACAGAGCAAGAGACTAGAGGCTTGGAAACCTCTGTTCAGACTCCAGAAGATGCACAGAAAAACCTGGATGTCCAGAAAAGAAGATTTTCCAAGGGGCAGGGCCTCATGAAAAACCTCTACGAGGGGAGCAAAGAAAGGACTTATAGGGTTGAAGCCCACACACAGGGAGGCATCATTCTCCAAACCCCAGATTCATAGACCCACAAACAGCTTGCACTCTCACTGTGGAAAAGCTACAGGCACTCAACACCAGCCCTGTCCATGAGAGCAGCCACGGGGGCTGAACACTGCAAAGCCACAGGTGCAGATCTGCTGCAGTCCTTGGGAGCCCAGCCTTCACACCCCTGTGCCATGGATGTGGGACAGCGATTCAAAAAGGTTGATTTTGGAGCTGTAGGATTGAGTGACTGGCCTGCTGGATTTTGGACGTCTGTGTATCCTATGAGTCCCGTCTGTGTTGTGTACTTATTTCTAGCATTTTTTTTTCTTCTATTGGCTGGGAATGTGTACCCATTGCCTGTACAATCATTGTACCTTGGAATTATAAAGTTAACTTGCTTTTTAATTAAGTGGCTCATGGGCAGAAGGGGCTGTAGACTTGTCTCAGATAAGACTTTGGGCTTTGGACATTGGAGTAAGTGCTGGAATGAGTTAAGATCTCAGGGACTGTAGGGAAGGCATCATTGCATTTTGCAATGTGAGAAAGACATGAGATTTGGGGGACCAGGGACAGAATAAAATGATTTGGCTCTGTGTCGCTACCAAAACTCATGTGGAATTGTAATGGGAAATGTTAAAGTGGGGCTAGTGGAAGGTGATTTAATCATGGTGGAGAGTGAAGGTTGGAAGTTGTGGGGGTGGGGAAGATTCGGGGGGATTATGGTGGGGTTGGGGGTGAAAGGCAGGGGTGGGGATGGATCCTTCACAAATGGTTAAACACCATCTCCTTAATGCTGTCCTTCTGAGAGTGAGTTCTCTGCATGATTTTGGAGCTGTGAGATTGAATGAACACTGGCCTGCTGGGTTTTCGATGTCCATTGTGCTTGTGGTCCCATTTATGTTATTTTTCTTGGAAATTTCTTCCGTTTGGATTGAGAAAACTTACCCAATACCTGTACCATCATTCTACCCTGAAAGAAACGAATGCCCTTTTAATTTCAGGGACTCATAGACAGAAGAGACAATAGCCTGTCTCAGATGAGACTTTGAACTTTTTACATTTGAGTTAATGCAGGAACGACTTAAGGCTTTTGGAAACTTTGGAAAAGGCATGTTTGTATTTTACTATGTGAGAAGGACATGACATTCGGAAGTGTCAAGGTCAGCATAATATGGTTTGGCTGTGGGCCCATAGAAAAGTCACGTGTAATTGTAATCCCAAATGTTGGAGTTGGGGTCTGGTGGGAGATTATTTAATCATGGACAGGAGAGGTGGGGATGGAAGGAGAAAGGGGGTGGGTAGAGTTGTTAAGAGAGGGCTAGTTGTAGGGTGGTGGGTAATAGGAAGGGGGAGTAGCCTGCTGCAGAGACAGAGTCTCATGGAAAACCTCTACCAGGGCAGTGCACCTGTGGCTTTGCAGGCTTTAGCCCCCATGGCTGCTCTCGGGGGCTGGGCTGGTGTTGAGTGCCTATAGCTTTTCCATCCTGAGGGTGGGAGCTGTTGGTGGGTCTATGACTCTGGGGTCTGGAGGATGGTGGCATCCTGGGTGGGGACTTCAAGCCCATATTTTGCTTCTGTGCTGCCATAGAAGTATAGTAGAGGCTTCCCAAGAGACTCTGCCTCTGCATGAGGCTTCTGTCTGGAAATGGGCGGAGATAGGTTGGTGGGTGGATCCTTCATCAGTGGTTAATCTTCTTGCTGCTGATCTCCTGATAGTGAGTTCTCATGAGATCTGGTTGTATAACAAGGTGTGACACCTCTTTCCTCTGTCTTGCTCATATTCCTGCCATATGGAACATTTCATTGCTGTTTTCCTTCTGGTATGATTGGGAAGCTTCCTGAGTCCTCCCAGAAGCTGAAGCCACTATGCTTCCTTTATAGCCTGCAGAACCATGAGCCAATTAAACCCCTTTTTGTTGTGATCATACAGAACATAAGTACTGCAAAATGGAGGCATGAAATATCTTCAATGACTTTTCCCCATCGTCTTGGCTATTAGCACTGGGTTTCTTTTTAATGCAAATATCTGAAGCCTTCTAGAAGTTTCCTCCTGAAAATGGACTTCTTTTTCTTCTGCACTGCTATGCTGCAACAGAGATAGCTAAAAATATAAAGCACTTTCAGCAGTGGGTAACAGCCGGAGTTTGGAGAGTTTGGAGAGCTTGAAAGAAGACAGGAATATGAGGGAAAGTTTGGACCATTGTAGAGACTTGTTAAATAGTTGTGATTAAAAGGCTGACAGAAGGATGGACCATGAAGGCCAGGCTTATGAGATTCTCAGATGAAAATGAGGAACTTACTGAGAACAGGAGCCAAGGTTACTTTTGTTTTACAGTAGCAAAGAACGTGACTGTAGGTTGACTTTGTCCTGGAGGTGAGGGTGATGATTTAGTGTGTATCTGGTGGAATGAACTTCTAGGCAGCATAGCACAAAAGGGGTCCTGTCTGCATCAAACAGCCTGTGCTGTTATGTGTGACCGAGAAAAAGACCTCAAGTTGGAATGGACATTTAAATGACAAGCAGAGCTCAAAAGTTTGAAACATTTGCAGCCTGGCCAAGTGGTCAAAAAGAAAAACTGATTTTCAGGGGGAAAATTCATGAAGGCTCCAGAAATTTGCATAAAATGGAGCCCAGGGATAGTAGCCAAGACAATGGGGAAAAAGTCTTGGAGGCATTTTAGAAATGTTTGCAGTAGCCCTTGCTGTCAGAGGCCCTGGGACCTAGGAGAAAAGAATGGTTTCCTGGGCCAGCCCCCGGCCCCGCTGCTGAATGCAGCCTCAGGACACTGCTGCCTGCATCCTGGCAGCCCCAGCTCCAGCTCCAACCTTGACTGAAAGATGCACAGGGACACATTGGTTCACTGCTTCAGAGGGTGCAAACTACAAACCTTTATGGCTTCTACATAGTGTTAGGCCAGCGGGTTCACAGAGCACTAGTCCAGAGGCTTGGGAGCCTCCGTATAGATTTCAAAAGATGTATGAATATGCCTGGGTGTCCAGACAGAAGACTGCCAAAAAGGCAGAGCCTAGTGGAAAACCTCTACTAAGGCATTGCAGAGGGTAAGTATGTGGTTGGAACCTCCACACTGGAGGCCACCATCATGCAGACCCCAGATTCATATACCCACCAAGAGCTTTGTACCCTCTGTGGGTAAAAGCTACAGGCACTCAACACCAGCACAGCCCTTGAGGGCAGCTTGGGGGGCTGAACCCTGCAAAGCCACAGGTGCAGAGCTGCCCAAGGCCTTGGGAGACCAGCCTCACACCCGATACAAGGATTAAAAAAGGATGACTTCGGAGCTGTGGGTTTGAGTAACTGGCCTGCTGGGTTTTAGACTTTCATGGGACCTGTAAGTCCCATTTGTGTTTTGTTCTCTCTGGCAAAAATTTTTCTTTTGGATCGGAACTCTTATTCAATGCCTGGACAATCATTGTATCTTGGAAGTAGTTAACTTGCTTTTATTTCAGAGGCTCAGGGGCAGAAGGAAGTGCAGATTTGTCTCAGGTGAGATTTTGGGCTTCAGACATTTGAGTGAATGTTGGACTGAGTTAAGATCTTGGGAGTCTTAGTCAAGATGATGGGGAAAATCATTGAAGCCGTTTCATCGCTTCACTTCCCAGTACTAATTTTCTCTATGACCATAACAAAAAGCGGTTTAATTGTCTCATGGTTCTGCAGGCTGTAAAAAAGGATTGTAGCTTGGGGAAATGGTAAGTAAGACATCATTTTATTTTGCAAAGTGAGAAGGACATGAGATTTTGGGAGGCAGGGACAGAATAATAAAATTTGGCTGTGTGTCCCTACAGAAACTCATGTGGAATTGTAATCGGAAATCTTAAAATTGGGACCAGGTGTAAGATAATTTAATCATGGAGGGCAGTGGGTGTTGGAAGGTGGGGATTGGGGAGAATGGGGGGATTATAGTTGTGTTGAAGGGAGAAAAGTGGGCATTGGGAGAGGATCCCTCACAAATGGTTAAACACCATCTCCTTAATGTTTCCTCATGATGGTGAGTTCTCATGATGGTTTTGGAGCTGTAAGAGTGAATGGATACTGATCTCCCGGGTTTTGGACTTGCACTGGGCCTGTGATCCCATTTGTGTTATTTTCCCGGCAAACTTCTACCCTTTGGATCGAGAAAACTTACCCAATGCCTGGACCATCATTGTAGCTTGAAAGAAAAGAACTCCCTTTTAAAATCAGGGACTCATAGGCAAAAGGAACTGTAGCCTTTTCTCAGGTGAGATGTTGAACCTTTTACACTGGAGTGAATGCTGTAATGACTTAGGACTTGGCAGCTTTTGGAAAGGCATAATTGTATTTTACTCTGTGAGATGGACATGATATCGGGGGATCAGGGTCAGAATAATATGTTTTAGCTGTGTGCCCCTACCTAAATTCATGTGTAATTGTAATCCCGAATGTTGCAGATGGGGCCTTCCGGGAGGTGATTTATTAATGGATGGGAGAGGGGTGGGGTTGGAAGTAAACAGAGGTGGGGAGGAGAAGGCTGGCTATAGAGTGGTGGGTAGCAGGAGGGAAGTAGCCTGCTGCAGAGGCAGAGGCTCATGGAAAACCTCTACTAGGGCAGCGTAGCCGTGGCTTTGCAGGCTTTAGCCCCCATTGCTGCTCAAATAGGCTGGGCTGGCGTTGAGTGCCTGTAGCTTCTCCATACTGAGGGTGTCAGCTGATGGTGGGTCTATGACTCTGGGGTCTGGAGGATGGTGGTATCCTGCGTGGGGCTCCAAGCCTATATTTTCCTTCTGCACTGCCCTAGTAGAGATTTTCCAAGAGGCTCTGCCCCTGCCTCAGGCTTCTTCTTGGAAACAGTTGGGGGTGGATATGGGGTGGTGGGAGGATCCTTCACCAATAGTAAAGCACCATCTTCTTGATGCTGATCTCCTGATAGTGAGCGCTCATAAGATCTAGTGGTATAACAGGATATGTCACCACTTTGCTGTCTCTATCTTGCTTCTACTCCCGCCATATAAAACATTTCATTGCCGCTTGACCTTCTGGTATGATTGGGAGGCTTCCTGAGTCCTTCTAGAGGCAGAAACCACTATGCTTTCTTTACAGCCTGAAGAACTGTGAGCCATTTAAACCTCTTTTCTTTATGTACATACAGAAAATTAATACTGCAAAGTGAAGCTATGAAATGTCTTCTAGGCCTTCCCCACAATCTCTTGACTATTAGCACTGGGCTTTTTTGGAGGCCTTCTTGATGTTTCCCCCTCTTAATGGACTTTTCTTCTTTTACCACATTGCCAGGCTGTGACAAAGATACCTGACAATGTAGAAGGGAGTTCTGAATTGTGTAATGGCCAGAAGTGAGAGAGTTTGGAGCGCTTGGAAGAAGACAGGAAGATGAGGGAAAGTTTGGACCATTGCAGAGACTTGTTAAATAGTTGTGATTAAAAGGCTGACAGAAGGATGCACAGTGAAAGCCAGGCTTAGAAGGTCTCAGATGAAAATGGGGAACTTCCTGGGAACCGAAGCGAAGGTTTTTTGTCTTGCCTTAGCAAATAGGCTACACCGTGACCCTGCCCTGGAGATCTGTGAAACTTTGAACTTGAGGGTTTTGTATCTGGTGGAATGAACTTCTGAGCAGCAAAGCTCGAACCTATGTCGAACACCCTATGTTCTTATGTGTGGTCAAAGAAATGACCATAAGTTGGAACTTATATTGAAATGAGAAACAGAGCTTAAACCTTTGGAAAATTTGCAACCTGGACAAATGGTCCAAAGGCAAAGCTGGTTTTCAGGGAGAAGATCCAGAAGGCTTCACTATTTGCATGAGAAGGAGCCCAGTGCTAGTAATTCAAGAAAATGGGTTAAAAGGCCTTGAAAGCACTTCAGAGACCTTTGTAGCAGCCCTTAATGTCACTGGCCCTGGGGCTTAAGAGAAAAGAATGGTTTCCTGGGCCAGCCCCACGGCCCCACTGCTGTGTGCAGCCTCAGGACACTACTGCCTTTATCCCTGAAGCTCCAGCTCCAGTCATGCCTGACACATGCATAGGTACAGCTTGTGTCACTGCTTCAGGGGTGCAAGCTCCAAGTCTTGGTGGCTTCCACATAATGTTAAGCTAGCAGGTGCATAGAGCACAAGACCAGAGGCTTCGGAGCCTTCGTCTAGACTCCAGAGGATGTATCTGAAAGCCTGGGTGTCCAGCCAGAAGCTTTTCCAAGAGGCAGAGCCTCGTGGTAAACCTCTACTCGGGCAGTGCAGAAGGAGAGTACAGGGTTGGAGTCCCCATACCCATACAGAGAGGCACCATTTCCAGGCCCCAGTTTTATAGACCCACCAACTGCTTGCACCCTTAGTGTTGAAAAGCTACAAGTACTCAACACCAGCCCAACCCACGAGGGCAGCTGGAGGGGAAAGATTCTGCAATGCCACAGGTGCAGAGCTTCCCAAGGCCTGGGGATCCCAGCTATCACACCACCCTGGGCTCTGGATGTGGACATATATTCCAAAAAGATGATTTGGAGCTGTGGGATGGAATGAGTGGCCTGCTGGATTTTTTAGTTGCATGGGATCTGTGAGTCCCATCCGTGTTTTGTGCTGCTTTCTGGCAAATTTCTTCTTTTTGGCTTGGAATGCTTACCCAATGCCTGTACAATCATTATACCTTGGAATTAGCTAACTTGCGTTGTATTTCAAAGACTCAGGTGCAGCACGGATGGCAACCTTATGTCAGAAGAGACTTTGGGCTTTTGACATTTGAGTAAATGCTGGAATGAGTTAAGCCATTGGGGGACTGTACAGAATGCATCATTGTATTTTGCAGTATGAGAAGGACATGAAATTGGGGGACCAAGGGGAGAATATGATTTGGCTCTGTTTCCCTATCAAAACTCTTGTGGAATTGTAATGGGGAATGTTAAATGTGGGGCTCGGCAGAAGCTGATTTAATCATGGTGGACAATGGAGGTTTGAAGTGGGAGTGTGGGAGAATGGGGTTTCATGGCGCGGCTGGGGGTAGAACATGAGAATGGGTGGCAGAACCTTCACAAATGGTTAAACAGTATCTCCTTAATGCGGTCTGTGTGATAGTGAGTTCTCATGAAAAATGATTGCTGTCCTGCTGGGTTTTGGACTCGCATTGGCCTGTGTCCCAGTTGTGTTATTTTTCTGGGAAAATCTTCCCTTTGGGTTGAGAAAGCTTACCCAGTGCCTGTGCCTGCACCATCACTGTAACTTGAAAGAAAAGAACTCCCTTTTATATTCAGGGACTCATAGTCAGAAGGGATTGCAGCCTTGTCGTGGATGAGACTTGAACTTATTACATTTGAGTTACTACTGCAATGAGTTAAAACTTTTGGAAATTTTTGAAAAGACATTTGTGTTCTTCTCTGTGAGAAGGACATGAGATGTGGGGATATCAGGGTCAGAATAATATGGTTTGGCTGTGTTTCCGTACAAAAACTCATGGGGAATTGTGTTCCTGAATGTTGGAGGTAGGGCCTGGTGGGAGGTGATTTAATCATAAATGGGAGGTTGGTAAGGGTGGAAGGAAAAACAAGTGGGTAGGGTCAGAGGAGTAAGCTGGCAGTAGGGTGGTGAGAGGGTGGTGGGCAGTAGAAAGGGGGAGTAGTCTGCCGCAGAGGCAGAGCCTCATGAAAAACCTCTAATAGGGCAGTGCTCCTGTGACTCTGCAGGCCTTATCCCCCATGACTGCTTTCATGGTTGTGCTGGTGTTGAGTGCCTGTAGCTTTTCCATACTGAGAGTGTAAGCTGTTTGTGGGTCTGTGAATTTTGTGTCTGGAGGATGGTAACCTCCTGTGTGGGGCCTCCAAGCCCATATTTTTTTTTTTTGCACTGTCCGAGTAGAGGTTTTCCAAGACACTCTGCCTCTGCCTGTGCCTCAGGTTTCTGCTTAGAAACAGTGAGGAGTGGGGCTGGTAGGGGGCAGATCTTTCACCAATGGTGAAGCAACATCTTCTTGATGCTGACCTTGTGACAAGAAGTTCTCAGGAAATCTGGTTGTATAACAGAGTGTGGCATCTTTTTCCTCTCTCTGTCTTGTTTCTACTTCTGCCATATACATTATACCATTGTTACTTGGTCTTCTGGTATGATTGGGAGGCTTCCTGAGTCCTCCTAGAAGTAGAAGCCTCCATGATTTATTTAAAGCTTGCAGAACCATGAGCCAGTTCAACCTCTTTTCTTTCTGATTATAGAGAAAATTAGTGCTGTGAAGTGGAGTTATGAAATGCCTTCAAGGTCTTTTCCCTGTTGTCTTGGCAGTCAGTACTCAGCTGGTTTTCAGGCAAATATCTGAAGCCTGCATGAATTTTTCTCCTGAAATGGACTCTTCTTCTTTTACCACATTGCTAGCCTGCAACAAACGTAGCTGAAAATGTAGAAACAGGTTGAGAAGTGTGTGACTGCCAGAGGTTGGAGAGTTTGGAGGTCTTGGAAGAAGACAGGAAGATGAGGAAAAGTTTGGACCAGTGTAGAGACTTGTTAAATAGTTATAATTAAAAAGGTGACAGAAGGATGGACAGTGATGGGCAGGCTTAGAAGATCTCAAATGAACATGAGGAGCTTACTGGGACCAGGAGCTGAGGTCAGTTTTCTTTTGCCTTAGCAGAGAATGTCGCTGCATGATGCCCCTAATGCAGAGACCTGTGAAACTTTGAACGTGAGGGTGATGACTTAGAGTGTATCTGGTGGAATGAACTTTTAGGCAGCAAAGCTCAAGAGGTGTCCTGTCTGTGTGGAACAGCCTGTGGTCTTACATGTGACCAAAGAAATGACCTCAAGGTGAAAGTTATATTTAAATGAGAATGAGAGCTTAAAAGTTTGGAAAATTGGCAGCCTGGCCAAGTGGTCAAAAAGAAAATCTGATTATCACTGGGAAATTTCAAGAAGGCTTCAGAAATTTGCATAAAATGGAGTTCAGTGCTACTAGCCAATACAATGTTAAAAGGCCTTGAAAGCATTTCAAAGACTTTTGCAGCTGCCCTTGTTGTCACAGGCCCTGAGGCCTGGGAGATAAGAATGCTTTTCTTCTCCTGTCCCATGGCCCCCCTGCTGTGTCCATCCTCAGGACACTGCTGGCTGCATCCCTGCAGCTTCAGCTCCAGCACCAGCCATGGCTGAAAGATGCACAGGTACAGCTTGGCTCACTGTTTCAGAGGATGCAAGCTGCAAGCCTTGGTGGCTTTCACATAGTGTTAAGCCACCAGGTGCACACAGCACAAAAACTAGAGGCTGGGGATTCTTTGTCTAGACTCCAGGGTAGGTATGGAAAATCCTGGTTCTCCAGGTCAAAACCTTTCCAAGAGGCAGAGCCTCATGGGAATCCTTTACTAGGGCATTACAGAAGGAACATCTAGGGTTGGAACCCCCCACACAGGGAGGCACCATTCTGCAAATGCCAGATTCATAGACTCACTAACAGCTTGCACCCTCCCTGTGGGAAAACTACAGGTACTCAACACCTGCCCAGCCCATGAGGGAAATTGGGAGATAGACCCTGCAAAGCCATAGGTGCAGAGCTGCCCAAGGCCTCACAGCCTCATGCTCTGGATGTGGTATCTGGATTTAACAACAACAACAAAATGATCTTGAGCTGTAGGATTCATTGACTGGCCTGCTGGGTTTTTTACTTTCATGGGGTCTGTAAGTCCCATCTGTGTTTTTTGCTTCTTTCTGGCAAATTTCTTCCTTTTGCCTGGGAATGCTTACCCAATGCTTGTACAATTATTGTACCTTGGAAATGGTTAATTTGTTTTGTATTTCAGAGGCTCAGGGGCAGAAGGGACAGCAGCCTTTTCTCAGAAGAGACCTTGGGCTTTGGACATTTGAGTAAATGCTGGAATGAGTTAAGGCATTGGGAAACTGTGGAGAAGGCATCATTGAATTTTGCAGTGTGAGAACAGCATGAGATACATGGGGCCAGGGTCAGAATAATATGATTTGGCTCTGCATCCCTACCAAACTCACGTGGAGTTGTAATGGGGAATATTAAAGGCGGGGCCTGGGGGAAGGTGATTTAATCATGGAGAAGAATAGCGGGTGTTGGAGGTAGGGGTAGGAGGAATGAAGGGTGTTGGAGGAATGGGGGAGATTATTTTGTGGGTGAGGGTGAAAGATGAGGGTGGGGGAGCAGATTCTTCACAAATGGTTAAACACTGTCTCCTTAATGCTGTCCGCATGACAGTGAGTTCTCTCGATGATTTTGGAACTGTGAGATGGAGTAATACTCTCCTGCTGGGTTTTGGACTTGCACTGGGCCTGTGGGCCCATTTGTGTTATTTTTCTTGTACATTTTTTCCCTTTGATTGAAAAAGCTTACACAATGGCGGTACCATCATTGTACCTTGAAAGAAAAGAACTCCATTTTAAATTCAGGGACTCATAGGCAGAAGGGACTGTAGCCTTGTCTCAGATGAGACTTTGAATTTTTTTCATTTGGAATGAGTTAAGACTTTTGCAAGCTTTTGAAAAGTCATGATTGTATTTTGCTCTGTGATAAGGACAGGAGAGTCTGGGATATCCGTGTCAGAATAATGTGGTTTGCCTGTGTGTCCTTATGAAACTCATGTGGAATTGTAGCATCTGTGGCTTTGGAGAGTTTAGCCCCTCAGCTGTTCTCGAGGCCTGGGCTGGGCTGGTATTGAGTGCCTGTAGGTTTTCCACACTGAGAGTGGGAGCTGTTGGTGAGTCTATGAATCTGGGGCCTAGAGGTTGGTGGTGACCTCTGTGGGGGCTCCAAGCCCATATTTTCTTTCTGCATTTCCATACTAGAGGTTTTCCAAGAGGCTCCGCATCTACAGGAGGCTTCTGCCTGGAAACAATGGGAGTTGGGGCTGTGGGGTAGAGCTTTCACCAATGTTTAAGCACCATCTTCATGATGCTACCCTTGTGATATTGAGTTCTCATGAGATCGGGTTGAGTAAGAGGGCATGACACCTTTTTCCTCTCTCTGTCTTGCTCCTACTTGTGGCATATGAAACATTCCATTGCCCCTTGACATTCCGATATGAGTGGGAGGCTTCCTGAGTCCTCTCAGATGCAGAAGCCACTTCCTGGCAGCCTGCAGAATCATTGACCAATTAAACCCCTTTTCTTTCGGATCATGGAGAAAATTAGCACTGTGAAGTGGATGTATGAAATGTCTTTAAGGGCTTTTCCCTATTGTCTTGGGAGTCAGCACTCAGCTTCTTTTCGTTCAAGTATCTGAAGCCTTTCTGTATTTTCCCCCTGAACATGGGCTTGCCTTCCTTTACCACATTGCCAGGCTCTGACAAAGAGAGCTGATAATGTAGAAAGAGGTTCAGAAGGGGGGAGCAGATAGAGGTCAGGAGAGGTTGGAGGGTTTCGATGACAGGAAGATGAGGGAACGTTTGGATCTTTGTAAAGAATTGTTCAATACTTGTGATCAGAAAGCTGACAGGAAAATAGTAAAGATCAGACTTAGAAGGTCTCAGATGAAAATGAGGAGCTTACTGAGAACAGGAGCCAAGGTTACTTTTGTTTTGGTTTAGCAAAGCTGCATGGAAACCCTTCCTTGGAGATATGTAAAAGTTTGAAATTGAGGGTGACGTCTTAGTGCTTATCTGGTAGAATGAACTTCTGGGTAGCAAAACTTAAGAGGTGTCCTGTCTGCATCAGACAGCCTGTGCCCTTATATGACCGAGGAAATGACCTCTGGATGGGTCTTATATTAAATGAATCCCAACTGTTATATTAAATGAGAAACAAAACTCAAAAGTTTGGAAAATTTTCAGCCTTTCCAAGTAGTCAAAAAGAAAAGTTGATTTTCATTGGGAAAATTTAGGAAGGCTTCAGAAACTTGCATGAAAAGGAGCCAAACAATCGGGAAAAGGCCTTGAAACTATTTCGGAGACCTTTGCAGCAGCCCTTGCTGTCACAGGTCCTGGGGCCTGGGAGAGAAGAATGGTTTCCTGGGCCAGTTCCATGACTCCCCTCTATGTGCAGCCTCAGGACCCTGCTGCTTGCATCCCGGCAGCTCCAGCTCCAGCTCCAGCCATGGCTGAAAGATACATAGGTACAGCTTGGGTCACTGCTTCAGAGGTGCAAGCTTCAAGCCTTGGTGGCTTCCACATAGCGTTAACCCAGGAGGTGCACAGAGCACAAAACTAGAGGATTAGGAGCTTTGGCTAGACTCCAGAGTATGTATGGGAAAACCTGGGTGTTCAGGCGGAAGCTTTTCCAACAGGCAGAGCCTCATGGGAAACCTCTACTAGGGCAGCACAGAAGGAATATATAGGGTTGGAACCTCTAAACATGGAGGCATCATTCTCCAGACCCCAGATTCATAGACCCACCAACTGCTTGCACCCTCACCGTGGAAAAGGTACAGGCACTCAACACCAGCCCAGCCCATGAGGACAGCTGCAAAGCCACAGGTGCAGAGCTGCCCAAGGCCTTGGGAGCCCAGCCATCACACCCCTGTGCTCTAGTTGTCAGATGTGATTCAGAAAAGGTGATTGGAGCTGTAGGATTCAATGACTAGCCTGCTGGGTTTTTGACTTCATGGGGTCTGTAAGTCCTTGGACATTTCAGTAAATGTTGGAATGAGTTAAGTCACTGGGAGACAGTAGAGAGGTCATCATTGTATTTTGCAGTGTGACATGGATATAAGATTTGGGGAGCCAGGGCCAGAGTAATATGATTTGGCTCTGTGTCCCTACCAATACTCATGTGTAATTGTAATGGGGAATGTTAAAGGTGGGACCTGGTGGAAGGCGATTTAATCATGGAGAAGAATGGGTGTTGGAGGTAGGCGTGTGGGGAGAATGGGAGAGATTATTTTGTGGGTGAGGGTGAAAGATGAGGTGGGGGGTGGATTCTTCACAAATGTTTAAACACTATCTCCTTAATGCTGTCCACATGATAGTAAGTTCTCTTGATGATTTTGGAGTTTAAAGATGGAGTGAATACTGTCCTGCTGGGTTTTGGACGTACATTGGGCCTGTGGACCCATTTGTGTTATTTCTCTTGGAAATTTCTTCCCTTTGGATAGATAAAGCTTACACAATGCCTGTACCATCATAGTACCTTGAAAGAAAAGAAATCCCTTTTCAATTCAGGGATTCATAGGCAGAAGGGACAGCAGCCTTGTCTCCGATAAGACTTTGAAATTTCTACATTTGGAATGAGTTAAGACCGTTGGAAACTTTTGAGAAGGCGTGATTGTATTTTACTGTGTGATAAGGTCATGAGATGCTGGGGGTATCAGGAACAGAATAATATGGTTTGCCTGTGTGTCCCTGTAAAAATCCATGTGGAATTGTTATTCTGAATGTTGAAGGTGGGGTCTCGGGGAGGTGATTTAATAATGTATGGGAGGGGTGGGGGTGGAAAGAAAAGGGTTGGTTAGGGTGGGGAGGAGTAGGCTGGCAGTAGAATGGTGGGAGGGTGGGGGGTAGTAGGAAGGGGAAATAGCCTGCTGCAGAGTGAGAGGCTCATAGAAAACTTCTACTAGGGCAGTGCACCTGTGGCTTTGCAGGCTTTAGCCCCTGCAGCCGTTCTCATGGGGTGGTCTGGTGTTGAGGGCCTGTAGCTTTTCCACACTGAGGGTGTGAGCTGTTGGTGGGTCTATGAATCTGGGGTCTGGAAGTTGGTGGCCATCTGTGTGGGGACTCCAAGCCCATATATTCCTTCCACACTTCCCTAGTAGAGACTTTCCAAGAGGCTCTGCCTCTGAAGGAGGCTTCTGTCTGGAAACAGTGGGAGTTGGGGGTGGGTTGTGGATCCTTCAGCAATGTTTAAGCACCATCTTCATGATGCTGCCCTAGTGATAGTGAGTTCTCATGAGAGTTGGTTGTATAATAGGGCATGACACTTCTTTTCTCTCTCTGTCTTGCTCCTACTCCTGCCACACGAATCATGTCATTGCCTCTTGACATTTTGGTATCATTGGGAGGCTTTCTGAGTCCTCTCATATGCAGAAGCCGCTATACTTCCTTACAGCCTGCAGAATCATGAGCGAACTAAACCTCTTTTTTTTATAATCATAGAGAAAGTTAGTACTGCAAAGTGGATCTACTAAATGTCTTCAAGACCTTTTCCCTATTGTCTTGGGAGTCAGCACTCAGCTTCTTTTCATTCAAGTATCTGAATCCTTCTTGATTTTTCCCCCTGAAAATGGACTTGTCTTCACTTACCACATTGTTAGGCTGCGGCAAAGAGAGCTAGTTCAGAAGGGAGTAGAAGACAGAGGTTGGGAGAGTTTGGAGGGTTTCGAAGACAAGAAGATGAGGGAAAGTTTGGATTGTTGTAAATAACTGTCCAATACTTGTGATCAGAAGGCTGACAGGAAAATGGACAGTAAAGATCAGACTTAGAAGGTCTCAGGTGAAAATGAGGAACTGACTGGGAACAGGAGCAAACGTCACTTTTGATTTGTTGTAGCAAAGAACATGCCTGCTCAGTGACCCTCCCCTAGAGATCTGTGAAACTTTGAACTTGAGGGTGATGATTTACTGAGTGTCTGGTGGAATGAACTTCTAGGCAGCAAAGCTCAAGAGGTGTCCTGCCTGCATCGAACAGCGTGTGTTCTTATATGTGAAGGAGGAAATGACCTCTGAATGAGACTTACATTAAATAAGTCCCAACTCTTATATTAAATGAGAAACAGAACTCAAAAGTTTGGAAAATTTGCAGCCTGGCCAAGGGGTCAAAAAGAAAAGCTTATTTTCAGGGGGAACATTGAGGAAGGCTTCAGAAATTTATATGAAAAGGAGCCCAGTGCTAATAGCCAAGACAATAGGGAAAAGGCCTTGAAGGCATTTCAGAGACCTTTGCAGCAACCCTTGCTGTCACAGGCCCTGGGGCCTAGGAGTGAAGAATGGTTTCTTTGGCCAGCTCCGTGACCTCCCCCACTACTCCCACCCCCACCCCCGCACGCTCATCTATGCGCAGCCTTCTGGGCCCTGCTGCCTGCATGCCTGCAGCTTCATCTCTAGCTCCAGCCGTGGCTGAAAGATGCAGTTACAGTTTGGATCACTGCTTCAGAGGGTCTAGGCTAGAAGCCTTGGTGGCTTCCTCATAGTGTTAAGACACTGGTGGATACAGCATGAGACTAGAGGCTTGGGAGCCTCTCTATAGATTTTGAAAGATGTCTGGAAATGCCTGGGTGTCCAGGCAAAAGCATCCCAAAAAGGCAGAGCCTTATATGAAACCTCTACTAGGGCAGTGCAGAAAGAAAATACTGGGTTGGAGCCCCCACACTGGAGGCCACCATCATGCAGACCCCAGATTCATGGACCACCCCAACAATTTGTATCATCAGTGGGAAAAAGCCACAGGCACTCAACACCAGCCCAGCCCATGAGGACAGCCATGGGGCACAAACCCTGCAAAGCCACAGGCACAGAGCTGCCCAAGGCCTTGGGAACCCAGCCCTCACATCCTTGTGACCTGGATGAGGGACAAGGTTTCAAAAAGGGTGATTTTGGAGCTGTAGGATTGAATGACTGGCCTTCTGGGTTTGTAGTTTCATGGTTCCAGTAAGTCCTATCTGTGTTTTGTTTTTTTCAGCAAAAGTCTTCCTTTTGGCTGGGAATGCTTAACCCAATCTCTGTACAAGCATTGTACCTTGGAAGTAGTTAATTTGCTTTATATTTCAGAGGCACATGGGCCTAAGGGACTGTATCCTTGTGTCAGATGAGATTTTAAACTTTGAATGTTTGTATAAATACTGGAATGATATAAGATTTTAGGGGACTGTAGGGAAAGCATTTTGCAATGTGAGAAGGACATGAGATTTGGGGAGCTAGGGACAGAATAATAAAATTTAGCTCTGTGTCGCTATCAAAATTCATGTGGAATTGTAATCAAAATGTTAAAGGCAGGGCTGGTGGAAGGTGATTTAATCATGGTGGAGAGTCGGGGTTGGAAGGTTGGGGGGTCAGGAGAATGGGGGAATTATGGTGCGAGTGAGGGTTGAAAATTGGGGGCAGGGAGCGGATCTTTGACAAATGATTAAACACTATCTCCTTATTGCTGTCCTTTTGATAGTGAGTTCCCTTCACGGTTTTGGAGCTGTGAGTATGAATGGATACTGGCCTCCTGTGTTTTGGACTTGCACTGGGCCTGTGGTCTTGTTTGTGTTATTTTCCTGGGAAATTACTTCCCTTTGGATTGAGAAAACTTACCCAATGCCTGTACCATTCTTATACCTTGAAAGAAAAGAGCATCCTGTTAAATTCAGGGACTCATAGGCAAAAGGTACTGTAGACTTGTCTCAGATGATATGTTGAATATTTTGGATTTGATTTAATGTTGGAATGAGTTAAGACTTTTGGAAACTTTTGAAAAAGCATGAATATTTTGCTCTATGAGAAGGAAATGAGACTTCAGGGAATCAGTGTCAGGATAATATGATTTGGCTGTGTTTCTTTACCAAAATTCATGTGAGTTGTAATCGTTATTGTTGGACATGGGGCCTGGCTGGAGGTGCTTTAATCATGGATGGGAACGGGGTGGAGGTGGAAGGAAAAGGGGTGGGTCGGGTGAGGAGTAGGTTGTTAGTAGGGTGGTGAGATGGTGGTGGGTAGCAGAAAGTAGGAGTAGTCTGCTACAGAGGCAGAGGCTCATGGAATGTCTAGGGAAGTGCACCTGTGACGTTGCAGGCTTTAGCCCCCATGGCTGCTCTCATGGGCTGGGCTGGGGTTGAGTGCCTGTAGCTTTTCCACACTCAGAGTGCAAGCTGTTGGTGGGTCTATGAATCTGGGGTCTGGAGGATGGTGGCCTCCTGTGTGGGGATTCCAAGACTGTATTTTCCTTCTGTACTGCCCTAGTAGAGGTTCTCCAAGAGGTTCTGCCTCTGCAGGAGGCATCTGCCTGGAAACTGTAGGCAGTGGTGTGGGCAGATCTTCACCAATGGTTAATCTTCTTGGTGCTGATCTCCTGATAGTGAGTTCTCACGAGATCTTGTTGTATAACAGGATGTGGCACCTCTTTCCTCTCTCTGTCTTCCTCCTACTCCTGCCATATGGAACATCTCATTGTTGCTTGGCCTTCTGGTATGGTTAAGAGGCTTCCTGAATCCTCCCAGAAGGAGAAGCCACTATGCTCCCTTTACAGCCTACAGAACCATGAGCCAATTAAACCTCTTTTAAAAATAATATTACAGAATATTTATAATCTAAGAATGGAGCTATGAAATGCCCTGAAAATGTTTTTCCTTTTTTTTTTCTTAATATTAGCATTTGGTTTCTTTTATATGCAAATATCTGAAGGCTTCTTGAATTTTCTCCCTGAAAATGGACTTTTCTTTTTTTACCACATTGCCAGGCTTCCACAATGATAGCTGAAAATGTAGAAGCAGGTTCAGAAGTGGGTAATGACCAGAAGCTGCACAGTTTGGAGGGCTTGGAAGACGGCAGAAAGGTGAGAGAAAGTTTGGACTATTATAGAAACGTGATAAATAGTTATAATTAAAAGAGTGACCATAGAGACTTGTGAAATAGTTACAATTAAAGAGGTGACTGAAGGATGGACAGTGAAAGCCAGGGTTAGAAGGTCTCAGATGAAAATGAGCAATTTACTGGGAACAGGAGCCCAGGTTACTTTTGTTTTGCCTTAGCAAACAACTTGGCAGCATGGTGCCAGTGTCCTGGAGACCTGTGAAACTTTGAACTTGAGGGTGATGATTTAGGGTGTATTTGGTGGAATGAACTTCTAGGCAGCAAAGCTCAAGTGGTGTCTTGTCTGTATCGAACAGCCTGTGGTCTTCTGTGTGACCGAATAAATGACCTGAATTTGAAATTTAAGTGAGAAGTAGAGCCTAAAAGTCTGGACCATTAGCAGCCTGGCCAAGTGGTCAAAAAGAAAAGCTGATTTTCAGTGGGAAAATTCAAGAAGTCTTCATAAATTTGCATAAAATGGAGCCCAGTGCTAAAAGCTAAGACAATATTAAAAAGATCTTGAAGGCATTTCAGAGACCTTTGCAGACCTTTGAATTTTCTTCCACCATTTTCCAGACCCCAGCAGAGCTTGCTGTCACAGCCCTGAGTCCTAGGACCAAAGAATGGTTTCCTGGGTCAGTACCTTGGTTAAGCTGCTGTGTGCCTCCTCAGAACCTTGCTGCTTGCATCCCTGCAGCTCCAGCTCCAGCTCCAGCCATGACTGAAAGATGCACAGGTACAGCTTGGGTCACTGTTTCAGGGGTGCAAGCTTCAAGCCTTGGTGGTTTCCACATAGTGTTAAGCCAGTAGGTGCACAAAGCACAAAACTAGAGGCTTGGGAGCCTTTGTCTAGACTCCAGAGTATGCACGGGAAAACCTGGGTGTCCAGGCAGAAGCTTTTCCAAGAGGCAGAGCCTCATGGGAATCCTCTACTAGGGCAGTACAGAAGGAACATATAGGGTTGGAGCCCCCACACAGGGATGTACCATTTTCCAGACCTCAGATTCATAGACCCACCAACTGCTTGCACCCCCAGTGTGGAAAAGCCACAGGCACTCAACACCAGCCCAGCCCATGAGGGCAACTGTCCGGGAAAGACCCTGCACAGCCACAGACACTGAGCTACCCAAGGCCTTGGGAGCCCAGCCATCCACCCCTGTGCTCTAGATGTGGGATGTAGATGCAGAAAGGATGATTTGGGAGCCATAGATTTCAATGACTGGCCTGCTGTGTTTTTGACTTGCATGGGGTCTGTAAGTTCCATCTGTGTTTTTTGCTTCTTTCTGGCAGTTTTTTTTTTTTTTTTTTTTTTTTTTCCTTTTCACTGGGAATGCTTACCCAATGCCTGTACAATCATTGTACCTTGGAAGTGGTTAATTTGTTTTGTATTTGTCCGGCAGTCTTGTCTCAGATGAGACTTTGGGCTTTAGACATTTGAGTAAATGCTGGAATGAATTAAGACTTCGGGGGACTGTAGAGAAGGTGTCATTGTATTTTGCAGTGTGACAAGGATATGAGATTTGGGGGGACTGGGGTCAGAATAATATGATTTGGCACTGTGTCCCTACCAATACTCTCATGGAATTGTAACGGGGAATGTTTAAGGGGGGGCCTGGTGAGAGGTGATTTAATCATGGAGAAGAGTGGGTGTTAGAGGTAGGGGTGTGGGGAGAATGGGGGAGATTGTGGGTGGGGTGAAAGATGAGGATGGGGCAATGGATTCTTCATGAATGGTTAAACACTATCTCCTTAATGCTGTCCGCATGATAGTGAGTTCTCTTGATGATTATGGAGCTTAAAGATTGAGTGAATACTGTTCTGCTGGGTTTTGGACTTCCATTTGTGTTATTTTTTTCTGGGGAATTTCTTCCCTTTGGATTGAGAAGACTTACCCAATGCCTGTACCATCACTGTACCTTGAAAGAAAAGAAATCCCTTTTAAATTCAGGGACTCATTGGTAAAAGGGACTGTAGCCTTGTCTCAGATGAGACTGAAATTTTTACGTTTGTAATGAGTTAAGATTTTTGGAAATGTTTGAAAAGGCGTAATTGTGTTTTGAGTGTGACCAGGGACATGGGACATGGGACCATGTCCTCATCAGTGAGGCCCTTGCCAGTGAGGCCCTGGTCAGGGCAGCCCGGTCAGTGGAACCTAATCAGTGGGGGCCTGGTCAGAGAGGATTTGGTCAGTGATGGCTTTTGTAGCATTGGTCTACGGGGTGACCTGGTCAGCGGAGATCTGAGCAGTGGGTGCCTGTTCAGGGGAGCCTAATCACTAGGGTCCCGGTCAGGGGCATCTAGTCACCTGAAGCCTGGTTAGTAGGGGTCTGGTCACTGGCAATCTATTCCCTGGAGGCTGGTAAGTGGGGTTTCATCTCTGGGGCCACACAATGGGGTCCTGATAGGTGGAACCTGATCAGTGAGGCCTTGTCAGTAAGGACCTGGTCCATGAGCCCTTGTCAGTGAGGCCTTAGCAGCAAGGACCTGGTCAGTGAGCTCTTGTTATTGAGACCCTCATTAGTGAGGTCTTCTCAGTAGGCACCTGGTTTCAGTGAGCCCTTCTCACTGAGGCCTTGACAGCAAGGACCCGGTCTGTCAGGCCTTGACAATGAGGCCTTGCCAGTAAGGACCTGGTCACTGAAGCCTTGACAGTGAGACCTTGTCAGTAAGATCCTGGTCAGTGAGCCCTTGACAGTGAGGCTTTGACAGTAAGTTCCGGGTCGGTGAGGCTTTGACAGTGAAGCCTTGTCAGTGAGGTCCTAGTCAGTGAGGCCTTGACAGTGAGACCTTGTCAGTAAGGACCTGGTCAGTGAAGCCTTGATAGTGAAGCCTTGTCAATAAACTCCTTGTCAATGAGGTCTTGACAGTGAGGCCTTGTCAGTGAGGTCCTGGTCAGTGAGGCCCTGACCGTGAGGCCATGTGAGAAAGAACTGGATCAGTGAGGCCTTGACAGTGAGGCCTTGTCAGTAAGCTCCTGAAGCTCCTGGTCAGTGAGGTGTTGCCAGTGAGGCCTTTTCAGTAAGCTCCTGTTCAGTGAGGCCTTGAGAGTGAGGCCTTGACAGTGAGGCCTTGTCATTAAGCACCTGATGAGTGACGCCTTGAGAGTGAGGCCTTGTTACTAAGGTCCTTGTTAGTGAGGCCTTGACAGTGATGTCTTGTTACTAAGGACCTGGTCAGTGAGGCCTTGCCAGTGTGGCCTTGTCATTAAATACCTGGTCAGTGAGGTGTTGACAATGAGGACTTGTCAGTAAGGACCTTGTCAGTGAGGCCTTGACAGTGAGTCCTTATCAGTAATAACCTGGTCAATGAGGCCTCGTCAGTGAGGCCTTGACCATGAGGCCTTCTCAGTGAGTTCCTGGTCAGTGAGGACTCGAAAATGCAGCCTTGTCCATAAGGACCTGGTTAGTGAGGTCTTGACACTGAGGCCTTGTCACTAAGGACCTGGTCAGTGAAGCCTTTACAGTGAGGCCTTGACAATGAAGCCTTGTCAGTAAGGACCTGGTCAGTGAGGCCTTGACATTGAGGTCTAGTCAGTCAGATCCTGGTTAGTGTGGCCTTGACAGTGAGACGTTTTCCGTAAGGGCCCGGTCAGTGAGGCGTTGACAGTGATTCCCTGTCAGTAAGCTTCCGGTCCGTGAGGCCTTAACAGTGAGACCTTGTCAGTAAGCTACTTGTCAGTGAAGACTGAGAGTGAGGCCTTGGCAATGAGATATTGTCAGTAAGTTCCTGGTCACTAAAGCCTTGACATTGAGGCCTTGTTATTAAGGACCTGGTCAGTGAGACCTTGACAGTGAGGCCTTGTCAGTAAAGATCTGGTCAGTGAGGCCTTGACTGTGGGGCCTTCTCAGTGTGGTCCTGGTCAGTGAGGTCATGAGAGTGAAGCATTGTAAATAAGTTCCTGGTCAGTGAGGCCTTGAAAGTAAGGACTTGTTAGTTAGCTCCTGGTCAGTGAGGCCTTGTCAGTGAGGTGCTGGTCAGTGAGGCCTTGACAGTGATCCCTTGTTGGTAAGCTCCTTGTCAGTGAGGCCTTGACAGAGAGCACTTGTCAGTGAGATCCTGGTCAGTGAGGCCTTGACAGTGATCCCTTGTTGGTAAGCTCCTTGTCAGTGAGGCCTTGACAGTGAGGCCTTGTCAGTGAGCTCCTGGTCAGTGAGGCCTTGACAGTGAAGCCCTGTCAGTAAAGGCCTGGTCATTGAGGCCTTGAGACCACTTGGCTCAAGCCCAGGAGTTTAAGACCAGCCTGAGCAACATAGTGAAACCCCATTGCTACAAAAAATAAAAAAAAAAAAAAGAAATCATAATTAATTGGGTGTGACAGCATGCACCTGTAGTCTCAGCTACTCGGGAGGCTGAGGTGGGAGGATTGCTTGAGCCTGGGAGCTCGAGGTTGCACTGAGCTCTGATTGCACCACTATACTCCAGCCTAGGTGATAGAGACCCTGTCTCAAAAACATTCACATTCCCACGTAATAATTTTTACAACATCAATATACCATGCAACCGTCTCCCTGGTAAGCTCAATTGTTTACTGGTCTAGGCACAGAACATGAAGATATTATGAGGCACATGCAGGAACTAAACCTGCATGAATTTTTATCTTTTGCTAAAATGAGATTTGAGTGAACTAAATAAAACCACCATGAGTGTTCAAAGGAAAATAGTTTTCAAGTGAACTGAAACAAAAACTACAATCTGTGAAATGCAGCCAAAATAATGATGGGAAGTAAGTTTATAGCACGAAAGGCTCATAGTTTAAAAAAGTAAGGTCTCAGGTCCATAATCTAAGCTTCTATCTTCAACTCAAAGCCAGTAAAAATACATCATAATGAGCACAAATCAAAGAAACTGAAAACAGAAACGAGAAAACTCAAGTCACACCAAAAGCCTACATATAAAAATTCCCAAGGAATCTACAAAAGTCAGTCCTAGATCCAACAGCTGAGTTTAGTGAAGTCACAGCACACAGTCAAATCTTACTCTACATATGGGCAATTAGTACTTGGGACCCAAATTTTAAAAACAACACAGTCACAGTAGCTATATAAAAAGCAATTAAGTATAAACCTAACAAAACACACAGATGATGTGTACAAAGAAAACCACAAAATGCTGAAGAAGGAAAAGCGCTACGTCAACTGAGCCACAAGTCCAAGGAGAAGCGGCAACATGATCAAGACGCCAATTCTCTCCACATTGACCAATAGAGTTACCACAATTCCAGCATAAACCCCGCCAGGACACTGACCTGCAGACTTACAATTCCAGCATAAATCCCACCAGGACACTGACCTGCAGACTTACAATTCCAGCATAAATCCCACCAGGACACTGACCTCCAGACTTACAGTTCCAGCATAAATCCCACCAGGACACTGACCTGCAGACTTACAATTCCAGCATAAATCCCGCCAGGACTTTCTGTAGATAAGACAAGCAAAATGCTACATGAAAGGCAAGGAAACAGAGGACAATAAAGGTTCCAATTAAAAAATTAGAAGGATCGAACAGCCACTTCAATGAAGTGGATGGACATAAGCACTAGGAAACTAACAGAACTGCCCACAAAAGAGTGACAGTGCTACTATACATAAATTAAAAAAATAAAATAAAATAAAACTACAAGGGAGAAACAAATGGAACCAAGGGCTACAAAGATTATCTTAAAGCTGGCAGAAAACCTCGGAAGGGTTGCTTGCGTCTTTCTCTGAGCGCGCCACCTGACCACCCAGGAGACATCGCTGGCAGACCCAGAACCGGTGGACACTAAAAACAGCTTCCACACTGAGAGGGAGGGTTCTTCTGAAGAACATCCAGAGACATCCCTTCGGCTCTTACCCTTCTGCTGCGAAGCACCGTGTTATGTTTGACAGCCTCTACATGCACCCTGAGGTCCCCATTTGTAATCCACTTTTTAAATCTTTCAGAACAGGACAATCCTTCTTTGTCCCCTACCATTTTCGTCACGGTTCTATACAGACCTCAAAAACTCTGCCGCCTACATCAGATGTTTTGTCTTAACCCGCTACTGTGACTTACCCTAAATTTACCACCAGTCATTTCAATTCCAAGTCCAAAGACTCATTTCCACAGTAATTATTTTACTCAGAAATTAAACTCCAGCTTCCTGATCACACTTGAAGTCAACTGCTTTCAACTTCTGTGTTATAGATACAACTGATCTAATTCTGTAAACAGACGATTTCTGGAAATACTCTTCCTCTCACGACACATGCAGGCATCAGCTGCAGCTTTTAATCCAACTCCCTGCCCACCCAGAGCATGAAAGAGCAACGAAGAGTATTTATCCTCATCTCCTTGGGCTGGAGACCCACAGTATATCAATCACTGTTAAATCACTGTTGCTCAAAAATCAGTTCCAACGCACTGTGGAGAATAAAGGCCATGCTGGAAGCCGAGGCCGGCCACCCAGATACTCTGCTACCACGGAACTATTCCAGGCATGAACCACTTGCAAGTCCTGGGGGACGAAGCCAGCATGCAATGTTGCCATCAGACCTGCGAGTAGGATCCCTAGTATGGCCACGTTAGTCTGGGAGAGTGAGGAAGGGACTTGGAAGCTGCAGGATGACCATGCAGAGAAGCACCCACGGCTCCGTGACCAAGTCTGACCGTGCAGAGAAGCACCCACAGGCTCCGTGACCAAGTCACAAGTAACGAGATGAGATGCTTCCTGTGTTACCGTGTTGTGTCACTTTGCCACTAAAAATTTAGGGCATCTTCCTTTTTCCTAAGAAAGCACAAGACCTGAGTAACAACTGGCCACTAACTCCGTTCTTTTCAGCCTCATAACAGAAGGCAACAGCTACATAAACCAAATCACTAGAACATCACATTTCATGGCTGCCCTCCGAGGGATACTATACTGCTGGGACCTGTGTCCACCCACACGTTACTGCAGCCCAGCACTCTTCCTGAAACCGTGCACAGTTACCCAAAAGAAAACCGTACAGAGAATGGCAACACGTCCAGTCATGTTCAGAGGAGCAATTCCAACCGCTGATGTTTTAAGGCAACAGACTAATAACTGGCACCTCATCAATACAGAGTTACTAACTTTCCAGCAGTGTCTCTAGTCCCTCTACAAGGATATACAGATATCTACACAGGAGTTATCTTAGGAGTTAAAAAGACCCTGTTCAGGGAAACAGGAGAAATCAAAACGTTTGAGGAATGGACGGGGGAATGTCCACCTTCTACTGCCACAATTTGTGTCTCAGTGATCAAGCCAAGGTTCTCAACCTTTCCAAACTGTTAACCCCCTGCCTGAGGCTCTGGGCTGAACCCCAGTTGTACTTCCTGGCAATAAGCAACCCGCCCAGCTGTGAGTCCTGTGTGCACCTGACACCAGTGGAGATGGAGCCACCTGCCCAGGTGTGAGTCCTGTGGGTGCCCCCGATGCCACAGGAGATGGGGACCACCTGCCCAGCTATATTCCCTCTGGGTGCACCTGAGACTAGTAGAATGCTGCATGTACCTATACTGACAGCTGCTGCATCACCTCCTGCTGTAAAAGCCCCCTTTCAGCAGTAACAGGAAAATAGGGCAGGTTTTTTTTTTCTGGAGAAGTAAAGAACCTGAGAAATCCAGAAATTTGAGAAATCCAGGGGATTAGGAACACCGGTGACAAAGAAAAGGAGGCTGTGACATCTACACGACAGGACATTTGGCAGAACAAGAGTGTGCTGGTATTCCCATAACCACCTTGCACTCCACAGCATTGACACGTTTCCCATGCTTGTTACCTTCGGATGACACATTTAAGTAACCTTGACGTGCTGGGTTGCAGGTGGAGAGAGACTCCTGGAGACCAGTTGGAGCCAAGCCTCCATTATCTCCTGCTTGCAGGACTTCTGCATGAAGCGAACGCATCCAAATGTACATCACATTTACGAACAGCAGACAAGCTCCATGACACCTTTTTTTTTTTTTTTTTTTTTTTTTTTTTTGAGACTGAGTCTGGCTCTGTCGCCCAGGCTGGAGTGCAGTGGCCGGATCTCAGCTCACTGCAAGCTCCGCCTCCCGGGTTTACGCCATTCTCCTGCCTCAGCCTCCGGAGTAGCTGGGACCACAGGCGCCCGCCACCTCGCCAGGCTAGTTTTTTGTGTTTTTTAGTAGAGACGGGGTTTCACCGTGTTAGCCAGGATGGTCTCGATCTCCTGACCTTGGAATCCGCCCGTCTCAGCCTCCCAAAGTGCTGGGATTACAGGCTTGAGCCACCGTGCCCGGCTTCCATGACATCTTCTGAGAGTGAAGCTGTGCTGTGTCAGGGGTTGGGACAGCAGTAGGAAGGGAGATCAGCCCGAGGCCTGGGGAGACACAGCCGGGAAATCTCGGTGTGTGTAGCCCTGGGGTCTGAGGCTTCCAGCTGTCCATGTGGCTCCCACAGCTCAAGTCCAGCGTGTGGTCATGACCCGGGGCAGGGCCACTCATAGAGCACAGTTCATCTCAAATGTGATGGTGGCGCTGATACACCAACATGCCGGAAGAGAATCGCCAGAACTCACGTGCAGAAGGCACAGATCAGGCCACTCCCAGCAATACACACGCCCTCACCACCCTGCAGCTGCCTCCCACCCCCACACACAGCAGCCTCCTGGGACAACATCCTGTTTCAACCCTGCAGCTGCCTCCCATCCCCAACACACAGCGGCCTCCTGGGACAACATCCTACTTGCCAGACACAGCCTGGAGCCCCCAAAGCATGGAGGGGCTTAGCGAGCCACACAGCATTTCCCCTTCACACCTGGGAAGTCAGCCCCTCACTGAAGTGGGTCCTGTGCCCGCCAGCTGTGCACGATCAGAGGTGTGAGGTTATGGACCGGTCACCCACAGTGCAGAGAGGCGTGAGGTCATGGACCTGGTCACCCGCTGTGCACGATCAGAGGTGTGCGAGGTTCCAGACCTGTTCACCCGCTGTGCACAATCAGAGCTATGCGAGGTTCCAGACCTGGTCACCCACTGCACCCAATCAGAAGATTTGAGGTTAGGGACCTGGTCACCCGCTGTGCACAGAAGAGTGAGGTTATGGACTTGGTCACCCGCTGTGCATAATCAGAGGTGTGCGAGGTTAGGGATCTGGTTACCTGCTGTGTCCAATCAGAGCCAGGCAAGGTTACACACCTTGTCACCAGCTGCGCCCAATCAGAAGCTTTCAAGTTACGGACCTGGTCACCCGCTGTGCGGGATCAGAGATGTGCGAGGTTAGGGACCTGGTCACCCACTGTGTCCAATCAGAGGCATGCAAGGTTAGGGACCATGTGCGTGGTGATGGACCTGGTCACCAAGCCAAGACTCCTGACGTTTCCAGTGTCATCCCATCTTCCTTCAAAACTTGAAGTCTTTAAATTTCCCAAAAGCTCGTCCATCTTTATAAACGATATGCGTGCACACAGGTGAGTTTGTTCCTGCACATTCCTTTCAGTACCGATGACTGAAGATTGAAGGTTAGAGCATTCCAGCCCAGTGCCCATGTCCCATCCCATCTGCGAAAACTTGAGCACACGTATCCCCCTCTCTGAAGCTCCCTGAACCCCGTGGCAGGCCTGGGACTCAGGTCCAGTGTCCCGTCAGTTACACTGAACAAAATATAATTCAACACTGGCCATGTGCTCTATGCTTTAAACGTCTCCAAACCACATATTAACCTCCCAAAGAACTACAATCTATGAAAGTTTTCCTGGCTAGTATTTTAGGAAGACTGACCAGTCTTGACCTAAATCAAAGCCTACACTTTCCAAATTGACTCTGACTCCACTCTAGCTTTGCGCAAAGGCAGCCATCGCCTGGCCATCGGGGTCACCAGTGCCGGTCCCTCCCTGCACCTTAAGTGGGCTTCTGAGCTGCTGTCAATGACCAGTGATGGTGACGCCCAGAGCAGCTTTCCAGGAAAACAGTAAACTTTTCAGGTCCTCACCTCATGAGGATGGCCATGTACAAATCAGTTACCTTTCTGTTACTGCCCTGCCATTCTCAAAGAGGGGGTGGGTTAAACTTCTTCCTCCTCCACGTGCCCAACACAAGGCACACCTGCCCCAGCATGAGGCTCATCTGCTTAATCCCGGGAAACCCAACCAACCCACAATCAGGCCACGCACAGAGGCTGTGCACAATCAGAGGCCGTGCACAATCAGAGACCACACAGAATCACAGGCCACAATCACAGGCTGAGCACAATCAGATACCACACACAATCAGAGGCCGCACACAATCTCTGCAACCTCAACAGAAACTGTTTCTGACTATTCACCTGAGGCCACCAAGTTTAAATGAGTGGCCCAGGTTTTAAAAGACAGGAGGAGTTATCTGAAGGCAGTCAGTGCATTCCACCATCAACACCATTTGTGCCTGTCACGGTCAGGAAGAGAAGCAACCACATCTCGGTGCCCTTGCAGTGCAGGCCGCTGCATTTCTACCCCTTTGCAAGCCCGGGGTGGCTCCTGGCGATCCAGCGCCTTTGCTCAGCCACACGCCCCCAAGGCCTTCCTCTCTCACCCCACAGGGGAGCTCCTGCAGCTCATTCCAGGCTGAAAATCTCTTCTGAAAATATCCAAATCTTACACACGTCAGCCTCCATCTTTTCCCCAGAGCTCCTCAACCTCTCCAAGAGCAGCAGCTCTGGTGCCCCTGCAGCCAGGGCCTGTGGGCAGATCCGTGGGCTCAGAGTGCCCAGCCCCTCAGCCCCTCTGTGTGTCCCCTTACTCCCTGCTCCCCGGCTTTGATGCCCTCCATCTTTGATTTTCTGATAGGCAAAAGGGGGTTAATTCTAAGAGTGCTAACCGAACTGGATCACTTAACACCGCGTCCGGCCCAGAATACCCCTTGATCAGTGACAGGTATTGCTGCGCTGTTACCATTGCACTGGTTCCAGGTTTCCTGTGAGCCCTTTAGGTTCTTTGCCGTAAAGACCAGTCAATGGTCCGGTCCAGGCCTGTCTATGGCAGATGGACAGGTGAGTGGCCGATGCACATGTGTGATGCTGAATGGGATCATGCAAAGCTGGCTCCTCGTATTTTGGTCAACATAAGAAAAAAGCCGCCCATGCTTGCTTGCTGCCGCTTTGCGGTGTCCAGAAGGAACCGCTTAAAGGCAACTGTGCCCGCACCTACCTTCTTGGAAGGAGACGGCAAGACCAGATTGGCTGGAGCTGGGAAGTTGTGCACTACAGATCAGGGCTGCGTGACCCAGGGAAGGCATCCCTTGAAACACGTGCTGGAGGGTGGCCACTCCGACCCAACTGTCCACCTCTAGGGTCAGCCACCTGGCTCCTCTTCATGTGTCATCCTGATCACCCCTCACAGAGTAAATGAGCCTTTGACTTCAGCCTCTCCTATGTACAACACCGACTCCCACCTACCACGTCCTGAACCAGCCTGTTCTGGGAATTGCTGTGGACATAGACCAGCAGGCCCAAGACATCTAGTGGCATTTCCTGGCAAGGACACTCACGATGCTTGACCATAAAACTAGGGATCAACTGGTTTTTCGGACGGACTGTAATTTACTTGTGGCACGCATGGATACTGATTGACCCAGGGAGGGGCACGGAGGAGGCTGAAGGAAAACCCATCGTGACTGCGCCAGGCATTCCCGCACACACAGACATCTTCAGACTCGGGCAGCATGCTAGTCTTACATTCAAACCGAAACTCAGAGAAACTAGGGAGCTTGTGCAAGACCAGCAATGAGTATGTGGGCAGCTGGGGTTCAACTAAGTCCTTCCCTGGATCCATCCGAGCTGCTCCGCCCCCCACCTCACTCCTACCACCCCACCATGGCCCCCGATAGACACAGCAGGTCTGAACATTCGGCACCCCAAACGCAGAGTACGGAGCAGAGCCGGCTTCTGCAGTGGGAACTCACATGCAACCCACTCCCCTTCTTGCCGAATGCCTCGGGGCTCTGTGTGGTAAGGTCTGCAGATGTGGCCTCACTCTGTTCCAGGAGATCTGAGTGGCAGGCAGCGTTTTGGAGAGTGCTCGTCCAGACAGGAGAGAGGCATCTGACGGGGCTCGTCGGCTAATCCATGAGACACAGGACACCTGAGAGAAGGGCTGAGAAACCTCACAAAGTCACTCCCAGCCTGGAGAGGACAGGACCACCGCGGGGTCCTCCCAGTCCACGCTTCGGACAGGTCTTGCTGCAGCCTGTGGTGCTTGTCAGGCGCGAGTAATCTTCCCAGGGCAGGAGCTCTCGTTACACAGCAAAAACGGCATAGGTGATGCAGCAGGGCGTACTTCAGCCTAGGGCTCAGGAACCACGGGGTGCAGCGCGGCCTGCAGCAAACCAGACACATCAGAAGCCAAAGTCCCACCTTTTACATTCAGTGACATCGAACAGAGGGAGTTATCTGTGGCAATCGTCTTCCTGGGGGACCCGTACAGTGCGCATGACCACCGACACTGACTACGAGTCCTTCCTAGGTCCTGGGGGCTACCCCACTTTACACGCGTTGGTTCCATTCACAAATCTATGCGGGGCAGTTTTTAGCCCCAGCTTACAGAGGAGGAAAACGCTGCTGGAAAACTAAGTGAGAAAATCAGACTTCAACACACCTGCCGTCTCCAAGACCCCTACTACTCTATGTCCTAGGGTCTCAAGGGTTGGGTGTGTGGCATTTTAAGTGACTAATCATAGGCGGTTTTCTTCTCTCCTACACCTGTTTAGCCTAAACGTGCACGTACATGCCCTGCTGCAGGCGCACTGCCGTATGTGGACCAGTGACGCTGTTTCCTGCCTCGGGTTCTCTTCACTGCTTTCCGAAATTCTCTCGCCTGCTTTACAGCCATGCCAGGCAGGCCTGGTCAACCGCACAGTGAAATTCTTGCAGTGTCAGAGCTAAGTGCTGGCTGAGACTTTAACAGCGAAGACAGCAGAGTAATGGGGATAAAGTGAACAAAACTATTGTAATGCAGACGAAAGTCTAGAAGCAAAAGAAGCTGACACCCCTGAGAGAGCAGGCGACTGCGTCTCACTATGATGTTAATAGCAGCTTGTTGTTTCCAGCGCCTCTGTGTGCCAGGGTTTCCAGTCAGCGTTTGTGTTTATCTGCTCCTGGGCTGCCTGACCAAATCTCTGTAGAGATCAGGGATATCTAAATTGACCCAGTATCTGCACGCTGGCTGCTCAGAGGCCGTGGTGTGGAACAGCCAGGACATCGCTTAGTCATACGGGGCACAAGCACGTCACTTGCCACTCCTGTCTATTTCATCAAACCCTATTTTCTCCTGAATATTGACCATAGCGAAGTCATTAGCCTTCGAGATGCATTCGAGACATCAACTTGCTTGGTTCAAGAGGTTTAAGACACACGTAAGTCTTTCTTGCCATGCTCAACACACAGGGCCGGCCGTTTCTGAAGTCAGTGTTTGTGGAACAAAAGCCTTGGCCTGCCCCTTGAACATTCACGCTGAGCACACTGTCGCGAGGCTGCTTGGCCAGCCAGCAGGGGGCAGGAGAGAGCCGCATGTGCCGCGTGGGGTTCCTGCAAACCTGCCTCACTCCCTCAATCAAGGGCGGTGCCTCCTGCCAATGCAGCGGCTTCCTCCGTGGGAAAGCGGCCTCTTCAGGTGCCACCGCACTGATTTCAGATGACTCAGCCAATGGGGCAACAGATTCAACCGAGTTCCATGTTGTTAAAGGAAAACTTATGTTACCAGGCAACCTTAATATCAGATTCAACGTAAAATAACCAACAAGATTGTTTCCAAACCAACATGCTACTAGTGCCTTAGCCTTCGATGCTGCTTAAACACGGAAAAGTATGAGGAAAAAAGAGCATGGCATTTCTTAAAAAATAACACCTCTTCCAGGTTCATTTTACCCATATCATAAAGACTTAGAACTGTGGATTCCCTACAGGAACGTGGAGTGCCGGTGGATCCCCACGCTCACCCAGCCTCCCTGCAGGTCCGTCACCCCCCTACCACGGGGTTCACACCTCTCCAGGCCCTGTCACCTCATCAAGGAAAGGTGGTGTCTCTAAGCTCTCTTCGATGGGAGCACCCGAACAGGAGCTAGAGAGAGACACAGACACACCCACAACTGCTTTAAAATCCTGAAATGCAATACATATTTAAGAACTTCATTATAGTTTTTTAAAACTGTAAGAACAAAGTGAGCCTGCTTTTAACATCTATGCCACAATAACACCGTGTACATCTCTGTCTTTTGCTGTTTGTTCCTTCTCCAGCAGCTGCTGCCTGGCTGGCGGACTGAAGAAGAGCCTCTGGTACTCCCGGGAGATCCTCGGTAAAAGCGTGAGCACCACGATCACGTCTCAGGATGCCGCAAACGTTAGGGTCGCCCACAGACCGCCATTCCCAGTGCTTATAAGGCACTGAACGGGCCTCCTGCTCTTTATAAATGTCAACCTTCCTAAGCTATGCTGTGTTGAAAAATTTTAACTGCAGTCCACACATACTTGTTTGTTTCTGTCTTGTTTTTATCCTAGAGGCATATTATTATGGAAAATTAAGTTTGCAAGGTTGAAGGGTTTTCTGAAAGTCAACTTCTAATTCTGGAAGGAAAAAAAAAAAGGGCCAGATGTGGTGCTCACACTTGTAATTCCAGCAGTTTGGGAGGCTGAGGCCGGCAGATTGCTTGAGCCCAGGAGCTCGAGACCAGTCTGGAAAACATGGCAAAACCCTGTCTCTATTAAAAATACCAAAAAAAAAATCCAAAACAAACAAAAAAAAACTAGCTGGGCGTGATGAAGTGTGTCTAGTCCCAGCTACTCAGGAAGCTGAGGTGGGAGGATCACCTGAGCCCAGGAGGAGAAGGCTGCAGTCAGCCAAGATTTGCGTCACTGCACTCCAGCCTGGCCAACAAGAGCGAGTCCACTTCAAAATAAAAATAAAAATAAAAATAAAGGGGGCTAATGTTTTGCATTTAAGGGAAGGGAGAAGAACATTCAGTATTTACACATCTCATGCACACATCTGCAGTGGTGCCCTGAAGTATTCCAAGATACACATTCCTACAAATATAGCTCAAAACTACTCACCAAGTTACATACTAAAAGCACATGCCTTGTAAGAATGCTACATTATATTTTTTAAGCATCTGTATTCAATATTTTAGCATACTGGCAGTTTTCCCTTAAGGTGCTGTATGCCTAAATTATTACATGTTTAGTCATTCATTTTAGAATTTATGACTTGCTTTAGACAAAAGAAATATATTTAAACATAAGCTACTAAATTAATGACTTAGGGGAAAAGTTACTAAGTTAACTTGGAAGTTAAACTTTGCAAACTGAGTTTGTTGGACCTCATGTAAGCTAGATGATCAGTTTTTAAAGTTGTTTGTTGTGTGTTTCCCTCAAGGATGGAAATCTCTTTACTCTCATCCACTGTGCACACTGCGGTCCGCGCCTCTCGTCCACTGCGCCACACTGCAGCCTGCAATTCACCCTGTACCACGCCTTCCACACCTTACCTGAAAGTCACTCAGTATAATCAAGAAGGAAAAGCAGATAAATGACCTCCACTCCCACATCCAGCATGCAAATGTTAAACATTCATCAAAGTAAAACCAAAAACCCACGTTAGCTCACGATTGTAACTGGCAGAGTTATGGGCATGGCAATTTTAAAAGTCTAGTTAAGTTAAAACCTAATTGAAACTCTCAAGAAATACAAAGTTCATACAAAGAGACATCTGTAAACATTGACAGTGAGGAGAGGACTTCACTCTGCATCCAGCCTGTCCTGGAAACCACGGCCAAATGCCAGGTTGTATAGATCTGAAAAGCAGAAAAAAACAAGTGTTGAAATGCGTACAGTCTCAGCAATGTACAAATTTGATGTAGGATGCTCAGAAACCTTAAATTTCCAATCAGAAAACAGGAACATGAGCAAGTTTCCCAGCAGTGCCCACCTTCTGCCTACGACACGTGTAACAGTAATGCTGGCCAGCTCCGGGGGAGACAGAGGCTTCCTGGTCACATTAGCTCTGGCAGCCGCACAGCCGGCCCCACCACAAACACCTGGCTAATCCTGAAGGACCACCCGCTTCCTGGGCTTTGCTCACTCTAGCCGGGAGAGCGTATTTACAGAGTACATTATTGACTGAGTCCTCGTTCAATGCGTCAAGCTTATTGAAGGCAGGGCAACCCCATTCCTGGCCCAATTAAATGAACTGAGCAGAGCAAATGCCCGCAGTTGGACGGCACTCAGTCACAACAACAGTGGCCACTGTTCACAGGGCGTTGGCTTCGTGCCGGGAACAGTTCCAAGCGTCTTCTCTCTCTGAGGAATGTGCACTGCAACCCTGTGGGGCCGTTTGCAAAGTCCACCAGAGTTCTGAGGCAGCCACGTCCAGGCTGTCTGTGGGCTTCACCACGTGGCCGTTCACGTCCCCTGCAGACCAGACCGCAGGGTCCAGGGCTGCCTTGAGGCACGTGCTCCCTTGGCCACCTCCTCCTGGCCCCTGACACCAACCCTCACCACCACTGCTGCCAACACTTTATTTTCTCATGGCTCCTAAGGGGCCCGTTCTGCCCTTCCCTGCTCCCTGCGTCCGGCTTAGAGGATGCCCACATCAACGCCAATGCTCATGTAATCACCACCCCTTCCATGGGGCTTGATGCCTAGGAGTCTCAATATCAGAATGTCAGAATCCTGTGCTTGTTGGAGAATTTCTTCCCATTGTGGAAGTTAAGGAGATAAAATTCTAGGTGCCTGCAATAACCTCCTTTCCACAGCTAAGCAACTTCAGTAGTAGCACAAAACAAAAAAAGCTTTTTTTTTTTTTTTTTTTACTTTTTTTATACAAGCTAAATACAATTTAATTTTTACATCTACGTTTTCATCAGCTCCCATCTGGTGAGCAGGCAAATAGTAATTATCAAAGAAATAAATTGTTCTATAATTTTAACTTAGCATTATCACTATTAAGCAAGAATTATCCCAAAAATACACGATGATCTTGTTCTCACATTCAAAAATTGATTGTCACACAGTGAAACAGCACTTAATGCAAAGGAATGTTTCTTTTCAGATTTCTGTTCTGGAAAAAAAAGATTTCTGGCAAAGAGATAAACATTAATTATGTAACTATCCAAAATGCCTCTGGGAAAAATAATGTCATCCAATTAGCTCTTTAAAGTGTTACAAATGCAGCTGAGTTTTAATAGTAATTTGTCCAAAACTATCAAAAGAATCTTTAAAAATCTTAATACTGCAAGAATAAACATAAAAGGATATAAAACACAAAGCAGAAGAGTTAACATTTGGGGTAGATTTTGGCCCATATTTTTAACATATGCATAATTATTTACCTAGCTGAAGTACATCCCTCTCCTCCTAGGCTCTTCAGGGCTCATTTTCAAACATAGACTGGCTTTTGGTACATGAAGGCAGCTTTAAAAGGTCTCAGGATCGGGTTGGGCGCAGTGGCTAAAGCCTGTAATCCCAGTATTTTAGGAGGCTAAGTTGGGCTGATCACTTGAGGCAAGGAGTTTGAGACCAGCCTGGTCAATATGGCAAAACCCAGCCTGTATTAAACATTTTTGTAATTAGCCAAGCGTGGTGGCACCCACGTATAATCCCAACTACTTGGAAGGCTGAGGCAGGGAGAACTGCTTGAACCTAGGAGGTGGAGGTTGCAGTGAGCCAAGATTGCACCACTGCACTCCAGCCTGGGCGACAAAGTGAGACTGTCTCAAACAAGAACTTAGCCCTCAGGAAAAGCTATGAGCAACCCCCGCCCCAACCAACCCAAGGAATCACATGGCCATGGTAATCATTTGATTTTGACACAATAAAGTTCTATTCTTCTCTCTATACACAATGGTAAACACCTGCCATCAGCCCACAGAAACTCCCAGGACCCAGTAACACCAGACTAGCAAGATTAATGAGCCACGTAAGCAGAGTTGAGATGCAGAAAATCATGGCACCAAGAATGTGCGTGTGCTCAAACCACATTCCTTGCTTTCGGGGTGGAGGGGCTTCCCTGGAAGATCTAGTCCAGCAGGATGTTTTCCACTTCCACCATAAGGAGGAAACTGGGGGTTTCCTGAGCGCACTGACAGGACTTGGGTCTCTGCCCCTTTGTCCTCTGTCCTGTTACGGGATGAGGGTGGGCTGAAAGCAGGTTCTCCCTACATCTTCCGGGCAGGAGAGATGAAGCTGACAAGTGGACAACAAGTGGACGACAGCTTTTCCAAAACGTTCCCGTGTTTATAACCTGTTATCGACTGGCTTTCCCTGGAGATCAGTGAAGCAGAATCATTGATTCCCTTCCATTAGGGACAAACTGATGGTATGGGAGGCAGGAGACGGCATCCGCGCTGGGTCGGCCTCTGTGGGGGTCTGAGTCAGTCACTTGTGCCTGGGCCTCAGCGTGCTCGTCTGTCAAATGGGCAGACCCACAGACCAATGACTTTCAACCAGAGTTCCAGGGAGGTTGTCCAAGGACAGGGAGGGGTAAGAAGAGGAAGAAAGCTGTCCGAGGAAGGGGAGGAAGGGGAGGAAGAGGTAGAATGGGAGGAAAGGGTAGAATGGGAGGAAGGGTTGGAAGGGGGGTAAGGGGGTAAGGGGGGAAGGGGAGGAGGGCTGTCCAGGTAAAGGGAAGGGGAGGAAGAAGGGGAGGGGGAGGAAGAGGGCTGTGGAGAGAGAAGTAGAAGGGGAGTTCTCTGAGGAGGAGGACCAAGTTTCTGAGGTATCTTGGAGACACAGGTGGCAGTGGCTTGGGCTCTAGGCCCTCTGTTGCATAGTTTTAGGCTTTAACTATTTATATTTGTAAACTCTTTAAAAGATTTAATTTGAAGAAAACCGGAGTTGGGAATACCTTACTTCTAAAACACAATTTCTCAAGCCTGAGACTAAGTGCTAGGCATTGCTCATTCTGTTACCATCATTTCCTCCTATTTAAAATCAGCCACACACTCCCAATCTCCCTTCAGTGTACGCACCACCTTTTCCGAGGATCTCAAACAGCAGAGCGAGCGGCCCGTGACCCCGGCCATGTGCACAAGGAGTGAAGAGCTGACGTGCGGTGAGGGCTGTGGACGACACAAGAGGCCGAGGCCCGGCAACTCACTGCATGGGCTGTGCTCCTTCAGGCCTGAAGGACACCCTCGCCTCTGGGGTGAACAAGCAGCACAAGCTATCAACGCTTATTCCAAAAGAACAGGAAGAAAATTCAAACGAAGTTAACACAGTTATCCCAACACAACAATGAAACAGCCCAGAAAGAGGAGAGCCAGTGAGCCTGAGACGGGCGGTTCCCACAGCGGGACAGTAACATTGGCATTAGGTCTTTTGGGCAAAAAAAGACAGAAAAGGTAACATGGGCCACCCATTATTTCCTGTCAGTGGAAAGACACCCACAGGCCCCCAGATGCCAACGGCCCCCTGGAAATGAGCCCATGCAGCATCTCGGGTCCTCGCATGAGCAGACAAGTGGTGTCCTCTGCACCCGCACCCATGACAAACACACCACACTTGACTCCCTCACCTGAGGGTCCAGGAGAATGGCGGGAAGTCCTCGGAGGACAGGACATCCTGTGAGGGCACTGCAGGGTTACACACCTCAGAGGGGCCCCCGGGCAGGTGCTCTCTTCCCAAAAGGATGAGCCAGTCTTGACCACACCCAGATCGCGGTGGCCTCCAAGCCAAGCGCCAACATCTCACGTCCAAAGGGATGAGCCCAAGCCCCTCGCAGAGCTCAGGACGAACCCAGTGTCCAGGACCGGGGCCATCAGCAGTCAGGAGAGGCATCCAGGGCACTTCCCAGCGATGGCCACAAGAAATAACAACTCAGGACAAACCCACTATCCAGGCCCAGGGCCATCACCAGCCAGGAGAGGCATCCAGGGCACTTCCCAGCAACGGCCCCAGGAAGTAACAACTCAGGTCCATCAGGGGCTTCCTCACTATGCGGGTTTTAGAAGTAGAGACAGAGGTTCAGGTCTAATGGCACAAACATTGACGGACCCCATGGAAATGCGGTTGCGGCCCCTCCAGCCCACCAGCCTGCATGGCTGTTCCTTTCTGCTCCCATCACACATGTCCCCCCCCCCAGCCAAGCCCCTTCTCCTTTTCCCCCACTGGATTCATCATATCAAACCTCGCTATCCTTGGCCAATGTACCATTAATTTACTCACTGCCCAGAACAAAAGCACACTTCCAGTTAACATGACACCCCCGCTACGATAGAACAGACTTAATTCAGACATGACGCAGAGGACCAGAGGGAGGAGGGGTCGAGGGCCGTCCTGGAATCAGCAGCTGTTTTCTGGGGAAAGCCTCCATCCCACCCGAGCCCGACACTCATGCCACACTGTCCTCATGGTGTCTGAAAGCTCCATGAAGACAGGGTCACTCTGACCCCTTCACACCTACAACGCCAAAGAGGAGCAGGTGTTTAGGAAATGTCTCCTGCTAGTGATGAAGACAGGAATAATTCCTCGTGGTGCCCAGAATGTCAGGAGAAAACAAGGCACCATATGGACGTCTTCCAGGTGAATTTTGTAATGATTCTACCGAATGTCAGTCATCCTTTTTCAGAAAATCAATACCAGAGAATATGTGTCGCCAGCAGAGAGATGGTCCCTTTGACGACATACAAACACACCTACGTTACACTGAATTTATCTCAAGCCACCCACTCTGTGCTAATATAGAAAGTCTCCTTTATTAACCAGTAACCTTTCTTTTCTGGTGCTTTTTAACAAGAAAGAGGGCCGTGTAACACTCAGGCATTGTCTAAAACGTCAAAAGGAAGCATAGATCCTCTTCCATGCAGCTTCACTGTGAGCCAAATTGTGCTATTCCTACACCTCCATAGGAAACTCAATGCTTCATCAAGGAAACGCAGCATGATCTGTGCTAGGCACAGAAATTGGTGGGGTGGGCATGGGGTTGAGAGAACATTACATAGAAAGCACACCCCGATAATCACCTGCATGAGAGCCACACTGGCCGGCAAGCCCCGGTCGGCTCGGTCTCTGCACAATCACAGGCATGAGGCCTGGAGGGCAGGCACCTGGCACTGCTGACCACCCCAAGGTTGTGGCCTCTGTCCCTTCTCTGCTGCCCATCTGTTCCAAGTTTCTGGCAACACCGCCTGCTGCCCGCACTGCCTGATCGACTCTTTGTGAAGAGCAAATGTTGCCAGGATAGCTTATGAGTACATTTGCCGGGAAAGCACCTCCGATTGACGTTGAAACCCCGTTTTCACACCCGTAGCAGCTCCCCTGACCCCGATGTGTACATGCTTGCAGCTCTGACCTTGCTCAGTGTCCACACAGGCTCTATCCCCTGGAGAGCTGAATGCAGACTCAATGTTGAGTCAGAAATACACAAAGAGGTTGACGGTTACGAGCTGCCTGCCTGTCCCCCAAAACACAGGTTGAAATCCTCACCCTCAATGCGATGCTATCAGGAGGTCTTTGGGACGTGATGAGTTCCCGAGGCTGGAGCCCTTTGAATGGGGTTTGTGACTCAGAACGGGGCCCAGAAAATCCCTCACCCTCCCACTGTGTCAGGGCCAGAGAGAAGATGTGTGCCAACCAGGAAGGGGCCCACACCAGAACCCACCCGTGCGGCACCCTGATCCCGCCTTCCGGCCTCTAGAACTGTGAGAAACAAATTCCTGTTGTTCATAAGCCACTCAGTCAAGGGTGTTTCGTTACTGCAGCCTGAGCTGCCTGAGATGATGATGCTCACCGTCCTACAGACATGGCTCCTCCCCTCTCCCAGAAAGAGGGATTTAATTAAAATCCCTGTCTCTCCTCGCGGCCACCACAGATCTCACTACCCCACCCCGTAAGCCAGCAGTTGCTAGGATTAAAGGAAAAGGAGGATCGTTTTAGACCAGCCCCTCCGTGTCTGTCTGAAGCCTGTAACTTTGCCCACTTCCATGGTGGCCGTGCCACCAGATTCCCCATGCCAGCTCTGGGTCTGCACTGGGTCCCAGGCTCTGCACAGACTCCTCCAGCTGCCCATCCAGCACACTCATTTCCCCTTCTGCTTTGCAGGTTGTCCTTCGATATCCAACTCCCCCAACTCTGGAACCCAAGGCCTTCCACTCCAGGCATTCGGGGTGAGCTCAGCGGTGCACTGGAGTCCTTGGCTCATGTAACTCAGGCCCAAGGCGTTGGCACCAACGATCTACTGGCTGTGGGGTCTGCACAGCCACTAGCTGCCCCAGCCACACCAGGGCTTAGGAGGGGAGGCAGAGGAAGCTGTGAAGCTGCCAACAGCCGTGTGGGGACAGGGGCCCCTGGGATGAGGAGGATGCAATAGAGGGAAATTCAGAGGAAGAGCCCCAGGGCTGGACGGGTCATGCCCAAAGCCTGCACTGCTGAATTTTCCAGGTTTCTGAACTCAATCGCTGACCCATACAGCACGTGTTGCCTGAGTGCTGACCCTGCGTGGCATTGGATAGGGCAATAAAGCAGGACCCCAAATCCCCCTTCCTCGCCCCCTCCCCCGACACAGGCACAGGGCCTCCGTCCTGGTGGAAAGTCAGGCCTAGGCCCCCAGCTGGCACCGCGAGCCTGGGAAGGGGGCCGTTTCAGACAGACAGTGGGTGCAGCCTTGCCAAAGCCCAGCAGTCACCTGCACTGCCACAGCCAGGCAGAGTCCAGATCAACCGCACAGAAACCTGACCCTCTCAAGGGCACGCGTGAGCTCATTAGGGACAGACACCATCTCCTGCTTATCTCCAACACTTTCTCTGCATGTCTAGTTACAAATGGAAGACATAGTATCGGAAGCACAGCTGTGACTCTGGAGACAGATCCCAGGCCTCCCCCTGCTCCTCTCCATGGTGCCATTGACGGGCAGGGGCCGGCATGGCCGCGAGGCTGCACGCCCGCAGCCACCCTGCCACTGAGACACGGGCCTTCGACGGTTACTTCTGCCAAGAAACCCTGCTGCGTCTTGGAGCACACCATCATGATGGACAGGAATCTCCACCGGGAGAACCAGCGATACTTCTCCCCAGAGCCAACGGAGGGCACCCCCACCCTGCATTCAGCAGCTTACTCACATTCTGGAAAATATCTGAATTAATGGGGAATGCTACAATGAAAAGGTCACACAAGAAAGTTTAGAAGGCCGTGTGAAGTCTCAGGAGGTCCAAAGGTTTCTGAACCAAGACTGCTGCGGTCAACGAGCTTACAGGGAAAGTTTCCACACAGACCTTCAACAAGCAACACTCAGCAGGGAGGACCCACGTTCTGGGCAGAACCTCAGAACCAGAACATCAGACACCACAAAGTCACAGCAGAGTCAACAGTAAGTGAAATATAGCGCTCTCCTAAGATGTGTGCGTTACCTGCAGAAAGTTACTACACATTAAGATGGGGGAAGAAAAGGATATGGTTAGAAACAAATTTAAAGTCATTTCTGCTTACGAAAAAATTCTATATCCACTGGCTTTCTTTCTGGGAGTAACAACTTTTACATGAGATGCACATTTCAGTTGGAAGGAGTTCGGGTTTTCCGTGGGCAGAGACAAGGGCTCTCCAGGAAGTGTGAACCTTTTCTCACTCACTGAGCCACGTGCCCTGAGGCCGCCCTGGCCTGCCTGAGCACCTCCCTGCTCTGCCTCCAGCCAGCTCCTTCCCGCACTCACCCCGCTGCTCCCAGAGCCTGCGCTGGCCCAGGATGTCCTCTTCTGCTGCTGTCAATCTTCCAGTTTAGGGCAAATAAGTTGGAAACTAGAAAGTTATAAGACCCCTTAGCTTTTTAAAAATTTGTCTTCTCAGAAAACAAAGAATGCTAATTCTACTTCCATGGTTTAATATGTTGCCCCCATCTGCATGTTCATGGATATGTGTTTTTATATATTTTTTAATCAACACTTATCAAAGCATGCACTGTTGCCTACATTCAGTTTAGTTATATTTGATGTAAGAAGTTTTAAATTCAGTGAATTCAGGCACTCAAAATTTAAGCCCTCTGACATCTGTTAATCAAATGGAAATATGACAGATAGATATTACAAAAATCAAGAGAAGTGTTTAATATAAATCCTGGACTTTTGGATATTTCCACAAATGTATACATTAGTACACAAACTTGAGCATTTTCACAAATCTTTGAACTCAAATTCCATTCTTAACTTTTACAGGTAAATCGATATCCATATGTGATTTTAAGCAGCTGAAGCATCAGCTCTTAAAAACAACCAGAAATGCTGTGGGTAAATCCAACCGAGCAGCAAATAACGGAACTGCACCCAACAACCCAGGAACTTCCCCTGAGGCATCTGGAACTTGAGGATGACGAGCAGCCTTTGGTTTCTGAGGTGCCCGAGAGTGGGGATTCCTGACTCCCCAAGTCTAAGAAGGCCTCTCTGTCCCCAAAGCGTGACCCCTGGTTCCAGTCCTGCTGCTTACTGGGGTGAGGCCATGGGCGCCAACTGCACCTGTAAGGGGAGAAACTGGTCAGGATACAGGATCCTGGGTATCCCGGCAGCGCTCAAGCTGATGCTATAATTAACTCTGTAGTGAGTTACTTAATGCAAAGGTTTAACTTCTGAATAATTTAGATATGTGTATTCTAACAGGGAAATCCTGAACGTAGAACACAGGCCACACCCTCACACAGATGCTTTCTGACCAGCACTTTTTTGTTTGGCTTTTCAATAGACGTTTTTAAAAGCAGTTTTCGGTTCATAGCAAAATCAGGAGGAAAGTACAGAGTCCTCACGTATCTCCTTTCCCAGCACAGCCTCCACCATTGTCCTGCCCCCACCCGACCAGCATGTCTGTACAACTGACAGATCCGCATCAACACAGCACCACCACCCAGAGTCCACAGCTCACACGAGGGCTCGGCCTGCTGCTGCTCAGTCTGGGTTTCACAGACGTGGAATGGCATGGATCCCCCATGAAAGCCCCACCTGGAGTTGCTTCCCCACCCTACACATCACCTATGCTCCTCCCATTCATCTCTCCCTTCCCCAACCCCTGGCAGCCGCTGACCGTTTTACTGTCTCCACAGCTTTGCCTTTTCCAGACTGTCCTGTGGTTGGACTCAGACAGCAGGCAGCCTTTCCAGATTGGAAACTCACTTAGCAACATGCGTTTAAGATCCTTCCGTGTCTTTTCATGGCTTAGGGGTCCAGTTATTTTTAGTGCTGAATAATAACCCAGTTTGACATACCACAGTTTATCCATTCACCTACTGAAGGGCATCTTGGTTGCTTTCAAGTTTTGGCAATTATAAATAAAGCTGCTGTCAACATCTGTGTGCACATTTCCGAATGGAAGTAAACTTTCAGCTCTTCTGAGTAAATATCCAGGACTGTGATTGCTCCTGTGGTCGGAGTGCTTAGTTCCACGGAAAACTGCCACGCTGCCTCCCACAGCAGCTGCCCCACTTCCCCCAGCAATGAGTGAGGGTCCTGATGCCCACACATCCACTAGCACGTGGTGGTGTCAGACTTCTGGTTTTGGCCAGGCTGATGGGTGTGCAGTGATGCCTCGCTCTACGACAGAAGACGCGGGCCATCTTTCCACGTGTAGATTTGTCATCTGTGTATCTTCTTTTTTTGGGTATCTGTCTAGGTCTTTGGTCCATTTTTAATCAGGTCATTCATTTTCTTGTTCAGTTTTGAGAGTTCCTTGCACGGTTTGGATAACAGCCTTTATCAGATGAGTCTTTTACAGATACGTTCTCCCTGTCTGTGGCCTACCCTCTCATGCTCCTGAGACACTATGTTTATTTTTAAAAACACTTTAGACAGAAGATGGACCTCCCAGCCCACCACGGTTCTCATTTTGGCCGTGGTCACCACCCTCCCAGCCCTGGTTCCCACCTTTCCACGATCTGCTGGTCCTATGGGGGTCAACCCATACCAAGTCCCTAACATATCTCCAATGATGGCAACGTCAAAGCAGGCAGTTTGCAGGTAGGAAGAAGCTGATGGAGGCCAGTGTAGAGTGTGAAGGCCAGCAGCTTCATCCCTTGGGGACAGGCAGGTCTCTCAGATGTCCCTCTGGGTCACCTTCCAAATGAAGTACCTGCCTTGGCCGTGGGCAGGAAGCAGGACCTGGCCCAGATCTCTGCATATTTGACCTGGCACGGCATTTACAGGTGAGCCTCCGTAACCGGAAACTCTACTCTCTGGGGAGAATGCATTTTCATTATCAAGGCTTTTAGGCTTTTAATTAAGAAACCAAAGACCAGTGCCTGAAGCGAGGATGCAGGGACTCTGCATGACCCACATGCTCATTTCCACCTGGTGCAAAGGACCCTGGAGTGAGGGTGCAGTGCCTGCTTTGAGTCACCAGCACACTCATCGTTTCTACTTAAAGAACCTGTGAGTCTGTCCCAGGACTTTTTCGCCTAGACCTGAAAATTCGCAGCCCAGGAAACCCTAACCATTTTAGGAACCTGAGGGGTGGGCCAAGGGGATCTCACAGAGTTTGGTGCTGGCTATGGGGCCAGAAAAGGGCAACTGGGTCTTCCCGCAAGCACTCCCGGGAGGCCGTGCACTGGACCGAGGCTGGTTCTGCCTCCTGTCCTCGGTTCTCATGCCCAGCCATGAGGAGAGCCCCCCATTCAGGAGTGGTCTCTGGCTCCAGGCCCTAACGTCCGTGTCCAGGCCCCTGAGAGGGCTGCTTCTACCCCAGGGAGGCTGGGATTGGAGACAGCCTGGAGCTCTAGGCAATCCTGGCAACCAACTGCTTCCCGAAGTGGCTGCAGACAAAGTCGTGTTTCCAAAACCTGGCACGGGTTGTGTGAGGCCTGGAACGCAGGAGGTGCACTTCGCAGTGTCCCTGCTCAGATACAAAAGCAAGGCTAAGAGCAGGAAAATTGTTTAATTACCCTCTCATGCTTATCAAGTAAAATCATAGTCGCTTAGACCCATGTGGACTGGAAGTATACACATTATAGAATTGTATATAAATGTAAATATATACATGTTTATTTTTCTTTTATATATCTTACATATATGTGTATACGTGCATATGTATAAAACATGGATGATAAACCATAGTTAAGATTTCAAATTGCAGTCACAAAGATCTCAGAAGCAAATTACTATCCTTAAATTCTAAACAAAGACGTAACATTTTACATTCTTACAAACAAAACGTTCTCTATTAGCATTTTATTTTAAAAACTAAGAATGCATTGCACTCTCTCAATTTCCATTTTAAATAATCACTTTCACTGATTCTATAACTTGCTACACCTTGAAGATTTCCAAAAATAGCAGCTCATTAGTTTAAGCATTAGGGAGTTTGTTTTTAAATACAACCACTGATTAAGAAAAACTGCTCTACAGGACTTTTGCTATTTTAAAGCATAATGATGTCTCTCTCTCTATACTCAAGAACAAAAAGATGGGCCGGGCGCGGTGGCTCAAGCCTGTAATCCCAGCACTTTGGGAGGCCGAGACGGGCTGATCACGAGGTCAGGAGATCGAGACCATCCTGGCTAACACGGTGAAACCCCGTCTCTACTAAAAATACAAAAAACTAGCCAGGCGAGGTGGCGGGCGCCTGTAGTCCCAGCTACTCGGGAGGCTGAGGCAGGAGAATGGCGTAAACCCGGGAGGCGGAGCTTGCAGTGAGCTGAGATCCGGCCACTGCACTCCAGCCTGGGCGACAGAGCGAGACTCCGTCTCAAAAACAAAAAAAAAAAAAGAACAGAAAGATGCCAGTGCAGATGTTTTCAAAGCAATTCAGACGAGATGGTCTAGAAACACAGTTTAAGACAATCACATTTTCAATGACGGAAGATCAAGACCAAATCCAGGATATTCTGAAAGTGTCACATTATATTTAAATTATTTCATATATTTGTAATTTGGGTGGATCATGACATCCTTAAAGATAACCAAATAATGCATCACAGCCCTTAAAAACCCACAGCATATCTCCTTTGTTTTAAATACACTTAATTTTGTCACATTTTCATTTTATAATTTCAAAATTTCTAAACCTCCTAAAGCCTCAAATCGAGATAGAGTTTGACTTTGGCAATTCCCAAGCCACAAGCAGGTTGTATGTCCACAGCTATTCGGAATGTGATTTCTGATGAAATCCTTCTGAATTGCAAAGGCTGACTCAGCATGTCTCAGAATGAAAATACATACATTTGTGATGGACGACAGAACAGATACTAATTACTAAAACAACAGGAAAGCCTACAGCACTTCTCATACAGAACGAATGCAAAGTGTTTGAGGAAAAGTCTTTCCAACTGAAAACGTCAGAGTTGATTGGAACAAAGCTTCTGAAGAAAATCCTGGCTGTTTTATGAGACTTCAGAATTTTCCTCATCTGCAAGTGAAAATGAACCTTCTGCTTGCCCACTGAGGACAGGGAGAGCACAGAGTAGGATAACAGGCCTTCGAATGCTTCACAGGGGGAGAAAGGAAGATGGGCCAGCCCCGTACACCTATTGGCACACCCACACCAGCTGTGCAGATGACTCAGCTAACTGCAATGGCCGGGCATCTCAATGACACAGCCGGGCACGGGTGACCTGCCAAGCGACAAAGATGGCCAAGTTTGGGCGGAATCCCTGGAGGGTGGTCACTCCAGGGCCTCTCAGGTCTGTGCCCAGGAATCTGCGTTTCCAAGTAGCCCAGGTGAGCTGCTGCCCAGAGGCCCTCACCAGTCATGGCTCATACAGGCAGTGGAACCCCGCATGCCTGCTCCTCCTGCAACGCCTGGCGTGGATTTTCCTTAATTGCCGACACCACGCTCCTCTACGCCTCCTCTCACCATTGGTCCCGAGTTTACTGAACTTGTCCCGAGTTTACTGAACTTACAAACAGAACACGAGAAGGTAACCACAAGGGAAAGCATCCACCTGAAACAGGACTGACCGGGGCTCGCGTCAGCAGACACAGCAAACGCGGCACATATCTGTGCATCGCTCAGCACTCAAAGCCCACAGCAGCGCAATTTCCACTCGGAAAGTCCGGGTGGCTGTGGGCAGGGAAATGCTGCACAGCTGTTTCTATGCTAAATATTTAAACATGTGAATTTTATTACATATAAAAAAATGTGTGTTTAGCGTACAAATGTGTGCATTTATGTTAAATACATGAAAACACATAATCTAGGTGTTTCGTTCATACCACTGTGGAGACTTTTCAATTTCTTTTCATACAACTGCCCAACTGGGGCCCAGAACCAACATCCTCCAGCTGTGTCACTGCATCTCTTGTTTTACTGTCACACATATCAGCCCTACCCCCCCCCCACACACACACACAAAAGCTATGGCACCTAATAAAAATTTAATTTTACGTTATTAGAGAGGACTTGTCCTCTTTGAAGAGATTGCAGCACATGAAGCATTTCAAATACAGGTATGTGCTGCGTCTCCTGATCTCAGGACCCGTCCACACTGGTGGTTTTAAGAGTGCTTCATGGAAACTTCCGGAAGGCATGTGTGTCATGTCTAAGAGCAAACTAGAGTTCACGTCTCAGCACTGTATGCCTCTTCTTTCTTCCATCCCACGGGCACCGTCTTCTCCCAGGGAGCTGGTGCTGTGCTCTGAGGCTCTGTCCCACCCGACAGAGCCTTGCTCCCTGGTACCATTTTGGAGAACCAGCTTCCATCTGTCCAGGTGTGTTGTGCAGAAAGCAACTCATCCAAATCTGTTTAAAAACCACACATTTGCGACACCTATAGGCCTCAGAAGGTGGAGGCAGACAGGATAAGGGCAGCTGTCGTGAGGGCTGAAGATCAAGGGCGTCTGTCTGGTGATTGATGGGCACTGTCTACACCGAGCCACCGCACAATTAGCGAGGCTGTCTGGCTCCTCATCTCCGCCAAGCCTCCACCCGTCGCATCTGGCCTGGATTCTCCGACACCTGCACGGCCTTCACTTGGTTCATAACTCAGCTCACAAAGGCCCCCTTACCGAGGCAACAACTGCGGTGGCTGTGGCCATTTATCCTCTCTGCATCTAGCTCCTCTCCCTGACGCAACAGTAACTCTGAAGTCACAGCCTGGCTCCCAGCTCTCCCCTGTCCCGAGCTGCTTGGCGTGTTGCTCTGCTGCACACACCTCAGCAAATACTGCTGATTAGCCAGAATCATCCGGAAATCTCTTAACTTTGATTCTGGCTGCTTTTGTAATTTGTAATATTTGTACTTCTGGTGTGATCTGAGGAACAACAAATTTTAAAATTAGAGAAGATGTGGTTTTTATTCTCTCCTTTCTACCTGCGACCTTGAAAATTCAAGTAGCAGCAAGGGTTTGTTGAAAGTAACTTCCACCAAATAGAACCTATTACAAATGTACTACAGAGTGTCAAATAACCACATAGATGTAAAATAGAGATGCAGACATAGATATAAAATCCAATGGTTAAACCAAATTGAGAAATGCTCACCAGTTTGTAGGACTTCTAAAACTTGACATAAATGTTGGCTAAGAAATAAAAGACGTTATGAGATGAGTGAGATGTTTGACCTAGGACAACAGGCTCTCTCCTCTTTACAGCAGAAAATCCATAAGGAAGTCAAATCTGAAAGAATCAGGTACTGTTGAATGACATAATCAGTGGTCTTTCTCATCCCTGGGCCAGCTGCGGTGAGTGCAGCCAGTCGTTCACCAACATCCATCATCCATCCTCCAGGCCATGGCTACACTTTACTGCCAGCTCCCTGCCATTATGTAGATTAGGTAAATCATGGCCACTCTTGCCTTAAGCCTCCCCCTGACAGCGTGGCAATCACCAAGCCCCAACCACAGCAAGGACAGCTGTGTCCTTGGGAACACAGAGCAGCGGTCTGGAACGAACCTGGATCCCTGAATGGAGCAGTCACCAGCCTGGAACATCCTCCCTGATGGGTTTGCAAGAGAGAAAACCCCTTCGGTTCCTCAAGCTACAATACTGCAGAGTCCCTGGTCACAGCATCCTTAACTACCCTCGTTAGGAGCCATTCATGCTCATCAAGACATAAGAACAAATCTGCAGTGGCACAGTCACACACACCCAGAACGCAGACCACCTGCTGCTCACATTCATCATATTAACACTAAAAAGCCACCGTGGTGGATATCCTGAATGTGAACACTCGGCGGCTTTTTGCTGGAGATGCGCTGTGTGTGTTTATCGCACGACCATCTTGGCGTCAGGAGGGGCTGCGCAGATGGCAGCTGTGCACGTCACGGGGAGTCTCACTCACTCACTGGACTCTCGGCCAGCTCCCAGCATCAGCGCCCGCAGGGTCTTCTCCTCTGGGAGCAAGTGTTTGAATGCCACAGTGTCCTGTGGATCCATACAACCATGCTGTGTGCCCCAGGAGCTTAGAAAGTACCACTGCATCATTGCGTCCACAGGTGAGGCCGGGGGCAGAAGCCAACCTCGACGGTCCTCCGTGGGGCTGGCGTCCAAGCAAGAAGGCGGCTCAGCAGCTCTCCTCTCACTGTGGAACTTCCTAGGTCCCCACATGAACAGAACCTAAATAACACGCAACAAACAACAGGAGCGAGAACGCTACCAGCAGCTTCTGAGATGAGCAAGCTGGGCTGATCATGAGACACCTGACGAGGACGGTGCCAGAGCCCCTCCCAGTGACCTGTGAGGACAGTGCTGCCAGCATCTCCCCAAAACCAGCCCAAGTCGATTTAGACTCGAGGCTTCCCAGGAGTGGTCAGATCCATTCAATCCCACAGTCTGAACCTTCTAGGCCGTCTCATGGCCCTCATCTCACAGTTGGGAACCAGGACACTGCACCATAGAACCGGCCCCAAGCCCCCGTTCCTTCTTCTACACCACACACCAGTACAGTGAGCACTCAGGGACTGGGCATTTGCGTAAAATGCTGCTTAACTAAAACTTCTGATTTAGAAAACGTTTAATTACTACTCACAGAGCTGAAAGTGTTCTGTCCGAGGAGGTGGCAGCTGTAATTAAGCTTGAGAGAAGAAGAAGGGATCAGAGCAGTGCCAAGTATTAAATATTCCTCTGTATCTATTCACCACATCTCCATGCTCCTGTCACCTGCTTCATTTTCTGTCCTTAAAAGACACAATAGTTATTTTTCAAAATAGACAACCTGTTTTACTGATGCTTAGCTATAAAGTAGTGAGCTACGTATCCAAAAGGGAGGTATGGGAAAACAGAAAATGTTCACAAGCGGTTGGGTGGGAGGGCAGCTGCAGCAGCACCTGGCTCTGATGCGTTGTGAGCCAGCCACATGCGCTGGACAATTAGCCACTGAAATTACCTCATCTAAGATTTTGTTGCAGTTGCTTTGAAAAATTCTCCCTCCTGCTATGAAGAGTAAGGTTTAGCTGGCTTTTTTTTTTTTTTTTTTTTTTTTTTTTTTTTGCGTCGGAGTCTCCCTGTCACCCAGGCCGGAGTGCAATATTACAATCATGGCTCATCGCAGCCTTGACCTTCTGGTTCAAGCAATCCTTCAGCTTCAGCCTTCCAAGTATCTGGGACCCACAGGCGAGTTTCATTTCTTTGCTAATGAATTCCTAATTCACCGCGTGGCGGGCCTGTCAGGGCCATCTGCCTGGACGTCCACCTTGCCGACCGGCTGTGTGGTCTCTAAGGTGGATGCACTCCGGTTGCCCGGAATCTGCACGCGATGCTGAATCTCTAAGTCTGCCGCGCAGCACGTGAGCACAGATCAAAGGGTGTCAGCAACTAACCCATTCCCCAGGTACTAAGCAGAGGACCAAGGAAGTGTTTAGTTCCTTATTTGCTATAGGCTTGATTCAAAACAGCTTTCTGGGATCCTGGGGACAAACACCTCTAATTGGTGAGAATTCTTGCTTTAGAAACGGAAGAATCACCTAATGCCCACTTTGTAACTGCTGTTCTCATCAGAACTTGAGACCAAAAGGAAAAAACAAAAGGGGGGCCAAGATCGTGACACCCCAGTTTGCACAAGACCAATCAGCCTGCTTGAGGGGGTGAAAGGAGTAGGATTTTTAAACTGCTGTGTTTTAAAAATATGGCTGTAGGCTGGGTCCACTGGCTCATGTCTACAAGCCCAGCACTTTGGGAGGCCGGGCTGGGAGGATTGCTTGAGGCCAGGAGTTCAAGACTAGCTTGAATAACACAGCAATACCCTATCTCTTTAAAAAGAAAAAAAAGGTTATTAAAATAGTAATAAAAAGGTTAATACAATAAATTACTATGTCAACATGGCACCCCCTGCTGTCAGACAAGGTGCACTCTCTGTGGCTACGATGAGGCCCGGAGAGAAATGTAACCGGCATCACGGGGAGGAAGGTCGACCCCAAAGCCCCACGGCACTAACTCCTGTACAGTTTGTTAACCAGCATGAAGTCTCCTCCACAATCAGACAGAAGCCTGGTTTAGAGGAATGCTGCCCACAGGACCTGGGTGGACTCCCGATGCCGGCCGACCAGACATCCCTATGCTGGGATCCTGCCAGCAGCCCCGACTGGACAGAATGGCCTCATGAGTGTCCTTTCCCACTGCAAGCTGCAGACCCTGAGCCAGTCCTGGCTGTGACTGAGTCTGCGCATAAACGTCTGCGCCCAACAGCTCACCTTTGTACATGACATGCTGAGTCCACCTCATTTCAAATGTTACACTCGCCCCAAGGCAAACATGGATGTTAGAGGTTAATTCACTGCACGTGTGCTAGGTTTTCCCTGTAAGTGTTCAGACATTCCACGAACCGATGAACAAACCCCACTTTCCCTGTAAACGTTCAGACATTCCATGAGCCCGATGAACACACACATCGAACAAACCCCGGAACGTTTAACGCCGTGGCCTCCTCCCCTCCTGAGGGGTGCGTGCTTACAGCTCCCCCAAGACCACATTTCCCAAAGCACAGACTGTTACTCTGAAAATAAAACGTTCTTTTTCCTTCCTCTGTAAATCTCGTGGTCATGTTAACAACTATTGCCACAAATGCAGAGAAATGCGGTATCATCCGTGCTGGTCACCGAATTCCTAGCACCAAAGCTTCAGGGCCCCCCAGTCTGAAGGAAGCTTCTATCACCCTAAAGCCAACTCTGGAGATGAAGGCCGAGCTGGGGAAAGGCTGTGTCACCCGCAAACCCACACCACGGGGCCCCTGCAGTTATGTGTTAGAATTCTTGGCCTGTCCTGGGGTTTTGGAAAATCAGGATGCAAGCAGATACCGTACGCTCTGCCACAGGACTGTGAAGTCTGTGGGACCTCAGAGGAACACGGACAAATGGCTGCACGAGTCCCACAGGCTGAGCCTCTACAGGCGCCCGTGTCAAGAGCACAGACACGCCGGGAGGGGCAGCCGATGCAGGCAACACCTGCAACCCCAGCACGCCACAACGTCTGAGTGTGTGGGTCTCTGGCCAGGCTCCACCACAACTGCCATATTCTGTGGCAAAATTTTAAAAATAGGTTTTAACTAGTTATAACTCTAACTTGTTTTACAGATAAACAGAACACAGGGTACCAACAGGCTCCAAAACACTTTGCCTAGAACCAAGTCTAGAATGCAGATGGCTGCTGCTCCGAGTGTGATGAGTCCCCTGTAGTGCCATAAATCCTAGATTTAGGTGACTAAGTGTTCTTCCTAAACCAGAAGGCACCCTGAGGCTCTGAGGGCACCCTCTGTCCCCAGGCCAGTCCATCAGCTCCGGCAGAAGCTTGTAGAGTAAGAGCCTGTGGATTTGTACTGGACTGATGTAAACCATGCAAAGTCACAGGGGCTCATCCTAGAAGTCCATCCATTTACCCACTCATGCCCTGGAGAGCCCTGCCCCCAGCTCCACACCCGCAGTCACGCTGAACCACGAGAACTGACTTCTAGGCCCTCAAGCCACTCCCTCTCGCCCCTGGACAGACCCCTCTCAAACCGTGAGGCCCAGAGTAGCCTTAACAGGTGGTCCCAGCAGAACTGGCCACTGCACGAATTGATGTTGTTTGTGTGTATACGTGTGTGGTGGTTCTTGTTCTGTCACTCAGGCACAGTGCACCATAAGTACAGTGGTGCTATCATGGTTCACTGCAGCCTCAACCTGCCAGGCTTGGGTGATCCTCCAGCCTCAGCTTCCCGAGTAGCTGGGACCACAGGTGCACATCAACACTCCTATTTAAGTTTTTGTAGAGTCAGGGTCTTGCTATGTTGCCCAGACTGGTCTCAAATTCCTGCTTTCAAAAGTGAATTGCCCATCTCAGCCTCCCAAGGTGCTGGGATTACAGGTGTAAGCCACTATGCCTAGTTTAGAATTTGCATTTCTTAAACCTGAATTTGGCACATGAACCTCACTTACATAGACATCAGCACACTCTCAGAGCTTGAGGATTTTTCTGAATCTCGATTCTATCCGTTCAAGGTCAATATCTAAGAAAGGGTCAGAACTAACCCTCCCTCAATGAAACCTAAGGGCAAATGCAGCAGCATCTCAGGGTATGAGGAGACAAAATAAGAAGGGCGGAAGATACACACTGAAATTCTAGTGTTAGAATCATAATCACCAACACTTTAAGAGGCAATCTGCTTTCCAAAACATGTAGCTGCTGGATTAACTTCAAAGTCACCAGATTCCACAGCCAGGCAGAGGGGCACAGCTTTCTAAGGCCGTACTGCCCAGGGCAGCCTAACAGCCTCGGGGCAAACTAAACAAAGGCTTGCTTCTCTCAAGGACGAAGGTGCTCAAGTCCATCCAAATAGATTCTTCTTCTAAGTAAGTTAGATGCCTCCTACAACACTGTTTGGAGTGCCAGTGTGTTCAGAAGCGTGAAGTTGAAAATACATCTCAGGACCCCAAAATCACTAAATTAAAGGGACATCAAGGTGGAGAACAGCTTAGGGCAAACCTGCCTCCCATGCTCTTCCTAACAGAGACAGCTACTGGGGGGGAAAAAAAGCCACGTACCTCCCTCACAACCGGTCCACAAGGAAATTCCTCATGGACAGAGGACAGAACTCAAAGTCACCATCTGCACACGGAGATAAATGCGGATCTGGCTGCTTCCTCTGGAAAGGTGCACCAGAAATGCATTTGTCTGATCTACCTGTGACCTGAAAACCCCCCCCCCCGCTTCGAGCTGTCCCTCCGTCCTGGACAGAACCAACGTACATCTCACATATATTGATGTCTCACGTCTCCCTAAAATGTGTAAGACCAAGTTGTGCCCCAAACACCTTGGGCACATGTCCAAGACCTCCTGAGGCTGTGTCTTTAACCTTGGGAAAATGAACTCTCTATGGGCCAAGAACCGTCTCAGAGATGCTTCTGGCTTACAGGAAACATTCTCTCCTATGGGTGTAACGATGAAATCATGTGGAATTACAAAATGCCACTTTAGTAAAGGCTGAAGGAATTAGGGTTCGATGTGCTTTAAAAAAAAAAAAAAAAAAAAAAAAAAGAACATTCTATTTATCAATGGACCATGAAGCCCACACCCCCTTCTGCAGTGAAGATGTCAACTGGGATGAGGGGACCCTCCTGTGGGTGCAGCAAAAGCTACCCTCTGACCCCACTTCCCAGAGTCCAGGCTCCTGCTGCTCAGGGAACAGCAACCCCTGCTTCACGGGGCTCAGGCCTCCAAACCCAACTCCCACCCATGCTGGAGAATCACCCCAGGGACTTGCAAAATGGCAGGTGCAACTCTCGCCTTATCCCCTTAAAGGAGAAAAGGCACCTTCCCGCTCCTCTTCCTGCCGGTGGGAACGGGGCAGGAGCTGGAGGAGCAGGAGCTGGAGGAGCAGGAGTTGGGCGGCAGGAGGGAATCAGCCTGGGTCCCTGCTAGTCACAGATGGAAAATGCGACCAGCCCCGACCTTCACATTGCAGAGAAGAAATCCTTCTCTTTTGTCAGGTTCCTGTTAGAAGTTTGCACTCATTCCTTTAAAAAAAAAAAAAAAAAAAAAAAACTCAGACACAACATGGGTGTTTTGCTGACAATATTTCAATTATTTGGGGTCCTTGGGTCAAATGACGCCAAAACAGGAAACTGAACCCTGTTATTCAGGAAACTACCTTCCAAGCCCCATCTACCCTCCCAGGCTGTCACCTTATGGTTGTTTGCTAGATGATTAACAATAACTGATCTTAAGAGCTAGCTGTACAGAACAGACAAGAAGTCAGCTCGGGTTGAGGGGAAGCAAGAAAAGATCCCCCTCCCTGCAGGATAGTGGAGGAGGAACCTTCAGCACCTGGGTTTGCAGGATGCTGGATCTTTGAAAGCAACTATCACAGTTAAAGTACGGCCAGACCCTCCTCTGCCACAACCTATTCAGGCGAAGGTGGCAACTGCCCTAGAGACCCACAGCCCTGTGCGGGGCTCAGCTGGAGCTGAAATTTCCTCCCTTGGTAAGAGTCAGGGCCAGGGGTGGGGAGAGAATCAGCAGACCTGAGGGGCACTGTGGAAACTCCATGCCATGCTAACTCTTGTCTGACGTGCTCCAGCCAAAGCCATGCTTCTCAGAGGGCATCTCCCTTCACACATCCAGAAATCATCAACATCTAGTCTCCCTACAGAACAGATCGTTCCCCAGGAGGTAGAGGCTTGGCTGTAACAAGTGGTAATGAGGTGTGCGCCTTCGTGCCCATTCTGTAGTGTTTCCTGTTACCTATTTTACCTTAAGCTAAAAATGGCTCCCGTTTACACTCTGCAGTGACAAAGACAGCAAAACACATGAGATTCAGTGTGATCCCACACCTGTCACTGATGACCTCAAGTTCTTTATTTGTTCGTTTTGCTTCTAGAGTTTGTACTCTCTCCCGGGGTTCCAGGCCTGTGGATTCAACCAACCATAGATCAAGAATGTTTTTTTAGCTGCATCCATGTCCCTACAAAGGACACAAACTCATCCTTTCTTATGGCTGCATAGTATTCCATGGTGTATATGTGCCACATTTTCTTAATCCAGTCTGTCACTGATGGACATTTGGGTTGATTCCAAGTCTTTGCTATTGTGAATAGTGCCGCAATAAACATACGTGTGCATGTGTCTTTATAGCAGCATGATTTATAATCCTTTGGGTATATACCCAGTAATGGGATGGCTGGGTCATATGGTACATCATTCTTAGCAAACTATCACAAGAACAGAAAACCAAACACCGCATGTTCTCACTCATAGGTGGGAACTGAACAATGAGATCACTTGGACTCGGGAAGGGGAACATCACGCACCGGGGCCTATCATGGGGAGGGGGGAGGAGGGATTGCATTGGGAGTTATACCTGATGTAAATGACGAGTTGATGGGTGCTGACGAGTTGATGGGTGCAGCACACCAACATGGCACAAGTATACATATGTAACAAACCTGCACGTTATGCACATGTACCCTAGAACTTAAAGTATAATAATAATAATAATAATTTTTTTAAAGAATATTTTTAATGTGTTTGTACTAAGCATTCAGACTTTATTATTCATTAAACAATATAGTTTAACAACTACTCGCAAGGCATGTCCATGGTATAGCTGTTACGAGTAACCCTGACATGACTGAAAGTCTGCAGGAGGATGTGCATATATCACATGCAAACACGATGCCATTTTATACCAGGGAGCTGAGCGCCCACAGACCTTGGATTCCATAAGCAGTCCTGCAGCCCACCCCCATGGGCACTGTAGAATGGCTATAATAGAAAATATAGAGGTTTCAAACAGTTATGTACTAAATCTAATCTTTTCTTAAGAAATTACTGTGTATCACGTGTACTGTTTGGAAGTCCTTCCTGGCCCAGAGACTTGACATGTTCTTATCTTTTGTCCCACTGATCTAGTCATTCCAGTAAGTTTGTTGAACACAAATCAATTTTACAGTTAAATTCTTACAGGAGTCACACTCATACTGTAAGCTGCTTTGGTTTTTAAAGTGAAATAACCAATAGTTTTGCAAACCAGCTATATCATAGAATAACAGGATAAAGCAGTCCCATGACATGCAAATACATGGGGTTTCAAAGCTAACCAGTATAAAACACGTTACAAACCCCTAAATATGAAAATGTTTTACACCACAACAGATATTCCAGAAAAAAACAAGATGTTCAAAAAAGCCCTTTGCAGAAAAGCACTTTTCCCTTCATTGTTCACACGCTTTCCAGAAGCTTGTATTTGGCAATGACCATGAAACCAGAAGGAGCATCCGCTGCAACTACTGCTCTACTGCTATTGCAACACAGAATATTAAGGAAAAAAAAAAAAGAAAAAACAAAAACAGGACACAGCATATTTCCTATTGATGAGAACAGGTAGAGTGTTATAAAAATGAGTGTGTTCTGAAGTCAACAATGTTGAAATTCTAGGTCTCTCGCAGACACTAGACGGTAACCGCCAAAGCTTATGTACTTGGCAACGTTCAAGGAGACCAAGTTCAGAGCTGTCCCAATGAAGCACCATCCTCACACGATTATCTCAGGTGGGATTGAGGGCAAGTGCCCCCGTCACAGCGGGAAAGCTACCCAGCCCGGCACTTCCTGAGATCATAGACCTTCGCCCTCCCACGTCTTCAATAGCTCCTTTACACTGGGAACCAGAGAGCAAAACCTAAAACACTTACTCAAATCTCAAGACAGTTTTGAGAGCTCTTCTCCTTGCCCCTTCTCTTACTGAAAAAGCCTATTTTGCAATCTGTCTAAAAAGCAATCTGTCGTGCTTACCAGAGCTGGGGCAGGAGGAGACCTAGTGTTTGGTAAACTGAGTTTCAAGCGTGGGGAGACCAGGAATTTCTGGAGATGGATGGCAGTAATCGCGGCATGACAGTGTGAACACACTTAATGCCAGCAAACCATACACTTAAAAATAGTTCGAGTGCTATGTAATTTTACCACAATAAAAAGACAGAAAAGTCATCTAAAATTGCTGACTCCAATATCTTGTATCCTGTAAGGTGCATTTGCTTTTGGAAATCCTCAGAGCAATCATGAAAGACAATACCCTGTCATCTCTGAAACGCCGGCAAAGTCAAGGGTTTTGATTATAGGAAAGTAGCTGGAAAGCAAAGCGTCCGTTAGACACGGCAGCCATGGTAGGACAAACACATGGTAGGAAGGTGGTGGTCATGCTACACGCAGATGGGAAGGGTGTGGGGAGCCACAACACCCGATGCTCAGGAGGCATCTGGGCAGGAGCTGAGAATGTGCCAAACACGTTCGATCACGCAACATTCACGGACCCTGAGTCCAGCCACGGCCGCTGACATCCACTGTGCCCGGGGTGTCCTCTGCCATAGAGATACACACCCTGCCGAGGATAGTGCACAGATTAAATGTCAAAGCACAGACATGCTCACGTCCAGCTTCTTAGATAGAAGCAAAAATACATTTCCCAGACACCAGCAGCATGACTCTCCACCTGACTGTACCCCTACGTCCCATTTATTCTCAACCACCTTTCTCCCGGACCCCACAGCATGACTCTCCACCTGACTGCACACCGTCGTGCATCTCCGAACCTATGTTTCGGCCCTCACTCCCTCCCTCCCTCGTTGGGTCAGGCACCAATAATCCACTGTGGGCCTGGTGCACTAAGCCTTGTCAGGGGCTTCTGGGCCGCGTGCCAGGACACGCACCAGAGAACCCCCAGTGCACACGTTGGTCTCCTGCAGGACACTTGGCTCTTCTATCTGCGGGAGCTGGCACCCACCCGTACAACTGGTTACACTCTCAGAAAAGTCACCGACCCAGCAGCACCCTGAGGCCACATCCCACTCGCCTGCTGGCTCCTGAGCCTCCCACCGTGTGACAGCTCGCTCCTTCCTGAGCTCCTTCGGCTCCCTGCCTTGAATCCACTGGTTCCTCTCCTCATGGGCCTCTTTCCTGTCATCTGTCAGGGTTCCACCAGGACCCTCTGGCTCTCATGCCACCCCAGCTCCACAGACCACCCACTGGGTGGAGCACATTCGTCCAGCCCGAACTTGCTGATATACTGCAGCTGGCTCTGGACTCGAACCACACTGCTACAGCTTTCCATCAGTGTGGCATCTGCGAGTTACCTCCTGGGCAATGCCAGGTGATGGTAACATCAACCAGGAGGCACCGCTGAGAAGCAGAACGTATGGTGCGGTGACCCGAACATCACATCCTTCAACAGACGTTCCGTGTCTTCTCTCCTGGCAGAGTTTCGCTGTAGGAAGGCGGCCATTCCTCCAGTGCTGCTACTTCCAACACCGGGGAAGGCAAGCTTCAGAAAAGAACGGCATCAAAGAAGCAGGACCCACCAGCAGGGCTGCCGGCGACCTAACGACCACACCCCCCAGCATTCCCCAGCCACCACGGCTGACAGTCCAGGCTCCAGAAATGCACGGCTTCAACCTAAGGAGTAAAAACCCTCAGAAGCCTACTATTATTTTCAACAATCGGATTGGGGAGTGGGGCGTTCTAACCCTGCCTCTCTCGACAGCATAGATCATCAGATCCCAGTTCTTATAGGATTGGAGAGTGGGGGGTTTCTAACCCTGCCCCCCTTGATAGAAAAGAACTGGGATCTGATGATCTGTGCTAAGTCAGCACTTTGCTTCTGCCACATGCAGTCATCCTCAGCATTAGGAAAAGTCAGAAGCGTTGAGTGATGACACCAATACCAACACATGCGTTTCTGGCGGCTCTGGCAACTGGCTGCACAAATACAACCTGACAGCGGTGAGATCCACGGACATCACCAGTCTTCCCAAGGATCGTGTTCCTGAATCTTCTGCATTCAGAATAACCATCTCCTTTGCCAGGGCTGAGCCATGGTTCCCTCTCGTCTGTCCTCTGCTTTCAACAGCTTCGTGCGCGTTTCCGGACAAGTGTTTGTGCAGGTGCTATCACTTATTTCCACAGCAAGAATGTACACAGACACCACACAGAAATGGGCAACCCTGTTAGGAGCTGTGCAGGGAGATCTAACTCATCCGATGTGCCAAATTCCTGTTGCCATGGAAATTAAACTAACGTTGCTATGACCGCATCACTTACTGCACCATTTAAGACCATCCAGGTAAGAGGAATGTGCCTCTGCATAGCATTCAGCTCACGTTTACATGTCCGTTTTCCCTGAATATGGTTGTTATGTGAGATAGAAATCAGTAAGATGGGCTGTAACACATAGTATAGGATCGTTGTGTCTCCTAGGCTCAAGCACATCCTTTAAGATCCTCAGAAAATGAAGTTTAACTCTCTGGGGACGTGAGTTACATAGTCACATGTTTTAGATACTGTCTCTTTCACATTCTAAGTATCAACACCAAAGAAGTTCTTGAGTTCCTTTTTAAATTGAAAAGCAATTTACAAACCATAAAAGTCCCAATATTAAAGGATACAATTCAGTCTTTTTAGCATATTCTCAAAGCTGCACAACAATCGACCACTAGTATGTAATTCCGGGACTTATTCACCACTGGCCACAAAAACCTTGAACCCATTAGGAGTCAGCACCTGCTCCTTCCTTACGCCAGACGGTGGCAATCACCAGCCCACTTCCGTTTCTCTGGATTTGCCCATTCTGGACACCTGTTGTGAGGAGAATTGTACAGTGCGTGACCTTTGGCGTGACCTTCGGTGCTGGCATCTTTCACGTCCAAGGTGAGTGGAATCTCACAGTGCATGACCTTTGGCATGGCCTTTGGTGCTGGCATCTTTCACGTCCAAGGCTCATTGGGGTTGGAGCACATGTTCTTTTGTTCCTTTTTATGGCTGAGTGATATTCCATTGTGTACATATTTTCTTCATCCATTCATCTGTTGACAGACACCTGGCTGTTTCTGCTATTACGAATAATGTTGCTACAAAGATTCTTGCATAGGATTTTTTTTGTAAAAATGTTTTCAGTTTTCTTGGGCATATGTCTAGGAGTGAAATTGCCGGGTCGTACAGTGATTTTATGCTTAAGTTTTCTGAGGAACTGCCAGACTTTTCCAAAGCAACTGTACCATTTTACTTCCCCTCCCACTAGCAATATATCAAGATTTCAGTTTTCCAAATTCACCAACACATTGCTGTCCAATAATGAGGTTTTACCCATCCTGGTGGTTGTGAAGTGGTAACTCACGGTGGTTTTTATTTCCATTTGTAAGGTGACGAATTCTGTTAAACATCTCATGTGCTTTTTAAGGCATTTATATGTCTTTCTTTGGAGAATGTCTATTCAAATCCTTTGTCCATTTTTTAATTGGATTTTTATTCAGAGTTTTTAAATGTATTCTTGACATCAGGCCCTTATCGGGATAATGTTTCCTGTTCTGTGGGTTGTCTTTTTACTTTAATAGTATCCTCTGAAATGAACATTTTTAATTTTGATATCGTCTTTTTCCCGTCAGCTGCTTGTTATGCTTTAGACGTCTCATCTAAGGGAACATTGCCTAATGCAATGTAACAGTTTCACCAGGATTCTCCCCTAAAGGTGTCAGGGGCTGAACTCTCCCCCCTCCAAGATTCCCATGTTAAAGTCACAACCCCAGAAACTCAAAATGTCACTGTATTTAGATACAGCACCTTTAACTTGGCAATTTATGTACCATAAGAGTAGGCCCTGATCCAGTATGACTGGTGTTCCTACAAGATAATTTAGACACACAGTCCTCAGTGTTGCATGCACATAAGAGAAATCTGTGAGGACACACAGAAGACGCCATCTACACAGCATGGGGTGGGGCCCCAGAGAATCCAACCCTGCCCGCACCTTGACCCCAGGCTTCAGCCTCCAGAACAAAGGAAACAAGATGCCATTGTTTAAGCCGCACGGTCTGTGGTGTCCGTTATGGTACCCAGCAGACTGACAGAATGGGTCTCACAGTCGGCTCCTTATGCTGGATCCATTTTGAGCTTTGTGTGTAGGGTGAGGAAGGGTCTAGTCCATCCTTTTCCATGTGGATACCCCAGTTGTCCCAGCACCATTGAGTTGTGAAAGGAAAAAAGTAAAGCAACCCTTACGTCCTTTCTCTAATCAACAGATTAGAAGATACACTTAAGAATCGTGGACAATTTTGTCACTTTAAGCCAGTGGTTTTCAAACTTTTGGGTCTCAGGAACACTTTGCACTTTATTAAAGATCACAAAAAAGCTTTCTCATGAGACCGGGAGTGGTAGCTCATGCCTGTAATCCCAGCACTTTGGGAGGCAGAGGCAGGTGGATCACTTGAGGTCAGTAGTACAAGACCGGCCTAGCCAACATGGTGAAACCCCGTCTCTACTAAAATACAAAAATTAGCCGGGCTTGGTGGCGGACACCTGTAGCCCCAGCTACTAGGGAGGCTCAGTAGTAGCTGAACTCAGGAGGCAGAGATTGAAGTGAGCTGATGTCACACCACTGCACTCCAGCCTGGGCGGCAGAGCAAGACTCCGTCTCAAAAAAAAAAAACAACTAACAATTTAGTTCATTTCACAATGATAAAGTCATTACCTCTTAACACAGTCTTAAAGAAGAAACCATTTTCCAAAATAAGCTGCAGCGTGGCAACAGGTTGTGCTGCTGTGAAAATACCTAACATCTCTGCACCTCAGACAGCAGGGTTCTTATGCCTGCATCTGCGTTCAGTGGGCTACAGAGTCGTAGCTGAAGTTTATGAAGAAAGTCCAACCCATGTTGATATACAATTAGGAAGAAGTATTTTCATTGTGTTTTCAGATAGTTTTAGGTATTCTCTGCTGCCAAATATAACAAGCGGCACTTCCATACAGGCTGTCTGCAACTCGGAGTCTGCACTCTGGTCGACCGGCCTTTCTGCCCCAATTCCTTCTAAGTCCACTGGTCCGTCCTGCATTTGAATGGCTTTTACCAGCACATGATTTTGTAATCACACATTGGTTAGAAAACACTGGTTCAGAGTTATGAGCAGCTTCCACATTTCGTTATACGTCAAAAAAAAAAAAAAATCAATATCACCATTGATCACATGAGAAAGTGGTAGACACAAGATTTTCATATTTTAATACTCACTGGAAAGCTCAAATGTCTATCACTGGGAATAATGTAAGGTATTTTCCTTGAGATGAGTCATTTTGTTCATTTTTCAGGACACACCTGCAAATACCTCCATCTGAAGTGGCATCATTTATAAGTCATTCTTTATATAAAGGCGGCCGTTAGTGGAAGAAGTGGTTCTGCAGGTTCATCGCTCAGAGGCACCGGTGCTCTCCCAAGATAACCATAAAATCCACAGAAGACGCACCTGTGCACACTTCCTGTTTCTCGCTCAGAACATTCCAGAAGGAACTCTGAACCCTGGTGCCGCAGCGGGACTGAAGTTTGCTCTCACCCACACAATAAACCCAGAGAGATCCCCCAGCCCCCACCCTGAGGCCACAGCCTTGGTCCTCTGTCTGGTCTAGGAGGGCTCCTGCAGCTCCAGCCTAACAGGAAAAAGCAGGCACCCACATGTCAGAAAGCCCTCTCAAGGCCCGGCGAGCACTTCTGCTTATGTGCCCGCCAAGTGCGTTTGACAACGCTACAGCCAGCTGTATGGCAGGCAGCGAGGTACCCAGCAAATACTTCAGGGCTCATGTTGCTGAGGAAGGAAGGTGGACAGCAAGGTAACCAGCAAGTACTCAGGGCTCACGTTACGGAGGAAGAAGCCAGGCAGATAGTGAGGTACCCAGCAGGGTTCACGTTACCAAGGAGGAAAGGAGGGTGGAGACAAGGGGGCTGAAACAGTCTGTCATAAGCTTTAGCATTTACAAGGCTCACTGAAGATTACCCGATTTGATCTTCACAGCTCACAAGATAGGCAGAAGCATGACTGTTGTCACTTCATAAAGAGATCCTGAGAACTGATGGTGACCACATGCTCTTCCCACAGGCTCCCAGAAATCATCCTCAGATCATCTCTCAGTTGTATACATGTGATAATATCTCAGTCACGTCCCCTCTCTGCAGGGGAATTTTAATGCCGTCTTGCTGTTCCTTCGGACCCCTGCCCTCTCCTGCATTTCAGCCATGCCCACCATCCATGGGGAGTCTGCCCCACCCCACCCCCGCGGCTGCTGATGGCTTGGGTCACCCTTATCTTTAATTTCCACCTGCAGGGACCTGTCCTTCCTTCAAATGCAGTTCAAACTCACTCATTGTGTGAAGCCTTTTCCAGCCATCACGACTGTCATGTGTAAAATCAGTGTGTGGAATGCTTCATTTAGGAGATGCTTATGTTGCCTCATTGGCTGTGATCGGGACCAAACTCTGAGCAAACCAGGAGGTCCCCTCTCCCCATCTCTGCTCCAGTGCACTTAAAACAAGGATTCCTGGAAGCACCTTTTTAGTCCAATTCACGCTTGAGTCTGTCCCACACCCTGCAGAAAAGCCCTGGTGGTCAGGGCTCAGGGCCCCCAGGTGGGTCAGGAGAGCTTAGTGCCCTCTATGGAGTTGTCGCCCAGAGACCCACGGCTGGAAGGGAAGAAACTTGCATCCTGTGAAACATCCAGGTCCCAGATCCACTCAGGAACAGAAAACGGGGAAGGAGCCTCAAACAGACCCTCGGGAGGGCAGTCAGCAGGAGCCACGGAGGTCACCAGAAGGGAGTGAGGCAGGCACTGAGGCCAGAGGTGATGTGGCCGGGAGGGAGGTGATGTGGCCAGAGGTGACGTTGTGGGGGAATGACCCGGCGTGGTGGGGGGAGGAGACGTGGCCAGAAGCAACGTTGCCAGGGAAGGAGACATGGCTGGAAGTGACAAGAGGGGTCTCCAGGCCTCAGACTGTGCCTGATTTATGGATGACATTTTAATTAAGATGTTATATCTAACTTTAAAGAAAAGTAGCAATTTAGAACCATTGTGTACATTTAAAGCACGGTACAAATATAGCACATTTCCCAAACCAAAGAACAGTGCATTGAAGGAAAAATAGCAGCTCACCAAAAAAAAAAAAAAAAAAAAAGTAAGTAAAGAAAAAATTCATTTAAGATCAGAAATAAAGAGATCCTACAGCTCTTCTAGTAAAATCCCCACCCTAAAGTGAATGGGGGGAAAAGGGAATTAGATTCTAGTCAGTCAGTATTAAAGGCAAAACCGATCCACTTTACTTTCTACTTGACAGAAAACAAAAAAAGCTCCTCAAGGAATCCCAACAAACAGGAGCTTTAGGAGTCCCCAAAATGCAAAATTCACCTTCAAATTAAATCAACTGCTAAGTGTTTATAAACTTATTTTTTTCAATATTGCCTTCCTCATCCCCAGGGACTCTTTTCGACCTTGTTTCCCCTTAATTGCCTCCAACACCCAGGAAATTTAAACCCCACAAGTAAACCGTGTCTCGATTCACACACAGCGTCCTTTGGAGCAGACAGTCCATTGCTCTAAGACATTCTTGTCACCTAAGCACTGAGTACAGCCTGAGAACGCACAACACGCACACACACAAACTCGGACAGACAACAGGTGAGATACCGCACATGAGGAGGAAGACGAGACAAATGAGCTTCACCGACACCCCAGATCCGTGAAGAAGTGACACATGCAGCCTGCTCGGGTGCCGGTGACTCCTCGGAAACAGCCAAGGGCAGCATTTGGAGAAGCAGCACCACAGGCCAGGAGAGTCTGTGGGCTTCAGAGGGGAGGGATGCCCCGACCAGGTGCTGGGGGCGTCAGAAGGGAAAGGCGCCCGACCAGGTGCTGGGGGCCTTCAGACGGGAGGGCGCCCTTGACCAGGTGCTGGGGGCCTTCAGAAGGGAGGGCTCCCCCGACCAGGTCCTGGGGGATTCAGAAGGGAGGGGCGCCCCGACCAGGTGCTGGGGCTTCAGAGGCGAGGGGTGCCGCAACCAGGTGCTGGGGGCTTCAGAGGGGAGGGTGCCCTGACCAGGTGCTAAAGCTTCAGACGGGAAGGCGCCCTGAGCAGGTCCTGGGGGCGGCAGGACAAGCCCTGGGTCCCCTCGTCCCTTTTCACTCCCTACTCCCGAATCTCATCCTGAAGTTGCAGCAAGTCGAGGTATTCATTTACCCACAAAATTAAGTATCTGAGTAACACAAGTCACTAATCCACACAGATGTGAGTCCACAGATACCTCTCACAGTTGCCACCATCCCTTCTGGCAGAAGAACAGCCCAGGGGCCCACGCTGCTAGGAAGGGAGACTGTCTCCAGCCTGACACTGCAGAGTCCTCAACACATAGTGTACCTTCTGGAACCATGCCGTCTCCACAGAAGCAGCTAGGGGCATGTAGGGTTTTTTTTTTTAATCTTTTTTTTTTTTCTTAAGACAGAGTCTCCCTCTGTCACCCAGGCTGGAGTGCAGTGGCACAATCACGGCTCACTGCAACCTCTGCCTCTCGAGTTCAAGTGATTCTCCTGCCTTGGCCTCCCGAGTAGCTGGGATTACAGGTGACTGTCACCACGCCCGGATAATTTTTTATATTTTTAGTAGAGACATAATTTCACCCTGTTGGCCAGGCTGATCTCGAACACCTGACCTCACGTGATCCACCCACCTTGACCTCCCAAACTGCTGGGAATACAGGCATAAGCCACGGTGCCCAGCCCATATAGCTATTTAAATTTGACTAAAATTAAATAAAATTAGAAGTTCAGTTTCTCATTTACACTTCAAGCATTCAGTTACCCACAGGTGGCCACTGACCAGAGGCTGGTAGAGACGTCACACTCCGCACTGCAGAAGGATCTATGGATGAAGTGGCTCTAAGATAATCTTGGCATCTTTATATTGAAGCTACCAAAGTTTTACTCTGATTATTGTAGGCATCAGCATTCTCCCACTTAAAATGTCAGTGCTATTGCAACGATCAGATCTGTGACTTCCCAGAAGCTCTCCTCTTCCTGGACAGATAACTGCAGAGCATCTGCACTCTGCCTCCACACTGAGGGACAACAGAAGCCTCCCCGTAAAATCAGGGGGAGGAAAAAAAAAAAAGAATCCCTAGTCCCTCTCCCCCTACAATTTTGTGAAACTCCTCTTAATATTCTTCTAGAATAACTGCCAGAGTTGCAATAAACAAGCATCCCTTGACCAGGAAGCAACAGGGAAGCAAGAAGAGGGAGATGAAAGGACCCTCTGTTCCCTCTGGAACCCCAGGCCCAGCCTGGACTGAGAAAAGGCAGCACAGCCCGGCAGACCTGCACACCTGATGCAAACCATGCACACGGCTTCCCCAGGCCTCGGTCCCCCGTTCTGCCCTCACTGGCCACTGTGGCTCTGTTAGAGGCAGATCCCTGAGCCCCAACACCCACAGCCAGTCCCTCCTTGCAGGTCTCAGCTCTGCTGTCACTGCTTCCCTGATGCTTCTCATCATTCACGAACTATAGCCCCTCTACCCCACAGCCCTTGCTACCGCCCACCCCACCAGGGAGTTTGGCACACAGCAGGTGCCTGACATGCCCCAACGGGCGGGCATGTCAGGGTAGGGCTTGGAGTTCCAATGGCCACGTCCCGCATACCACCACAAGTGCCACAGAGGCTGTGGAAGGGGTCCAGGCTTCAGGTTTCAGGCCTGCACTCAGCGCCTGTGGTCCCAGCTACTCGGGAGGCTGAGGCAGGAGAATGGCGTGAACCCGGGAGGCGGAGCTTGTAGTGAGTTGAGATCACACCACTGCACTCCAGCCTGGATGACAGAGCGAGACTCCGTCTCAAAAAAAAAAAAAAAAAAAAAAAGTGGCAAACACCCCATGTCTGCCCTGGCTCCGGCCATCTCCATGGGGTGGACAGAGCTTCAGAAAACCTCACTGTGGAGAGGTTTCCACAGGCCAGGCCTTTGCTCAGCAGATGAGCGAGAGGCTCAGCCACCCTAGGGAAGAAGCTCATATCTGCTATGTTACTGATGATATCCACATAAATTTCTATTTTGTCTCCCACACACAGACCTGGGATCCATGTTTGAGCAAGCGGCTCCTACCAACAGACCCTCCATGCCATCATTTCCCTGACCTCCCCAAGAAGAGCCAGGCCAGGCAGCGTCCCCACATGGGCGCTGGGGCCCAGGAAGATCTGGGTCCTGCCCCTCTTCTCCCTCATCCCTGCAGCACCTGGCTTGCTGTGGAAGCCCAGCAGTGCTGACTGAACCCACATTCACCTGGGGTGTTCAGGAGAAGCCTCTGTGCAGAAATCAGCTGGGAAGCAGGGCCGTGTGTGCTGGCCAGATCACTCGAATGGATTTAGAGAACTGAATTTTCAACACAGGTTCTGCCACCAAGTCCCTCAAACCCTTCGTGAGCCTGGAGCCACAGAGCCATTTGCTGCACTCCCACAATCTCTCACCACCCTGCGCAGAAGCCCAGTTTATCCAAAGGACCATAACATTTTGCGTGTAAACAAAGTTTGGCATAGTGAATTAAAAGTGAAGTCACCACTTCTATTTTCTATTAATCCATTCATTCAAACATTTATCTCTTGAGTATGGGCATCGAATACTGTGGAATTAGGATTTAGTCCATGCCTTCAAGAAATATACATCACAGAAGAAAAGGCATAGCTTGTAACTAACAGTGGTGAACAGGCAAGAAATACACATTGCAGAAGAAAAGGTAGAGCTTGTAACTGTAACAGTGGTGAACAGGCAAGAAATACACATCATAGAAGGAAAGGTAGAGCTTGTAACTAATATCATAGAATGAAAGATGTAGCTTATAACAGTGGCGAACAGGACAGAATCTCACAGGTTCATCAGGAGCCGCCGAGGAGGAAGCCATGATTCATTTCCACCTGCAGTAGATAAATGTTTTCTGGATAAAGTAACTTTTCTAGAGTGATATCTGCTCCTCATTATTGAAATCTTGCTTGATAGGGTATTAAATTACCACTTTATGTGCTGCTTATATAAAATACATCATTGTCAGGGGAGGTTATAAAATAACCTTAATACTTCACACAAGCTTCGACTGTGAATGGTGCGAGGCAATGGGACGATGTGTTCCCGTGTTCTCGAGATGCAGAAGGGGCAAGACCCTGGTTCCCTTCTCCTCCCCACCGCCCTGTTCCCAGATGAGGGGCAGAGGCAAGGCCGCTGTGCAGTCCTAGAGCTGGCTCCAGGTCCAGGACACCACGCCCGGACTCTCTGCACCCCATACGAGAATTACAGCTTGGTGGGCAATCACCAATTTACCTGGCAGTAGGGAGTCCTTCATCAAAAGCCTGTGCTTCCAGGAGCCAGCACAAAGTAGGAGCCCCCAGAAAAACTGTTTCAGGTGCTCCTGAAACCTGGGTAGAGTCACAGCCTGGCAGGAAGCACCAGTGATGAAAGTGTGCCCAAGACTGGGAGGATGGTCAGATGCCTGGAGACCAGACCAGCCTGCAGCAGATGACCACTTCTCTCTTGTTCGTTAGAGATAGACAGTCTGGGCTTCATTTTGTATGTGGAGTCTCATGGCACAGAAATACCACAAAGGGATTAGACTTCATGTACCCCAATTTTTTAAATTAAAAAAAAATCACATTTATTGCAACTAATTCTAAATCCAAAGAAGAAAAATAAATAAGTATAAAAATGCATGCCTACAAAATGTAAACCACAATCTCTTTCCTCACAGGAGACTCAAAATTTAGTTTACCTTTTCTTCAGTTTTATCTAATTTTTTTAAGCCATTACTGAGGTGTCTCCTCACTGCCTCATGAGGAGGTTCATGGGCTTTTGGGGGCTCTTTGCTGTTTTATCATTTTTTAGGTTTAAGGGCAGGATCATTTTCCCACACTTGTTTGCTTCCTTGATGGCCAATTTTTCACAAGGACATCATTGTGCATCTGAAAACCTAGTAACTGAACTTCATTAAAAGTGAAAAAAATAAGGTCATGTTGGCTGCTATGACAACATCCTCAGTCACCGAATCTCCCTGGGGTACCAGACACAACCCCAATTTCCTTGTAACCCCAGCATGCATGTATCGCTGCGGCTAACAGGACTGGCCTATCCTGGGGGAGGTATGAAAGCAAAGAGAAGAGAAGGCAGGTGACTCATTTAGGAAACTCAGGTGATCCTATCGAGCCACGTTTCTCAGGGCGTCAGGGGACCAGCCACATGCAGGGAACCTCCTGGCCTGGCAGGTGGCAGACTCCTGGCACCCTCCTCAGACACGTTAATCAGAGAATATAAAGGCGGGTAAATTCTGAAAAGTATCTGTAAAGGAAGGACTTAGCTCTGCTGTGAGCCCACTACATGCGGGGTCGTGCAGGACGCCACTCCCAGCGTCCAGTCTCCATTTCACCCTCCTGGGAGGAACACCCGTCAAGTCATAGAGCACGGTCTTCAGCGAACACCTTCCTGCGTGACCTCCACTGTCACCCAGCCCTGCAGGAGTAGCCGCTGAGTAGGGGAAACAAGTCTTTTCTTCTGATCCGGCCACCTTGACGCTGGGCATAAGACCAACACTCCTATGTCTCTGGGGAAAGGAGCGGCCCTGGGCAGGAATGCACTTGGCAGCCCCAGGGAGGGGCCAGGTGTGGAGGACCAGTCCTCTGTCCGCAGACACATCAGTATAGTATCCTAGAGCAGAACATCCAGCCCAGCTGAGCCTATATATGGCCGCACTCTGGACAGCAACTTCCCGGTGACCAGGGGGACTGGGCCAGAGCTGCTCAGCAGGGCTGCCCTGAATTTGCAACCTGAAGAAGCTGTACAGTCGTACGTGTATGTTGCCTTAAGCCCCTAGGTTTTGGGGTCACTTGTCAGACAGCGACAGACAGTGGATGCACATGGGCTCCCAGGCCACGATGGCCTCTGACGGCCTCACCCGGGCTGTCTCATCTGTTCCCGTGACATCACGTTTCTCAGAGCCAAAGGCTGCCAGGGCCCCTTCTTTTCTTCACAAAGTCGTTACAAGCTCACAATACACATTGAAAAAAAGCAATCTGTAAAATACAACGTATGACGCAATACAGGGTGAACGCGCAGGCACATACACACGTGAAACAGGCGCACACACAAAACAGGTGCATGCGAACAGGAACAGGTATACACGCATGAAACAGGTGCATGTGTGAAGGTGTACACGCGCCAAACAGGTGTGCATACACACGTGAAAGCACCAGACATGAAGGGCTGTCTTTGGGAGCCCGGTTTTCAGCCATCTCCCTCACCTTTTTACATCTGCATGATCAAACACAGCACACAGCTTTTTATTTATGCCACAGGTTGCATCACTACACTCTAGAACTGCAAGGCCTCCCACTACCAGGACTAGGTCAGGTCCACCCTGTGCTCCAGGGACCAGGCCGCCTGCCAGCCCACACGGGCCTGCCCCTCGGATGGTGTGGCTGCTTCTAAAACAGAGGCTGAGCCCCACCCAGAGACCTGCAGTACCTGTTATTAAATCAAGACTTGGCTGTGGGTAAATGTGAAGATTTTTAATAAACATGACTCTGAAACATTCAAAGGACCGTAACTGAATGCTCCTTTCGCAGCCACGGCATATTCAGACGCTCATGGAGAAGGCCAGGCCAGGGTGTGGGAACCCACAGAGCCCTGACAAGGCAGACTCAGAGATGTGTGGAATAGTTAGCACTGATTTTGTTTTGACACTTGCCTTTTATATTCAGATTAAAATAAAAAGCAAGATGCAAAAGTAGCTCACATTCTATTTCAAGTCTTTATTTTTGTAGTAACTGGGCCCCTTTCCCTCTGATTTCCCAGCCAAGCGTTAAATTGGCCCAGCTGGGATTTGACAAAGTCTGGGCCTCTGTTGTACAGTAAGTGACGGAGGTAGGGAGGGGAACAGGAGTGGTAAGGAGGAGTGGGGCATAGGGAGGGACAGAGGGAAGGAGAGAGAGAAACCACCAAGGGCTGGAGGCAGGAAGGATGCTCCCTGGCAGCCTCAGGCTCCCCCTTCCAATGTAACTGAGCTAGCATCACGCACGTGGTGCCGTCATATGACTTGGCTGACACACGCCAGAATTACAACAAAATGCTTAAGGAGAAGAGTAAACACCAGCATCTTCAGATTAGGGTAGTTTCCCAGTTTCACGCTTGCCTTGTATGACATTCTATAAATTGTAAATATAACGCATATTCTTACCAGCCACGCTGTTTCCCAAATACTAACTATAATAAAGACCAGACAGCATCTGAGTACTGAGCGTGTGTCAAAGCCCGGTGAGGTAGGCATCATTTACTTAGCTAGAGAAAGAAACCGGCTCTGAGAGAAACTTCCTGAGGCCAGGCAGCTGTCTCCAAACCCACCTTGTGCCTCTTGACCCTGAACGTGGAGGACCCAAGTCATTCACATGAATAATTTACCTACATGCATGTCAGATTGAGATTCAGCCCCCACATCTATCATCTCTATGTAGGAATGTGTCAAGGAAGGTACAATTCTATGACCTCGAGCTGGGGGAACAAAGGCAGGCACCCTCGACACAGATGTGGGGCGGGGGCAGAGGTGGGCGCCCAGTGCAGGGGTGGGCAGGAGCATGTCCAGCCCTGCCCAGTCACACAGCCACCCTGCCATGCCAGTGCAGGGGCTGCCACCGTGTCTCGGGGAAAAGCAGCTTCTCCTGCACAGGAATCTACCCCTGAAAGCGTATTCCTGAGAAGGTGTGGACCAACATCTCGGAAATCAGACACTGTGTAACACGCTTATCTCTACACGCTGCCTATGTCAGGGAATCATCTCGCCATCAATTATTTCTGGTAAATACTGATTATTCTAAGTTAACTGAGGCAACACAAGAACAAAATAATGGAAATGTCAGAGTGAATCCGCTCCACCTGCTGAAGAGCTGGGACTAATGATGAAACATAAGGAATCCTGGAGAACACAGCAGGATCCCAGACCCTGCGGACCAACCCAGCCTCCCCACAGTAGTTAGCCGTGGGGCCAACGAGTGGTTTCCAAGGAATCTCAGAGGTTCTCAAGGTCTTGAAAGTTTAACAGGAATTGAATATTTGCATCTGAGTCACACGAGCACATTAAAAGTAAAACGTCTCCTTTCCACTAGAATTATGAGCTTGGGGCAGTGGCACTGGCTGTATCTCATGCTCATGAGATGTTTGGGGGCAACTGTGCATCTCAGGTGAATCATTTATAATAATGAAAGAAGTGCTTGGGCCCTCGATCCAGGACCACAGACCCCACCAACGAGGGTCTAACCAGGACAAGCCTTGGCCTGGAATGGCTAGTGTCCGTGGGGTCTGGGAGGAGCACCAAGGAAACTCAGGGGCAAGCCCCACGCAAGCTCAGCGTGTCCTACCCCACGCAGTCGGCATCAGCCACAGGGATCTTTTGTTGTTTTTTGTTCAGGAAGGAACATATTAAAAAGCCCGGGGCCCAGGGCCTGGACTCCTCAAAGCTCCCCACAGAGCCGAGTTAATTGGCACCTTCCCTCCTGTTAAAATCAACTGTATATGGCTGCTGAGAGCATCTCAGAGCAGGTGCAACACTGAGCTTCCTTGCTGTCCGAGGAAAGCAGGAATTCCAGGCCTCTGCCTTCCTACCTCCCCAGAGGCTCTGGCCGAGGTGAGCTCAGCTTCTCCCAGGTAAGGAGCACAGACCAGCTTCCCACATGCCCCTCAGGTCACACAGCAGCGGTGCAGACCCTTTGCACCTTGGCACGAGCCCTCACAACCCACCCCAGAGGCAGAAGCCCACCCCTGTGGCCCTGGCCTGGCAGGAGGCAGCTACTGGGACCCCTGCTCAAGGTTCCGCACAGCGAGGTCCAGCCACAACAAGTGAGACATCCACCCACCCGGACATTCGTCTTTAACCTAAAACAGACACAGGAATTCAGCGAGGGGTTCCTTCCCCTGATGAACCCTTCCCTTCTGTTCTCATCTCTCCTTCTTGCCCAGTCACAGCCACCCAGCACTGTGCCCAAGGCCTGACTCCCAGTTTCACGGGGAATCCAAGACAATTAGTATTTTGAGAAACTGGGAGCTACATAGAAAACGAGTCGGTAAAGCCAGTGTCCACTGATCCTCCACTCCACACAGCGGACTGCTCTAGTCCTCGGGATAAACCCACACCGCGGGGAAGATGCGATCAAGGCGGGCAGGTCGGAGAAGCCGCAAAGCGGGTGGTTCAGAGAACAAGGTCACGTGAACACAAAGCTAAAGTGTTCAGCGGTTGGAAGACAAAACACAGGAGACAGAAACACTGACCGTTTAAAAAGAAAAGAAAAAAAAAAGCCTCACTGTTAAGAGTCCATCAAGATTTAAGTTCTCAAGTCACAATGTATCAGCACAGACTTCTCATAATGCCTGAAACTTGGGGCAGTAAACACGTGAATCAGTTCTCCCAAGTCCATCATTTTGTTTGATGAGTCTCTTGATTCTCAGGCTGGTTTCGAAGTAAGCCCTTCTCTGTTTGTTGATGACTTAATAATTAACATACTTGAAAACACATTGACTTCCAAATTAATCTGCTAACAAAATATTCATTTCCACACTTGCTGTCATCCACAGAGAAAACACAATCACTTTCTGGTTGTAAAAATATGAGAATTCGAAGCCCCCTTGGCCATCTGAACAGCTCTGCTTTTGACAAGGGCATTCCAAAGCTAATCTGAAAAACTAGTCCAGGCCATGATCGTTGGGGGTTGGACTTGCCTCATCACCCCACCTCCCTTCTGGAATTAGACAGAACTTAGACTCTTAGTCTGATGGGAAACATTTACAATCCTCCGAAGCTACCAGGAGGATTCCCTCCACGTGACAAATCTTGATCTCCACAACCCCTTATCTTACAACTCTCTCGACCAACTGTCAATCAGGAAATTTTTGAATCTACCTATGACCTGCAAATCCCTGCTTCCAGTTGTCCCACCTTTCCACACCAAACCAATGTACATCGTACATTTATTTGATTGTTGTCTCATGTCTCCCTAAAAGCTACAAAACCAGACTGTGCCCCGATCACCTCGGGAATACGTTCTTAGGATCTCCTGAGGGCTGTATCAAGGGTCATGGTAACTCATTTGGCTCAGAATCAATCTCTAAATGCTTCACAGAGTTTGACTCTCTTTGCTGACACAGTACCTTTCATGGGTATTCATCTGGAGGACTCACAATCAACCGGAGGTAGCAGTTGCCCACTATACAAAAGTCTCTGCAGGACTGAGCCTCTGGCATGGGGACTCCAACCCCTGAAGTAGCAGCTGTCCCACGTCCCACGGCCTGATAGACCTGCACCTCCCGGGCTTCTCATTTCAGAGTCTCAGCAACAAATCTAACAAATGTGGTAAGCATCACAGAATATTCGAGGCTTTTGGCTGTTGCTTCTCCCCAGGTTTACTCTAAAACCACAATGGGAACTCTGGGAACAGGATGGTTCTCAGTCACTGACCCTTCTGGTAACACACTGTCTCCAAGGCCCTTTCCCACCAGTCACAGCTTCCTTCGAGTCAGGCTCGAAGGCCACCTCCCCAAGAAGGAAACGTCTTCAATCCAGCAACCACAGCTCCTGGTCCCATCCAGAGCTTGTCTGCAAGGAAGGGAAGACTCCTCATTCCAGAGAGAGCAGGTGCCACAAACTCAGGGTTTTAGTCATTGTGAAGGCAAACACTCATGAAATTAATACACTTTTTCCGCCTTGGATACTGACGTTTCCTCTTCTGGAGGTCAGCCAAGGTCATCTGCACGAGTCACAAGTATGAGGTTTCTAGCCCCTCCTTCAGCGTCAGCAGCGTGGCTCCGCTCTGAGACCCTCCTGCACCAGCCAGGCCATGCACCTACTCCCACAACTGCTGTCAGCAGACTACAGCGATTCTAGAATCATCAGCAAGTTGATGTTCCGAAGGATGCATTTTAAAGAAAAGTGTGTAAGTTTTACTGCATGAAATCAGCTACATCTTTTTCTACTCCAGAGGCTTTTTGTTTTGCTTTCTCAAGGTCCTCTACAATGATCCCGACAGTCAAGGTTCCCAGTTACAGGTAGAGGGTTGGGCAGGCCAGGTCTGATGTTTAACACACACAGAGGATCCACGTCAAAGGATTTTTACTGTTCACCAATATCATCAGGACAAGCTTTAAGCAGTAATAATCTCCCTGTCTGGAAAACTGAGCTCACTGGAGAAACAATGCAATAGATGTGTTTGACAAAGTTGCAGGTGGACATTTTAGTGAATGAATCACTATTTCAATTAGGATAATGGCTCACTATTCAATGGCATGTTTTTGTCAATTTTTATAATTTCAGCTTCATGCATTTCAATCATGAAGTGAGACTTGTACCTGATATAGTACAGAATCTCTACAAAATAGACAAAATTCCAATTCTGTACATTCACTCTTTTTCCATATGCATACGGATGGTCGTAATTTAACTTGGCATTCCAACAGGATTTCTCAATTAAAATGTCTTCTACTTTAAACAGTACGTGTTAAACATTACACAATCCATTCTTAAACATTTATAACAGGGTCAGCATGGCCAGTTTTAAAGATTTCTTCCTCACTGAAAACAAGTGTTTAACCAATAAATGGTTTATTCTAAAATATTCTAGAGACAGAGATACATTTGGAGAGTGGACACACTCAACACAGAAATCCGGAACATCAAACAGGCACAACCAGCAGTGAAGGTGGAAGGGGTGCCATGTGAGTGCCCCTAAAAACACACACAAGCCTGGCTGCTTAAAAGGAATGAATATAGCTCAACACTCCTATATGAACCTTGACGTGTCTGCTGCCTTACAGAATCCTCCTAGCTGAGCTGCAGGAATCTTCCTTGGAGCCTTTTTTCACCTACACTGCCTACAGGTGCCCACTGGGCTCCCTGGGCAGTATCGTGTCTTTGTTTAGAATATCACAGTATTTGGAGGCCTGTTTAATCCCAAGTCAGAGCCTTATCATAACTCAGACACCATCCCTCAGGGCTTGTGGGCCAACTTCGGCTAATGCAGTCTGCTCCACAGTGCCCTGCAGGTGGGCCTGGTGCATCCACACGATTTTAAGATTTGGGGCTGCCGTTTTCTGCAGTCACAGATGCCGACTTACATATTCATCACGACTGAAGACAGCACGTGTGTTTATGTTCCTTCTGTAATGGTAATAATCATGGCAACATTTCCCCGATCCTTAAAAAAGCCTCCTAACAGTAGTTGTATTCCACCCCCTTCCTTAAAATTAATAGAATTTACCAAACTAGGTGAAATCAGTCTTCATGAGAAAGTGACAAATCAGTGTTCACACAATGGCATAGTAGCTGGGCATACAGTGTACATCAATATCCCAAACTAAGCACCCATCACAATTATTCCCAACTCGCAGGAAAGCTAGAAAAATCAGAAGGCTTAAAATATAATTATAAATGAAAATAACAAGAAACCAAAGTTTCTGAGGAACATTTGTTAGTCAAGCAAGGAAAGCCATTAACCAGTGCTGATTGCATTGCATTTGATTACAGCAGCCAAAGACGTGTCCAGAGGAAAAGAGACTTTAAAAGATTAGTCTTTCAGTAAGAATGGTCGCTTAACAAGTTCAGACTACTGGGCTACACCAATCGTCAATTAAGAAGCAAGGCAAATGAGTGTGAGTCATTTTCCTTGATTCTTAATGTGTCGAAAATCCCAACACCGCTAAGGTCATTCAGGGAATCGAGGCTCCATTTGAAGAAACTGAAGAATTAAAGTCTATGAATAATATGAATAAACCAATTATCTAAGAGAAGATTTCAAAGCTGAGAACACACTAATTCCACGCAACCTGAAGTGGAATCTGCTCAGATGTGTCATAACCAATAAAAAGACTTTGGGGAGCCAATTCTCACACCCTGTGAGAATATGAAGTGTCTCAGTCCATGGTGCTCCTCTCATTACTCACTGGCAGGCCCTCGGGGGAGAACTTTCCCCCTCTTGCGTGAGGTTGGGGCAGCAGTGTCCAGGTGAAAGTCACTGGCTCTCTTGGACATAAACATCCTCGTCTCCTTGGTCTCTCCGGCCCACAGCTCCAACTCCTCAACCACGGATCACCCTCCCCACACCCTCAGCCTGGACGCCACCTTGGGGCGGCCCCACTCACTTCCCCTCTCATCCACAGGCCTTCACCGCCTGACGTTCAAAGTCTTAAGAACCATCGTTCCACACATTTTCTCCAGAAACAGGAGCAAGTCTAGTACCCGTTATTCCATCTCAGCCAGAAACTGAGGGCTAAATGCAGCAGAGCTAAGGGTGTCCACACAGAAGCTGAGCACTGTGTTCTGATCCTGGTTCTGCCGCTCGACTCCGCGGCGTTTTGCCTGTCTCCTTTTGGCCTCTGTTTCCTCATCTCTAACATGAGGTAAAAGAAGTTCCCACCTTAGGAGGTTTCTATGAGGACTCAATGAGCCAATATGTCTGAATCACTCAGCATAGCGTCCGGCAGACACCGAGCACTGCACAGAACTCAGCCTACTCGGCCGAACACCAGCTCCCTACACTCAGTGCTCTTCGCATCTCAGAAATAAATGCATAACACATGAGCAGAAACTAGAAAACAAATATCTTCCTGACGTGACTTCCTAGAAGACTCACTCAAATGCACAATAGAAATCTTTCTTCTGTGTTTGACCATCACCTTTACGATAATATCCAAGCAAAACCACATTACAACTCAGTGATGTAACATCTACTAGACACCTGGTGAAGATGAAGAGAACACACTTTTCTGGTCCCCTTTGCTACCAGCAATTTCCCTTCCTCTGTTCAATGGCAAGCTGCCAGGTGCTGCAGAAGAGGGTAGTACTGTCACTCCCCTAATCAGTTAGAAAGCCCGGACCACCCCAGGTCAGTATCAGGGCCTCAAGTGAGCACAGACAGGAGAACATGTCCATTCCATCAATAGACCAGGTGTCAACATCCTCTCTGTACAAAGCATCATGCTGGCCTTTGTATGTATGCAGCGTTTAAGTACCACCCTTCCACAAGTTTCAATTCAGCTGAGGAAACCACATGAGACTCCTAAAAATATGAAACAGTGTCTGAGTTCTTAAAAAAACAAAAACAAAACAAAGGCCTAGACAAACACGCACACCCCTGTAATGCAGAGTCAAACTTTCAAAACCACACATTTCACATGCAGTGAAACTGTCGGCAACTATAGTCAGCCCAGAAGATCCCTTTTCCATCTTAGCTCTTTTTAAACAAGGCATATGAGGAGTAATCAGCTTTTCCAATAATAAGAGATGGCATTTTCCACAGACTAACCCAACTTCACCTAGAATTTAAAACCACAGAATTCACATGTGCTAAAGGAATAAGGATATAAAATCATGCATTTCCTATTTGCTACATGTAAGCTTAGTTTTAAAAGACATATCATCAAATGCACTTAAATTTCAAACTCCTGCAGTTGCCCAAAACCCAAGCATAAAAATGCATGCCTCTGGTCACGAAACAGTGTCAAGCACAGCAAGCAGATTAAAGCAGGAGTTACCCTCCCAGGCTGGTGCCCTGCTCCGAGGTACATAACAGTCTAATAACCGAGTCCAAGGGTGGAAGGAAACCACTGACCAGCACTTCACACGCTGGGAAGCAGGCAGGGCCATGTGAGCACTCAGCTTTCATTTGCTGTTTCAGATCCGCATCACCTGCTCTCCTGCTAGAGGTAACACCTTGGACTCCTGCAAAGGCCGGCATTCAGATGCTGTCGGACCCTGACAGAGATGGGGGGATTCCAAACCCACCAGAAAAAAATGAAATAAAAAAGAAAACTAAAAAACCTATCTCAACACTGGGACATGCTCTAAGAATAGAAACTTCTAAAACCAATGCCTTATTTTAGGTCTTTCTAAGATCTTTAGTCCAAACAAATGTAGTAACTTACATTTTAGAGTGTCTGAAGAAACGTAATCTTTTTGCCCATTTTTAAACTAACTGTAGTTACTCTTCACTAAAAGCCTGGCCAGGAATCTTACCAACACGCTTTTTCATGTGACCCTCGTGGGGTAACCGTGCCAGGCTTCCTCAGAAGCGGTGTTGCTGCTGCCGGTTCACCTGGTGCATGTGCCACTGACCCACCAGAGACTCCACCACACCCTGGAGCATGACAATTGCCTTTCCTCTCGAGTAGCACGCCACAAACAAACAGCACCAACACGCCGCACACTGATATTTCACAGTTCACTTAGACTTTGACGCTTACACATTCAGATAGCAAAACAGATGCCGGTGCTGAGGAGGCAGGTGTCAGCACCTTCTCCTGCCCTCTCCAGAGGCGAGGGCCCGTGGCCCCCGGGACACAGAAGCCCAGGTTTTCTTCATAGCAACCCCTGGCCGAGATTTGAGTCTCTCACATGGAGGCGGTGTTTGCAAAGACAACGGCAGCACCTCTGAGGGTCCCAGCAGGGTGCAGCCGTGGCCACAGGCACCACGTGGAGCAGCATCTGTGGCTACTGTGATGCCACAGAGACATCTCCACCACAGCACGTACTGCTTCTGAACCAAGGCTCGGATGACCGAAATCCCATTCCATAAACCATCAAAGGCTGAGGAAGCCATCTTAGAACTGATGTTCCAGTGGCTCAAATCTCATTGAGATGGACTGACCTATTCAGAAAAGGAATAATAATTCTTTGTAATTGGAAACAAGCTAAATGTTAAGACTCACTTGGTTGCACAGAGCCCAGATCAGCATCATCTGAGAATTTGGAATTACATGTATCCAGGGCCCAATCTCAGAGCCACCAAATCAAACCCAACTCTGGTGGTAGGAGGACAGGCACCATTTTGGAGGGGTCGTTGTTTTGTTTTGCTTTTTGAGACAGAGTATCACTCTGTTGCCCAGACTGGAGTACAGTGGCACGATCTGAGCTCACTGCAACCTCCACTTCCCAGATTCAAGCTATTCTCCTGCCTCAGCCTCCTGAATAGCTGGCATTACAGGTGCATGCAACCACACCCAGCTAATTTTTATATTTTTAGTAGAGATGGGCTTCCACCGTGTTGGTCAGGCTGGTCTTGAACTCTTGGTCTTCTGATCTACCCGGCTCAGCCTCCCAAAGACAGGCACCTGTTTTAACAGCCACCCCTGCTCCCAGTCACAACATGACTGAAAGTCGGCAGATAATTAACTGAGTTGTTGAGTCTCTTAATCCGAAAAGACTTCCTAAAATCATCTGAATATTTCTGCCAAACGAACATTCTCTCCTCTGCTAACAAGCCGTGAACATGATACAGAGAAGTTTGGTTTTGTTTTTCTGTGACAGAGTCTTGCTGTCATCCAGACTGGAATGCAGTGGTGTGATCTATGCTCACTGCAGCCTCCACCTCCCAGGTTCAAGGGATCCTCCTGCCTCACCCTCCAGAGTAGCTGGGACTATAGGTGGGCACCACCTCACCCCGCTAACTTTTAGTTCAGACAGGGTCTTACCACGTTGGCCAAGCTTGTCTCCAACTGCTGACTTCAGGTGATCCCCCTCCCCGGCCTCCCAAAGCGCTGGGATTACAGGCACGAGCCACCACGCCTGACTCAGAAGTGTTTGACAGAGGCTAAGGGGAGGCTCCTGTCCCATCCTGGAACATCCACGTCCCACCCAGCTTCCCACACCAACTACGACACTCAAAGCCGTCACAGCAAGGGCAGCTGCATCCCCGCAGTTCTCTGCACTAATGCCACAGCTGCGTGAGCTGCCATAGCCCTGGAGCTGCCACTCAGCCTTACCATGCTGGCACAAGCACAGCAGAAACTACCAAGCCCCCAAGAGGGAGGAGTGTGGCCCAGGGGAGTGAACCAGGAGGGAGGACTGGGGGCCCAGAGGAGTGAACAAGGAGGGAGGAGTAGGGGCCCAGGGGAGTGAATCAGGAGGGAGGAGTGGGAGCCCAGGGGAGCGAATCAGGAGGGAAGAATGGGGGCCCAGGTGAGTGAACCAGGAGGGAGGAGTGGAGCTCCAGGGCAGTGAACCAGGAGCAAGGAGTGCAGTCCCAGGGGAGTGAACCAGGAGGCAGGAGTGGGGGCCCAGGGGAGTGAATGAGGCGGGAGTGAACCAGGAGGTAGGAGTGGGGGCCCAGGGGAGTGAACCAGGAGGCAGGAGTGGGGGCCCAGGGGAGTGAACCAGGAGGCAGGAGTGGGGGCCCAGGAGAGTGAACCAGGAGGCAGGAGTGGGGGCCCAGGGGAGTGAACCAGGAGGCAGGAGTGGGGGCCCAGGGGAGTGAACCAGGAGGCAGGAGTGAGGGCCCAGGGGAGTGAACCAGGAGAGAGGAGGGAGGAGGGAGGAGTGCAGCCCAGGGAGTTAACCAGGAGGGAGGAGTGTGGTCCACGGAGGAACTAGGAGGGAGAAGTACAGTCCAGGGAGGAACTAGGAGGGAGGAGTGTGCTCCAGGGGAGTGAACCTGGAGGGAGGAAGGCGGCCCAGGGAAGTGAACCAGGAGGGAGGAGGGAGGAATGCGGTTCAGGGAATGAACCAGGAGGAAGAAGTGAAGTCCAGGGGAGTAGGGAGGAGTACAGTCCAGAGGAGTGAACCAGGAGCCTCTGAGTGTAGCAAGTTCACACACCTCAAATACCTCCCACATCCATCCGCGTTCAGGAAAGGGACAGAAGCCATGCAGGAGCTGCAGCGCTTTCTCCTCACAAATGAGGAGTGAGGATACCGACTCATACATGAAATCAGAGCCAAAGTTCTACCATGGTGGGGAGACTCTGTTCAACAAGTTTCATAGACCCAAATGGGAGCAAAAGGAAACCAATCATACAAGATGAGTGGATGGAAAGGGATCAGAAATTTAAGCCTGTAACAAGCTTTCAGAAAAAACTTCACTTGATCTGCAAGATGGCTGTGGCTCTGCTTGATCATTTCTGCAAATGTCTAACCCGTGATGAGCCATCTCAGAGCCATTCAAGAGGAGTAACAAAATCAAAACGCCAAGGCACGCTCTGTATTTTAGATGGCCTGCAACAGTACGGAAATGAGCAGCGGTGCCAGAGCTTTCAAATTTGTTTGAAGTAAATTCCAGCATGAGGGCAGCATTTTCCTGGCTGAAGCAATGAGGTGGGCTCCTGCTGACCGCATGGGAGAACAGCGTTCAGGTAAGGTGCAGTCAAGGGTCTGCAAACCATGATCCCCGACCGAGCCTTGGCCAGGGAATCAGAAGTGATTTTTACACTTTGAAGTTTTAACAGAAGAAAAATACGCAGAGACTTCTGTGGCCCACAAAACATAACACATTGCCTACCCTGCCCTTTACAGGAGCTTCTAGCTTTGGTGTCAGTTGCAAAGTGTTTCTATAAAATAATGTCACCAATTCTCAATCATGCCAGAAAATGTCACACTTCTGAACAACTCTCAGTGGAGATGCACCATCCTGTGTTTCACACAGATTTTAGTTTTGAAAAAACCAAAATAACGGAAGTAATTCAGCTAAGTATTATAGTAACACAATTTGAGATACATAATGTGTGACAACAGAATAATTGGCATTCTTGTGAGAAAATAAACTAGCTCAAAGTCAAACACAAAATAACAAACCAAAGAATGTTTTGGCCTCTCAAAGTGATCAGTGAAATTGGGAATAACATTCAGTTAAATGATACTTTAAAAAAAAAAAAAAAAAAAAAGCAAAAACAAAACAAATACCACTACACCATCACTCCTTAAATTTATTTAACTACTGCTGCAAAATAAAGTGGAGAGGCTTCTTACTGCAGGGTAATAATCGGCCATCTTCACCATGAAACAGACCGTTGTGGAGGCTCACGCCCTTCTGCCCACAAAGGCAGGGGGAGGGAGGAGAAACAATGGCAAGAAATGGACAGGGCAACCATCACCTAGTCAGCAATTGTACCCTCCCACCTTTCTGCTGGACTTGAAATTTTGGAGCCATCTGGTTTTACTTTCCTATATCCATAAGTCAGCAAGTTCTTGAAGCCAGAAATCTACAATCCTTCTGGCAGTCAAGTCCTCTTATCCTTCCCCCATGTTTTAGGGTCCCATCAGCTCAACCCTGGATAGAATCAATGGCCTTGGAGCTCCAGCCAACCTTGCACTCCACAGACTGAAGTATGCCAAGAGCCACTTGAGGCTGCCACTGCCATGACCAAAGGTTTTCAGAGACAGTCGCAAGCACTGCACAAATCCATGTGGCTTCATCAGGTGCAAAGCGACTCCAGCATTTCATCGAGCCTGCCGCTGCCACCATAGCTGTGAGTCTATGATGTGTCAGGAAGGGAAGGAGGACACCATGTAGATCATCTCATTTAAGCTTCAGTGTCACAAGGTGGATTTTGTCGTGCCAGTTTTATGGATCAGGAAAGTTTTAAAGAGGGCAAGCACAGGACCCTGCTGACACAACAGGAAGCCCCGCAGAGGCCTGGGCATGACCCCTGCCCCACGCTCCCTGGGTCCTGATGTCCACTCCTCCCCCATGGGAGCCTGATCCTGGGTCTGCCTGAATTGCTACCATTCCTAAGACACGACCCACGTCTGCCAACCTCATCCTTTATCTGTTTCCCGCAGCCCAGAGGCGTGTGCTTTTCCATCCAGCCAGACATCACACTTCAGCACCTGCACCTGACACCACTTCAGCCAAAAGCTTCTCTCAAACCTCCGCCCACACCTGCCGGTCACACAGGTCTGCACCTATCACCTTTCTTACATGAATTCTCACGTATTCCTCTGTAGCACCATCCAACTGATTATAGTCTGTTGAGAGGAGGAAGCTTTGTAGATAAGTCCACATGCTACTTTGCTCTCAGCACACCGTCTTGCATGAGGTAACCAATTAACAGCAAATTCATTTCAGCACAACATTTCCACTTGCAGAAATGCAGAGCTTAGAGCTCTGGTCACAATTAAAATTGGGTTTCATTCATCATTTGAAATTCCACGTACTGCTGCTGTTATGCCCAGACCGTTTATTCCCCGAAGAAGACCACCAGAGTCCAGAGTCAAAGCTAAGCAGCAAGGATCTTTATTACAGGTTCGAACCTGGAGCTCTCACTTGCTCGTGAAACGAGACGGGCAGGAGAGCTCCCCTACTGAGCTCCGAACAATGTTATATAGTCTAAGGAAAGTAGGCATAGAATCATTATACAAATTAGAGGTATGATTGGCTGGAGTTTGAACAAAGCGATTTGGCAAACTATGATTGGTTCCCGCCATTTCTGATATTTCAGTACAACCCTTGAGGCAGAAGAGCAGTTTTACACAAAGGCAGTTAATTATATTGCATCAGGTTGCACGACCAGTTTATGGCTATCTTGCTTAAACACACCTTGTGACCTGGCTATCTTACTTAAACATTCCTTGTGACCTGGCCTCAGAAAGAGAAACATGTACTTACAGAACTTACGAAACCTCTGGTACGTGCAAAGATTAGAGAGCAGAACAAGGGTGTAGCGGGTGGGGGGCGGGTACACATCTATCTTTGTGTCCTTTCATTTCTCCCTTCTCATAAGTAACTGGATGTCCAATCTTGGATTTCCAGAGTCTTATAATATAGCCTCACTTTCTGGGTGCAGGAGAGGCTGGTGATGGCTACGGAGGACCATTAGTTGGATGGTATCAAACCTTTCTCTGACAAATTGTAAAATTTTATTTACCACACAGGGGCCTATAGTGAATAGAAGTAGTAAAGACATTAGGGGGCCTAAAAGGGGTGCCAGAAGGGAAAACATTGAAGAGCTCCACCAATTGTTAGCGGCTGTAGTGAATTGTTGCTTTTTCATTTCTAAGCTTAGTTCGTGTAGGCGTTGGACTCTTTCCTCAACTAACCCTGACTCATTTATATAGAAACAGCATTCTTCTTTGAGGAACATACAGGTACCTCCTTTCTCAGCCGTGAGTAAGTCTAAGGCTCTGCGGTTTTGAAGGGTGACCTGTGCTAGGGAGGTGAGCTGCCGCTGAAGGGAGGCTAGGGAATAGGCGGAGTCTTCCATAGCAACAGAGAATTGTTGTAACAGCTTGTCGTTTTCTATCATGGAGTGTTGTAGGGCCCCTCCTGCTAACCCCGCTGCGACGACAGAGGTGGTTAAGGATATTCCGGCAATTAGTGGTAGAAAAACTGCTCGTCTATGTCGCGCAGTTTTAGTTGGGGCGGTCCCTGCCCAGCCTATGAACTCTGCCGGGGTTAGCAGTGTCAGTCGGGGAACTAGGGTAACAGGGATACACAACTGTCCGTCAGAGATGCTTTTGGACAGAGTTTTTAACAGAGTCATATTACACCAGAAGAACACACCAGGGGGAGCATATATGGGACTATTAGGGTATGTAGCCGATTGGTTGCAGAGGCTGTTGCTAAATGCCGAATAACAATAGGGGTATTTCTCTTGGTATGGGTCACGGTACAGGGCTACATCGGGTATCGTGACTATCGATGAGTTAAAACCTGTATAGTTTGTGGGAGGGGAGGATAGAGGAACAGCCGTTAATGGTGGTCTTCCTAGGGTTGCACACATAAAGCAAGAGGACAGGTCGCCTAAACCAGTGAGGTTGGCGAATGCTAGCCCTTCCCGTAATAGAGTTAGCCAGGAGAAGGGCTGCAAGTCTTGTGATAACTTGGTTTCTTGCCTGTGGATTTGTGTGTGGATTAAGGGTTGAATCTGGACTAGACTTCTCCACAGATATAAATGGCTACTGGGCCAGGTACTAGTTGATGAGTAATATACTCCCCCATGTTGTGGGGTTGTCCACCGAGAGTCCCATGGGTCTCTAATTATCCAAGTGTAAGTGACGGGAGACTCAGTTTTGTAAAAATACCACCCTTGTCGTTCTCTCCAGTATCGGACAGAGTGCGTCTTACAGTAGCTATATGGGCAACCTGCACTCTGGTGCCACCAATAATTTTTACAATTATATTCAGTTTGATCATATTCAAAACAGATCATGGGTGTTGCTGGTTGGGCAATCTGGAACCTAGTGAAATTGAGGTAAACTATAGTATTACACCCTGAGGGGGGGCAGTCTGCGCTAGCTAGCAGTTTACCCGCTTGGGGGGTTTCCCCGGGGTGAGTTTTGTTTTCATAGAGCCAGAACCTCCAGACATAGGGATTAGACGGCGCAGCAGTGAGGAGAGTCAGATGCATAAGGCATAAAAGCATAGGTAAGCTAGACATGGTTACGGCTATGGGGATGACGGCGCAGGGTTAGCTTTAAGGGATTGTTCTTAGCTTTGTCTACAGTCCATGTAACCGGTGCTCCAGACGGCTCGAGAAGGTCGGATGTTGGGTCCACTGGTTTGACGTGTGTGTAGTGGATCCACGAAGCGATGCCTTCTACTTTGAGAGCGGTGGGAGTAGTCAGGAGTACTTGCAGTGGTCCTTTCCACCTGGGTTGAAGAGTTTCTTGCCGGTGGCGCTTGACTAGGACCCAGTCTCCCGGCTGGAACGGATGAGGCGTCGGCGGAGGTCCTGCCTCGTACAGTTCTCGTAGTCTGGGCCAAATTTCCTGGTGAATTTTCTGTAAGGCTTGTAAGGAGAACAGGAGCTCAGAGACATTTTCAGTTTCAGGTTTGAGTAAGTCATCTTTTAGACTGGGGACCAGGGGTGGGGGTCTGCCATACATGATTTCATATGGTGTGAGGCCTAGTCTGTAAGGGGTATTTCGGGCCCGGAACAGAGCGTAGGGGAGAAGTACTACCCAATTAGCGCCAGTCTCCATGGTCAATTTAGTTAAGGTCTCCTTCAGAGTCCGATTCATCCTTTCTACCTGTCCTGAGCTTTGGGGCCTATAAGCACAATGTAATTTCCAATTTGCCCCCAGAATGGAAGCCAAATCCTGACTTACCTTAGCAACGAAGGCTGGTCCATTGTCTGACCCTATTTGGATGGGAAAGCCATACCTGGGGAGGATTTCTTCCAAAATTTTCTTTGCTACAACCTGAGCAGTTTCTCTCTTAGTTGGGAACGCTTCTGTCCATCCTGAAAAAGTATCTACAAAGACAAGTAAGTACTGATACCCATATTTTCCAGGCTTTATCTCAGTAAAGTCTATTTCCCAATAGATACCAGGCCTAGTTCCTCTACACCTAATTCCTGTGGTGGTCTGGGTTTGGGGGCAAGCGTTGTTTAGTTGGCAGGCTTTGCAATTTGTTGTGACATCGCTGGCCAGTTCAGCTATGCGCCTGATTCTAAACTTGGCGTGCCTGATTAAGTCCATCATTCGCCGGGCACCCAGGTGGGTTGTCCGGTGGATGTGTTCCAACACCTGCCGTCCTAATTTTTCTGGTAGGATGGTTTGGTCATTTATATCAGTCCACCACCCATTTTTAACCTGTTTTAGGGGAAGCGTGTTCATCCATTCGCGATCCTGTTCGGTATAGTCGGGAAAACATGGCAAATTTCGCGGGCCAGGATCGGGGAGCTGGAGCGCGAGGAGCTGACTGGGAGCTTTTGCTATGCTCCTTGCGGTTTGGTCGGCTAAGAAGTTGCCTTGAGCAATTGGCGTAGTTGGTTTCTGATGCCCAGGGCAATGTACAATAGCCAATTTCTTTGGTTTCCACAAAGCAGTTAATAGAGCTAGGATCTCTTGCTTGTTTTTTATTTCTTTGCCTTCGGCTGTTAATAGTCCCCTTTCTCTGTAGATGGCCCCATGTATGTGCGCAGTAGCGAAAGCATAGCGGCTATCCGTGTATACTGTTAGTTTTTTCTCTGCCCCTAGGGTGAGGGCCTGTGTAAGGGCTATCAGTTCGGCTCTTTGGGCCGATGTCCCTGGAGGCAAGGGTTCCGCCCAGATTACCTCAGTCTCTGACGTTACAGCCGCTCCTGCATACCGCTGGCCTTGGTGGACATAGCTGCTGCCATCAGTGAACCAGGTGAGTTCTGTGTTGGGGAGCGGACGATCTTGCAGGTCCTCCCGCACCCCATGCACCTGAGCCAGTATCTCAGTGCACTCATGGGACGGGGCGTCCAAGTCTGGATTTGGCAGCAGTGAAGCAGGGTTTAAAGAGGTTGGGGGCAGAAAAGTTATTCTGAGGGGGTTTAACAGCAGTCCTTGATAGTGGGTGAGCCGGGCGTTACTCATCCATCGGTCCGGCGGCTGCCGGAGGACGCCTTCAATGGCATGCGGGGTTATAACGCGCAACTCTTGCCCCATGATAAGTTTATCAGCGTCTCGGACCATTAGGGCGGTCGCCGCGATTATCTGGAGGCAGGGTGGCCAGCCAGCAGCCACTGAATCTAATTTTTTTGACAAATAGGCAACTGGCCTCTGCCAGGGGCCTAGGTACTGTGTTAACACGGCTTTTGCAACACCCTTACTTTCATCCACGTATAAGTGGAAGGGTTTGGAGACATCAGGGAGCCCCAGCGCGGGGGCTGATAACAAGGCAGTTTTGATTTGCTGAAAGGCCAGCTCAGCCTCTTCCGTCCAATTGAAGGGCTGCCGTTCCTTTGTTGCCTGGTATAGGGGCTTGGCTAACTCAGCAAATCCGGGTATCCATAACCTACAGAACCCTGCCGACCCCAGGAATTCTCTCACTTGCCGTGTTGACTGGGGTCTAGGGATGCGTAGGACTGTTTCCTTTCGGGCTTTGGTTAGCCAGCGTTGCCCCCCTTTTAATAGGTACCCCAGATAAGTTACCTCCGACTTGCAGATCTGAGCCTTTGTTGCTGAGGCTCGGTAGCCTAGCTCCCCCAGAGTCTTCAGGAGGTCCTCAGTCCCTCGAACACAAGTTTCCGGGGACCTGGCCGCTATTAAGAGATCATCAACATATTGCAAAAGAGTTATTTCAGGGTGTTGCCGCCGGTACTCACCCAGATCTTCATGAAGGGCTTCATCGAACAGAGTTGGCGAGTTCTTGAACCCTTGTGGCAGTCTGGTCCATGTTAGCTGACCGTTGATGCCCCTCTCAGGATCCGTCCATTGAAATGCAAAGAGTTCTTGACTTTTGGGAGCCAGAGGAAGGCTGAAGAAAGCGTCTTTTAGATCAAGAACGGTATACCACTGTTTTTTGGGATGTAAGGCACTCAGAAGGGTGTATGGATTGGGCACAGTGGGATGTATGTCCATGACCCTTTTATTAACTTCTCTTAAATCCTGTACTGGCCTGTAGTCCGTACTGTTGGGTTTACGAACAGGTAACAGTGGAGTATTCCAGGATGAGTGGCAAGCCCGTAGGACTCCCTGGTCTAGGAGTCGGCGGATATGGGGCGTAATTCCTTCTCTTGCCTCCAGGGGCATAGGATATTGCCGAACCCGAACGGGGTCCGTCCCTGGCTTAACTTCCACAAATATGGCAGGTCGATGTTTAGCTAGCCCCAAGCCCCCAGTTTCTGCCCACGCTTCAGGGAAACGCTGGAGCCAAGAGTCAATTCCCTGATCGGGGGGCTTTTGCTCTTGATGGAGTCGGTACTCATCTTCTAAGGTGACAGTCAGGATAGATATTGGCCTGTTTTGGGAATCAGTTATCTTGGGCCCTTCTGGCTCAAAGTGGATTTGGGCCCCCATCTTTGTCAGCAAGTCCCTCCCTAGTAGAGGGCAGGGGCTCTCTGGGATGACTAGGAAGGAATGGGAGACTTTTCCCGTTCCTAAGTCTACAGTCCTCTGGGTTGTCCAGGGGTATTTTTTGATGCCTGTGGCCCCGTGCACCCAGGATGTTTTCTTAGACATTTTTCCAATTGGTTTGGTTAGGACTGAGCGTTCCGCCCCAGTATCGACCAAGAAGCGAACTGGGGACCCCTCCACTTGCAAAGTTACCCTGGGTTCGGGGAGGGGGTCCGAACCCCGTCCTCCCTAGTCAGAGTCCTGGGTAACGAGTACGGAGGTAGGGTTAGCTGGTCTCCGTTTCTTTGGGCAGTCTTTAATCCAGTGGCCACGTTCCTTGCAATAAGCACACTGATCTTTTTCTAATCCTTGCCTAGGGCCTTGCTTTTTCTGCTTTCTGTTTTGGCCATTTCCTGCCTGGGGGAAAGCTGCTACTAAGACTTTGGTCATTTCTTTGGTTGCCTTGAACTGTTTTTCTTCTGGAGTATCCCTATTATTATAAACTCGCTGGGCCATCTGAAGGAGGTCCTGAATCTGCTTTCCCTCTAAACCTTCTAATTTCTGGAGTTTTCTTTTAATATCTGGTGTTGCCTGGTTTACAAAGGACATTACTACCGCTGCCTGATTTTCCGGTGCTTCTGGGTCCATAGGGGTAAACTGTCTGAAGGCTTCCATTAATCTCTCTAAACACACAGCGGGGCTTTCTGTCTTACCTTGTAACACAGAATATACTTTAGCCAAATTGGTGGGCTTGCGAGCTGCAGCCCGGAGACCCGCCATTAGAGTCTGGCGATAAATGAGCAGTCGTCCCCTACCTTCTGCCGTGTTGTAGTCCCATCTGGGCCGGGTCAAAGGGAAAGCCGCATTAATGAGGTCAGGATTTGCAGTTGGCTGGCCGTCATCTCCTGGAACCAGTTTTCTGGCCTCAACTTGGATTCTTTCCCGCTCCTCCGTTGTGAACAGGATTCGGAGGAGCTGTTGACAGTCATCCCAGGTCGGCTGGTGAGTAAACATGACACTGTCTAACAACGAGGTTAGATCTTTGGGATTATCTGAGAACCGAGCATTTTGGGACTTCCAATTGTATAAATCACTGGTGGAAAAAGGCCAATACATGAGACGGGAGAGCCCGGTATCATCGAGCGATCCTATTTCTCTGAGAGGCAGGGCTACAGTGGAGTCAGGGAGTCGGGAAGCTTGGTCCCGCTGTACGCGGCCTCGTGTTCGGCCGGCCGGCCCCCCCAGGTTACTTTCACTCTCGGCTGCTTCCGCTTCTCGGTTTCCCTCTACGGAAGCACCACCCTGGGGGACTGGGTCCTGCGGGATAAGGTGCTGATATGGTGGGGGAAATGTGGGTTCTAACGTTAGGGGGTCCTGGCTGTCCGGCAGCACAGGGGCCGAGGGAGTAGAGGGAGTCTTTTGTCTTGTAGGTCGCGTTACTAGGACTTTGCAGGGCTCAAGGATGAATGGAGTTATCCAGGGTGGTGGGTTTTCCACAAGATCCTGCCACACTAGAATATAAGGAATTTGATCAGGATGTCCTGACTGCCCTGGCAGGAAAATCTTAGTTTTTACCTTAGTAATAATAGAGAGACAGAAAGTTCCTTCAGAGGGCCACCCTACGCCGAAAGAGGGCCACTCCGAACGGCGGAAAGTAACTAGCTTTCCCTTCTTTAGTTCTACGCTTAAGTTACGCCCCCGAGCCTTCACATCCTTAAAATTGGTAACAAGGAGTGAGAGCGGCGTGCTCTGGTTGTTGCCCATCTTTGGACTGCTCCTACAAAGAGAAGGGGGGACGAAAATGAGTGTGAAGCAGAGGGGAGTATCCGACAGGTCCGGTCCTGGAGGGGGAAGAAAAGGTTTTATGTTTCGTTTTGGGCTTACACTTAACACTTAACAATAACGGACAGACAGTAATAACGATGAGCATTCGCGAGCGCGTGTCGGACTTCCGACCTGAGTCAGACGGGGCAACCAAGGATGGAGGCCCCCAGATGGGCACTGGGGAACGTCTCCCACCAGTCCCGAGTGGCTGTCTTCTAGCGCGTCCGCCAAGACCGTGCCACTTACAGAACAGACCAATACAGATTACAGATTACGGATTTCGCGAAATTTCAGGGAGACAGACAGAGACAAAGACAGAGACAGTGACAAAGCCGGCTTACCTACAGATTAAGATCCGTTGACTTGGGGGTCTGGTGGGCTTGGGGGAAATCCCGGACGAGCCCCCATTTGTTATGCCCAGACCGTTTATTCCCCGAAGAAGACCACCAGAGTCCAGAGTCAAAGCTAAGCAGCAAGGATCTTTATTACAGGTTCGAACCTGGAGCTCTCACTTGCTCGTGAAACGAGACGGGCAGGAGAGCTCCCCTACTGAGCTCCGAACAATGTTATATAGTCTAAGGAAAGTAGGCATAGAATCATTATACAAATTAGAGGTATGATTGGCTGGAGTTTGAACAAAGCGATTTGGCAAACTATGATTGGTTCCCGCCATTTCTGATATTTCAGTACAACCCTTGAGGCAGAAGAGCAGTTTTACACAAAGGCAGTTAATTATATTGCATCAGGTTGCACGACCAGTTTATGGCTATCTTGCTTAAACACACCTTGTGACCTGGCTATCTTACTTAAACATTCCTTGTGACCTGGCCTCAGAAAGAGAAACATGTACTTACAGAACTTACGAAACCTCTGGTACGTGCAAAGATTAGAGAGCAGAACAAGGGTGTAGCGGGTGGGGGGCGGGTACACATCTATCTTTGTGTCCTTTCACTGCAACAGCAGAACTCCCTCCTCGCTAGGCTCTGCCCAACAGACATCATTCTTCCAGTGCACGACTCCCATCAGAACCCCGGCAACAAGAGCCCCACAGGCTGCCCAGTGCCTCGGGCTGCAGCTTCCACACTGGGCCAGCACTGGCCTAATGACACGATGGGAGTGGTGCCATCAACAACTACAGGATCTGAAGCTGGCCAACTGCTCTGTAGAATGGAGACATGTTAGTAATCCCTGACATTTCCACTGACAGGCTGCCCAACTAAACTGGGAAAAATCCACAAAATACAAAGAACCTGTGGGGAGGAGCACTTCTCTCTCCAACCTGACAGCAAACTGTGGCTGTGCAGACGACCTCTTCGGGAATAACTGTGGACTGCATCTCAGGTCAGCACCAGCACCACTGAGGGCCAAAAAATCAGCTCCCCCCGACCCTCACTTCCTAAGGGTCAGCCCTGTGGGGAAAAGAAAGAGATCAGCCTGTCACTGTGTCTATATAGAAAGAAGTAGACATAAGAGACTCCATTTTGTTCTGTGTTTGTGATACTGTTAATCTGTGACCCTACCCCCAACCTTGTCCTTTGCAAGAGACATGTGTTGCGGTGACTCAACGTTTAATGGATTTTGGGCTGTGCAGGATGTGTCTTTGTTAAACAAATGCCTGAAGGTAGCTTGCTGGTTAAAAGTTATCACCATTCTCTTAATTTCAACTACCCAGAGACACGTACAAGGCCAAAGGTCGCAGGGACCTCTGCCTAGGAAAGCTAGGTATTGTCTAAGGTTTCTCCCCATGTGATAGACTGAAACTATGCTGCTAAAAGGTTTATGGAGATGTTTGCATATGCATCTCAAGGCACAGCATTTTCCTTTGAACTTATTCATGTCACAGAGGTTTTTGTTCATATGTCTTACTGCCGATTTCCTCTTTTTTCTTTGATCCTATTGTCCTGCCACTCCCCTGTCTTTAAGATGGTAAAGATAATTATCAATAAATACTAAGGGAACTCAGAGACCGGCGCCGGTGTGGGTCCTCTGTAAGCTGAGCGCCGGTCCCCTGGGCCCCGCTTTTCTTTCTCTATACTTTGTCTCTGTGTCTTATTTCTTTTCTCAAGTCTCTCGTTCCACCTTGCGAGAAACACCCACAGGTGTGGAGGGGCAGGCCACCCCTTCATCTGGTGCCCAACGTGGAAGCTTTTCTCTAAGGTGAAGGTACGCTGGAGCGTGGTCATTGAGGACAAGTCGACGAGAGACTCCCGAGTACATCTAAAGTCAGCCTTGCGGTAAGCTTGTGCGCTTGGAAGAACCTAGGGTAACAATGGGGCAAACTAAGAGTAAATATGCCTCTTATCGCAGCTTTATTAAAATTCTCTTAAAAAGAGGGGGAGTTAAAGTCTCTACCAAAAATCTAATTACGCTATTTCAAACAATAGAGCAGTTTTGTCCATGGTTTCCAGAACAGGGAACTTTAGATCTAAAAGATTGGGAAAAAATTGGCAAAGAATTAAAACAAGCAAGTAGGGAAGGTAAAATCATTCCGCTCACAGTATGGAATGATTGGGTCATTATTAAAGTAGCTTTAGAACCGTTGCAAACAGAAGAAGATAGCGTTCCAATTTCTGATGTCCCTAAAAGCTGTGCAGTAGATTGTGGAAAAGAGGCAGGGATAGAAACTCGGAAAGGAAAGGAAAGTTCACACTGTGAATGTGTATCAGAGCCGGCTATGGCTCGGTCAATGCAAAATGTTGACAATAATCAATTACAGGAAGTAGTATATCCTGAAACGTTAAAATTAGAAGAAAAAGATCCAGAATTAGCAGAGCCATCAGAGTCTAAACCACGATGGCCAACTGCTCTTCCAGCAGCTCAGATGCCTATAACTTTACAACCTCAAATGCCGGTTAAACGAGTACTAACTCCAAAAGAAGATCAAATAGGAAAAGATAGAGTCACTGTCATGGCAATGCCAATCCATATACAGTGTCCACAATATCAGCCGGTAGAAAATAAGACCCAGCCGCCAGTAGCCTATCAATACTGGCCGCCAGCTGAACTACAGTATCAGCTGCCCCCAGAAAATCTGTATGGACAGCCAGGAACATTTCCAGTGCCACAGGGCAGGGCACCATACCCTCAACCGCCCACCATGAGACTTAATCCTACAGCACCGCCTAGTACACAGGGTAGTGCGTTACATAAAATTATTGATGATGCAAGAAAACAAGGAGATATTGAGGCGTGGCAATTCCCAGTAATATTAGAAGCAAGACCACCTGGAGAAGGGGCCCAAGAGGGAGAGTTTCCCGTAGCTGAAGCCAGATATAAGTCTTTTTCTATAAAAATGCTAAAAGAAATGAAAGAGGTAGTAAAACAGTATGGACCCAACTCTCCTTACATGAGAACATTATTAGATTCCATTGCTCATGGACATAGACTCATTCCTTACGATTGGGAGATTCTGGCAAAATCCTCACTCTCACCCTCTCAATTTTTACAATTTAAGACTTGGTGGATTGATGGGGCACAAGTACAGTTCCGAAAAAATAGGACTGCCAATCCTCCAATTGACATAGATGCAGATCAACTATTAGGAATAGGTCAAAATTGGAGCACTGTTGACCAACAAGTAATAATGCCAAATGAAGCCATTGAGCAAATCAGGGCTATCTGCCTTAGGGCCTGGGAGAAAATCCAAGACCCAGGAACCGCCTGCCCCTCCTTTAATACAATAAGAGGAGGCTCTAAAGAGCCCTACCCTGATTTTGTAGCAAGACTTCAAGATGCTGCTCAAAAGTCAATTACCGATGAGAATGCCCGTAAGGTCATAGTGGAGTTGATGGCATATGAAAACGCCAATCCTGATTGTCAATCAGCCATTAAGCCATTAAAAGGAAGGGTTCCCGCAGGATCAGATGTAATCTCAGAGTACGTTAAGGCCTGCGATGGAATTGGAGGAGCTATGCATAAAGCTATGCTTATGGCTCAAGCAATCACAGGAGTTGCTTTAGGAGGACAGGTTAGAACATTTGGGGGAAGATGTTATAATTGTGGTCAAATTGGTCATCTAAAAAGGAATTGCCTAGTCTCAAATAAACAAAATGTAACTACTCAAGCTACTACAAGAACAGATAAAGAGCCACCTGGCCTATGTCCAAGATGTAAAAAGGGAAAACATTGGAGTGATCAATGTCGTTCTAAATTTGATAAAAATGGGCAACCACTGTCGGGAAATGAGAGGAGGGGCCAGCCTCAGGCCCCGCAACAAACTGGGGCATTCCAAATTCAGCCCTTTGTTCCTCAGGGTTTTCAGGAACAACAACCCCCACTGCCACAAGTGTCTCAGGGAATAAGCCAGTTATCACAATACAGCAATTATCCCCCGCCACAAGCGGCAGTGCAGCAGTAGATTTATGCACCATACAAGCAGTCTCTCTGCTTCCAGGGGAGCCTCCACAAAAAATCCCCACAGGGGTATATGGCCCATTGCCTGAGGGGACTGTAGGACTAATTTTAGGAAGATCAAGTTTAAATCTAAAAGGAGTTCAGATTCATACTGGTGTGGTTGATTCAGACTATAAAGGTGAAATTCAATTGGTTATTAGTTCCTCAATTCCTTCGAGTGCCAGTCCAGGAGACAGGATTGCTCAATTATTACTCCTACCTTATATTAAAGTTGGAAACAGTGAGATAAAAAGAACAGGAGGGTTCGAAAGCACTGATCCGACAGGAAAGGCTGCATATTGGGCAAATCTGGTCTCTGAGAGCAGACCTGTGTGTAAGGACATTATTCAAAGAAAACAGTTTGAAGGGTTGGTAGACACTGCAGCAGATATCTCTGTCATTGCTTTAAATCAATGGCCAAAAAATTGGCCTAAACAAAAGGCTGTTACAAGACTTGTCGGCGTAGGCACAGCTTCAGAAGTGTACGAAAGTACGATGATTTTACATTGTTTAGGACCAGATAATCAAGAAAGTACTGTTCAGCCAATGATTACTTCAATTCCTGTTCATCTATGGGGTCGAGATTTATTACAGCAATGGGGTGCGGAAATCATTATGCCCGCTCCATTATACAGCCCCACAAGTCAAAAAATCATGACTAAAATGTGATATATACCAGGAAAGGGGTTAGGAAAAAATGAAAATGGCATTAAAGTCCCAATTGAGACTAAGAAAAATCAAGAAAGAAAAGGAATAGGGTATCCTTTTTAGGGGCGGCCACTGTAACGCCTCCTAAACCCATTCCATTAACTTGGAAGACAGAAAAACCGGTATGGGTAAATCAGTGGCCGCTACCGAAGCAAAAACTGGAGGCTTTACATTCATTAGCAAAGGAACAATTAAAAAAAGGACACATTGAGCTTTCATTCTCACCCTGGAATTCTCCCGTATTTGTAATTCAGAAAAAATCAGGAAAATGGCATATGTTAATGGACTTAAGAGCCGTAAATGCTGTAATTCAACCCATGGGGCCTCTTCAACCCGGATTGCCCTCTCCGGCCATGATCCCAAAAGACTGGCCTTTAATTATAATTGATCTTAAGGATTGCTTTTTTACCATTCCTCTGGCAGAGCAAGATTGTGAAAAATTTGCCTTTACTATACCAGCCATAAATAATAAAGAACCAGCCACCAGGTTTCAGTGGAAAGTATTACCTCAGGGATTGCTTAATAGTCCCAACTATTTGTCAAACTTTCGTAGGTCAAGTCCTTCAACCAGTTAGAGACAAATTTTCAGATTGTTATATCATTCACTATATTGATGATATTTTATGTGCTGCAGAAACAAGAGAAAAATTAATTGACTGTTACACATTTCTGCAAGCAGAGGTTGCCAACGCAAGACTAACAATAGCATCGGATAAGATCCAAACCTCTGCTCCTTTTCATTATTTAGGGATGCAGATAGAAAATAGAAAAATTAAGCCACAAAAAATAGAAATAAGAAAAGATACATTAAAAACATTAAATGACTTTCAAAAATTGTTAGGCGATATTAATTGGATTCGGCCAACTCTAGGCATTCCTACTTATGCCATGTCAAATTTGTTCTCTATCCTAAGAGGAGAACTGAAACTAGGCCTCATAAAATTTAGAAACTAGGCCTCATATAGAAAAAATTAACACCAGGTGGCTCTGGATAGGGTCCCACCCTGCCTCAATAAGGTCCCACCCTGATAGAGTCCCACCCTGCCAATTCCGGGAAACAACCTCATGGGGTCCCACCCTGCCAATTCCGGGGGTCCCACCCTGTCTCGAAGTTCCCGGAATCAGCAACTCCAAGAAGAAACCTCATAAGGTCCTGCTCTAACCAATTAGCATAAGACACCTTGCTCAGGCCATAGACAGACCCAATTACCACGCGCCTAAAGCTTTGTTTGAATTTCGCGCCCTAAGCTGTGTTTGAACTTGTATTTGCCTATATAAACAGCCTGTAACAAGCAGTCGGGGTCCCAGGGCCAACTTAGAGCTTGGGACCCTAGCGCGCTAGTAATAAATAACTCTCTGCTGTGAATCTCGTGTCGGTGATCCTTCGCGGCGACCCCTGCCCAGGAAGGAATCGACAGTTCGGTTCCAACATTTGGTGCGTTGGCCGGGAAGTGGGGTCGTCCGAGGACCCCCGACCCATCCGGCGGAGACCTATCTGGCCCGGGCCACGGACTGCTGACTGAACGGACCTACCAGGTACCTTCGTTTTGTTCTGTCTGTCTTGCCGGCTAACTCTGAACTCTGGAGAGTACTCCTTCTGAATTAAGTGGGGAAGGGGGACAGACGTGTCCCGCACCTTCTCACTTTTCACCCTGGGGGACGCCCTGGCGGTAGTCTGGGAGAAGGCTAATGACTCAGTCAGCCTCCTCAAATCTGTAGGCAGGCCGCCCCTGCCGTCTGAATATTTTGTAATCTTGTGGCGCTACTCTCTGGCCGCGCGGCTTCTCCTTACTTGTCTGGTCTTTGTTTTTGTTACTTTTGTTTTGTCCTTGTTTGTTATACGTGGACGAAATAAGACAGACGTTGACGACTCCTTTGTCTCTGACCCTGACTCACTTCCCTGACGTTCGGGCTCGAGCCCACAACCTCTCCATAGAATTCCGTAAGGGACGATGGCGAAAATTCTGCTCGTCCAAGTGGCCTACCCTCCATGTTGGGTGGCCCCGGGACGAAACATTTAACCTCCCAATTATCTTACAGGTTAAAGCAACAGTGATGGATCCTGGGCCACACGGACACCCAGACCAGGTGGCCTACATAATTACTTGGGAGGATCTGGTCCGAAACCCTCCCTCTTGGGTGAAACCCTTCCTCCATTCCCCTTCCCCATCCCAATCTACCCTCCTTGCCTTAGAAGCCCCAAAGAATCGGAATCTGGACCCGCATAAGCCAGTCCTCCCAGATAAACCCCAGAGGGACCTCCTCCTTCTCGAACCCCTGCCTCCTCCACCTCAAAACCCCCTTCGGGGACCTCCACCTTACGCTTCACCCTTGCCCCCTGTCTTGTCCCCAGCTCTTTCCTCTACCGCCTCGACCCCTACCTTTTCTCCAACTTCTCCCTCGGCCCCTCCCTCCACCCCGTCTCCTCCTCCAGCCCCGCCCAAACTCACCCCTCGGACGCCGCCGCCGACACCTCCTCGTCTCCGCTTGCGGCGGACTGAGGACCCAGAAGGCCCTTCCACTTAGCAATCCTCCCTTTTTCCCCTCCGTACTGTCAGTCACACAGTCCAATACTGGCCCTTCTCTGCCTCTGACCTCTATAACTGGAAGACCCATAACCCTTCCTTTTCCCAAGACTCTCAGGCCCTAACCTCGTTAATAGAATCCATTCTCCTCACCCACCAGCCCACCTAGGATAATTGCCAGCAACTCCTGCAGGTCCTCTTAACCACTGAAAAAGGCAGCAAGTCCTCTTGGAGGCCCAGAAAAATGTGCCAGGACCAGGAGGCCTCCCAACCCAACTTCCCAATAAAATAGACGACGGATTTCCCCTCACCCGCCCGGACTAGGACTATGAAACGGCACCAGGTAGGGAGAGTCTCCAAATCTATCGCCAGGCTCTGTTGGCGGGTCTCAAAGGGGCAGGAAAACGCCCCACAAATTTGGCCAAGATAAGAAAGAAACCCCTAAGGAAAGGGAAGCCAGGTTAGCGAAGGAACAGATAGAGCGAGAGGATCGTAAAAACCGAGTAAAGGATAAGCATTTAACAAAAATCCTGGCAGCAGTTGTGAGAAAGAAAGGACCAGGGAGAGAGGGAAAGAAGCGGAGACGGCCAAAAGTGGAAAAAGACCAGTGTGCCTACTGCAAAGAACAGGGGACTCACGGAGGCGTTAAGGACAAAAGAGGGCGCGGCCAACTCCCGGAGGAACGGCAGGCCGAGAGTGCGGCGCCCGGGCCTGGCGCCAAGCCTGAGCCCGCCAGACGGGAGGCGGCCCCGCCGCGGGCTCGGCTCCGGCCCCAGCCACGCCAGCATGGCCGGCCGGACCGTACGGGCCGAGACCCGGAGCCGGGCCGAAAATAACATCAAGAAGGTAATGGCGACCATCAAGAAGGTCCAAAAATGGAAGAAGCAATGAGTGACTGTAGGCGACACTTCCCTTCGTATCTTCAAGTAAGTGCCAGTGGTGGACCCCCAGGAGGAGGAACGAAGGCGGGCAGGTGGCGGGCCAAAGAGATCCCGTGGCCGGGAACGTCGGGGCAGGGGCGCCAGTCCCCGAGGGGGTGGCCCTCTCATCCTGCTGGATCTCAATGATGAGAACAGCAACCAGAGTTTCCATTCGGAAAGTTCCCTGCAAAAAGGCACAGAGCCCAGTCCTGAGGGCAGCCCCCAGCCCAGCCGCCCTGTGTCACCTGCCGGACCCCCAGAAGGGGTCCCTAAAGAGGCTCAGCCCCCACGGCTGGGCCAAGAAAAAAATCCCGGGGGCATAACTGCTGGCAGCACTGACGAACCCCCAATGCTGACCAAGGAGGCCCTGGCAATGATCCAGCAGATGCATGCCTGGACACACTTAAATAATTGAAAGCTAAAATTACTGATTAAAAAAACTGACTTTCTAATCCCAAAGACAAGTACCCTCGTAGAACAAGTGACATCTGCCTGTAAGGTCTGTCAGCAGGTAAACGCTGGGGCTACCCAAGTGCCAGAAAGGAAACGAACTCGTGATAACCACCCAGGAGTCTATTAGGAAATAGACTTCACTGAAGTAAAACCTCACTATGCTGGATATAAGTACTTACTGGTGTTTGTAGATACCTTTTCAGGATGGGTAGAAGCCTACCCCACCCGGCAAGAAACGGCACACATAGTAGCCAAGAAAATTTTGGAAGAAATCTTTCCTAGATTCGGACTTCCCAAGGTAATTGGGTCAGATAACGGGCCGGCCTTCGTTTCTCAGGTAAGTCAGGGACTCGCCAGGATATTGGGGATTAATTGGAAATTACATTGTGCCTATAGACCCCAGAGCTCAGGACAGGTAAAAAGAATAAATAAAACAATAAAAGAGACCCTTATTAAATTGACCTTAGAGACTGGTTTAAAAGATTGGAGACGCCTCCTATCCTTAGCTCTGTTAAGGGCCCGGAATACACCTAACCGTTTTGGGCTCACTCCATATGAAATCCTCTACGGAAGACCTCCCCCTTTGTCAACCTTGCTTAATTCCTTCTCCCCCTCCGATCCTAAGACTGACCTACAGGCCCGGCTAAAAGGACTCCAAGCAGTACAGGCCCAAATCTGGGCCCCCTTGGCAGAACTGTACCAACCCAGACATCCACAGACCAGTCACCCCTTCCAGGTGGGAAACTCTGTCTACGTTAGATGGCATCGCACTCAAGGACTAGAGCCTCGGTGGAAAGAACCCTACATTGTTCTCCTGACCAGTCACCCCTTCCAGCCATAAAGGTTGACGGAATCTCCACTTAGATCCACGCATCCCACGCCAAGGCTGCTCCAGAGACGTCCGGATCAACACCACTTAAGACGTGAAAACTCCAACGCTCCGCGGACCCGCTCAAGATAAGACTCTCTCGTATCTAACTCCTTACTTATTGTTTACCCTTCTTCCCTGCGCCGTCTCTAGTGTAGTTTTTGACGCTAACCCCCACCGGCCATTTAGCCTGACCTGACAGATAATTAATTTTAATAATCAAGAGGTCTTAAATAAGACCTCCGAGAATGCTCCTATAAAGACTTGGTTTCCAGACCTCTATTTCAACCTAAAAAAATATATATATAGCAAAAAAAATTAAAAGACACAGGTCCCCGGTTTACTAGTCCCACAGGAGTCCTATTAAGAACTCCTCAAGATAGACAAAAATAGAAAAGACAGGCTAGAAAAATGTCCATCAGCCAGAACAGGTTTTATGCCTGTCCCGGATGCAAGACAGAACCAATAAAAAACTTGTAGAAATCTGACTCACTTGTATTGCAAAAGCTGGTCCTGTGTAACTACTAATAATAAAAAGTAAAAATAAGCCACAAAACCTTAGTATATAACTATGCCCTTTGTCCAGCCCTGTACCACAACCCGATATTCAGAAAATTGCAACCTGGTTCACATCAAGTTTAAAGATGCGGCAAAATCTGATAACAGATAGATAACAACAAAATTAATATAAAGTCTCTATTTATACCAGCACAACCCACCTAAAATTCCCCTCCAAATCAGACTATTAGTCAATCCAGACACTGCCCCTGTTGCAGTAAGGCCAGACCAGGTTTTATTAGAAGCTAAGAAGCCCCCGGTTTCCATATCGGAGAAGCCCCAACTAAAAACTCCTCAAAGCACTTCCCCGCCCTTAATCTCCCTCACCCTCGCCGACATGTTAAAAATTAAGGTAGCGGCTGGAGTTAAGACCAGGACAGCAGCCCTAGTGCATAGTAACCATCATCTGCAACAACTTAAAGTAGCCATAGATAAAAACCTTAAAGCCATAGAACAATCTATCACAAAACTTGAAAAGTCCTTGACTTCTCTGTCTGAAATTATATTACAAAACCGACAAGGACTAGAAATTGTCTTTCTGAAAGAGGGCGGGCTCTGTGCAGCCCTGAAAGAGCAATGTTGTTTTTATGCAGATCATTCAGGAGTAGTTAAAGATTCTATGGCAAAACTGAGAGAAAGATTAGACAAGAGAAAAAAGAGAGAGAATCTCAGCAAAATTGGTTTAAAAATTAGTACAACCAATCCCCTTGGCTTAGCACCCTAATCTCCACCATCTTAAGACCCCTCATCCTGCTCACGCTCATCCTGACTTTCAGGCCATGCATACTCAACCACTTACTCACCCTTATTAAAAATAGATTACATGCTATGGTTCTGACCCAACTATACCAGACCCTCAGGACTAAAAAAAGAGGCTCAAGATTGAGCCTCTGACACAAAAAGAGGAGGAAATGAAACTAGGCCTCATAAAATTTAGAAACTAGGCCTCATATAGAAAAAATTAACACCAGGTGGCTCTGGATAGGGTCCCACCCTGCCTCAATAAGGTCCCACCCTGATAGAGTCCCACCCTGCCAATTCCGGGAAACAACCTCATGGGGTCCCACCCTGCCAATTCCGGGGGTCCCACCCTGTCTCGAAGTTCCCGGAATCAGCAACTCCAAGAAGAAACCTCATAAGGTCCTGCTCTAACCAATTAGCATAAGACACCTTGCTCAGGCCATAGACAGACCCAATTACCACGCGCCTAAAGCTTTGTTTGAATTTCGCGCCCTAAGCTGTGTTTGAACTTGTATTTGCCTATATAAACAGCCTGTAACAAGCAGTCGGGGTCCCAGGGCCAACTTAGAGCTTGGGACCCTAGCGCGCTAGTAATAAATAACTCTCTGCTGTGAATCTCGTGTCGGTGATCCTTCGCGGCGACCCCTGCCCAGGAAGGAATCGACAGTTCGGTTCCAACAGAACCAGACTTAAATAGTAAAAGAATATTAACCCCAGAGGCAACAAAAGAAATTAAATTAGTGGAAGAAAAAATTCAGTCAGCGCAAATAAGCAGAATAGATCCTTTAGCCCCACTCCAACTTTTGATTTTTGCTACTGCACATTCTCCAACAGGCATCATCATTCAAAACACTGATCTTGTGGAGTGGTCATTTCTTTCTCACAGTACAATTAAGACTTTTACATTGTACTTGGATCAAATAGCTACATTAATTGGTCAGGCAAGATTACGAATAATAAAATTGTGTGGTAATGACCCAGACAAAATAGTTGTTCCTTTAACCAAGGAACAAGTTAGGCAAGCCTTTATCAATTCTGGTGCATGGCAGATTGGCCTTCCTGATTTTGTGGGAGTTATTGATAATCATTACCCAAAAACAAAAATCTTCCAGTTTTTAAAATTGACTACTTGGATTTTACCTAAAATTACCAGACTTGAGCCTTTAGAAAATGCTCTGACAGTATTTACTGATGGTTCCAGCAATGGAAAAGCGGCTTACACAGGACCAAAAGAGCGAGTAATCAAAACTCAGTATCAATCAGCTCAAAGGGCAGAGTTGGTTGCAGTCATTACAGTATTACAAGATTTTAATCAACCTGTTAATATTATATCAGACTCTGCATATGTAGTACAGGCTACAAGGGATGTTGAGACAGCTCTAATTAAATATAGCATGGATGATCAGTTAAACCAGTTGTTCAATTTATTACAACAAACTGTAAGAAAAAGGAATTTCCCATTTTATATTACTCATATTCGAGCACACACTAATTTGCCAGGACCTTTAACTATAGCAAATGAACAAGCTGACTTACTGGTATCCTCTGCATTCATAAAAGCACAAGCAAGAACTTCATGCTTTGACTCATGTAAATGCAGCAGGGTTAAAAAACAAATTTGATGTCACATGGAAACAGGCAAAAGATATTGTACAAAATTGCACCCAGTGTCAAGTACTACACCTGCCCACTCAAGAGGCAGGAGTGAATCCCAGAGGTCTGTACCCTAATGCATTATGGCAAATGGATGTTACCCATGTACCTTCATTTGGAAAATTATCATATGTTCATGTAACAGTTAATACTTATTCACATTTCATATGGGCAACATGCCAGACAGGAGAAAGTACTTCCCATGTTAAAAAACATGTATTACCTTGTTTTACTGTAATGGGAGTTCCAGAAAAAATTAAAACTGACAATGGACCAGGTTATTGTAGTAAAGCTTTCCAAAAATTCTTAAATCAGTGGAATATTACACATACAACAGGAATTCCTTATAATTCCCAAGGACAGGCCATAGTTGAAAGAACTAATAGAACACTCAAAACTCAGTTAGTTAAACAAAAAAAAGGGGGAGACAGTAAGGAGTGTACCACTCCTCAGATGCAGCTTAATCTAGCACTCTATACTTTAAATTTTTTAAACATTTATAGAAATCAGACTACTACTTCTGCAGAACAACATCTTACTGGTAAAAAGAACAGTCCACATGAAGGAAAACTGATTTGGTGGAAAGACAACAAAAATAAGACATGGGAAATAGGGAAGGTGATAACCTGGGGAAGAAGTTTTGTTTGTGTTTCACCAGGAGAAAATCAGCTTCCTGTTTGGATTCCCACTAGACATTTGAAGTTCTACAATGAACCCATCGGAGATGCAAAGAAAAGCGCCTCCACGGAGACGGAAACACCGCAATCGAGCACCATTGACTCGCATGATGAACCAAGTGATGATATCAGAAGAACAAATGAAGTCACCACGCACCGAGAAGGCGGAGCTGCCGACCTGGGCACAGTTAAAGAAGCTGACACCGTTAGCTGGAAAAAGCCTAGCTAGCACAAAGGTGACACAAACCCCAGAAAAAATGTTGCTTACAGCTTTAATGATTATATCAACGGTGGTAAGTCTCCCCATGCCTGCAGGAGCAGCTGCAGCTAATTATACCTACTGGGCCTATGTGCCTTTCCCGCCCTTAATTCGGGCAGTTACATGGATGGATAATCCTATTAAAGTATATGTTAATAATAGTGTGTGGGTACCTGGTCCCACAGATGATCGTTGCCCTGCAAAACCGGAGGAAGAAGGAATGATGATAAATATTTCCATTGGGTATCGTTATCCTCCTATTTGCCTAGGGAGAGCACCAGGATGTTTAATGCCTGCTATTCAAAATTGGTTGGTAGAAGTACCTACTGTCAGTCCCACCAGTAAATTTACTTATCACATGGTAAGCGGAATGTCACTCAAACCACAGGTAAACTATTTACAAGACTTTTCTTATCAAAGATCATTAAAATTTAGGCCAAAAGGGAAACCTTGCCCCAAAGAGATTTCCAGAGAATCAAAAGATTTAGTTTGGGAAGAATGTGTGGCCGGTAGTGCAGTGATATTAAAAAACAATACATTCGGAACTGTTACAGATTGGGCACCTAGAGGTCAATTCTACCACAATTGCGCAGGACAAACTCAATTCTGTCCCAGTGCACTAGTGAGTCCAACTGTTGATAGTGACTTAACGGAAAATTTAGACAAACAGAAGCACAAAAAATTACAGTCTTTCTACCCTTGGATATGGGGAGAAAAGGGAATCTCTACTCCAAGACTAAAAATGATAAGTCCTGTTTTTGGTCCTGAACATCCAGAATTATGGAGACTTACTGTGGCTTCATACCGCCTTAGAATTTGGTCTGGAAATCAAACTATAGAAACAAGAGATTATAAGCCATTTTACCCTATCAACCTAAATTCCAGTCTAACAGTTCCTTTACAAAGTTGTGTAAAGCCCCCTTATATGTTAGTCATAGGAAATATAGTTATTAAACCAGACTCCCAAACTATAACTTGTGAAAATTGCAGATTGTTTACTTGCATTGATTCAACTTTTGATTGGCAGCACCGTATTCTGCTGGTGAGAGTAAGAGAAGGCGTGTGGATCCCTGTGTCCATGGACCGACCATGGGAGGCCTCACCATCCATCCATATTTTGACTGAAGTATTAAAAGGCATTTTAAGTAGATCCAAAAGATTCATTTTTACTTTAATTGCAGTGATTATGGGATTAATTGCAGTCACATCTACAGCCACTGTGGCAGGAGTTGCATTGCACTCTTCTGTTCAGACAGTAAGCTTTGTTGACAATTGGCAAAAGAATTCCACAAGGTTGTGGAATTCACAATCTGGTATCGATCAAAAATTGGCAAATCAAATTAATGAACTTAGACAAACTGTCATTTGGATGGGAGATAGACTCATGAGCTTGGAACATCGTTTCCAGTTACAGTGTGACTGGAATACGTCAGATTTTTGTATTACACCCCAAGTTTATAATGAGTCTAAACATCACTGGGACATGGTTAGACGCCATCTACAGGGAAGAGAAGATAATCTCACTTTAGACATTTCTAAATTAAAAGAACAAATTTTTGAAGCCTCTCAAAGTCACTTAAATATTGTGCCTGGAGCTGAGGCGTTAGATCAAGTGGCAAAAAATCTTTATGGATTAAACCCCACGACTTGGATTAAGTCTATTGGAAACTCTACTGCAGTAAATTTTGGAATTATGTGTCTCTGTTTAATCGGCTTGTTTTTAGTGTGCCGGACCAGTCGAAGAATCCTGCGTCAAAATCGAGAGAACGAACAAGCCTTCATCGCCATGGCACATTTATATAGAGGAAAAGGGAGGGAGAACGTTGCGGGAAGTCAGGGACCTTGAACGCAGGGACTGGCTGAAGCCACGGCAAAAAAAATAAAATAAAATAAAATGTGAAGATTTCATGGACATTTATTTGTTCTCCAAAATTAATACTTTTGTAATTTCTTATGTCTGTCTTTACTTTAATCTCTTAATTCTATCATCTTCTTTGTAAACTGAGGAGGATATATGTCACCTCAGGACCCTGTGATGATTGCCTTAAACTGCACAAATTGTTTGTGGAGCATGTGTGTTTGAACAATATGAAATCTGGGCATCTTGAAGAAAGAATAAGATAACAGCAATGTTCAGGGAACAAGGGAGGCAACCTTGAACTGGCCGCCGGTGAGCCGGACGGAACAGAGCAATATTTCTTCTCTTTTCTTATGCAAATAGGATAAATATCACTGAATTCTTTTTCTCAGCAAGGAACACCCCTGAGAAAGAGAATGCGCTCTGATGGTAGGCCTATAAACGACCCCCTTGGAGGCGTGCCGCCTTTTACGGTTGAAGCCGAAGGGATGAAATAAGCCACGGTCTCCTGCAGCGCTCCCAGGTTTATTAGGACGAGGAAATTCCCACCTAATAAATTTTGGTCAGACAGGTTGTCTGCCCTCAAACCCTGTTTTCTGATAAGAAGTTATCAATGACAATGCGTGCCCAAAATTTCATTTAAAAATTTAAATTTAACACCATCCTGTGATCTCATCCTGCCTCCACTTGCTTTGTGATATTCTATTATGTTGTGAAGTACGTAATCTCGGTGTCATGATGACAATGGTGGTTTTGTTGAAAAGAAAAGGGGGAAATGTGGGGAAAAGAAAGAGATCAGCCTGTCACTGTGTCTATATAGAAAGAAGTAGACATAAGAGACTCCATTTTGTTCTGTGTTTGTGATACTGTTAATCTGTGACCCTACCCCCAACCTTGTCCTTTGCAAGAGACATGTGTTGCGGTGACTCAACGTTTAATGGATTTTGGGCTGTGCAGGATGTGTCTTTGTTAAACAAATGCCTGAAGGTAGCTTGCTGGTTAAAAGTTATCACCATTCTCTTAATTTCAACTACCCAGAGACACGTACAAGGCCAAAGGTCGCAGGGACCTCTGCCTAGGAAAGCTAGGTATTGTCTAAGGTTTCTCCCCATGTGATAGACTGAAACTATGCTGCTAAAAGGTTTATGGAGATGTTTGCATATGCATCTCAAGGCACAGCATTTTCCTTTGAACTTATTCATGTCACAGAGGTTTTTGTTCATATGTCTTACTGCCGATTTCCTCTTTTTTTTTTTTGATCCTATTGTCTTGCCACTCCCCTGTCTTTAAGATGGAAAAGATAATTATCAATAAATACTAAGGGAACTCAGAGACCGGCGCCGGCGTGGGTCCTCTGTAAGCTGAGCGCCGGTCCCCTGGGCCCTGCTTTTCTTTCTCTATACTTTGTCTCTGTGTCTTATTTCTTTTCTCAAGTCTCTCGTTCCACCTTGCGAGAAACACCCACAGGTGTGGAGGGGCAGGCCACCCCTTCACAGCCCTCCCAGGCCGCCTCTCCTGGAAGATCAGCTCTGACGCACCCATGAGGCTCAGGAACTGGCTCCAGGGCTCATTTCCCAGGCTCCTGCCCACGGCCCTCTCTCTTCCTCCTTTCTCCATCTCCCTTTTCACTCCCATCCTCCCTCCCCCTTTCACTTCCCTTCTCTCCTTTCCTCTCCCTCCCTCATTTCCTTTCAGCCCTCACCTTCCTCACTGCACTTCCCCATCCAACTCAGCTGACGAATTCTCAGGTCAGTAGAGGGTTTTCTTTCACTCTGTTTTTATTGTAATGATCATTCTTAATGAACAGAAACCTGTTTCGGACCATGTGGATGCCACCTCATGACCAGCTGCTGCTCCGTGGCTCCGTATCCACTCAGTGTCCTCACCGTGCCAGTGTCCAGCAGTATGGCTGTGACCAGCAGTAGCAACATGGGACATGGGAGAGGTATTCCAGCCAAGAGACCCTGCAAAGCCTCCCCAGCAAATCGGAGCAAGGCCCAGGGCGGTGGGGAGAGCGCCGTGCTCATGATTTAAGCAGTTCAGCTTCTGTAAATTGTCCATCGACTGCAAATTACTTTGTTTCCCTGGTTACAAAAGAACCACAAGCATTCTGAAATATGTTCTTGGTTTCATGTTTGCGAAATCTAAGCAACATTATAAGAAAAATCACTGAATTCTGCCCGAGGCTCTAGGGGTGTTTTCCTCTCTGAAAGGAGCCCCTTCCAGGACACGGGATTGAGTGACAACCTTCAATCACGGTTATCCAAGTGGTAACAGGGAACTCCTCAGCCTGCCGGGACCTGGGGCCCTCCACAGCCTCACAACTCCACACGACAGTGTTCTAGGGATCACACGTGTGCAGATAGCAAAGCTTGCTGCACACACGCCAGGTGCTAACAAGCCCCAAACGTCTCACTCATACTTGCTAACCACATCTCTTCTCTCAGCCTCCACAGCATTTCACACTCTGCCTTTATATAGAGATGAACTATGCATCCTGAGCGCCACAAAAATTCAACTCCTTCCGGGCAGAGCGGTGCATCTTTCCATCACGGGGTTCTCACTCCAGCCGACACAGGATTTGCACAGTGGGCGAGTCTAATGCTGATGACACTTTCTCAATACTCCTTTCACATCCCTCCAAAAACAAAAGAGTACTGCCAGCTTCTTACCGAGGTTGTAATGAAGAAAATACTTTTCTAATATTTGTCACTTTTAAACTAATACTTGTGGAGAATGTGACTCTGTATGTACCCTCTAAACACCCACACCGTGAACATTCTGCTCTCCCGTGACTGTATTCACAGGTCACAAGGACAAAACTTCTCCATAGTAGCCAAAAAAAAAAAAAGTTTAACATGATTTCCACTCATCTGAAAGTCACAGACGTGGTTTTTCCTTCATAAAAAGATCCAAATGATCCACAAGCCAGGTTTAATAAACACATTGGTCCAGGTGGGAAAATGACCCCTCAGTCTCCCTCCCCTCAAACACCAGGGCAGCTAGGAAAGTGTGCTCTCCAGTAAATGACAGCTGGCAGGATTCACTTAATAAGCAGCTGGAAGATTCCCATCTTGCAGAGCGTGCCTTTCAAGACTCAAGATGTCCCCAACTCCCTGAATGTCCTACAAAGGACAGGACTACCCAACTGCGGACTGAGGCAGTAAACAAACATGTTTTAGGCAGGGTGCGGTGGCTCACGCCTGTCATCCCAGCACTTTGGGAGGCCGAGGCAGGCAGATCACAAGGTCAGGCGATTGAGACCATCCTGGCTAACATGGTGAAAACCCCGTCTCTACTAAAAATACAAAAAATTAGCTGGGCATGGTGGTGGGTGCCTGTAGTCCCAGCTACTCAGGAGGCTGAGACAGGAGAATGGCGTGAACCCGGGAGGCAGAGCTTGCAGTGAGCCGAGATCATGCCACTACACTCCAGCCTGAGCAATAGAGCGGGACTCCGTCTCAAAAAATAAAATAAAAATAGTTTTCAGCAAATAGCATCATCGACCCACAAATGAGAGATACCGTTTTCATTCTAGAAGGGAAACGCTACAAAGCGCATACATTTTAGCCCGTAAGTGAATTCTTTGGGTATTTCTGTGTCTGCTGTCAAATGCAGCACATCACCTCAAAAGGCAAAGTTCTATAAGTCACATCCAAGGAGGGGAAAAATCATTATAAGTTTTAGCAATCCAGTAAGAACCTGATCCAGAGAAGCCTACTTGTTCCAGACTCTAAGCAGCAACATATTGCTACAATGTAATGAAAACACAGGGATGATTAAGAAAATTTCAACGCTAATAAAAGACTAAAACGTAATTGGATTTATTCTACTCTAAACAGAGAGCAGCAGGGCAGTTCACCCATACGTTATTATCGTTGCTGTTTTTCAGACAGGGTCCCAATTCTGTCAACAAGGCTTGACAGCAGGGGCGTGATCTCCACTCACTGCAAGCTCCACCTCCCAGGCTCATGGGATTCTCTTCAGCCTCTGAGTAGCTGGGACTACAGGTGTGCAGTCATCATGCCCAGTTAATCTGTGTGTTTTCAGTAGAGAAGGGATTTCACCAGGTTGCCCGGGCTGGTCTCAAGTTCCCAGGCTCAAGCAATCCTCTCACCTCAGCCTCCCAAAGTGCTGGGATTAGAGGCGTGAGCCATCACACCTGGCCCTTTTTTTTCTTTTCTTTTCTTTTCTTTTTAAGTGATTAATGTGCTTCAGAGTCTTGTAGGCATTAAAAAAAAAAAAAAAGGAAAAAAAAGAACAAGGAAAGTAATTCTGTAAGGGCAAGAAATCATTAACACATTTTACACATCTCAAAACTCAAAACTGAAACGCTAAGAATAAAATGTATTTTATTCACAGAAGCAGCATCCTTAAAGTTCTGTAAAAGTGATACCATAGACAAGACCACATCACAGACGAGCATGGCAGGACTGCTCAGATTCCAAACACATTCTGAACAGTCCTCCTGTCACTTTCCTCAATGGGAACACTTCAGTCTGTCTTCTATTCAAATTAAGTATCTTGCAAGGGAGTTGAAGAAAACTGCATAGCAGATTTTAAAACTTCAATGCTTTTCTCAATTTTTGCCACATTCTGATGCATTTTACTGACTACATGGCCAATAAGTTTAAAGCTTTTTGCATCGATAAATACAATGCTCCTTTTAGCAATAGGCTTTTTGTTTTATATACAAAGATCTATAACTTAAGCTAGTAAACTGGGCATTTCACAAATATTTTGCACAATTCCTAGCACAGATTTTAGCAAAATAAAACCGGTATCTTTCCACAGTTAAATGACCAAGGATAGGAAACTGCACGGTCAAAATAACCGTTCCATTATTTTATATAAATACAAATGATAAAGTAGAGTATGCTTTGGAAAACAGTATTTCCATATGCTAACGATGAAGTAGAAGACAGTTCCTCAGCCTCATATGACACTTGACAACCGAAGTACTCTGGCCCAAGCCTAGCCCGGTTAAACAGAAATGAGGTAAACGTGTGAGTGACCATGGTGGGGCATTCTGATAGCCACAGTCCAGGAAAGAACAGCTAACATCTTTCTTCTTCATGGGAAAACCGAAACATGCTCAGAGACCTTGATTCTTTAAAACACAGTGTGCCCCAGTACTAACCTTAAGCTCCCATTGATCAAGATTGCGATAAACACAGAGCTGTTTATCCAGGCCCTCGAAAATCACGGACATGGTACATACACAATGTTTTCAAACACTCAGTGCTGCCAGTATGTTAAATGTCCTGTGATACCAGAGGTCTTGTGCAGGACCAGAAGCGTCGCAGCCTGGTTACCTGTCCTGGTGTTCAATGCTTTGTATGTGCAAAACTTGCTGTTACAATTTACTGGGCTTAATGTGATTCGGTTGGTCACAGAAGAGAGCTATGACGTTTACTAAATTCCACGCACAGATTCTCAGGTTCACCTTCCACGAGTGACTGCTCTGTCCACAGGACAGCGGAGGGAAGGCCCAGGAAAGGCCTGGGAGATGCCAGGCGCTCACAAACTGGTATCAGTCCGCTGGTTTTGGCTTAAAGGAAAACGGCCATAGAAGGAACTAAAAGGGCTCACTACATCTAATATCACAATGTTCTCAACTTTACCTTAGCCAAAAATAAAAGCGGAAAAGCAAAAGTACTCCAGGGTATGATTCCAGTGCTAATTTGAAACACGGAATATTTAGAAGACAAAGCTTATTGTGAGTGCAATTAATATACACATGAAACACTGGTTTTGCAAAACCCTGTCTTTGTGATTGCTTTTACAAAAGTAAAATTCTCATGAGGCTCACATACATTAACTGATTTTCAAATGAAAGGACTGGTAAACTTCAGGGCATATGATTTCTGCCACACACGAGGGGAGCAGTGAGAGAGAAGAGCTAGGATCAAGTGTGCTGAAGCTGTCCTAGGACTGAAATTCACTTTCTGCCAAAACAAAACAAACACAGGAGTCTGTCAACTTCGATAGCAAGCTCTGCTTGAGAATCAAGACGTTAAAGTTGCAGAGGGGCTTCTCCCTGCTATGGGCACATGTGATCCTTGCAAACACATAGCTCAGCATCATCAAAAACCAGAAGCCAACACAAGCCTTCCAGACATGAAATTCAAGAGCAGAAGGGAGCAGAGTCCAAGCTTGCTCCGCAGAACTGTTCCTGGAGGAGAGGATGTCACAGGGAGGGCAGGGCAAGCAAAAGCAGCTTCCGTCTCACAGCAAGCAGGGTCTGAGCCAGGGGTGCAGTCTCCTCCAACCTGACAAGGAGGTGCGAGGAGCCACAGAGAAGTCAACTTAGGGTCCATTTTCAGGAAGGGGCAACAATGAGAAACATTCTGGTCTTACCCACCCCCTTCTCCACGGTAACAGCTGAACTTGCATGTCCAGGATCTCAGGGGTTGTGCGTCTGTCACATTCCCCACCCCCTCATGCAGATGCTCTTCCTGCACCCGGGTGCCCCTCTCTGCGCTGCTCCTGAGGCCACACCTGTTGTCATGCAGTAGTGACCAGGAATTCACTTTTGTCCAGGAGAAGTAAACACAGAGTTCACACACTCCTGTACGGGTTTGCTGGCCGAGAATCTAACCACACTGTCCAATTCCAGATGTGCCGGCACCAAGCAGAACGTCAGATGTCCAGCATTTATAAATGGTATCAGTGGGTTCTCCTGGGACTCCCAGGCAGCTGCACGAGGAAGGGAGCTGTTGCCCAGTTATCCTGAGCCAAAGCAATGCTGCGAGGCAAACACCACAGGTCACATTGCACTCGAGCACTGATTTGAGAATTGCTCATTCGCGTGTTGAAAGGCAGTATTAAGAAGAGTTTGGGGTACAGGCATCAGACAGGCCTGGTCTCAGCCATGGGACAGCAGTGACTGCCCACAAGTCCCATATCTAAGCCCTGACTCCCCATCCGGCGTTCTTCAGGATCAATGCCCACCTCACAGTGCTGCCATGAATGCTAAGTCGGCACGTACATACACAACCAAATTCATTTCAATTGTGCTTTCTACCCCAATTTAATACAACCAGGCGCTATCATTGAGACTGAATAACCAATATTAGAACAGAAAGTCAGGCCAGGGATGGTGGCTCAGATGTGTACTCCCAGCACTTTGGGAAGCTGAGGTGGGTGGAACACTTGAGGTCAGGAGTTGGAGACCAGCCTGGCCAACATGGCAAAACCCTATCTCTACTAAAAATAAAAAATCATCCATGCATGGTGGCACACATCTGTAACCCCAGCTACTAGGGAGGCTGAGGCATTAGAATCACTTCAACCTGGGAGATGGAAGTTGCAGTGAACCGAGATCGTACTACTGTGCTCCACCCTTCCAGCCTGGGTGACAGAGCAAGATTCTGTCTAATTTTAAAAAAATAAAAATAAAAGGTCAAGATGAAAACTAATTGCCAAGGCCCACGTTCCATGTACTTAAAATATAAAATTCATTAGCTGGTACTTGATCAAGTTGTTGTTTTCTTCATTACAATCTAGTATATCCTAACACGGCTCAAAACGTTTACATTTGAGCACACCTCGAGTGTGACTAACAACAAAATATAAAGTGCCTATATTTCATAAATGAGCAAGTTCCAGTAAGGCTGCATTCTGCTCTAGTTAATCCTTTGACAACGTAAAACTGAGCCATCCTGACAGCACTGACACATGGTACAAGAAGAATGACCTCCAGTTAAGTCCCTAGTTTTAGAGAACACATACAGTTTATCACTACTACACTAGCGATTAGCAAGAATTTAAAGGAAGAAAAAGTATCAGGACTGTAACTTGGAATAAAGGCAAAAAACATGAGAAATTAGTCACGTTCAAATCACCCTTTCTGTGTGGTCGTAACAGTTTGCACACCTGGTGTGTATACTTTATCATGCATAAGCTGTCACCAAGCTCTCTATGAAGGTGGTAAGAACGTCCCGAGTCGCAGAGCCTCATATATCGCATTTAAACCCTAAACAGCCAGCACCACACACAGCACGCACTGAGACCTCTGAATGCTCAGAGGAACGTGTGATTGGATGAAGGGCCCCAGCCCTGCCATCAGCCTGCTGCTTATTAAAACTATAAAAGCCTTGCCCTTCAAGGTGCTCAGATCTAACTAGCACAAGGTTTTGCTTTTAACAAGTTAAATTACTATATATACATTCTCTTAGTAGAAAGAATGTATAGGATAGCTAGTTGGGAACATTTTTTTTTTAAGTTTGTATGGAGTGAGTTATCCCAGGGAGCCTGGTTCATACCTGCATTAAAAGGCAATTCATTATTCTACATCAAACCTTTACAGAAGGTTCACAGTAAGATCCCGGGAAATGGCTTTCCCATAGTGAATTCTCAATGCTCAGATTTCAGTATTGATACACTTTTGTAAGCAGTCAAGAGAGGGGCGGCTCAGAGGCTGAAAGCACACAGGTCTGGGCCCTCCTGTGTCCGACAGCCTCACCTGGGCCTCGATTTCTGCACCGCCCAGGGATGCTCATGAGATTGTGCCAAAACGGATCTGTGCACGCCAAACAGCTCTCAGCAGGCGCTCAACAGCTGGAAGCAGTTCCGCCACCATCATCCCCCTTCTAACCAAATAGAGAACACCTGGTACAGAAGCAGGAGAAACAGGTCTTAAATGAGCTGGCAAACTCAAAATGCACCCGATCTACCAGTCCAAAACAAACATATACCACTGCCCAATATTGATGTGAGCCAAAAACATGGAAGTCCTGAGGGCCCACACTGACCACAGCCAGACACCACTTCTGCAAGAACCAAGCACGCGCCCAGAGATCACTCGTGATGACCCAGGAGAGCAGCTTTGGGCAGAGACAAACGAGAAGGAGAGGCAAAGGGGCCAGGGTGCTGGGTGTGCCCATCTTTGTGACTTCACTGAGTTTGCTGACCTCTGGCCCTTGGTGTCCATCCTATGGAGGAGGTAGCCCCCAAATCCCTGCCTCCCTTCAGGACTGACTCTGAGGCTGCCCTGAAGTCTCCCCAGGCTGAGACTGCTTCTAAATCCTGTTAACTCCATACCCACATAACTAAAAAACAAAAAACAAAATATCAAGTATGCAGACAGGAATAGAAAAATGTGAATCCTCCCCTGTTCAACAGGCATTTTAAAAGTAACAGGAAAATTGTGATAGTCTTCAAACAACCACCAGATATCACATCCTGTTGAAATGTTTTAGCTAATCAGGAACATCTTTACCTAGCACCTGTGTTTTTAGGAAATCAGTTGACAGATTCCAAGTAGCCTCGGAACGTGCGACCTGACCCCATACTCAAGCACATCACGTCTCCAGGGGAACGAACCCTGGACACCATTCAAATGGTGAGGAACAGGAACAAGGGTAGCTTTCCCTCAAATCCCTCAACACAAAACAAGCTCGACCCCGATAAGCCTGCCGGCCCCGAGTATTCCACACCTGGAGAATATTCAAACAAAAAACACTGCAAAAGACGTTCCCCTAAAGAGAAACTCAGTTTCTAACGTCCCTTAGGGAAAAATATGAGGCCCAGAACTTTCCAGAAAATCACAAGTCTGAGAGGAAACCACTCACCTCTGACACTTCCTAAACCTGCCTTCCCGCAGGTGCTCAGGGATGCCCCTGGGCCAGCCCCGTCCACCCAGGACAGCAGCAGGGCTCAGGCAGCCAGCACCTGGGCAGCTGGTGAAGCAACTCCAGGGTGAAACGGTCATCCCAGACACCACTTCCCGGAGCCCCTCAGCAAGAAAAACAGAGGCGGGGCAGAACCGAGGGCTGACTCCAGGCGGGGGAGCCACAGACTGGCACAACTCAGTCATCGGACACGCTCTGCTGTGGACAGAGCCCAGGGAGAGGTCAGCACAGACTCTTGTGCCAGCTCCATGGGCCAGCGTCCTACAGGGCTCCAAGCTTGTGATCACAGCTTCAGAATCTGGTTCCAGAATTTTCCGGAATCAAAGACATACCAAACTGTAAAGCTGCCAGGACAGCAGGGCCCAGGAGCAGGCTCGGGGAGGACCAGGTAGAAACCACACACACAGCACACATGTGTGCATGCTTTCTCCACACATGCCACCCCTTCACCCAATACTATACACGCAAACACCATGTATGCACTCATACACACCCTCAAATACACTCACCAAATGTGATGCGTGCACACACTCCACACACACCCTCAAATATACACGACACACGCAAGAACATGCTCACTCCACACACACCTGCTAAATACACTCACCACACACGCACAAACGTGACACATGTGCACACTCATTCCAGACATCACACCCCTCACTAAGTACACAGGTGCACACACCCCCCAGTCCAGAACCTGCAGACTCCACAAGCTTTGATGTCTCCCATTGTTTCTCTTATCACATGAGAGCCACACACAGGTGTCATTTAGTGACATCTAACACCCAGGGAGGCCCTTAAACAGAATTGCAGTCAGAAGTCGGCTTCATTCAGGCATTCACCACCAGCCTCCTGAAGCCACCTCCTGTCTCCACGGGGAGTGGGGGCCGAGAGGGGAGACCCACGGGGAGCGGGGGCCAAGACCAGAGACGTCACTGGGCTTACAGATCCCCAAGGCTGGCAACCCAGCGAAATCAGGAGGGCTCGGCCATGGCCGAGGGGAAGAGGAGTACTGGCTCTGGTATGTGGAACATGAGTCCTCATTTCCATACAGTGCCACCTATGACAGCATCAGGTGAAAGCCAGTGGTTTGGCATTCCTGGGATAGATAGTCCTGGAATTAAAAGGGAAGCTTTTTACTCCTCCCTTCTGAACACATGAGGTCCATGGTCCCCTCACATCTAACCCTGGGATTCGGAATCGGTGACTCCTTGTCCACCTGAGGACCACCCAAGAGGATCCACACACCTGCTGCAACAGCAGCACCGCACCTGGTCCACAGGGGAGAAAAGCAAATCCCACATTTTGACTAAAAGTGGATTACTCCAACACTGGCAGCCTGAAGTGTGTATATCGTCAAACCCCCATGTCTGCGCCACCTGCAAGAGGAACACAAGCCCTTAGTCCCAGGTTCTCAGGACGGCCTGTGAGGTGGACACTGGCAGCTTCATCTCCCAGTGGAGAGGAGAGAAGGCTGTTCCTTGGGATGTCATAAGCCAACATTTTATTAGAAAGATTTTGCCAAATCTGCTTTCAAAATTCTATGTTATAAAATGACTAATGAAAATTTGAGCTATGAAATAAAGCACATATTTAAATGAATCCCAAAATGACTATCACGAAGGAAGTTTTAACTTGAAGTGAAAAATATCCTCTAATGACATCAGCCAGAATTATCTTAAATCATTATTGATCCCATATGCTTAACGAATTATACAGCATCATCTCATATGAACTTAAAACCATTAGCTGAATGCACATTTTAGTACAACCAAAGTTCTGCTATAATAAGCAGCACAGGCGTCTCTGGAGAGGATTTTAATTGGGACTACAATGCGCACTATCATGGCAAGAGGTTTCATGCTGGCTGTTCTCCAAGGTGCAACACAGAGGAACACCACTAACCTCGAAGACACCTGCCGCTTTGTGACGAGATGACGACAGACGATGTGGACAGAATACTATAAATATTTGGAAAGGAAAAACAATGCAAGGACAGCATCTTATCAGTTACCCTTTTTCAGATTTAGCCTAAGCGTACCATGTTTTATCGGAAAATAGACATTCCAGCAAATGCATTTCTATAAGATTTTCTACCTCTTTTCACTGGGGAAAAAAGAAAAGGTAATTTGCCTCCAAGGGCTGGAGACAAAGCCAGGGCTGGGGTGCGCAGACAAGAGCGCTGAGCACCCTGGGAACTGCTACGCCACGAGGCACGGCCGTGCACCCTGGAAGCAGGAGTAACACACGAGGCTAGCACAGGCCGACGCCGGCCCTCTCCAGAAGCAGGCCTATCCTTCCTCCTCCTCAGCCCCCTTTCTCCCCCAGCTCCCTCCAGGCCTCAGTGGCTGCTGACACGGCAGAGGCCACAACTAGAGGAGGCTCTCAGCTCCACCAGGGACAGGAGCCCCGGACGCTGGGGACTCCACTGCGGCCCTCCGCACCTGCCTCCCTCTGATCCGCCTTTCTCAGGAGCCAGGCGTGGCCACTTTGACCCTCTTTCCCTTCTGTGGCTAATACAAAAACCAGTCCAGCAAGCTCAGGCTGCCTCACACTCCAGGGACGCCCGGCAGAGGCCACATGTCCTTATCCAATCTCCTGGGGCCAGAAAGGTCTTGCAATATTTCACTTTCTGGTTGGGCATCCCCAGCCTGAAATCCAAAGTGCTCCCAAGAGCATTTCCTTCGAGTGTCTTGAGAGAGCTCGGAATGTTTCAGGTTTCGGAGCATTTTAGAGTAGCGACGCTCAGCCTTAATTTGAACCTCTTCAAGGAAGCCACACACTGAAGGCCCCAATGTCCGCCCCACACAATCCCAGCACACCCTCTGAAGCCCTCAGCAACAGATTTTCTTTCTTCAAAAATAACCACAAGTCCCATACACTCACATGCAACCACAGAAGGGGATAGTGGACAGCTAAAGACTGGATGAAATTTCACTGTCACGTTTTTACTTGGGTAAAGTCATTCCTCAAAACACACCTGTTTTACTGAGATGTATTTTATGGTGAAAACACACGAATCATTTCAGGGAAACAAAAATATCACTTTGGGCTGTGTGTGGTTTCTTGACTCCCGTGAATAACTCAGCGTTCACCCTCACTTCTCGATAAGGGAGAAGATGCAAAGAAATTTGCTGAAACAAAGACATGAAAACAAGTTTAAGAAGGGTTTGAAAGGTTTCTCCTGTCCCCCTGGAGGGGAGAGGACGACGCCTGGAAGGCTCACGGGGTACAGGAACACAGCCTCCTCGGTGTGCCATGGATGCCGCCTCACCGAGGGGAGAAGGGACGATGCCTGGAAGGCTCATGGGGGTGGGGGCAGGAGCACAGCTTCCTCAGTGTGCCAAGGACACCGGCTCGCTGAGGGGAGGGAACAATGCCTGGAAGGCTCACGGGGATGGGTGCACAGTCTCCTCTGTGCTTTCTACACTCAGCAGCTTTAGAAATTTCTGTAGAAGCAGAACGCACGAGAACCGAGACCGGAACACCCCAAAAAAGGGGACGAGGGGTCAAAAAAAAGCATTCGATCATTAACAAGGAGCGTGGGCATGAAGCCGCTTCAAAGACCGTATGAGAAGTCACTCACAGGCGTTTCAGAAAATAAGGGTAGCGTGAGATTGCTCGATCAACTCAAACAGGCTGCTGTCCCTCAGGCCATGAAGTCCCTGAGATGAGCCTCTCAGTGAAAGTCACTCGCATCTCTGCCAGACAAAGGCCTACAAGCCGACACGTGACCTCGGGAAACCTGGGCTTCAGCCCATCGACAACAGTGAGTCTGACACGGTACATCCCTCCAGATGGTTAAAGACCCCAGGAGCTCATCAGACAACCTCGAAGGGCTGTGTCTGTCCAGCCCCTTTCCAAGTTCTGAATGATTTTTCTTAATGTACTTAATGTACTGCATGTTCCAATAGAGATGTAATTAACTGGCTCTGGGTCCTCAATTTTGAAATTAGAAACATGCTTGGCCAGGCACGGTGACTCATACCTGTGATCTCAGTAATTTGGGTGGCTGAGGCAGCTGGACTGGTTAAGTCCAGGAGTTTGAGTCCAGCCTAGGCAACATTGCAAAACTTCATCTCTACAAAAAATACAAAACTAAGCCAGGCATGGGGACATGTGCCGCCTGTGGTCCTAGCTACTCAGGAGGCTGAGGCAGGAGGATCGCTTAAGCCTGGGAGGTCGAGGCTGTAGTAAAGCCGTCTCATATCACTGCCTGGGCAACAAAAGTGAGACCCTGTCTCAATAAAACCAAAGAGAAAAAGAATTATTATATACCTGACTAGGCCAAAATAAAAGAAGCCTGGTGGGACCACCTGAATCACAGCTGCAAATTCTGGCAGGGCCTCTCCTGGCTTGATTTGTGGTGGGCGTGGGACAGCTCTGAAGGATATTACCCCAGGCACCTTCCAAGACTAGACCTTACAGTACAACTTGCCCTTGCTGGACAGAACACTGGCCTTGAAGCCTGGGACAACCTGGGGCAGTGCCACCATCACCATCCCAAAGCCACCATGGCACAAGGAGACCCTAGTATCATGAAACCTGGGATGTCCGTTGGAGCAGTGCCACCGACCTGTGGCCGCCATGCCAGGGGAGCCTGGACATCATGAAGCCGGGGACATCTTGGGGGCAGTGCCACCAACCCGACACCACTGTGACACATGGGGGCCCTGGTGCCACTGAGAGGCTGCCCAGCAGGTCCACGCCTAGGCTAGGAGTGAAGAGGCTCCACATCCTTTCCATCTCTTCAGCTGAGGCCACAGAAGTCTCGGAGTAGAAGCGCATCACCCATCAATGTCCATGGGTAAGTTTTGGGCCACAGAATCTAGAAGCATAAAAGATGGTTCTGGGCTTGTTGGTTGCTGGCTCGGACCAGGGCTCAGGCTCCTCTTTCCACACAAAACCTGGCTCACACCAAGCAGCGTCTAAGTGCTGGAAGACCTGCTAAACACAAGTGCAGTTACAAAGCGGAGAAACGGGGACGCCTGGAGGGGGCTGGGCTGTGCTCCAGTGGCACCAGGGTTTCTCAGGAAGACCCTGGGCATTACACGGTCCAGGGCACGGGCTTCCTGGGATCCAGGACATAGAACAAGAGCCCATCCCCCGGTCCTGTTGAACTTGAATCAGCTAAAGACCGCTTCCCTCGGAGGGCTGAGCACTGCCCCACAACACATACCAAGGTAATAACAAGCCTGGTACTGGCAGGAGGCTGGTGATGAAGACAAGAGGACCAGATGAGCATGACGGATCCTGACAGATCAGCCCTGGCACCGAACAAGTGGTGGCAGCACCGCCTGTTCCTGACACATCAGCCCTGGCACCGAGCACGGGGTGGCAGCATGGCCTGTGTCCCTGCAGATGCAGAGGGATGTGAGGGGGATGCAAGCCAGGCTTGGAGACTGACTCAGTCGCCTCCGCTTGCACTTCCGTTCCTCAGGGCAGGGAGGCGAGGCACAGGCAGCATTAGTGCTCACCTTGCCCCCGGACTGCATTTTTTTTCTGCTTATGAGATGTGCTCGCTTCACATGGACAGGCATAGCTATAATAACAGTTTCCTGATTATTTCACTGCCTACATAAAGGGCTTTCAGAATTCACTTCCATCCTTAGGAAAGGGGGCCAACACCAGGCTGTCTCCCTTAAGATGCCATGTCTCATATGGGGGAAAAAAAATCAATCAAGAGTGAAATCAAATAAAGGCCATAAAATACATCAGTTCCAACATTAAAATTTAATAGTACGTTTTAAATTGAAGATGAGTAAGTCACATTTCCAAACCTCTGAAAGCACGGTTACTGGGAGGGAGTGGTTTGCAACACACAAACGCAGCTCTGTAGAAGGGTCCAGGCTGGACGAGGACTCAAACGTCAGTGCAAGGAGAAAGTCTGAACAAACGCTCCCCCTGCCCTGTAGCTGTCTTCTTCCAAAACACACTGGTTATCTGTCAGTTTAGAACAAGGCCTGGGGAGGCGGGAGGCGGGCCTGGGAGGGTCACCTAGCAACCAAGCTCCTCACCCACACAACCGCACCACGCTGAGCTGAGCAGGACACACAAACCCCACTAATTCTCCCCAAAAATAGACGGAAGGCAGCACACTGCAACACCAGGCGTCCTGCAGGTAAGAAGACTGTGGGGAGCCAGAGGCACGTTTAATCTTGCTTGCATGGTGGAGGGAGGGGAATAATGCCGCTTTCACTCGAGTGTTGCACAATTCTTTCTAGCACTGAGCGGCAGAAAACAAAAATTACAGATGCTTCCTCAGAGAAATGTTTCTGAAGAACTGCACATAAGTTACATTCAGGAAATAGCATTTGAATGCCTCAAGCGCTTTTATTTTTAATAATCCCAGAGTAATTCTATAAACCGGGAATCAGTCTCACCCAGCTCCAGGATCAAGGCCCAGGTGACGTGGGCACACACATCCTGAAGCTCCAATGCTCAACTAAAGTGGGGCGAGTGAAAATGATCCTGGGTATAATTTACACGGACACAGGAAGGTGGCTGAGCCCGAAACCCCCAAACCAGGAAAACCCGCGTCCTGCAGGGGCCTCACCTCTGTCCTTTCCCAGCCTCTGGGAACCACCACTCTGCTCTCTACTGCCACAAACGCTGCTCCAAGGTACAACCAGGAAGATCATCATTCAAAACTGAGGAACGTGGCAGAAAAAAACTGTCAGGAGATTTTAATCACAAACAACACTAGTTACATGACCCAAAGATGACGAAAACCCCAGACCCCTCAAGACTGATTGTTATCTATACTTAAATACATTTAATCATCATATTGGGGGGTTATTCTTTTGTTTTGCTGCAAGTATATCCAACTGCTGTAAAAGGAAAAGGCAATTTGTTAACGAAGCTTCTTGGAATGTCTCAACGGGCCTCAAAGAGAGGCAGGATAAAAGCAGGACTTCCTGGCAGAAACGCTCAGCTGAGGGCAGGCGGAGTTCTTGAGCACCAACCAAGGCAAAATTAGGTCGAAGACCACACCACACTCTCCTCAATCACGTCTTCATTCCACGTTTCCTTCTATTTCTCTCGACTTCTCTGGGAGAGAGAATTAAACTGTGCTGAGCCTCTGAAAGAAAATGGAGACACACACCCCAAAAGGCCCTGCAGATGCTGAGAACGGGAGCAGCCATCACAGTCCGAATGTCCTTTCAGGGCCATCTGACCTGGCTGGGATCCAAGTATCCAAGTGCAGGACTGTACGTCGGACACGTAAAGCCAGGAATACAGCCACTGAATGGCAGTTTTCCATCCCACCACAACCGGCCTTGCTAGGGGCTTCCTCAGGGACCACTGACCTCACGCCACCACCCCTCACTACCTTCAACTAACCTATGTCATGGAAGAGGCCCCTCCAGGCAGACCAGCCCTTCCCCAGTCCTGCTTCACAGCAAAACCTCCAGGCAATCGTCCTCGGCCTCTGATGCTCTTACTCCAGCCACTGACAAGAGTCCCCATGTTCCAAGCTAGGTTTAAACAGTGTCCCAGGCCTCAGGGCACATACACCCCTGCAGGGCCACTCCTACCCAACACCGACGGCTATTCCCACACACCCCCAACTCACAGCACAACTTAAAAATGAAAGTCGGAAGATACAGCCAGGAAACCAATGCTCAAGAAGCAACACAGGGTGACTCTTCCTAGAGCTATTGCTACTGAACATCTTTAAAATCATTTCCAGGGTGACTTCCTAGAGCTACTGCTGTTGAACATCTTTAAAATTCTTCATTTTAAAATTAACTTTTATTACACTGTCTCCTTATTCTACCAAGACTCTAGAAAACAAAACCATTACAAATTCCAATTCTATCTTATAGCAAGTTAGAAATACACACGTTTCCTCAAAGGATTCTATGTGTTTCCATGGCGATATCCTTTCCATGCCCCATGCTACTGCCTGCAACAGGGGAGGCTTTTAAAACCCAACCCAGAGACCCTGAGACAGGCACCTAATGAATTGTCTGCAAATTCCACCTTCCATAAAAACAGTATTGAAAATGAGCTTAATCCAACCCAATCCGGGTACGCTGAGACAGGCTTGCCCTAACGAATCGTCTGCAAACTCCATCTTCCATTAAAAAGAGCACTGAAAATGAGCGTATTACCACTTTTTAAAAATTACTGTAAAGTGGACAGTGTTCAGTTCTGTGAATTTTGGCACAAATATTCCCATAATCACCATCATCACACAAGCAGAACAGTCCCACAGTCCCAAACCCACTCATGAGGCCTCATAAGCATACCCGCCCATTCCCCTGCATTCCTATGCATTCTGGATACGAGGCCTTTGCCGGCCGCATGGTTCGTAGACATCTTCTCCCCATCTACCGAAAATGTGTCTCTTCAATTCCCTAGGCGTGTCTTTTACATTAAAAGTTTAATTTCGGTGAGTCTTACCTACTTGTTTTCTTCCTTATGGATCATGGTATCATGGCTAAGAACTCTAACCCTAGACCCTAAGTCTCAACAATTTCTATTTCTTCTACAGGTTTTGTAGTTTGGCATTTTACATTCAGGGCTATGGTCCACCTTAATTTTCATACAGGAATTTCTCCTTGTTTTCACTCTTTTGCATATGGCTGTCCCATAATTTCAGCACCATTTGTTGAAAAGACTCAAATTCCATTGAACTGCTTTTGCGTCTTTGGGTCTGTTATGGACTCCACTCTGTCAGCTGACCCATGTGTCCGTCCTGAGCATAATTTATGACTTTAGTGGCTGTCTCTTTGTGAAAAAAGTAATTCTGTCTGGAAGCAAAAACCACACTGAAAATGCTCTAAGATTCTTCCTCTTGTCAGGCTAGCAAAGCCACCGCCCTAAGAAGAGGTGAGGGCTCAACAGCTCCCAGGCCAAACCTTAACACAAAATGGGGAAGGCAATTCATTTCAAGATAGTTACCAAGGGCCACAACCTGAGACCAGCATAGTCATGAAAACTGCAATAATTTCACAACAGAATGAAATGCATAAAGAACTGCTGAGAAGCGTGTGATAAGTCACATAAATCACTGTACCTTAAATTCTGACGGTTGACTAGGACAGAAATAGCTTCACGGTACAGTTCAAACAGGAGAAAGGTAGGTAGGGGTGGTTTCCACACCACACAGGGCCTGCAGGAAACGGACACTCTTCCTCTAAATGGGAGATCCCGGGAGTGATGTGATAAACCATGGTGAGAGGCAAGGAACTGTGCAAGCTGGAGTCGAGGACTGGGCCCCACCACGGAGCCCAGGTTGCCGGGGCAACCGAGGCAGTTATCAGGGGACAAGAAAACGAGCACACGATGCAAGGCAAACGTCTGAAACTGTGCAGCATCTTCGAGTCAAGTGGGACAAACTGACTCAAAATACAGGTTCTAAAACCACCACAGTGAGCTGTTCCTCAGCTCTAGAAAGGCTAAGCGACTAATGCCCACATTGAGCATCTGCTCCCAGAGACGACCCTGGTGATGCAAGACCCAGCTCCTCCGAACTCTCGCCAAACCTCAGTGAGAAAATTTGCTGGTATCTTATGGCATATCGACATGTTCCTTTAAAATCTAGTATTTCATCAACAGTGCAGGCGCCAGCTTTGACTCATTCACATTTCGATTAAACAAGATAATTTACACCCTGAGCATGCCAGGTAAGAGTTTACTACAATCTTGAAACAGAGCCAGAGGCTACAGTCTGCTCCTACAAGACACTACGTCTCTACAAGTTCGATGGGTTTTTACTTTTCCATGTCTTCACTTGCCTAGTGCTAGAAAGCAGATTAAAAACAGAAGGAACCCAGAAACACTATTGAATGAGACTCAAATATCTTGCAGTCATCACCGTGATGAGATGTTTATTAAACAGAAATGTTCTCACCTGTAGAAAGCAGCACACATCAACACGCATCGATAACTGTCGCCAGCATTCCAGATCATCTTCCCTTCCATGGCCACAGTGCAGGGCGATGGACCACGCACACCTGGAGACCCATGGAAAGCGGGGTGACATGGCCTATTATTGTAGAGAGCAGGCCAGCGTGTACTCAAAGTGCATCTCTTTCCAGAGGGCCGCCACGGAAAGTTACACATTTATTCCACCAGTTAATGGTGCTGGACCAAACATTTCTGTAAGATTCTCTAAGTGAGCTTTTCCTTCTGCCTAAAACGGTCCGACACAAACTGAAAAAGCTCTTGGAGCTTGTTTTTATAGTTAAGGAGTATCTCCTTAAATATAGTCTTCACCTTTAAGTGATCACTTGGCGTAAGATCAGATAATCCCCAACTAGGCTCCTGATGCTGTGTGTGGCATCCAGCAACAGCACGTTCCATTCCTGGATTAAATTTCAGTCAAGAGTTCACAATGAGAACGATTTCTGGTGAATGAACCACCAGGCAGGGGGGTGATTCCGCTGGGCAGCTCTTCACACAAAGCCCAGGAGCTGGGGGGAAGAGGAAGAGGCCGACACGTGTCGACCGTGCTCACACCCTTCGAATGCCCCCCACTCCTGGAGGCCCGGACCCAAGGGAAATCTGACCTGAAAATGGGCAAACCCTCACTTTAGCAGAGGGACGGGGACTCGGGGCCACACCTTGACCTCAGAGCAACACAAGTGCAGACACAGCACCCCAGGACACCCTCCCCACCCAAATTCAAGGAGGAAAACCAACACCCCGCCCCCTTGTGGAAACCCTCAGCTGCTGGAGCAGACGCCTGCTGCCTTGGGTGTGCAGCCTCTCCCGTCCCACATTCTGGGCTCAGCACCTGTGTCTCAGCCCTGGCACTGCTTGCCACACCCACAGGTGTGCCAGGAGGGGTAAGTCCTAAGGTCTCCACTGCAACAAAGCCTTCAAGATGAAGGGGCCGCTCCCTCTAGCAGGAGTCCAGAAGCAGTGACTGCACCAGCGTCACAGCGTAAGAATTATCCCCTCAGTCTCCAAGCCTCCAGTCTGTTGCCCACCAGGGTCTTCTGCCAATGGCGAGGCCCAAGCTGGGTGGCACATTTGGTTCTGACCATTTCTCTTGTCAAGATCAATACTGCAAACACACATATACACATCCAATTCATTCTGTCACTAAAAATGAAATAATCTGCCATTTCCATCACAGATGATACAGTCAGGTTTCCATTACCAGGTTTTTTGTTTTTGTTTTTGTTTTTGTTTTTGTTTTGAGATGGATTTTCTGCTCTGTCACCCAGGGTGGAGTGCAGTGGCACGGTCTCGGCTCACTGCAACCTCTGCCACCCGGGTACAAGTGATTCTCCTGCCTCAGCCTCCCAAGTAGCTGGGATTACAGGTGCCCATCACCATGCCTGCATAATTTTCAAATTTTCAGTACAGACGGGGTTTCACCATGTTGGCCAGGCTGGTCTTGAACTCCTAACCTCAGGTGATCCACCTGCCTCATCCTCTCAAAGTTCTGGGATTACAGGTGTGAGCCACTGCACCTTGCCATTACTGGTGTAATTTCTAAGCCACTCTCTCACACCCACTCCCATTTTTTTAAAAAAAACACAGCTTTATGGCTATATTTTTTCCAAGAGAACCAGTTACCCATTTGAAGTACAAATAAGACACCATGTTTAAAAAGCCAAAAATGCAATTTGCACAGAAGTTTCCAAATACCCAGTCGATTTGAGCCTTGAGAATAAGATCAAGCTGTTGGCCGAATACAACTTCCCTATCCATCTGTCTGCCTATGAGTTAGACACAAGGATGAAGCCACGAGCTAGAGACATAAAGGCAGGAACCACCAAGGCAGCCAAGACTCCAAATAAAAGCTTGAGGGACCAACACAAAAGTACCACACCCTGCACGCCCTCCTCTTCTTCCTTTTCAGAACTTCCAGAGGATGAAACAGGGACCTCCTCAGACTTCCCACGGTGCAGGCGGCCAGAGGGGAAGGCGGCGGCGGCCTGAATGAAGCGACCAGGAAACCACATTCCACAAACAAATTCTCCATGTGCTTTACATCCTCTGTCTCTGAAGAATTATGTGAGACAAACAGTCACTAGAAAACCGTATTCAAGTGTCATTTCACATTTCAAGCAAAGAAAACAGTGGTGGGGCATGAGGGAAAAACATAGCCACGTGTTCTGGGGTATTAAATAAGGTTTTTTCTGTTATAACCATATAATTATAGATTCTCAGATTTCTGTATAATTCATATGCTTCCTAATTAGCAGACATAGTAACAAAAAGTGAATTCCAAGTGTAAGATCGGAGGACCCATTCACATGCCTTCAGGTTCTGCTACTGTGTTTCAACTTGAGAAAATGGTTCTGTGTATTGGTAACAAGGCCTGAGAGTCTGTGTGCGAGTCTGTGTGGCTGTAATCAGGGTTCATGTTGGCTCCGTAGCAGAGGATGTTACACTGTTACATTATCTTCTACAAAAAATCCTGAAAAAATGAAGGCTGAATAAACATACACACCCTAAAATAATCCAAATGTCCATCAATATGAAAACAGATGAATTACGGTTTCCATCATGGAATATTCCTCAGCAGTGAAAACAAACTATAGCCACAGGTGCCAACAAGGATAAAGAAAACCTTTTAAACACGCTTAAAGTGAACTGACTAGGCAGAATTCCTCCATTACAGGCTTCGATTCCAAAAGGGGTACTGTTCTGAATTCTACATCTACTGTGATGTAGAATTCTAGTTAGCAACCTGTTTAGGGACACATCTAGAAAAAAGCAAAATAATGACTACACAATTTTAAATTTAAATAGTTAAATTTGTAAATTATAACTATTACTATGAAAATTCTAAAAATATGAACATTTTCCCAAGTGTTCCTTTGACAAACTTCAAAATGCCCTAGCATTGCTCACCACACCCACAGGTGTGCCAAAATAAATGAAAATATAGCTCAAGTTAGTAGAATTGAAACCTGAAGATGTCCGAGCCGTCCCTGCCTCGCTATCTACACGTCGTGTAGAAATCTAAGAGCAGGTAGTGACACTGCAATGCAAGGCTCAAACCAACTGGGTATTTGGAAACTTCTGTGCAAATTGGCATTTTTGGCTTTTAAACACGGTGTCATTTGTACTTCAAACAGGTAACTGTTTGTTTCCCTTGGAAAAAATACAGCCATAAACCTGGTTTAAAAAAAAATACGGGGCCGGGCGCGGTGGCTCAAGCCTGTAATCACAGCACTTTGGGAGGCCGAGATGGGTGGATCACGAGGTCAGGAGATCGAGACCATCCTGGCTAACATGGTGAAACCCCATCTCTACTAAAAAATACAAAAAACTAGCCGGGCGAGGTGGCGGGCGCCTGTAGTCCCAGCTACTAGGGAGGCTGAGGCAGGAGAATGGCGTGAACCCGGGAGGCGGAGCTTGCAGTGAGCCGAGATCCGGCCACTGCACTCCAGCCTGGGCGACAGAGCGAGACTCCGTCTCAAAAAAAAAAAAAAAAAAAAAAAAAAAAAAAAAAAAATACGGGAGTGGGTATGAGAGAGAGCAGCTTAGAAATTTTACCAGTAATGGCAGGGAACAGTGGCTCATGCCTGTAATCCCAGCACTTTGAGAGGCAGGCCCCACAGGGCCTTTGAGGGCACCGGTCTCCTCTGCTGCCTTCCTGCTGGACCGACCCCAGGACATTCACTGGGTTTCCACCCCTGTATCATTCAACATCCCCCCAAGGTGGTCTCATCCTCTTCTGGGGCTCAGCTCTGCCCCAGTTTCCTAAATCTCTGCCTTCAGAGCCTGAAAATACCCACGCCCAGGGTAACCCTAAGTCCACGTTTACCCCAGAGAGTCCCGATTTTATCTGTTTTCCCAGCATCACCCTCATGATAATTTACCCTGTAAATTCCAACTGCCTTCACACCTCACCCCCACTGTCTCCCAGCAGACCCCACGCAGATGCATCTGTCCTGGACCCCACACCCAAGTCTGTGCATGCTGCCCTGCTCTGCCCATGTGGGGACCACCTCTTTCTTGAGGAATCAGCTGGCGATCATCTCCTTGTGAAAAGATGCCCTGACTTCCAACCCTCTCCAGCAAAGGCAGAAGCCGTCCTCGGTACTTTCCCCGAAACTCAGACCAAGCATGAAGGTGGCAAAGATGCTAGCTGTGCCTGGGATGCCATGGGCAGGGTCCCCAGATGCTCTGCACATGGCACAGGGCACCACCTGAACACAACAAGTGCTGAAGAAATAAAACCGACGTGCACTGACCTCTGATAGGGCCTCTTTCACCATCCACATCTGTCTCCCCTCTGGACAGTAAAATCCACAAGACAGGGAGGGCTTGTCTCACTCATCTTCAAACTCCCAGGGTCACCCTGGCAGGTAAAGAGGACTCAAATGTCTTCTGAAGGAAGCAGTTGGTTAGCTGCCGAGTTAAAGGGTCTCTGAAATTCAGAGCTCTGCGTAGGAGTCCAGCACACTTTATTATGAATGACTCCAACCACAGCAGAACTGGCCGTGGAACCAGTGCTAACCAATTCAGGGTTTGTTCACGGTTTCTCAGTTCAGTATCACCACTCACTCTAACAGAGCACCCGGGCACAGATCCTCAGATGTCTACCCAGAGTGGGACGATGGCGCCGAGTCACATGAACGTCCCATTGCAGACTGGGAGGCACCGGTCAGACACGGACCCAGGGAGAGCGCAGACCTCGCGTTACATCGGCTCCGTGTAAACAGCACTCCCCGCCAGGCCCTTTCCTATCTGCACAGCTTCTACAAATTCAACTCTCGAACCTGACACCTAAGAATACTGCACACCCCCACATGAACCCCCCACTTACCTCCCAAAATGATCCCGCACGGCCAAGTACAAACCTTTTCAACATAAGGGAACTGGAAGGCATGCGGGGCTTTCTCGAGTCCCTGCTGCCTCCTGATGGGAAGGCCCAATGCTTCACACCCCTAGTGAAGGGCAGGTCTCTTCGGCCCCCTCAGAGTCAAGAAAGCCCATGTTCCCTTTCTCAAGACCACACACAACCGAGTCACAAAGCAGGGCGGAACCTCGACTCTCCGGGTTCCGGTTATGTCGAGTTTAAGACCTGCTGCTGTGGACACTGCAGGAAAGGATGAGCCTGATCCTGGCTTTGGCCTCGAGCTAATCAGCATTAACTAATTTGACTTTCCAGGACCAACTTCAAAGGCCTGCAAAGCCAGAGAAGGGAGAGGAGATGGAACATGCCTTCACCCCAGACCTGCTGCAAGCACACGCTTCTCACATGTGTCCCAACGTGCACAGCGTGTCCGATGCCCGTTCACATTCACCGACCCGCAGGTCTTCTACATGGCATCAGCCTCCTGGGCACTCTGGGGACAAGAGGTAAAATGGCAAGTCCCCTCTGCTGCAAAGGCGAGGTGCAGGGACCCAGCAGAATCAAACTGACCTTTTTCCGACAGTCTCAAAACAGAAGGAAAATACTGAACAGCCAACGTCCCCTCAACGCAGGTTTATTTACCTGTGACCCACAGGCCATGACAGAAAACTTCAGGTTCTTATTGATTCCTTATTTTCCCCATCCAGGAAGACTTTGTTTTTAATATCATATGAACTTGCCATTTTGTAGGCCAAAAACAGCAAATACTGGCAGTTTCCTACGGTTCAACCGAATGAAATATGATCACGACCTTTTGTGAAACCATGAAGAAAAGGTGGATATCCCAATATGCTTCCAGACTGTGGCTTCGTTCCTGAAGCACTAACTCTTTTCACTCAGGATTTTAGACAATGAAGAATGAACAGCAATATCCCACCAACAAAACTAAAAATGAAATGATTTTGCATCCACCTTGGAGCCTTTTTAGGACAAGGCAGGACACAAACTTTTAAAAAGCTGCAGTTGTCCCTCTGTATACACAGGGACATGGGTTCCAGAACACCCCCTGAGTTTACCCAATCTACGTGTCCACGGGACATATGTTAATATTGTATCCTGTCAAAAAGGAAATTGTCCCTGATCAAAAAGAATAAAAAACCTTTTTGAATAAAAACAATTGATTAAAAAGAATAAAATGTGCAGCTTTTCAAATTTCAAAATTTCAAAATTACTGAATTCGTAGGTTAGTTATAACAGGTTTTTTGTTTCGTTTTTTTTTTCTTTCTTTCTGGTAAAATGGTGGGTATTCTGAACTTTGGTTAAACTTTAAACTGATAGCTGCTATTATGGTTTCAAAATTATTTAAAATATGACCAGATGGATTCCTGCTTTCCTGAATTCAGTGGTATTCAAATCTTCCCATTTAAAGTAATCTCGTGTGGCTGACCCGGGGATTGGGGATACCCCGTGGGAGCCGGAGATTCGGCGGGGGGTGGGAGGGAGAAGCGGTCAGAGAGGGTCTCCTGTTGGAGACACAGTAGGGAGACAGAACGGGCCAGAAAAGGAGAAAGGGTGAGAATGGGCACCAGGACGGCTTCCTGGCGCGGCAGGGAACTTTGCTGAAACTGCGGGCCCCAGGGAACAGCGCGGGAAGGGCGGGAGGGAGTGGAGAGGACCCGGCAGACCCCAAGGTCAGTGTGGAGAAAGGGACATTTCCCGGTTCCTTCGCCTCTGCCCAGCGTTCTGCGGGCATGCCCCCCCTCAGGGGCAGGGGAGGAGGTGGCTCTCAGCGGCTGGGAGAACTAAGGGGCGCACACGCGCTTCGTAGGGCCAGGGTCACACGGTAGCCTGAGACGGCTGCGGATCTCGCTGGCCGCGTGGGTGGGCACGTGGGGCGCCGGCGGGGCCTGCAGGGGACCCTGGAGGAATCTGCAAGCACCCGCCCGGGCAGCGGGCCTTCCGGGAGACCAGTGTGGACACGCCCTGGGCATGCCCTTCCAGCTGGGACATGTGAAGCTGGAATTTAAACTCCGGCAGACAGAAAAGCGGCCGGAGGCAGGACTGGAAGAAACCCAAGTGCAAAGTCCAGCCCGAGGCGAGGAAGCAGAAATGCCTGACCTGCGTCAAACTGCGCTGTGAGGAAAAGGTTCTGGGCAAGGTTCACTGCCCCGCAGAGACGCAGACTCGGTGGGAGCCTGAGAAGCACCAGGAGGCCCGCTGCAGCCGGTCTGAGAGGGCGCTGAGGACCCCACGGCAGCTGCTTCCGGCGTAGTTCGCCTCCTCCAAGGCCTGGCCCCCAGGCGAGCGCAGCACGGAATCGCATGGCGCCCCCTGGAGCACTGGCGGGGTAACCAGTGGAAGACCTCCACTTCTCAGGGAGAGGATCCCGGTATATCCCCAGATAATCAAACTGTTCACTCCCCCCAAAAAATAAATAATTTTGTCTTGTTTTTGAAAATGTGTATCCTCTGTCTACTGGTCAAAATGCTGCCCATTTATCTGTATGCGTAATTAAACTTTTTAATGAAGTTATTTAACATTCTTTTTTATTATGAAACAAAACAGTAAATTTGTTAATGGTTTTAATATCATCTAATAAGATTGAAAATATGTCAATTCGTCGTTGCCAATGAGTCTTTGTGTTATTTATTTTACTCTGTTAGATATTCTGTCCATAAATGTCTAAGTGGTTTAGAATCTAGCCTAACATATGGTATGTGCTAAGTACTAACTACTCTAATTCAACAAATTATCTTTCTATCCCATTCTTAAATACAATACTATTTTTTATTTTTATTAAAATTTTTTTTGACTAATCTAATTATCTATGAAAATTATGAGGTCTATTCAGTTTGCCCTCTTGATAAAAGCCAAAGTTTCTTTTCTTTTTTTTTTTTTTTTTTTTTTTTTTTTGAGATGGAGTCTCCCTCTGTTTCCCAGGCTGGAGTGCAGTGACACAATCTTGGCTCACCACGACCTCCGCTTCCCGGGTTCAAGTGATTCTCCTGCCTCAGCCTCCCGAGTAGCTGGGACTACAGGCGGGACTACAGGCCTGCTTCACCATGCCCGGCTAATTTTTGTATTTTTAGTAGAGACGGGGTTTCACTATATTGGCCAGGCTGGTCTTGAACTCCTAACCACGTGATCTGCCCACCTCAGCCTTCCCAAGTGCTGGGATTATAGGCTTGAGTCACTGACCCAGGCCTTTTTTATCTCTTTATTAATACATTAGAGAGTACAAATGCAGTTCCCTCACAGAAGCATGTTGCATAGTGATGAAGTATGGGCTTCTGGTGTGACAATCATCTGAATGCTGTTTATTGTCCCAGTTAGTTATTTTCTCATTCCTAAACCCTCTGCCAATCTCCCATCTTTCTGAGTCTCCAGTATCTATTATTCCAGTCTCTATACCAAGTGTATGCATAATTGAGTTCCCACTTACAAGTGAGAAAACGCAGAATTTCATTTTCCGTTTCTGAGTTTTTTTCACTTACGATAATGGCCTCCGGTTTTATTCATGTTGTTGCAAAATACATGATTTTATTCTTCTTCATGACTGCTTAGCATTCCATGATATAAATGTATAGCACATTTTCTTTATTCTATTATTGATTGATAAATTTAAATTGATTTCATATATAGGCTATTGTGAATAGTGCTGCGATAAACATGTGAGTGTGGGTATTTTCTTTATGCAATAAATTATTTTCCTTTGGGTAGATACCAAGTAGTGGGAGTGCTGAATCAAACGGAAGCTCTATTTTTGGTCTTTTTTGAAATCTCCATACTGTTTTCCATAGAGGTTGTAGAAAGTTACATTTCCACAAACAATGTATAAGTGTTCTCTTTTATCTGTATCCTTGCTGATAGCTCATTTTTCTGCTTTTTAGTAATAGCCATTCTGCATGGTGTAAGTTGGTATCTCATTGTGATTTTTAATTGGCATTTCTCTGATCATTGACAGCGCTGAGCATCTTTTACATGCTTGTTGACCATCATTGTCTTTTTTTTTTTTTTTAATGTTCATATTCTTTACTTGCTCTTTAATGGTTACTTGTTTTATTTTTGTTGAGCTGTTTGAGTTCCTCGTATATTCTGGAGATTAGATCTTTGTCACATGCAAAACTTGTAAACATTTATCTCATTCCATAGGTTTTCTGTTCACTGTGTTAATTAGAAATCTCATTTTCAGGAGCTTTTTAGTTTCATTGAGTTCCTTTTGTCTATTTTTGTTATCGTTACATCTGCTTTTGAGCTCTTAGTCATAAATTCTTTGTCCAAGTCAATGTTCAGAAGAGTTTATCGGAGAGTTTCTTCTAGCATTTTAATAGTTTCGGGTCTTACATTTTAGTCTTTTAATCCATATTGAGTTGATTTTTGTATATAGTGGGACATAGGGATGCCATTCCATAGTTCTGCATATGGCAATATAATTTTTCCAGCACAATTTGTTGAATAGGATGTCATTTCTCCAGTGAATGTTTTTGTTGACTTTGTAAAAGATCAGTAGTCTGTAGGTATGTGGCTTTATTTCTAGGTTCTCAATTCTGTACCATTGTCAATTTATATCAGTACCATGCTGTTTTGGTTACGAAAGCCTTCTAGTAAAATTTTAAGTCAGATAATGTAATATCTCCAGCTTTATTCTCTTTGCTTATATTTGCTTTGGCTATTCAGGCTCTTTTTGTGGTTCCTTGTGAATTTTAGAATTTTTTCTCTAATTTTATAAAAAATAACATTGGCATTTTGGTAGGAATTGCATTTAATATGTAGATTGCTTTGGGCAATAGAGTCCTTTTAATGATCATAATTCTTTCAATCCATGAGCATGGAATGTTTTCCTCATTTGTGTCAGGTGCAATTTCTTTCATCAGTGTTTTGTAGTTTTCCTTGTAGGGATCTTTCCTCTCTTTGACTAATTGTATTTCTAAGCATTTTACCTTTTTTGTAGCTATTGTAAAAGCAAGTGACTTTTTCATTCAGTTCTCAGCTTGATCATCATTAGTGTATAAAAATGCTACTAATTTTTGTACATTGATTTTTGCATCCTGAAACATTATTAAGTTTATCAAATTAAGAGTTTTTTTGGTGGTCTTTAGATTTTTTGTGTATATGGCATTATGTGATCATCAAAGAGGGACAATTTGACTTTCTAATTACAACCACATAGATACTCCCACCAAGACCAATACACAGAGTCTCTGGGGAGGGCACAGGTGATGGTATTTCTTTAAGCTGGACATGTGATTATGGCTAGAAGCCTGGGCTGACAGCCACTTAGCTAAGTATTGCCTCTCAAGTTTCTAAGTTTCTCCCTTCCTGCCTTGCTGCCTTTTTCTTTCTTTCTTTCTTTCTTTCTTTCTTTCTTTCTTTCTTTCTTTCTTTCTTTCTTTTTCTTTCTTTCTTCCTTCCTTTCTTTTTCTTTCTTTCTTTTTCTTCTTTCCTTTCTTTCTCTCTCTCTTTCTTTCTTTCTTTCTGTCCTTCTCTCTCTCTCTCTTTCTTTCTTTCTTTCTTGCTTTCTTTTCTCTTTCTTTCTTTCGACAGAGTTTCCACTTATGTCCAGGCAGGAGTGCCATGGCGCCATCTTGGCTCACTGCAACCTCCGTCTCCCAGGTTCGAGCGATTCTCCAGTCTCAGCCACCTGAGTAGCTAGGATTACAGACACCAGTCACCACACCTGGCTAATTTTTGTGTGTTTTAGTAGAGACATGGTTTGACCACGTTGCCCAGGTTGGTCTTGAACTCCTGACCTCAGGTGATCTGCCCACTTCAGCCTCCCAAAGTGTTGGGATTACAGGCGTGAGACACCACGCTCAGCTGCCTCTCAAGTTTCAATGTGCCTATGAATTATTTCCGATTCCAGGTCTATCTCTTAGTAATGTGATTCTGCCCAGCTGCCTCTCAAGTTTCAATGTGCATATGAATTATTTCCCATTCCAGGCCTCTCTTTTAGTAACATGATTCTTCAGGTTTGGAAGGGGTCCATAAATTGGCTTCTTTAAAATGTCTCCTCTTAATGATGATGTTTCTTCCACTACGTCCAATATACTAGCACTCAGCTAGAGAAAGTAGGCACAGCACAGAGCTCCTGACACCCAACACTCTTACCACAACACAAATACTTTTGGCCTAAAGTGGAAACCACCAATCACCATTTCCAAATGTCATTTTCTGCTGACTCTTTACAGTTTAGAAAACCTAGAGAAGGCATCAATGTTTGAGTAAGTCTGCATTTGGAAAACACATACACATGAGTTAATACAATGTTTATTGAGCACGTACCATATGTTCAGAAGTCTGTCACAGAGCACTGTTCAGCAAACATTATGATGTGAGTTCAGAAGTCTGTCACAAAGCACTGTTCAGGAAACACTGCATGATTTGAATTAATCCTCAGCACCCTGGGATTTGGGTGCTAAGTTTTTTGTAATTTTTAGGATTTAAATGAAGGGCCTAGCATTTCTATTTTTTCTTCCATTTTAAAAATTATTTACCTGAAAAGTAAAATGTGCAGAATAAAAGCTATATTGACAGATGACAGGGATAGAGAAAACAGGGTGAACTGTTCAGAGAGATGTTTTATATTTATATTTACTTTATTGTGCCTTGTGGAGCAGCCACTGGATTTGCAGGAATGGAAAACAAGTTGCTAGGTGGGATGTCTCTAGAAGCACTGGCTTCAGTGAAAAAGAAATTATGGTCCCCAAATATAGAATTATTTACTTCCATTTATCTGCTTTTCCATTTTAGGAAATTGTTGGCACCAGCTCAGGAGACAGCAGGAGTCCACACCTGAATCTCCGATCTCCTTTAATCAGTTCTGGGAGAGAAGATTCTAGGGTGAGGCCAGACCTGGATGAGGCCTTAGAAGAAGGTGGATCTGGGCAGGGCTGGACCAGAAAGTAGATCCCATATTTCTGATGTCCATGCTGGTGGAGTATCTCCAGTTTTGTCTTTCCTAAGCCTGCCCAACAGAAACTCGACTCTTAGAGCTTGTGTAATTTTATCTGTTTAGCCACTTCCCTGTCAATTTTTATTACGCATGATAACAAGAAACTTAAGTAAAACTCTCGGGGTTTTTTAGAACAATTATATGGGAAGCTAAAAACCATTTTTTTTTTTTTACCAAGATGAAAGATATAGAAATAATCACAGCAATAACAATAATTCTTCTGTCCACGAATAGCCCTTCAGGTGGTGACATCGGAACTCAGAAGAACAGCATAAGGGAAGTGGAGCAAATGCAGCCAAGGCCCCCTGTGCAGCTCCCTTCTCCCTTCCGACCACAGGATGCTGAATTCAGCCATTAATCCGTTTGCTCTAGACGAAAAGTTTTCGGACAGCAGAAACCATGAATTCTTCGTCTGTTTTTCTGATGGTCATGTGATGTAGTTTAGACATCCGCTCCAAATCTCATGTTGAATTTTCATCCCCAATGTGGCAGGTGGGGCCTGGGGAGGAGGTGGTTGAATCACAGGGTGAGTCCCTCGTGGCTCTGCGCTGTCCTTGGAATAGTGAGTACTCACGAGATATGGCTGTTTAGAAGTGTCGCCCGTCCCTCTCCATCTTTCTTGTTCCTGCTTCTACCACGTGAGACGCCTGCTACTCTCATGTGATTGTAAGCTCCCCAGGCCTTCCCAGAAGCAGACGCCGGTGCTGTGCTTCCTGTACAGCCTGCAGAACCATAAGCCAATCTGAATCTTTTCTTATAAATCACCCAGTCTCAGGTCGATGAGCCAATCAAACTCTTCTTATAAATTACCCAGTCTCAGGTTTTCTAAATAGCAGTGCAAGCATAGCTTAATACAACATATGAAAAGAAAGCAATTAATACATTCATCAGTTTGAGTCTCCAGACCTCTGCCAAGCTTCAACTCAAAGAGCAGGAAGTGAGCAACCCCAATCTACTGCTCCTGATCATGGGAGAATTTTCAGTTTATCTTAAAACATTTCAGGTCAAAAGCCCCGTGTCTTATGTAGAAGAAGGAGGGTGTCTAAGAGAATGGGTCTCTTTACTCATTTTTATTTCTGAGACAGGGTCTCTTTCCTTGTCACTCTGGCTGGGGTGCAGTGGCTCACTGCAGCTTTGACATTTTGGGCTCCCACCTCAGCCTCCCAAGTAGCTGGGACCACAGGTGCACACTACCACAACCGGCTAATATTTGTATTTTTGGTAGAGATGAAGTTTTTCTATGTTGAGCAGGCTGGTCTTGAATTCCTGAGCTCAAGTAATCCTCCAGCCTCTGCCTTTCAAAGTGCTGGAATTACAGGTGTGAGCCACCACACCAGGCAGATGGGTCTTAACTGATTTTAATCAGGGTACCTGAGCATGGAAGACATGCCCTTAATTTTTTTCCCAATACCATATTGGACAGTCCTATAACTATGATGTTTTTATTCCTGTGATTCATAAGGATATGATAGTAAAAGACCTTGAAAGCCTGTAGGAAAAAAGTGCTATATTGTGCTTGAAACCACCTTTTACTCTGAAAGCAGGTGCCATCCAGATATATCTGTTGAGAATATATTTTCTCCTGCTGCATTTTAGCCAAACAGCTGAGTGTGTCTTGACGTTGTTTTTTGATTTTTAACAGGACAACTGTATTTTCTAAGACCCCAAACTCAGGAGTGGCCACGGGGCAAATCACCGCTGCACACACGGAAAGCATGCACAGCAAATGCATTTCTCACACCGAACCGGGTGTTGTTCCCCCTGGGTGCACATGAGAATCACCAGAGAGGCTTTTAAAATTACCTAAACTCAAAAAGCAATAGATAAATGCATTCAGAATCCCTGTAGTGGGACCTGGGCCACAGTGCTGTTTAAAGCTCTCTGGGTGACTATGGGGTACAACCAAGCCCTCAAACTGCTGCTTTAAATCAACCTCTTCTGGTGACCTAATGGCAAATGGTTTCCTGAAATGAATGGCAAGATTTGCTGCTGGGTTGTAGTCTTCTGATCTTACCTGCATTACCTACTTTTCTTTGCAGAACTTCCCTCTGCTACACATTTTATTCCTGATTCAACCCAGTTCTACTCATACCAAATGCACAGTATGTGCTAGACACCATTGCATTGCTGAACCTCACTGTGGGGAGAGGACTTTGCTGAAGAATAACTGCATCCTAAAAAAAACTCAAAATACTGTACTTGAATGATTATCCCACCTTTGCCTCCCAAAGAGCTGAGACTGTAGGCATGACCCACCGTGCTTGGCCTATACCCTAAAAAATTAAAACTATCCTACCTACTAAATTGAATGTAAACATGGGAAGACCTAGAAGGTCACCAAAGTGTTAGGACATAAGTGAATACCTTGGAATATTAATATCCACCTGATGATGACCTGAATAAACACGTCCCACTTTAAAACAATACAAAACAGTGCAATTATTCTGAGATATGAAGTTAAAATTTCGTGCAAATAGGTAATATTTAAATTTTTATATATGTATAACATTCATGGAGAAAGACGTATACAAAGAAATCACGTAAAGTTCAATGAGTTATTACAAAGTGAGCACACGTGTGTAACCTAGAAATAGAACCAGCTTCACTGATGCCCTGGCAACCACTTTCTCTCTTTTTGCTCCCCCAAAGTCACTAAGATCTTAAGGGCTAACATTGTAGATCAACTTTGTTTTCTTACACATGTTTTATCACAGAAAATTTAAAGTATATACAAAATAAAAGAAACAGTACAATAGGCCTGTTACCCAGGCTTAACAACACCTAATAACATGCCAATTTTGTATTATCTATACTTCAACTCATTTCTCACACAGGCTTTATCATTTATGATTTGTTTCTGATACAAAATGCATGCTCATTGAAGGTAAAATCTTGGCTGAGCACAATGGCTTCCACCTGTCTAATCCTATCACTTTTGAATGATGAGGCAGGAGGAGCATTTGAGGTCAGGAGTTTGAGAGCAGCCTGGGCAGCATAGTGAGACCGCAACTTTATTTTAAAATTTTTTAAAAAATTAATCAGGTGCAGTGGTACACACCTGTAGTTCCAGCTACTTGGGATGTTGACACAGCAGGATCCCTTGATTCTGGGAGTTTGAGGCTACAGTGAGTTGTGATTATGCCACTGCACATCAGCCTGGGTGACAGAGTGAGACTCTGTCTCAAAATAAATAAATAAATAAATAAATAAATAAATAAATAAATAAGGGTTTGCATTGATATAAACAATCCCTCTTTTAACAATAGAAGTACCAAATTAAAAATCATTAATGTGAACCCATTTTTAACTCAGACTTTATCTTTTAATAAGTTTTTGTTTTTTTGGTTTTGTTTTTTTGAGGTAAGATGTGCACTCACTGAAAAGTCTAATCTTGGCTGGACATGGTGGCTCACGTTTGTAACCTCATCACTTTGGGAGCCAGAGCTCAGAGGTCTCACTTTGAGACCAGCCTAGGCAACATAACAAGAACTCACTGGGGCAAGATAGTGAGATCTCATCTCTACAACAATTTTTTAAAAGTTAGTTAGGCACAGTGGTGTCCACTTGTCATCACAGCTATTTGGGAGGCTGACTTGGGAAGATCACTGGAGTCTGGGAGGTCAAGGCTGCAGTGAGCTGTGATTGCACTGCTGCACTCCATCCAGAGGGATGAGTGAGACTCTGTCAAAAAAAGGTACAATCGGCCGGGCGCGGTGGCTCAAGCCTGTAATCCCAGCACTTTGGGAGGCCGAGACGGGCGGATCACGAGGTCAGGAGATCGAGACCATCCTGGCTAACACGGTGAAACCCCGTCTCTACTAAAAAAATACAAAAAAAACTAGCCGGGCGCGGTGGCGGGCGCCTGTAGTCCCAACTACTCGGGAGGCTGAGGCAGGAGAATGGCGTGAACCCGGGAGGCGGAGCTTGCAGTGAGCTGAGATCCGGCCACTGCACTCCAGCCTGGGCGGCAGAGCGAGACTCCGTCTCAAAAAAAAAAAAAAAAAAAAAAGGTACAATCTTAACTGTACATGTTTGACACATCAACACATCCGTATAAACAATCCCTCTCTTAAAAATAAAAGTACCCAATTTAACAGTTATTAATATTCATGGGAAGTACCTAGATATTTTTTGTTTGCTTTGTTTTGGATTTTGATTGAAAGGAGACACCTAGAAATGTTATTTAAAATCTAGATTTTGATAAAAATAAGGCTGAGCTTTTTCTTTCTTTGAGATGGAGTTTTGCTCTGTCACCCAGCTGGAGTACGGTGGCGTGATCTCGGCTCACCAAAACCTCTGCCTCCTGAGTTCAAGCGATCCTCCTGCCTCCTGAGTAGTTGGGATTACAGGCATGAGCCACCACATTCAACTAATTTTTTTTTTTTTTTTGTATTTTTAGTATAGATGGGGTTTCCATATGTTGGGTAGGCTGGCCTCGAATGCCTGACCTAAGGTGATCCACCCACCTTGGCCTCGCAAAGTGCTGGGATTACAGGCATGAGCCACTGTGCCTGGCCAGGCCTGAGTTTTGCCTGAGAATTTCTCTTTCTAAGAAAGTACAGCATATGGCAGTTATAAGGCTTCTTTTATCTAAAATAAATAGAATTTAAGAAATAAAAATTTAAAAAATTTACCTGAGATTAAAGGACAAATCAAAACACGTGTGTAATATGTTGCCTGTAGAAGTATATTTTAACAATGACATAAATTATTAATAACCAATACATGTTATAATAATGTATTAACTAAAATGAACAAAATTCCTATTATGGTATCTATGAAAATACTTTCTTAGAGTAAAATATTCTCATATCTTGAGAGGGCACTAGTTAAAAACAGCAAAGATTTGCAAGTTGATGTCTTATCAAGTACTTACTTATAAAATAAGTAGCAGACCTGTCTTCACACCTTTACAGAGTTATCCAAAAAGCAGTAATTTACACAAGAGCAGACAATTTTCCTAGCTTTCTATTGAGTTTATATGTTAATGTTGTTACAGAATTTAACTCAATTTTCTTATAAAATTACTTGACCAAGTTTTACATGATGTTATAGCATAATATATCAAAATTTATTTAGATGTCAAATAAATTTTATGTATCATAATATTATAATACATAACAATATTATGATAAGTTCCATTTACATTCAGATAATTTCACTAGGCAGTGTCTGTCGACCACTATTATCTTTTTTGGTTTCATTCTTTGCACAGAAAGCACAGCTGCGAAAACACAGACTCGCCCAACAGTCTCTTCCCCGTGTCCCTCTCCTCCTCAAGGATTCAGCTCATTAGTCAATCAAGTCATCTGGGACTGGAGGCTGAGTACTCCCTAACACAGAAGGTCTCATTCCTGCATGCTTTCCTCAGCATATGGGGAGAGAAGAAGGTCCTTTCAGGAAACACTTGCTGGGACATGAACTTATCCTTCTATAATCTGAGGGCTCTGACCAGCAGAGACAGACTCGGCCGCAGTAGGAAGGGATGAGGCCACTGTTCTGAACCTGGAGCTCCCCCACACCTTGTCCCGTCTCACTGAGGCAATTTTGAGAGGCTGCCCTGGAATATGTCTTGATGGTGAATGTTGAGAAACAATGTGGGCTTTGATGGGATTTGGGTGGTATCTGCTGTGTGAGGACAGGAGCAGAATGCTCAGAATCTAGGCTGTTTTTCTTGTGATCAGTTGGGTTACCTGTTTGGGATCAAGTCCATTTTTACTAGGGAGGCTGGATAAATTCCACAGAACACAGAGGTGCTCCCAGGATGACTGAGGCAGGGTGAGAAAGGAGGAAAGCTTTTCCACCTAGACTTTTTGCTACCTCAGGAAATAGGGGCTGATCAGGTTAGCACTGGCTCTAATCTAATCAATTCAATTTTTTTGCATTTGATCTAATTATCTTCCCCATTTTTAAGATAGGAAAGGGCCATTTCATTTGGTATTTATTTTTTCTCTGCATTTTTATTTCATCATGTATGTGTGGATCTAATACAATCAACCACAATTTGACATTTGTTGTTTCCAAACATTTAAGAAATTATATCTATGTATACAATGTTAACACTACGTATAATAAATTCTCTTTCTGTGCAAAATGTAACTGAGACAGAAATCGAAAGAAATGATTCCCCAATCTTCTGATCCCTGTGCTCCTGGCTCTTTGTTTTCTTGTCACCATGACAGGATCCTGAAAAAGTCTCTCCTTAACTGTGTCTTGGTCCCCAGTAGAACTACAGCAAGAAACTTCTTGTTGAGCCTCTAAGAAGTGGCAGGAAGGAGGTACCCTTTCAACCAATAAGAGTCATCCACGCCCAGCCGAGACATGTATAAAAGGGAGGTCCAGCAGAATAACCCACAGTCCGCCTTTGGACGAGTAAGAGTGGGCTCTTTTCACTTGAGCCTCAACATGGGAAAGGAAAATGAAGACCGGGATCTCCACTTCTCCTCCATCCAAGGCCCCACTCACCAGCCCCCTTTCCCACAGATCTTTAGAGAAAAGAGCTCAGATGAGAAGAAAACACTCAAAGGAAAAGACAAGATCGCCTCCTCCCATTCCAGAGAGAAGCACATACAAAGGAAAGTAAGGCCTTGGGCTTCTCCCATGGAGGCTGGAAGGAGGGTTGGAATCAGGGATACTGAGCCATGTGTCTTAGTAGGGATTTATTTTGAGATTTGAGGGTGGGAAATGGCTTAGTGCCCTCAGGGGACTTTGAGAAATGTGTTCACTCGTGACGCTGGCAGAAGAGTTTCACATGAAAGAGTGATCCGCAAAAAAGCATCAGAGATAGACCCTTTTGCAGCAGGATCGGAGCCCAATCCAAACAAGGAGGAGAATTCTGAGGAAACCAAGCTCAAGGCCGGCAACAACACTGCCAGATCCAGTAAGATTTGACTCTTTCCAGGCAAGAAGGGACAGAGCAGCAACACAGGCTCCCCTGGCCAGGAAACCGGGAGCTCCTTGGCAGCCAGGGCCGTACAGATCCTGGACACTGGAGAACAGAAGAGAGCTGGGGTTTGGTGGCAACGTGAGCTCCTGTGTGTCCAGGATGGACTAGGGATTTCAGGGTGTTCAGTTGGAGGCACTTTCTCAAACTCTCATTGTATTCACAGAACCAGAGTCCAGTTCATATCGGGAAAACTGCAGGAAAAGAGAAATTGGCTCCATGGACAGCTGCCAAGACAGGGCAGGTAGAATCTTGGTGTTTTTTGTTGGTGGTGGTAGTGGTGGGTTTTTTTGTTTTTGATTTGCCCCAAAAAGCAAATTATCAGGAAACTTTCATACCAGACTTGAGCGGAAAGGCAGTTACTGACAAGTAAATTTTTGAGATCTTAGCACTCTGAGAATATTTGGGGACTCACAGGGGTTCAGTCTTACTTCATTCCAGTGCTGAGATGGCCTGGAAGGAGTGAGAGAGACAAATGGGGTTCACCTGGGTGCACAGGAGGTTCTGAAAATGAGGGTCTGTGGAGACTGTTCTGGCAAGTCTCTCACATGCTTTCTCTGCAGGGAACTGTCCAGAAGAGGAGTGCAGCCTGACGTTGGAAAAAAAAAAAAATCAAGATCCTCCGCTGCTGTGCACAACAGTGAAATCCAGGAGACATATGATGCTCACCATAGGGGACATTCCAGGGCTTGCACAGCAAGAGGCACAGGTCTTAGGCCCTATGAGTCCAAACACCATCACATCGAAAAAGCTTCATAACCTCTGTGTGAGCTATGTCGGAGGCTATTTATCAAGACCTAGCCCAGGTGCAGGACCAGCAGATCCATTCTCCACTAACCTGGGAGCAGCTGACACTGCTCACTCGGTTCCGGGGCCTCTGTGTGCCCAGGTGCAGACATTCTATGCCATGGCCACCCAGGCAGCTTGTCTTCCATGCTGAGGGCTGGCTTGTCCCAGCCACACTGCCTGGTCCTGGGGATTCAGCCCTGGATAGAGAAGCCCATCCCTTCCCTGGGCAGGAGATAACTGAGTCTGTCAGTGGATCAGATGAGGCTGAGCTGGGAGCACCCTGATCCTGTTCAACAGGGGATGCAGCTCTGGGAATGAGAACAAGGATCTGCTACTGCTCAGATTCTTCCAGATGACCAGCAGTGACAATTTTAGATGCACTGTGTTAACAAATGACAGAATCCGAAGAAGTCATAGGAAAGAAACTTGAGCAATATAGTCAGCATGGTGAGCCCTGCATTTTGCAGAGCGCTAAGACTATAGACAAATTTTATATTTCATGTTAGCCATTTGATGCCTTTTGGATATCTGATGACAGTCGTGCATTTCTATATAATCAGAAAAATATGAGAACATAATCATGTGAATTTGCATAGATTGTATAAAAGTAAATATGAAGTTACATACTCCTTTTTTTTTTTTTTTTTTTTTTTTGAGACAATCTTGCTATGTTATCCAGGCTGGAGTGCAGTGGCACAATCTTAGCTCAATGCAAGTTCCTCTTCCTGGGTTCAAACAATTCTCATGCCTCAGCCCCCCAAGTAGCTGGGACTACAGGCAGGTACCACCACGCCTGGCTAATTTTTGCTTCTTGTATTGTTAGTAGAGAGAGAGTTTTGTCACGTTGGCCAGGTTGGTCTTGAACTCAAGTGACTGGCCAGCCTCTGCCTCCCAACATGCTGGGATTACAGACATGAGCCACCTTACCAAGAAATTGCTTCTCTTTTAATTTGGAAAAGGTTATAGGCTCTCACTCTTCCAGCCTGCACCCATGGAGTACTAATATTCATAAACCATTATTAGTACTCCCTGTGGGAAAATGTCTATACCTTTTTATAGTTTGATACAATAAAATTACTATGCAAGGTGTTATTTTTAATATTTCTACATAAAATTTAAGTCAAGATACATTAAATGGTAAATGATTGTACTTATTTATTCACCTGACTCATGTTTTATTTCATTTTAAACATCCTAAATTTAAATTTTATTGTATTTTATACATTTCAAATGATTGTACTATATTGCAGGATATGGAGATTTCATCACATACTACAATACAGTGCATTTTGTTATATTTGATGTATATTCTATTTGTATTTTGTACTGAGATCATACAATCTTTCATTATCTAAGAGTATTAATTACTTGTTTGGTTGCTTTATAATTTTCATTTTATGTAATATTGAAATAGACATTAATGTTGTTTGGAATTTTAAATTTCTTTCATGTGGAATTTGTATTTAATAAAGACGTGAAAAAGAGAATGTCTTATCTTCACTTCTGCGTCATCCTAACCCTGACCTCCCTGCAGCCCACAGCTTTTGTCGTAACTGGGGACAGTGTTCTATCACTACAGGAAATGGGGCCAGTTCAACGGGAATACACAGATAGAAACTGGAGATACAGAGACTTTATTCTCGACCACTGCGATAGAAAAGAACCACAGTCACGTGAATCACACAGTTTTCAGGTTGACGCTGCTTACGAGTTATGCTTACACTATGCTGTAGAATAACTGAAATAAATTTATGTCTATTAAACAAATGCACATACATAAATAACGTGTAGAAATAGCAATGTACGTACCTTAATGAAAATGAACTTTATGGATAAAAAAAAATGTTAACACACAGATACACACAATGGGATCATATAATGTTGAAAAACAGAGATGGAGAGAGGAACAGAGACAGAGAGAAAGGGAGGAATGGAGTGAGAAAAAGACAGATGGACAGAGGGACATCGGAAAGGAAACAGTGGGGAGAGGGGGAGGAAGGGAGGTAGAGAGGTAGGGAGCGGGGAGGGAGGAAGGGAGGGAAAGAGGGAGAAAGGGAGCAAGAGACAGAGAGAGGAAGGCAGAGAGAAAAGCGGTCTTCTGCCTCCAGGACCAGCAGGACCTCGCACTCCGGGAAAATGGGCGCCCAGTGCAGGCTAAGTGCTCGGCCCACAGCCGCGTCGGCCTGCGGGGCACTCACCGGGCCTCCGGATCGCCAGCCCGGGTCAATTCCTTGAGGAGCAGTTCAGACGAATTCCGTCTCCCAAGGAATGAGCGAATTGCCCAGAGAGCAATGAGCTGAGACTCGAGTGGTTGTCCGTTTTTCGTCCACATGGTTCACAGACGATACAGCCCCACGTTGAGTCTGCAACAGAGCGTGAGGCGGATAGTTCCAGCCACACAGGAGTCACACTCAGGCCCACTGAAGCGTGGTTTCGGGTTCCACCTTCCTTTGCCCTCTGCAAGGGGGCCTGTTGCTCGCGTGTCTCCAGCCCCCCGAAAGAGTGATCGTGTTGACTGTTTGTTTCCTGACCTCTGTGGGGACCCAGAAACCTCCAGGGAAGCGTGGAAAAGCAGCACTGGGTCGATGCTCTCCTTTCCAGTTTCCAAATAGGCCACTTTTCAGACTCCCCATATTGCAGGAAACAGGAATCCATCGTCAGGCCGTTATGCTCCGGACGTTTCTTTTCTCTGTGGCTTCGCTCTCGTTTTCTACATGAAAATGAACGCGATCCACACAACTGCGTGTGTGAGACTATCACAGCAACTGCGACACCCATAGGCATTGTTGCCTTCACGGAGAGGGCCTGGAAAACTCAGGACTGTCATGAAGGTTCAGTTCCACGCTCCACATTTCCAGGCTGGTTTCTCCATGAAAACGTGTGCGAGTCGACAGCGGCTCCCAGTTTCCATAGAATTACTGGAGAACCCCAGAGAGCCAGCCCCAAAGCCCCTCTTCCCCTCCAATCTGGCCCTACACCCACCCACCCCACAAGGCCCTGGTCTCTGCAGTTCTCAGCTTCGGAGACCTTTCGGCTACCCCGGACTTTGGGCCCGGAGCTCATGCATATTCATGAAGGGTGGAGGTGGCAGGTCTTTCTAAGGGCTTCTGGCTGGGCCCGCCTCCTGGCTGGACCTGCGTGCTGTGCACAGGCCGACTGAGGGGCACGGGAGCCCGCCGGCCTCTCTCTGCCAGTGTCTGTCCGCGAAATTCCGGCCAGGTCTCCCCGCCATGGCTCTCCTGACACCTTCCGACAGCGCCCTCCCGAGGGAAGCCCAAGGACGAGGATGGCGAAGGAGACTCCTTTGCGCCCCGAGCCAAAGGGAGGTCCTGCGAGCCTGCTTTGAGCGGAACCCGTACCCGGGCATCGCCACCAGGGAAGAGCTGACCCAGGCCATTGACATTCTGGAGCCCAGGGTCCAGATTTGGTTTCAGAATGAGAGATCACGCCAGCTGAGGCAGCACCGGCTGGAATCTCGGCCCTGGCCCGGGAAACGCTGCCCACAAGAAAGCAAGCGAAAGCGGACCGCCGTCACCCGGCCCCAGATCGCCCTGCTCCTGCAAGCCTTCGAGCAGGATCGCTTTCCAGGCATCGCCATCAGGGAAGAACTGGCCAGAGAGACGGGCCTCCAGGAGTCCTGGATTCAGATTTGGTTTCAGAACCGGAGGGTCAGGCATCCAGGCCAGGGTGGCAGGGCACCGGCGCACACAGGCGGCCTGTGCAACGTGGCCCCCGGCGGGTGTCCCCCACCCCCGCTCCCTCGTCGGTCGCCTTCACCCACATAGGGGCGTGGGGAAAGGGGCTTCCCGCACCCCACATGCCCTGTGTGCCTGGGGCTCTCCCACAGGGGGCTTTCACGAGCCAGGGGTCAAGGGCCGTCGCCCTGCTCCAGCCCAGCCAGGCTGTGCAGGCAGCGGGAATCTCCGCACCTGCCCCTGCACTCGGGGCTTTGTGTTGGGTGCCCTGGCTCCTCCGGAAGTGGGACTGTCCCACCCTCAGACTTCTAGGTGGCCTCTGCACCCCAACAAATGCCAGAAAGACCAGGACCCACAGCGCGGCGGCCTGCTGGGCACGTGCTCGCTAGGACAGCCTGGGTCCGTTCTAGCTGAGTCACAGGACCAAGATGTGCTTGCGCCACCCACGTCCCAGCGGAGTCGCTGGTGGGGCTGGAGCCCCAGGTCGCCAGGGCGGCGTGGGAACCCGAAGATGGGGCAGCTCCACCTCCGGAGCCCGCGACCCCAGAGGCCTCCGCGCGTCAAGCACAGATGCAAGCCATCAGGCGCCCTCGCAAAGGCTCCAGAAGCCTCGGCACTAGTCTGCACTCCCCTCCAGCCTGAGCTCCTGTCGACCCTAGAGTTTCAGCAAAAGGCACAACCTTTCTTAGATCCGGCGCCACTGGGGGAGCTGAAGGACGTGGAACAGCCGGCTCCGCTGGAACCACTCCTCAACCAGGAGGAACACCGGGCTCTGCTTGAGGAGCTTTAGGACACGGGGTTGGGGCGGGGGGGGTGGGGCAGGGAGGCGGCCTCTCCTTCGTGATGAATCTCTGACTGGGTATGGAGAGGCGTCTCTTCCCTTCCAGCTGACCTGTCTAGGATCCCCGAGTTCCAGGTCCGGTGAGAGACTCCACACAGAAGAGGGCTGTCACTCTTTCCTGAGCATCTCGGGGATCCCAGAGGCCGCCCAGGTACCGGGAGGTGGACTGTCTACTGTGCAAGCGCGGGTCCGTAGACAGCCGCCTAGATTTTCCAACCAGACCAAGAGAAGCTCTCATCCCTTTTTCCCCCGCGTTCTTCAGTCGGGTTGGCAGAGACCTCAGTCCGCGAAACACTGGGCCCGGGCAGAAGCCAGGACAGTTCTCCTTTTCGCGGCTCAACTCCTCTGCCTCTTAGCTCCACCATCCCTTGACAACCCGCGTCCTGCCAGCCTCTTCAACATCACCACGGAGCTCCTTGCAACTAAATGTAGATCCGAGACCGGGCGCAAACGGCCTGCTGCCCTTTCCAGGCAAGAGGGAAGGCAGGCAGAGAGGAGGACAGGAGCGGAGACAGAGTGGGACGCAAGGATGGAGCTAGGAAAGGATGGATGGACGGAAGGACTCCGGAAGGGAGAGAAAGAGGGAGAAAGGGAGGAAAAAAACCGAGGTAGGGAGGGAAGAACAGAGGGAAGGATGGACCGAGGGACAAAAGGAGCAAGAAACAGACAAAGGAAGGCAGAGAGGAAAACTGTCTTCTGCCTCCAGGACCAACAGGACCCAGCACTCCGGGAAAATGTTGGGTGCCCAGTGTGGGCTAAGTGCTCGGCCCACAGCCCCGTTGGCCGGGGAGGCACTCACCCGCCCTCCAGATCGCCAGCCTGGGTTACTTCATCCTGCAACAATTCAGATGAATTCCATTTCCGAAGGAATGAGTGAATCGCCCAGAGAGCAATGAGCCGAGACTAGGTGGTTGTCCGTTTTTCATCCACATGGTTCACAGATGACATAGCCCCACGTTGAGCTTGCAACAGAGGGCGAGGCGGATAGTCCCATCCGCACAGGAGTCGCACTCAGGCCGACAGAAGCCTGGTTTCGGGTTCCAGGTTTCTTTGCCCTCCGCAAGAGGGCCTGTTGCTCACATGTCTCCGGTCCTCAAAATCGTGATCATGTTGACTGTTTGTTTCCCGACCTCTGTGGGGACCCAGAAACCTCCAGGGAAGGGTAGAAAAGCAGCACCGTGTCTTCGCGCTCCTTTCCAGTTTCCAAACCTGCCACAGTGGAGACTCCCTATGTTGCAGGAAACAGGAATCCATCGTACGGCAGTGATGCACGGGACGTTTCTTTTCTCTGTGATTTTGCTCTCGTTTTCTACATGAAAATGAACGAGATCCACACATCTGCGTGTGTGAGACTATCACGGCAACTGTGACACCTACGCGCTGGCAATAGAGTCGGCAGCTTAAACCCGGGACAAAGGTACTGACGGACATCCAGACACACCCCACCACAATCACGAGCAAACCCATTCCAAACACACAGACACACAGGGGGCGCACGCACGGTAACACAAGCACACACACAGACACACAAAGACACAGACAGCTTGAAGGAGAGCAAGGGACAGAGGGGTGGAGAGATATAAATGGAAGGAGAGAGAGAAACAGCGATAGAGAGAGAGAGGGACGGAGGTTGGGGAGATTGAGAGAGAGAGAGAGCCAGCGAGAGAGAGAGAGAGAGAGAGAGAGAGAGAGAGAGAGAGAGAGAGGGAAAGGTGGAGAGGGAAGGAGAGAGAGAGGTGAGGGAGCTGGAGAGCGAGAGCAACAGAGACTTGGAGAGGGAGGCTCTGCTCTGGTAGACAAGGCCCCTTTGAGCAGGGTACGGTGGAGGGTTCTTGGGCCGGGCTAGAACAGAGGGCAGGGCCGCCCACGCGGGAGGACCAAGGGAGCCCTGAGGCCTGTTTTTACTTGGGTTGGTTGGTGGCTTTGGCGTGTGTTTCGTAGCATCATTCCTTTGTTGGCTCCTCCCTGGCCTCTTGGTTCTGTGGGCCCTGAGATTTGTAGAGTGCCCCCATCCCTGTGGCGGGAGGAGTGGCGTGGGCCGAGGTCGGGGTCTCTCTGGTGTTCAGGGTGGTATGGCCGTAGACCATGGCAGTGGCGCCTTGGCTGGTCCAAGAGCCTGGTCCAGCTATGCCCGCCTGATTCCAGGCGTCCTCACCAACCCTGGGCCGCGAGGCTCAGGCACCCCGGAACCGCTCGCCCGAGGCCAGGCAGCTCTCCCCCTTTCCGCCCAAGCACCACCTGTCGCCGCGCTGTGCTTTCCACCCACCTTCCAGAATGTCCCGCCGTCGCCCAGACCAGACCACGCGCGGGACCGCCAGAGGCCTCCATCCCCTGACAGGGCTCTGGACTCTCCAGGCGGCCTCCCTTTCTCAGACGCCCCAGGCCTTCCCCGGATCTACAGCTCCCGATCTTCCAACACATCGGGCCGGCTCAGGACCGCGTGTGCTCCGAGGAGTCAGGGTTCAGGGCCCACGGTCCTGGGATCCCCTCCGGTCCTCCGACTTGCCGCGGAAAAATTGTTTTGGTTCCCTTGTCGTCCCTCCTGAAAGGCCCCCTCTTGCCCCACCCACCCAGAGCCTCCAGGGCTGCTCAGGGGCAAACAGTCGGCCCAGCCCCGTGGGCCCTTTTTCTCACAACCTCCACACCATTGTCGCTTGTCCCGATGAAGACCCGGCCCCTGGTCAACTGGGTGGGAAGACTCTGCTTTGTCCCGCGGTGGCACTAGAGCCCCCGCAGCCTGATCCTGGGAAAGAGGGGATCACCTCTTTCCCAGACGCACCTCACCCCCACCACGAGCAAACCCACCCCGACACACAGATATACACGGGCACACGCGCGCGGGCACACACACACAAAGAGACAGCTTTAAGGAGAGCAAGGGAGAGAGGGATGGAGAGATAGAAACAAAGGGAGAGAGACAGAGATAGAGACAGAGAGGGCGGGGAGAGAGGGAGAGAAGGTGACAGAAGAGCCAGAGGTGGAAGGGGAAGAAGAGAAAGAGAGAGGTTGAGGGAGCTGGACCGCGAGAGCCACAGAGCCTTGGAGAGGAAGGCTCTGCTCAGTTAGACAGCGCCCCTTTGAGCAGGCCAGGGTAGGGTGGAGGGTGCTTGGGCCAGGCTAGAACAGGGGGGCAGGGCCACCCACGCGGGAAAACCAACGGAGCCCTGAGACCTCTTTTTTCTGGGATGGGTTGGTTACTTTGGGGGTGCGTTTCATAGGGTCCTTCCTTTGTTTGCTCCTTTCTGGCTTCTTGATGCAGTAGGCTCTGAGATTTGTAGAGTGCGCCTGTGGGTCTGGCGGGAGCCATGACGCAGAGCGTGCTCACAGGGCACTAGACCTCGGTCTCTCTCGTGTCCTCGACATTGGATTGTACACGAAGTCCGTGGCAACGAAAATCCAAGTGCAGAGGAACTGTTTTCCTGGTGGCTGACGAAGGCACTGTCATTCCTTCATGGAAAGCAGCCCGTGCTTCTGCAGCGCAGGCCTGCCTAAAAGTGGGAGTAGAGTCGGGGGCGGTTGGGAAGCATGGTGACAAAAGGGGGAAAGAGGGAAGGGGCGGGGAGCCAAAGCCTATAGCACCCAGTATTCCCAGGGGGTCAAGTACTAACTAGGCCCGACCCTGCTTAGCTTCCAAGATCAGTCGAGATCCCCTGCGTTCAGGGTGGTATGGCTATAAAGACTGGCAGTGGCGCCTGGCTGTCACAAGAGCCCGGCCCAGTAAAGCCTGCTCCACTCCAGACATCACCGCCACCTCGGGGCCTCAGGGCTCAGATCCTGGGCCCCAGCACCTCCGGCAGCAGCGCTGCACAGCGTCTTCGGCCAGCCTCCCAGAGCCACCCCACCCCCCTCGCCTGCAGCCAGACCACGCGCTGCTGCGTGGGAGAGCCAGAGGCCTCAATCCGCTGCCCAGGCTCCAGGCACACCAGGTGGCCTCCCTTTTCGCAGACGCTCCACGCCTTTCCTGGCTCTGGAGCCCCTGAGCTTCCAACACATGGGCCGGCTCAGGACCGGGTGTGCTCCGAGACCTCAAGGCCCAGAGCTCACGGTCCTGGGATCCCCTCCGGTCCTCCGACTTGCCGCGGAAAAATTGTTTTGGTTCCCTCGCCGACCCTCCTGCAAGGCCCTCTCTTGCCCCACCCACCCAGAGCCTCCACGGCTGCCCAGGGGCGAACAGCCGGCCCAGTCCGCAGGCCCTTTTTCTCCCAAAGCCCACACCATTGCAGCTTGTCCTGATGAGGACCTGCCAGTGGTCAACACAGCGGGAAGGCTCTGCTTTGCCCCCCGCTGGCACTAGAGCCCCGGCAGCCTGATTCTGGGAGAGAGGGGCTGACGGACACCCAGACACACCCCACCACCAGGAGCAAACCCACCCCGACACACACAGATACACACAGGCGCACGCGCGTGGGCACGCACACACGGGCATACAAGAACACACACAGACACACAAAGACACAGACACAGATAGCTTGAAGTAAGGGAAGAGGCCACCCTTCATATTGTCTTATGCCCAATTTCTGCCTCCAAAGAAAGAAGAAGTGATAACTAAAACGCAGAAACGAAATCCACAGGCAGATAGCTGGGCGCCACACCCTGGGCCTGGTAGTTAAAGATGGACCCCTGACCTAACCGGTTATGTTATCTATAGATTACAGACATTGTATAGAAAAGCATTGTGAAAATCCCTGTCCTGTTTTGTTCCGATCTAATTACTGGTGCATGCAGCCCCCAGTCACGTTACCCCTGCTTCCTCAATGGATCAGGACCCTCTCACACAGACCCCCCCCCCCCCCTTAGAGTTGTAAGCCCTTAAGAGGGACAGGAATTGCTCACTTGGGGAGCTCGGTTTTTGGAGACCTGAGTCTGCGGATGCTTGTCTGCAGCTCCTCCTGCTACAGAAGGAGATAAAGGGAGAGAGGGATGGACAGAACCACAGGGAGAGAGAGACAGTGATAGAGAGACAGAGAGACAGTGATGGAGAGAGAGAGAGAAAGAGAGGGCGCGACAGAAGAGCAAGAGGTGGAGAGGGAAGTAGAGAAAGGGAGAGGGTGAGGAAGCTGGAGAGCAACAGCGACAGAGACTTGGAGAAGGAGGCTCTGCTCAGGTAGACACTGTCCCTTTCAGCAGGCTGGGGTAGGGTGGAGGGTGCTTGGGCAGGGCCCCCCATGCGGGAAAATCAACGGAGCCCTGAGACGTGTTTTTTCTTGGATTCGTTGGTTGCTTTGGGGGTGCGTTTCACAGGGTCCTTCCTTTGTTTTCTTCTCCCTGTAGTCTTGCTGCGGTGGACCCCAAGATTTGCAGAGTGCGCCCGTCCGTCTGGCGGGAGCCTTGGCGCAGACCGTGTCCACAGACCGAGGCCTGGGTCTCTCTGGTGTCCTCGGGACTGCAGTTTACACGAAGTCGGTGGCAACGGGAAACCGGGTGCACCGGGACGGATTTCCTCGTGGCGGGCGAAGGCAATGTCCTTCCCCCGGGAAAGCAGCCCACGGGTTCTGGAGCGCAGGTCTTGGCTGGCGTCTGTGGGACCCGCTGCCCCTTCCCCCGGCTTGGACGGTTGCGGCCGCGCTGGATGAATGAATTGAATTGCCTGGGTGTCCAGGGAGCGGGAAGACACCCGGGACCTCAGGGACCCCACCCCTGCGCCCTTCGGGGTCCATCCCCTCCCGTCCGGGTTGGAGCCGGGCTCCTGGTGGGGCTGCGCGGGGTCGGACGAGGTGGGATGCTGCTGCCTGGCGGTGCTGCAGTGGCGACCTTCAGGAGGAGGTCCTGGGCTGCGGCTGGGGCGCAGGGACGCACAAGGGGGAGCAGAGTCGGGGGCGGTTGGGAAGCACGGAGACAAAAGGGGGAAAGAGGGAGGGAGCGGGAAGCTAAAAGCCTATGGTACCCGCTATTCCCAGGCGGAATCCCATCCAAGTACTAACCAGGCCCGACCCTGCTGAACTTCACGAGATCAGAGGAGACCGGGCGCCTGCAGGGTGGTGCGGCGTGGACGCCAGCAGCGGCGCCCGGCTGCCCCAAGCGCCCGGCCCAGCCATGCCCGCAGGACTCCAGGCGTCACCGCCACCCTGGTGCCGCGGGGCTCGGACCCCCCAGCCGCTCGCCCTTGCCACCGGGCAGCTGTCTACCTCCACGCCCCAGTACCGCCGGCAGCCGCTCTGCGTCTTCCCCCGGCCTCCTAGAGCGTCCCGCGTCGCCCGCGGCCAGGCCACGCGCAGAACCAATGTGGCGCCGCCCTGCTGTTGCTGTAGGGCGCCTTAGGCCTCTGTACCCTGCTCAGGCTTCCTGCTCTCAGCTCTCCGGGCGGCCTCCCTTCCGCCCACACTCCGGACCTTCCCCTGGCTCCGGAGCTCCGGAACTTCCACCACATCGGGGCCAGCTCAGGAAGGGTGGGGTCATCCCTTCACTTTTTAACTTTTGGTTGTTTCTATTTATATTTATTGTGCTATGTCTTGAAATGTTGTAGTTATTTATTTTTGTTGGATATTATTTAGTATTCCTACTTTGAATAAGAGTAGTTTACACACCACGCAGCTATAGTGTTAAAATATTCTGTTTTGTTTTGTATACTATTATCAATGAGGATTTTTTTTACCTTTAGGTGATCATTTATGACTCATGAATGTCCTTTTCTTCCTGATTGAAGTACTCCCTAGCGTTCCTTGTAGGACAGGTATGGTATTCATAAAATATTTCAGCTTTTGTTTGTCTGGAAAAGTCAGTATTCTTTTTATTTGAAGAACATTTTCGCAGTATATGCTATTCTAAGGTAAAAGTTTGTTTCCTTTAGTACTTTAAATATTTATTGCTTCTCTCTCCTGGCCGGTAGGGTTTCCACTACAAAGTCTGCTGCCAGACGTGTTGGAGCTCCCCTGTATGTTATTTGTTTCTTTTCTCTTTCTTCCTTTAGAACTTTTCTTTTTCTTTGACTTTTGGAAGATCAATTATTGAATGCTTTGAAGTAGTCTTTTTTGGGGTTAAGTCTGCTTAATGTTCTATAACATTTTTGTAGTTGGATATGGATATCTTTCTCTAGGTTTGGAAAGTTCTCTGTTATTATCCGTTTGAATAAATTTTTCTACCCCTGCCTCTTTCTCTACATCTTCTTTAAAACCAGTAACTCTTAGATCTGTCTTTGTCAGGCTATTTTCTAGATCCTGTAGACACGATTCATTGTTTTTATTTTTTTTCTTTTGTCTCTTCTGTGTATTTTCAAATAGCCTGTCTTCAAGCTCACTATTTCTTCTGCTTGATCCGCTCTGCTATTAAATGGCTCTACTGCATAATTCAGCATGCCAGTTGCATTTTTCAGCTCCAGAATTTCTGCTTAATTTGTTGTAACTATTTCAATCTCTTTGTTGAGTTTAGTTGATAAAATTAGGAATTTCTTTACTTTGTTATCTTAAATTTCTTTCTTTTTTTTTTTTTTTTTAAATACAGCTATTTTGAATTCTCTGTCTGAAAAGTCACATATCTCTTTTTCTCCAGGATTTGTCCCTGGTGCCTTATTTAGTTCCCTTGGTGAGGTCATGTTTTCCTGGATAGTGTTGATGCTAGTAGATGTTCTTCAGTGTCTGTACATTAAAATTTTGGGCATGCAGCACCATATGAGAGGTTTAAAAAAATAAAATTAAAAAAGAGAAAAGGTGAGCATTTACTCTAGTCTTCACTGTCTGGGTTTATTTGTAACTGTCTTTCTTGGGAAGGCTTTTCACATATTTGAAAAGACTTGGGTGTTGTGATCTAAGCCACATCTGCTTTATGGGGCACCTTATACCCAATAATGCTGTAATTCTTCCAGACTCATAGAAGTACCACCTTGACAGCATTCAACAAGATCCAGGAGAATTTTCTGGATTACTAAAGACTCTTGTTCCCTACCCTTATTTTCTCTCAAAGATGCAGAGTCTTTCTGTTCTAAGCCACCTAAAGCTGGGATAAGAAAGACACAAGCACCCCTGGCCACCACCACTATGACTGCCCTGGATCAGACCTGAAGCTAGCACAGCACCAGGTCTTGCTCAAGTCCTGCTGCATGCGCTTTCTGACGACTGCCTATGTTCACTCAAGGCCTTTGGTCTCTACAATTAGCAGGTGGCAAAGCCAGCCAGGCCTGTGTCCTTTCCTTTAAGACAGTGAGGTTCCTCAGTCCTTGGCTGGGTCCAGAAGTTCCATTCAGGTCAGGGAGTAGAGTCAAAAATTTTAGAAATCCACTTGACATTCTATTGCATTGCAACTGATCTGGCACTCAAACCACAAGACCTAGTCCTTCCTATTCCTCCCTTCCTTTTCTAAAGGCAGAGTAGCCACCACCACCCCAGGCCACAATGAGTACTGCCAGGCTACCACGAATGTTCTCTCAAGGCCCAAAGCCTCTTGTCAGCTTGTGATAAATGCTGCTTGGCTTGAGACTTGCTGTTAGGGCAATGGGCTCCCTACTGGCCCTGGGCAGCTTCATACATGCCAACCAAGAATCAAGTCCTAGAATCAGGGATTCGGAAAGCTCGCTTGGTGCTCTAGCCACCTCTGGCCTTGCTAGTACCTAAGGGGCAAACAAAGTCCTCTTTAATTTTCTCTCTACTTTTCCCAAGAAGGAATTTTGCCTTTTAGCCACCACAGCTGGTAATGTGCTGAGTGTCAGGTAAATCTAACAACTCGATGAGGGTCATCCAAGGCCCTTGACATAGTACCTGGGTATGGCTGCTGGGCGTTCAGAGCCCAAAGGTTTTTAAGTCTGCAGGTGATAAATGCTGCCAGCACTTGGTCCTTTCCTTCAAGGCAGAAGGTTTCCTTCTGGCCCAGCATGTGTCTAGGAATGTCTAGGAGCCAGAACCTGGAAAGGAGGCCTCAGGATCCTGATCAGTGCACTATCTTACTGTGGCTGAGCTGGTATCCAGGATGAAAGAAAAATTCCTTCCTACTCTTCTCCCTCCTCTTCTCAAGCAGAAGGATCGTGTCCCTTTTGGAGCCAGGAGCTGTGCAGCCTGGTGTTTGGGGAGTGATAAGGAAATCAGGTACTTTGAGTACTCACCTGATTTTTGGTTCTTATGAATGTTTTTGGTTCTATGTGGATATTAATAGTTGTTCATCTGGTGTCCTTGCAGGAGGGACAATCAGTGGAGCCTTCTTTCTACCATCTTGCTTTCCACTCACACCCAAGAATCAGAATGCAGAACTTTTAATAAGAAAAGCTTTCAGAACTCAGGAAGGACAAGGAAGACATCCTGGTTCTCCATGCTTAACATTGGAACTTTTAATAAGAAAAGCTTTCAGAACTCGGGAAGGACAAGGAAGACATCCTGGTTCTCCACACTTAACATTGGACTGTTTCTTCAACTTCGGTGCATGGCACAGACTAACCAGGGATTGTCATAAATCATTTGACTTGGACTCTGCAGTTCATTCAGATTCTTTAACCGGACAATTTAAATACTGGCTGATTTGGCATGAAAATCTGGCAAAGTGTTTTCTTGGTATTCAATTGATTTTTATTCTGCTTGCGTTAGTTAGCAGTTTTATAATCCAGTCAGTCTCTTCACTAAAGTTCTGGGAATTCTTACCCAGTTCAAATAATATAATTCTAAAGTTCTCAAACACCTGTTTTCAAGAGTGCTTCTCGGGCCTTCTCCATCCTTTCATGAACCTCCTTAAAGACACAATATTCTAGGATTTTGCAAGCTTGTGAAGTTTTCAGAAACTGCCTCAGAATTAAGCAATTTACAGTGGAAATGACTTTAAGTTGTTATAGTTAGACAAAATTGACCAGAACATTTTATTATTTTCAGACATGAGCCATAGCACCCAGCCTCTAAAGTTAAAATAAAGTAGATTTAAAAGACATTTAAAAGATATTTAAAAGATAAAATAAATGTATCAAATGTTGTCATCTTTTAATCCCAGATTTTTGTGAACGTCTGCTTTGCATTTTCCCCCAACTTTCTATATTTATCCTGTTTTATCTAGTTTTTTTCTTTACTTCTTCAATTTGAAACTTTTAAAAAATTAAAACGCATTTTTATGTCTGTATAAGTTTTATCATCAAAAGCATATGTTCACAAGCCTGTAATCCCAGCACTTTGGGAGACCAAGACAGGTGTATCACTTGAGGGCAGAGGTTCAAGACCAGCCTGGCCCACATGGTGAAACTCCATCTCTACTAAAAATAAAAAAATTAGCCAGCTGTGGTGGCAAACACCTGTAATCCCAACTACTTGGGAGGCTGAGGCAGGTGAATCACTCGAACCAGGGAGGCAGAGGTTGCAGTGAGCTGAGATCATGCCTCTGCATGCCAGCCTGGGCAACAGAACAAGACACGTTCTCAAAAAAAAAAAAAAAAAAAAAAAAAAAAAAAAAAAAGCATATCTTGCTTTTTATACACTGTGTGCAGAATCATTTCTCTCATATCTAGTAATTAAGTCTTAGGAGCCCCAATTTTCAGTGAAAACGCTAAAAAGTGATTTTTAACTGTCTTATCTCAGTATTTTTAGATAAAATCCCTTTTATAACTTTTAAGAAATATAGTTCTTCAAATTACTGTTTATTAACAGAACTAAAGATATTTAGGTTTTCTATACCATATACAAGTAACATGTCATGGTATATAGACCTAAACTAATTTTTAATGGTTAACATTTCAGTATTTTAGCTTACAAATGACTCCAGATATTTTATGGTTATTTATTACTTAATTTAACATGACTTTAAGATTTTAAATTACTGAACTGAATTTTGAAACTGTGACACAGGCAGCATCCCTAATGCCTGCCCTCAGTAATTCTAGGTCCCAAGCAGCCACATGGCACCCAGGAAAACTATGAAGATCAGGGCCTGCCTGAGTCCATTAAGACTAAAGACAGAGCTGTGAAGACTGTAACTGGAGGATCCAACCCCTCCTAAAATGGCCAGAAGGAAGAACAGGAAAAGCATAGAAAGAAGGGGCCGATTGGGCTTGATTCTGGCTTGTAGCTGCTGGTCTAGGCACTGAGAACATGTCTCCAGTCTTCATCATGGTCACCTTTCAAGACCCCCTGAATCCAGAAATTCTCAACAAAAGACATAAGATCATAGTTAAATCAAGCAAGTATCTAATTATATTTAATTGATAATTGTAAAGCCATTTCTGTTTTACTAACGATTTAAGAATGAGCTCTATTTACAAAATATAATCACATACATGTAACACATATAGACATACAAATACACAGAAGCAGATCTTATAGCTTTCATAAAGGATTTAATTTTTTTAAATTTTAGATTCGGGAGTACACATGAAGGTTTGTTACATAGATACACTCATATCACAGGGGCTTGTTATACAGATTATTTCATAACCCAGGTATTAAGCTCAGCACCTCATAGTTATCTTTTCTGTTCCTCTCCCTCCTCCCACCTTCCCCCCTCAAGTAGACCTCAGTTTCTGTTGTCTGTTGTTTCCTTCTTTGTGTTCATAAGTTCTCATTATTTAGCTCCCACTTATAAGTGTGAACACATAGCTGCGTAGTATTCCATGGTGCATATGTGTGTTATGTGTGAGGAAAGAAGAAAAGAAACACACAATACTTTTAAAGGTAAACAGACTTTATCCCAAGTATATGGCAATATAGATATAATAAGCAAATCATCTAATAAGTCAATGATATAATGAACAAATTTTAATGGGAAGGGGAGAAGGGAAAAGCTGTGTATATATATATTTACACTCACCAGACTATGGAGGATTCATCACCAGGCTGGGAAGCAACAGAGTTGGTTGCTCCAGAGTTGGCCACTAGTCCGTGCACAGATGAGGAGAAGCTTCAGCGCGGCCTAGGAAACTAGCTCTTTTTGTAACAAGTTGTTTGTCATGAGACCCAGTCATGAGGGCCCTTCGCAACTGGGCTCAAGGAACACAAAAAGTCTACTTGTTTTTGTGATTGTCTGTTGTTTTTCAATAACCATTTCTCTGAAACATTGCTGAATGAATACCTCAAGGGGCTCACACAACTTGTTCCAGGACTTAGTGACCATTATTGGTGTCCCTGTTCAATTGAATTCAAATTTAATATTTAACTTTTCCTCCACAATGTGCCAGATTATCTGTATCCAATCTGTCATCGTTGGGCATTTAGGTTGATTCCATGTCTTTACTGTTGAGAATAGTGCTGCAATAAACATTTACGTGCTTGTGTCTTTATGATAGAATAATTTATATACCTCCGGGTGTATACCCAGTAATGAGATTGCTGGGTCGAGTGTTAGTTCTACTTTTATCTCTTTTGAGGAAAGCACTGTTGTGTTTTCCACAACGGTGGGACCGATGTACACTCCCACCAACAGTGTATGTTCTGTTTCTCCACAACCTTGCCAGCATCTGTTATTTTTTGACTTTTTAATAATAGCCATTCTGACTGGTGTGAGATGGTGTCTCACTGTGCCTTGGATTTGCATTTCTCTGATGGTCAGTGATATTGAGCTTTGTATTCTAGGGTCACCTGTGTGTATTCTTTTGAAAAGCATTCATGTTCTTTGTGCACTTAAGACATTTTTTTTTTAATTTCCATAGGTTTTGGGGCAACAGGTGATATTTGGTTACATTAGTAAGTTATTTATTGGTGATTTGTAAGATTTTGATGCATCCATCACCTCATCAGTATACCCTGAACCCAATTTCTAGCCTTTTATCCCTCAGCACCTTCTCCCCTTTCTCCCTGAGTCCTCAAAGTCAGTTGTGTCATTATTATGCTTTTGCATCCTTATAGCTTAGCTCCCAATTGTAAGTGAGAATATATGATGTTTGGTTTTCCATTCCTGAATTACTTCACTTAGAATAACAGTCTTCAATCCCATCAGGTTGCTGCAACTGCCATTAATTCATTTCTTTTTATGGCGGAGTAGTATTCCATCACACATATATACCACAGTTTCTTCATCCACTCGTTGATTGATGGGCATTTGGATTGGTTCTACATTTTTACAATTACAAATTGTGCTGCTATAAATATGTGTGTGCAAGTATCTTTTTTGTATAATGACTTTTTTTTCCCTCTGGGTACATAAACAGTAGTGGGATTGGTGGATCAAATGGTACTTCTACTTTTAGTTCTTTAAGGAATCTTCACACTGTTGTCTATAGTGATTGTACTAGTTTACGTTCCCACCAGCACTGGAGAAATGTTCCCTTTTCACCACATTCACACCAACATCTCTTTTTTTTTTTTTTTTTTTAATGACCATTCTTGCAGGAGTAAGGTGATATTGCATTGTGGTTGAAATTTGCATTTCCCTGATCATCAGTGATGTTGAGCATTTTTTCATATGTTTGTTGGCCATTTGTATATCTTCTGAGAATTGTCTATGACCATACTGCCAAAAGCAATCTACAAATTCAATGCAATTGCCATCAAAATACCATCATCATTCTTCACAGAACTAGAAAAAAGAATCCTAAAATTCATATGGAACCAAAAAAGAGCCCACATAGCCAAAGCAACACTAAACAAAAAGAACAAATCAGAAGGCATCACATTACCTGATTTCAGACTATATCCTAAGACCATAGTCACCAAAACAGCATGGTTCTGGCATAAAAACAGGCACGTAGACAAAGGGAACATGATGGAGAACCCAGAAATTAACCCAAATATTTACAACTAACTGATCTTTAACAAAGCAAGCAAAAACAAAGTGGGGAAAGAACATCCTACTCAACAAATGGTGCTGGGATAATTGGCAAGCCACATGTAGGAGAATGAAACCGGATCTTCATCTCTCACTGTGTACAAAAATCAACTCAAGATGGATCAAAGACTTAAATCTAAGACCTGAAACTATAAAAAATTCTAGATGACGACATCAAAGAAACCCTTCTAGACATTGGCTTAGGCAAGGATTTCATGACCAAGAACCTAACAGCAAGAAAAACAAAGATAAATAGGTAGGATTTAATTAAACTAAAGAGCTTTTTCACTGCAAAAGGAACAGTCAGCAGAGTAAACAGATAATCCACAGAATGGAAGAAAATCTTCACAATCTGTATATCTGACAAAGACCTAATATTCAGAATATACAATGAGCTCAAATAAATTAGCAAGACAAAAAACAAACAATCCTATCAAAAAGTAGACTAAGGACATGAATAGACAATTCTTTAGCCACTTTTCAATAGGGTTGTTTTTCTCTTGTAAATTTAAATTCCTTATATTGAATATTAGATCTTTGTCAGACACATAGTTTGTACATACTTTTTCTCATTCTATAGGCTGTCTGTTCACTCTATCCATAATTTATTTTGCTGAGCAGAAGGTTTTAAGTTTAGTTAGATCCAACTTGTCCATAGTTGCATTTGTTGTAATTGGTTTTGGTGTCTTTATCATGAAATCTTTTCCTGTTTCTATGTCCAGGATGGTATTGCCTACGTTGTCTCCCAGGGCTTTTATAGTTTTGGGTTTTACATTTAAGTATTTAATCCATCTTGAGTTGATTTCTGTGTATGGTATAAGGAAGAAGTCCAACTTCAATCTTCTGCATATGGCTAGCCAGTTATCCCAGCACCATTTATTGACTAGGGAATATTTTCCCCATTGTTTGTTTTTGCCAGCTTTGTCAAAGATGAGATAGCTGTAGGTATGTGGTCTTATTTCTGGGCTCTCTGCTCTTGCTCTGTTCCATGTATGTGTCTAAGTATCATCAGTACCATGCTGTTTTGGTTACTGTAGTGCTGTAGTATAGTTTGAAGTCAGGTAATGTGATGCCTCAAGCTTTGTTTTTTTGTTTTTTTGTTTTGTTTTGTTTGCTTAGGATTGCTTGGCTACTTAGGCTCTTTCTTGGTTCTATATGAATTTTCAAATAGCTTTTTCTACTTCCGTGAAGCATGTCATTGGTAGTTTAATAGAAATAGCTCTGGGCAGTACGACCATTTAAATGATATTAATTCTTTCTCTCCATTAACATGGAATGATTTTTCATTTGTTTCTTCTCGACTTCTTTGAGCAGTGGTTTGTAATTTTCATTGTAGAGATTTTTCACCTCCCTGGTTAGCTGTATTCCTATGTATTTTATTCATTTTGTGGAAATTGTGAATGAAATTGCCTCTCTTATTTGGCTCTTAGTTTGGCTCTTCTTGGTGTATAGGAATGCTAGCAAATTTTGTACATTGATTTTGTATCCTGAAACTTTGTGGAAGTTGTTTATCAGCTTAAGGAGCTTTTGGGTCAAAACTATAGGGTTTAGATAGAGAATTATATTGTCTGCAAACAGAGGTAGTTGAATTTATCTTTCTATTTAAATACTCTTTATTTCTTTATCTTGTCTGATTGCTCCAGCAAGGACTTCTAATACTATGTTGAATAGGAGTGGTGAGAGAGGGCATCCTTGTCTTGTGCGGGTTTCAAGGAGAATGCTTCCAGATTTTTCCCATTTAGTATAATGTTGGCTGTGAGTTTGTCATAGGTGTCTTTTATTATTTTGAGGTATGTTCCTTCAATATCACATTTATTGAGAGTTTTTAATATGAAGCATTGTTGAATTTTACTGGAAGCCTTTTCTGCATCTATTGAGACAATCATGTGGTTCTTGTCTTTAGTTTTATTTATGTTATGAATCACATTTTATTGATTTGCCCATGAGGGACCAACCTTCCATTCCAGGGAAGAAGCCTACTTGACTGTGGTGAATTAGCCTTTTGATGTGTTGCTGGATTCAGTTTGCAAGGATTTTGTTGTAGATTATTGAATGGATGTTCATCAAGGATACTGGCCTGAAGCTTTCTTTTTCTGTTGTGTCACTGCCAGGCTTTGGTATCAGGATGATGCTGGCCTCATAGAATAAGTTGGGGGGGAGGGTCTCCTTCTCTATTTCTTGAAATAGTTTTAGTAGGAATGGTACTGGCTCTTCTTTGTACATTTGTTAAAATTTGACTGTTTATCTATCAGGTCCTTGGCTTTTTTGTTTGTTTGTTTTTGTTTTTGGTAGGCTATTTACTACTGATTCAATTTTTGGAGCTCATTTTTGGTGTGTTTAGGGACCCAATTTCTTCCTGGTTCAGTCTTTAGAGGGTATATGTGGCCAGGAATTTATCCATCTCTTCTAGGGTTTCTAGTTTGTGTGTGTAGATGTGTTCATAGTAGTTGCTAGTCGTTATTTTTATTTACCTGAGGTCAGTGGTAACATTCCCTTCATCATTTCTAATTTTGTTTATTTGAATCTTCTCTCTTTTCTTCTTTATTAGTCTAGCTAGTGTGTTATATTTTTAATTTTTTCAAAAAATCTTGATTAAGTGATTTCTTGAACAGTTTTTCATGTCTCAATTTCTTTCAATTCAGCTCTGATTTTAGTTAATTCTTGTCTTCTAGAAGCTTTGTGGTTGAGTTCCTCTTGCTTCTCTAATTCTTTCAGTTGTGATGTTAGGTTGTTAGTTTCAGATCTTTCTAACTTTTTGATGTGGGCATTACTTCTTATGCCCTACCCTAATTTTTTTCCTTCTCCTAGAAAATTCAGAACCATGCTTTCTAAACCAATTCAAACTTTCTCAGTGAATCAACCTGGTCTCCCTGAGGCAAAGTTAGCAATTTTCCATTTCACATGGTTCTCTTTCTCTCTAAAAATATCTAACTCAACAATGAAATTGTTTCATCCCTCCTGGGCACGCAAGGAACTCCTTTTGGCTGACACCAAGACTTAAAACCTTGTTCTTTCAACATTAATGAAGATCTATTTAGAAAGCCTCCATTTTTACAGAAAAGATATATAAACACCGATGAAAATAAATATAAAATTATATAACATACAATTATATTGTGGAAATACTGAATAAATAAGTGAACTAAACTCTAAGAAAAAAAAGATGATGATATAAAATGACATATAAATAAAAACCCTGGGTTGGTAGAACATAATTAATGTATCAGTAAAGTATGTACATTGTAGAAGTGGCAGGAAGACGGCAGAGAGAGTGAGACCTGACCAAAAGCTTTAAGGAAAGTTCTATACCCTTAAAAGAGATTAAAGTGGACTCAGGAAAACATGGTCCCTTTTAGGAGAAGGACACATGTTCCAGACAGGCCAAAACTCAGAGCACCTTTACCTTCTCCAGGAGGAAAGAGGAGGTAAAGCAGAAGTCAGAAGACAGCAAGGCCAGGTCAGCACAGGCACCCAGGCCAAGCCAGGTGGGCTCCATCGTAAGGGTATGAGGAGTCACTGCAGGGTGAGTTTTATTCATTAGTTTGTTTTGTTTTCTTTAGTAACTTAAACACATGATCAAAGTTGACCTTTGTAAGTATTGCTGCAGCTGAACATAAGATGGATAAAACCAGTGTTTTAAAAATTATATTGTATAGAGCACTAGCCCCAGTGAGATATTAGTGGAACACACAGGCACACACACACACACACTCACACTGAGCCCAGATTATTCTGGCAAATGCTGGGTTAAGCAAACTAAAAGAAACATATTTAGTGTTAGACTTCTCAGAACCTGGAATGTGGCTATATGACTCATAAAACAGCAAGATTAAGACAGAGCATGTCATTTTTATTTTCCAGAAGTGTTGAAATACTTTCCTTCCCTCGGCTTCAGTGACATCTTCTTTCTCCTGGTTCTCCATCAACCTCTTTGACTGCTCCTTCTTGGTTTCCTTCTTGACAATCTACTGCTGCTCAGCCATTCTCTTTTCATTCCCCGTGGATTTCTCAAATGTGTTTCTATTCCTGCAGATCAAACTTTCCTTGTTTTTCCTGACACCTCTCCCTATCTGACCCTGCCCCAGTCTGAGGCAGGTGTTCCATCTGTGTGCGCCTTTGGCGTCCTGGGATGCTCCCAGCATATTCCCTGCCACACTCCATCAGGTTTTCTCCCACTTTCCTCGTTTCTCCTGATACCTCTTCTTGTCTGGCCCTCCCCCGGTCTCAGGCAGGTGTTCCATCCTCTCCTTGTCTGACTCTCCCCCGGTCTGAAGCAGGTGTTCCATCTGTGTGTGCTTTTGGTGCCCTGGGATGTTCCCAGTGTGTTCCCTGACACACTCCATCAGATTTTCTCCCCCAGACTCTGTGAGGGCAGCAGCCTTGTCTTCACTGTTCCTTCAACGCTCAGCACATAACACAGAAGCTGATTCCATAACATTTACTTGGCCAACTGATACTAAATGTATGTTCCTCTAGATCTTAAAAAGTTACAATAAGCAACATAGTGCAATAGGCAAAATAAGTCTTTTTAATCAGGAGTTCTCTCTATATGCACAACAGTTTGAAGTCATTATCAGGCAAAGTGAAACAGAAACTGTCACAAAGTTCCCTAAGATGAATTATTTTGCTTTAATCTTCAATTCATCATGTGAAATAATCAAGATCATGTGCTATTGTAAATATTTCTAGCTTAAAACACAACAACCTGATTTTTATTGTTTGAAATAACCACAATATAAATCAGTTAACTAAAAATTGTGTAAATAATTCTTTCAAATAAAATTCTGTCTAAATTTTGCATTACTCATATGTTCAAATGATAAGGAGCTCATAGGCTTTTCCAATACCTTAGTCAAAACGTTGCACTGATTCCAGCTGTGGGAACAGTATCTGAAAGTTATGTTACAGATGGGGAACAGGTACTTACGTGACATTGGCCTTTGCACGACTGTGCCCTTTTGGGTCCAGAAAAAGTTGTTCCCTTAAAACTCTAAAAATCTCTTCTGTCAGGTCTGAAGGGTGGGCGGGAAACATAGTTTTTTAAATTTTAGCCACAGATGTTTTATTCCTTGTTTTAAGCAGTGAATAGATAAAGGCCACCAGAAGAGCTTCCAAGGTTTCTTCAGAAGCAGCCTGCCTGAGAGCATCTTCCTGAAACACCCCCTTGTCTCTGCCCCAAATCACCTTAGGTAGGAAAGTCAAAACTCAGCAGGCTGAGGAGATCCAAGGGGATCTCTGAGCTCTGAGGCTTATGAGAGAAGAGAGAGAGGTCTAAGATTTTTTGTATAAATGTATGGGTTACAAGTGTCATTTTGCTGTAAGCATGGATGGTATAGTGAAGTCAGGGCTTTTAGGGATCCATCACCGGAATAATGCACATTGTACCCATTAAGTAACCTCTCACTATTCACCCCGTCCATCCCCTTACTCTGCTGAGTCTCCATTATTATTCCACTCTCTACATCAATACCTACACATCTTTTAGCACCCACTTATGAGTGATAAAATGTGATATTTACTCCGTGTCTGGCTTGCTTCACTTACAATAATGGCCTCCAGTTCCATCCATGTGTCTGCAAAGGTTATGATTTTATTCTTTTTTATGCCCAAATAGTATTTCATTGTGTATATTTTCTACATTTTGTCCTCCAATCACCTGTTGATGGACATTTAGGTTGATTTTATATCCATGCTACTGTGAAGAGTGTTGCAACAAACAACAAGTACAAGTATCTTTGTGATACATTGATTTCTTTTCCTTTGTGTAGATAGCCAGTGGTGGGATTGCTGAATCAGACAGAGCCGACTGATGATCAGTAATTGTGGCCAACAACCAGCTAGAAGCAAAGTACTTAGCAGGGCCTGAAAATGCCAAAACTCTGAGGCCACTGACCTTCAAAACCTTCAACAGCCCTGAGTTAAATGTCCAAACACATTTATCCACCATTCCAAGACCCTTTATTGTTTGTCCTCTGTGCATCTCAGAAGTCTCTTTTTACCACATTGTCTATATACCGTGTGAGCCATTTATATGAAACTACCTGACACTCCAAGGCATCTTATACTATGTATTCAATCATGTATCTCTAGTACCTAGCACAGTCCTGGCATATAGTTTGCTACTAAACATTTTCGGAATGAAGTAATTATCTTGTATCCAGGTTCCAAGTTTTAAGGTGATTTCTCACTAAAAATAAAGTATTACAGTTCACAAATTATCTACTTCCTTTTTTACAGATGGGATTAATTTTAATCTTATACCCTAATAACATTATTTTCATTTACTTTCATCTAAATATACTGTCCTAAGAGAACAATAAGAAGGAGAGTTGAAGCTGGAGCTTGAAGAATTGTACATGGTCCACACTGTGGCCTGAAGTGCATCGCCCACCTGAGCTTCATCTGTTAGGTATGTCAGGGAAGATAAGCAGGTGAGAGTGGCCTCATCAGAGGAACCCAGATCCCCAGACGTCCCTGTCTGGCAAATGCACCTCTGTGAACAAAGTCTTCAGAACCAGATGATAAGAAAGAATGGCCCAAGCAGTCCACCAGGGAAATCTGGGCCCAGTGTACATCAATGTAGAGCATCAAGCACAGTGTAACAGGTGTATGGTTGCCTATTCCTGTTCAGAGATAACTGCATTCCACACACTGAAAAATGAGGAAATGCAGAGAAACAGATGTAGCTGAAGAAGACAGCAGGAGTAATAACAAGGGACAACCAAGACCTAGGAGGGCACCATGCCAGAGACTCCTGGACCCCACGCTAGGCTCAGTGCCTGTTATACTCTTGGGACCCAGCACTTTCCCTCTCCATCACGTGGCATACATGGCATTATTTGTTGTTTAAAATATTGTCCTTAGTTTTCACCTTTCCTAGGAGACACAGGTAGACCCTGTGACACTACAGCTCCTGACACTCAGTAGGTGCATCACAAACATCTGCTGAGTTCACACACTCTTGCCTTCTCAAACCTTCTTGTCAAGTCTTCAGCAAAAAGAAATTGTTGATTGAGCAAGAATTAAGCTTCTAGAGACTTCTGGATCCACTGAAGTTTGAGACAAGATGAGATTTGTTTACTGTCATATTCCTAGCTCAAAGCATACTGTAGTCACTTAATAAATGTTTGTTGAATAAGTGAGTGAACTGATTCATACATCTTACTTAGCTTTATGTTTTCTGAGTAAAACTGATAAATTTAACAATTTACTTCTGGTATAATTTTACTTTACTTATTCAACAAGACTGACAATTCACCTAGGTGCCAGGCACACAGCTGCTGAAGAAAAAGAGGTATAAGATATAATTTCTGTCTATATGAAAGCCACACTCTAAAAAGTAGAAACATATGAACAAACTATGTTTCTATATATATACAAACTTATAACAATAAATTGGCTAAATTCAAAATCGGAGGGGTTTGTTTCTATTGTAAACAGCTCTAGTCAGGAAGTGTTAGAAAGTTCTAAACAGGAAATGTTCCAAAACACCATCTAAGCATGAAGCAGAAGTCACCCATAACTGAGTTTGCTACCACCAACCCCAACAGCAAGAATTCCAATCCTGCTGCTGCAACATAAGTGTCACTCTGATTTTATTCCTGCTAAGTAACCCGCTTTTAGACTCTCTGGTTGTCAGTGTTCTAAACAAGTATCAAAGAGAAATTATTATTATGGTGATGAGCCCATTCATTGTAGCCTTCTCAACATCACACCAATTATAAGGCCTATCATTTAAAAATAAAACTGTTTGTTTATTTATCCAGATATCAGTGTTACATAAACATATTTACCATCAGACTTTGGATTTATGGGTCAAACAGTATATAAATGTGATTAGAGGCTTACAGTTTACACTTTTCTGGTTCTCTCAAATTTTTTTCAAAATAGCATATACCTTTCTAAACAATTGTTAGTATATTTTTTAAATGAACATTAAAAAGTATATTTTCCAAAAACAAAATATAACTTCCATTGGTAAATGGTGTTGTTGAGATTCGACAGACAACTTCTCTTGGGAACCATTTAATCACTGCTCGGTTAGCACTCTGTCCAGAAATGTCAATGGCTTTAAAATATAACAGTATATCATACAACTAAACTTACCCTTATTCAGTATTGTACAATATTTAGTGCTTGTTCTAGCTATCTCTTGCTGAATAGTAAGCCATTCTAAAACTTAAGGAATTATTTATTGTTTAATATTGTTTATTGTTATTATTTGTTTAGTAATTGTTAGTAATTTTAAATAACATTATTTCTCATGGTTTTGTGGGTTGACAGGTGCTACAAAAGTTCTACAGCAGTTGGTTGGCTGCTGCTGAAGTCCCCTGAAAGCTCAGCTAGGCTAAGGAGCCTAGACGGTTTATTCACCTGGCTGGCAGTGCATATTGGCTGCTGTGTGTGGTGCCTATCTGACCTCTCCATGTTACCTGGAGTCCCCTGAAAGCTCAGCTAGGCTAAAGAGCCTGGATGGGTTACTCGCCTGGCTGGCAGTGCATATTGGCTGCTGTGTTTGATGCTTGTCTGGCCTCTCCATGTTACCTGGAGTCTTCACGACATGGTAGTTGGTCCCAAGACACACAGGCAAATACTACACAGCTTCTTATGACCTCACCTTGGAGGTCCTAGAATATGACTTCTGCTCCATCCTATTGGTAATGCAAGTCATTGTGAGCAGCACCGATTCAAGGAATGGGAGACTAGACTCCACCTGTCAATGTAAAGAGCAGCATGTACATGCAGGCAGGAAAGAAATTGAGGGCATTATCTTGAAGACTATCCTATTACACCGTTATTCCAGCTAATGGACATTAAGTTTTAGATGGGTAGTACTAGCTACTCATGTCTCCCCCAGAAACCCAAGCTAGGCATGGACATATTGAAGAGAAAGTCATTACCATTGAAAACCTAGAAATATCACATGTGATGACTCAGATTAATTTAGTGTGTCAATTACATCAATATAATTCCCTTCCTGTAACCCTAAATATGGTAAAACAGAATTGAATTCTACAAAAGTCTTGTGTCTCTTTTCCTATGGAATAATTAACAAACCCAATAAATGTGTAAAGAGTATGAAGTCCAATTTATTTTAGATTTTTACCTCTTAATTTCAAAGCTTATAGAAATCCAGATATCTAATCATCATAATTTATAATGCCTGGAACAGAAGTCCTTGTTCTGAGTATCCTGTGGCACGTTAAAAATGTAATACTAACTAGGAAATTTAAAACTCTTTTGTCGGTGATTTTAAGAGAGCTGGCTAACTCATCAGCACAATTCACACAGATTAAGAATGGAGGTTACCCTGCTGAGTGGATTCATGATGATCAGAAAAAAAATCACAAAGGAGGAAAGGAGATAGAGAGGGAGAAAAATACTGTCAATCCCTACAATTAAAGAATTGTATATTTCAAATCAAACCAATTTGAAAAATGGTTTGATTTTGTATTTTTCAAAGGAAAGGCAGCTTATTGTGATAGAATGAGAATCCCACTTGTATGTCTTTTATTTTTATATTTTTGAGACGAGTCTAGCTCTGTTGTCCAGGCTGGAGTGCAGTGGCGCGATCTCGGCTCACTGCAAGCTCCGCCTCCCGGGTTCACGCCATTCTCCTGCCTCAGCCTCCTGAGTAGCTGGGACTACAGGCGCTTGCCACATCGCCCGGCTAATTTTTTGTATTTTTAGTAGAGACAGGGTTTCACCGTGTTGGCCAGGATACGCTTGATCTCCAGACCTTGTGATCCGCCTGTCTTGGCCTCCCAAAGTGCTGGGATTACAGGCGTGAGCCACCGCGCCTGACCCATCTTCTTTTGAGAAGTGTCTGCTTATGCCCCTTGTCAAAGTTTTCATGGGGTTGTTTTCCTCATGTTCAACAACACTAATCATCAGAGAAATGCAAATCAATGTGAGATGCCATCTCATATTAGTCAGAATAGCTACTATTAAAAAGTAAAAAAGTAAATTCTGGTTAGACTTCAGAGAAAATGCAATGCTTACACACTGTTGGTGAGAATGTAAATTAGTTCAGCCACTGTGGAAAGCAGTTTGGAGATTTTTCAAAGAATTTAAAACAGAAGTACCATTCAACCAGCAATTCCACTACTGAGTATATATCCAAACGAAAATTAAAAATTCTACAAAAAGAAACCCCACACGCACTTGTATATTCATTATATTGCTATTCACAATAGGGAAGACATGGAATTAACTTGTGTGTGAATCAATAAACTGGATTGAAATATGTGCCACACATACACCATAAGATACTATGCACACATTAAAAAGAATACAATCATGTCCTGTGCAGCACCATGGATACGTCTGTAGGCCATTATCCTAAGGAAATTAATACAGGAACAGAAAACCAAATACTACGTGTTCTTGCCTGTAAGTGGGATCTGAACATGGGGTACTCATGAATATAAAGTTGTCAGCAATAGACACTGAGAACTACTAGATGAAGGAAAGAAGGAGGAGGGCAGGGGTTGAGAAACTGTGGGTGCTATGCTCACTTCCTTGGTGATGGGATCATTTATATCCCAAAATATATGCTCACTTCCTTGGTGATGGGATCAACAATATTCCACATAACTCAGCATCATGCAATATATCCATGTAAAAAACCTAAAAACGTACTCCTTGAATCTAAAAAATTTAAGGTAGAGACAGAGTAAGGGCCAGAATAGAAGCCTACACCCTCGTCCCCCACACAAAAACACCAAATTCTCACAACTCACTACATTCAAGAAGCAGTGGTCAAAGGGACCAAAAATTGGGCGAACAATCCCAGTACCTGGCATTAACTTCATGTCACTGAAAGAGACATTGGAGAAGACAAACAAATGACAGTCTAGAAGCATGGATGCCACCTCTTTTTCAACCACCAGTAGTGGCCACATGGTGAGAGACTGGGTGATTGGGAGAGGGAGAGCACAGGTTGTGAGGCTTTGCAATAAACTCAGTACTACCCTGTCACAGTAAAAAGCAGAACCAGACTGTACTCAGCTGACATGTGCCAAAAGAGGGAGCACTTGGACTGGCCCTAGCAGGAGGATAATCTTCCATCTCAGTGTTGGGAGCTTGAGTCTTTACAAGCCTTGCCGTCATGACTTGATGTGCTATTAGACCTTAAGAGAAATGAAGGGGCAGTCTAGGCCACAAAGACTTCAATTATTAGGCAAGTCATACTCCAAGCTGGGCTCGGAGCCAGTGGAATGTGGAGGGTGGGGAGAATGTGGCCTCCTGAGACAACAGCCAGAGCAGCTAAGGGAGTGCTCACAACACCACTCCCCCACCCCCCACCCAGCAGCAACCACACAACACAGAGAAACCTGTGAATTTGGGAGAGGGAGAGCACAGCGACTGGGGGACTTAACATTAAAGTCAGTGCTACCATGTCACTAAAGACTTGGCAGAATTCCTCACCTGCTAATTAAAGAACTCCTGTACCCAGAATAAAAACAGTGATACCTAGGCAATACACTGTGGGCACTGGGCTCTGAGAACTGCCAACTTCAGGTGTGACCCAGCACATTTCCAGCTGTGGTAGCTACAGTGAAAGACTTCTTCTGTTTGAGAAAAGCAGCGAGAAAAGTAAAGGGAACTCTGTGCTGCACCTGATATACCAGCTCAGCTACATTGGGGTAGAGCACCAAGCAGATTCTTAGAGTCCCTGAGTCCAGGCCTAGGGGCTTGGTCAGCATTTCTGCACTCACCATGGGCCAAAGGTTGAGTCCCAGGCATTGCAGAATTTATCCCAAGCTAACCAAAGAGTCCTTGGACTTTAAGTGAGAAACTGATGATGATTTGGCAGAACCCCCACCATGAGCCAGTGATGTTGGCAGTCATGGAGGAGGCTCCTCTACCTGCAGACAGGGGAAGGAAGAGTAGAAAGTACTTTGTCTTATGCCCTAAGTGCCAGGTTAGCTACAGTAAAATAGAAGAGCAGGTAAATTGTGAAGATTCTATGCTTTAATCTCTGGCCCCCAGATAGCATCTACGGACCCACTCATGGCTAGGGAAACTTGCCGCCCTATAGGCAGAGACACAAACCTGGCTGGTTTTGCCATCTACTTATCACAGAGTCCTAGGGCTTTGAGTAAACTGATATGGTAGCCAAGTAGTCGTTACAGTGGGCCTTGGGCGAGACCAAGTTCTGTGCCTACTTCAGGTGTGAACCAGCACAGTCTCAGTGGTAGTGGCCACAGGGGTGCTTATGTTACCCCAACCCCAGCTCCCCATGACTCAGCACTGAAAGAGAGACTCTGCTGGTTTGAGAGTAAGTAAGGGAAGACAACAAGAGTCTCTACTTGGTGAATCAAGAGAATTTTTCTTGTTTTCTTGTTTGTTTTTGTTTTTGTTTGAAATGGAATTTCACTTTTGTTGCCCAGGCTGGAGTGCAATGGTGCGATCTAGGCTCACCGCAACCTCCACCTCCCAGGTTCAAGCAACTCTCCTGCCTCAGCCTCCCTAGTAGCTGGGATTACAGGTATGCACCACAACGCCTGACGAATTTTGTATCTTTGGTAGAGATGGGGATTCTCCATGTTGGTCAGGCTGGTCTCAAACTGCCGGCCCCAGATGATCCACCCGCCTTGGCCTCCCAAAGTGCTGGGATTACAGGCATGGGCCACCACACCTGGCCAAGAGAATTTTTCTTGATGCTAATCCAAGGCCACCAAGGCAGTACCTCTATGTGTTTGCATAAACTGCTGTGTTATTGGGCTTGGGACCCAAGTCTCTTTGAATACCTGGAAAGTGTTCCCAAAAATAATGGGCACACATAAGCCCAAGCTGTGAAGACTACAATAAAGACTGAACTCTTCAATGCCCAGACATAGATGAATATCTACAAGCATCAAGACCAACCAGGAAAACATGACCTCACCAAACAAGCTGAATAAGGCACCAGGGACCAATCCTAGAAAAACAAAGATATGTGACCTTTCATACAGGAAATCCAAAATAGCTGGTTGAGATAATTCAAAGAAATGCAATATAACACAGAGAAGGAATTCAAAATTCTATCAGATAAATTTAACAATGAGATTGAAATAAAAAGAATAAAGCTGAAATTCTGAAGTTAAAATGCTATTGTCATAGTGAAGAATGGATCAGAATTACTTAAAAGAATTGATCAAAGAGAAGATAGATTTAGTGAACTTGAAGCCAGACTATTTAAAAATACAAAGTCAGAGGAGACAAAAAAAGAATAAAAAATAAAGCATGCCTATGGAATCTAAAAAACAGCCTTAAAGTAGCAAATCTAAGAGTTATTGGCCTTAACGAGGAGGTAGAAAAAGAGATAAGAGTTGAACATATATTTAAATAAATAATATTTATTAAATAATTCCTCAACATTTGATATCAACATTCAAGTAAAAGAAAGTTACAGAACATCAAGCAGATTTAACCCAAAGAAGACCACCTCAAGGCACTTAACTGAACTCTCAAAGGTTAAGGATAAAGAAATGGTTCTAAAAGCAGCGAGAGAAGAGACACAAATAACATTCAATGGAACTCCAATACATCTGACAGCAGACTTTTCAGGGAAAATTTACAGGTTGACATACTACAAAAGCCGAAGGAAAAAAAAAAAAGACTTTTACTTCAGAATAATGTATCTGGCAAAAACGTCCTTTAAACTTGACGGAGAAATAAGAACTTTTCCCAACAAACAAAAACTGAGGGATTTCATTAACACCAGACCTGTCCTACAAGAAATGCTAAAGGCATTTCTTAACCTAAAAGAAGAAAAGTTACTGAGCAATAAGAAATCATCTGAAGGTACAGAACTCACTAGCAATAGCACATGGAAAAACACAGAATATTATAACTTGGTAGTTATGGGGTGCAAAAATCTCACATAGAAAGAGTAAACAATAAACCAATAAAAAATAATAACTACAACATATTTCCAAGACATAGACAGTAAAATAGGGAATGAAGAGAAATGACAAAAAGTTTAAAAGAATGGCCATAAAGTATAGAGTTTTTATTAGTTGATTTGCTTGTTTCTTTGTTTATGCAATCAGTGTTAAATTGTCCACAGTCTAAAATAATGTATTAAATTATTTTCAAGCCTCATGGTAATTTGAAATCAAAAAGTGTACCACAGATGTATAAAAAGTAAAAAGCAAGAAATTAGATTATAATACAAGAGAAATCACCTTCACTAAAAGGAAGATAGAAAGAAAGGAAAGAAGGAAGGGACGACAAAAATCAATCAGAAAACAAATAACAAAATGGCAGGAGTATGAGACTTGGACACAGGAAGGGGAACATCACACACCAGGGCCTATTGTGGGGAGGGGGGAGGAGGGAGGGATAGCATTAGGAGATATACTTAATGTAAATGACGAGTTAATGGGTGCAGCACACCAACATGGCACACGTATACATATGTAACAACATGGCACAGGTATACACATATATACATACATATGCACATTGTACACACGTACCCTAGAACTTAAAGTATAAAAAAAAGAGCTTATCAATAATAACTTTGAATGTAAATGAACTAAATACTCCAGTCAAAAGAAAAATAGTGGATGAATGGATAGAGAAGCAGGACAATAATCTCTGACCTACAAAAAAAAAATACTTTAACTATAAAGATACATTTAGACTGAAAATAAAAGGATGGAAAAAGTTATTCCATGCCAATAGAAACCAAAAAAGAGCAGAAATAACTATATTTATACCAGACAAAAATAGATTTCAACAAAAGACTGTAGGAAGAGATTAAAAAGGTCATTATGTAATAGTAAAGAGATCAATTCATCAAGACGATATAATAATTAAAAATATATATAAACCCAATACTAAAGCACCTAGATAAATGAAGCAAATATTGTAAGAGCTAAAGAAAGAGACCTCAATACAATAATGGCTGGACACCTCAACACCCTACTTTAGTCATTGGATAGACCTTCCAGACAGAAAATCAATAAAGAAACATCAGACTTAATCTGCAGTATATAACAAATGAACCTAATAGATATTTACAGAAAATTTCATGTAGCAGCTGAAGAATACATATTCTTCTCCTCAGCACGCAAGTTATTCTCAAGGATAGACCAAATGTTAAGTAACAAGTCTAAAAACATTCCAAAAAATTGAAGTAATATCAAGCATTTTCTCTGACTACAGGGAATAAAACTAGAAATCAATTAATTAAAAAAGGAATTTCAGAAACTATACAAACACATGGACATTAAACAATATGCTCCTGAATGATTAGTAGGTGGATAAAAAAGAAGAAAATAGAAAAATTTCTTGAAACAAATAATAATGGAAACATAGCATAGCAAAACCTATGGAATATAGTAAAAGAGGTACTATTATAAAAGGAAAATTTATAACTGTAAGTGCCTACATAAAAAACAGAAAAGCTTCAAATAAATAACCTAACAATACATCTTAATTAATTAGAATAAAAAGCCCAAACCAAACCCAAAATTAGAAAAAAAGAAATAATAAAGATTAGAGATGAAGTAAATAAAGTTAAAATGACGACAACAATGCAAAAGATTAATGAAACAAAAAGTTGATTTTTTTGAAAATCAAAACAATTGACAAATATTTAAACAGGCTAACTGAAAAACAGAGAAGATACAAATTAGTAAAATCAGAGGTGAAAAAGGAGACATTACAAGTAATGCTTCAGAAAATCAAAGGATCATTAGTGGCTACTATCAGCAATTGTATGCCAACAAAATAGAAAACCTAGAAGAAATTAATTCTTAGACACACACAACTTACCAAATTTGAACTAGGAAAAAATCTAAAACCTGAACAGATGAATAACAATTAACAAAATTAAAGCCTTAATTTAAAAAGTCTGTAGGACCAGACTGAAAAATAGAGAAGGAAAGGACATTTCCAAACTCATTCTTTGAGGCTAGTATTACCCTGATATCAAAATCAGACAAAGACACATTAAAAAAGCAAACTACAGGCCCATATCTGAGAACATTGGTTCAAAAATTTGCAAAAAAACTAGCAAACTTAATTAAACAATACATAAATAGGTAATTCATAATGACCAAGTGTGATTTATCCCAAGAATGCAAGGATGGTTCAATATACAAATCAATCAATGTGACACATCACATAAACAGAATGAAGGGGCCAGGCACAGTGGCTCATGCCTGTAATCCCAGCACTTTGGGAAGCCGAGGTGGTTGTATCACCTGAGGTCAGGAGTTTGAAACCAGTCTGGCCAACATGGCGAAACCCTGTCTCTACTAAAAATACAAAAATTAACCAGGCATGGTGGTGGGTGCCTGTAATCCCAGCTACTCAGGAGGCTGAAGCAGTAGAATCACTCAAACCTGGGAGGCAGAGGTTGCAATGAGTTGAGATCATGCCATTGCACTCCAGCCTGGGTGACAGAGGGAGACTTCATCTCAAAAAAAAAAAAAAAAAAAAAAAAAAAAAAAAAAAAAAAAGGGATAAAATCCATATAATCATTTCAATTATGCTAAAAAATTATTTGATAAAATTTTATATCTTTAATAGCAAAAACCCTTTGAAAACTGGGTATGGAATGAATATACCTCAACATAATAAAGGTCATATACGACAGACCCACAGCTAGTATCAGACTAAGTGGGGAAAAACTAAAAGCCTTTCCTCTAAAATCTGGAAGATGACGAGAATGTCCACTTTTACCACTGTTATTCAAAATAATTCTGAAAATCCTATCTGGAGCAATCAGACAAGAGAAAGCAATAAAAGGCATCTCAATTGGAAAAGTAGTGAAATTATCTTTTTTTCCCAATATATAATCTTACATTTGAAAAAGCATAAAGACTCCTCTGATAGGGTTTGAATGTGTGTTCCCTCCCAAATTTCATATTTAAATGTAATTCTCAATGTTGGAGGTGGGTCTGGTGAAAGGTGATTTAACTATCAGGCTGGATTACTCATAAATGGCTTAGCGCCATCCCATTTGGTACTATCCTCATGAGAGTGAGTGAGTTCCTATAAGATCTGGTTACTTAAAAGTGTGTAACAACTTGCCCCTCTGTTTTTTGCTCCTGTTTTTTGCCCTGTGATGTGCAAGATTCTGCTTCGACTTCTGCCATGACTGTACACTTGCAGAGGCCTCCACAGAAGTGCATGCAAGTGCTATGTCTTCTCTACAGCCTGTAGAATCATAAACCACTTAAACCTCCTTTTAAAAAAATAACTTACCCAGTCTCAGTTATTTACAGTTATGCAAAAATAGCTTAATACAGAAAATTGGCACCAAGGAGTAGAAAATTGTTATAAGAATACCTGAAAATGTGGCATCAGCTTTGTAATTGAGTAAACAGGCAGAGGTTGGAAGAGTTTGTAGGACTCAGAAGAAGACAGAAAAATGAGGGAAAGTTGAGATTTTCTTAGAGACTGGTTGAATGGCTGTGACCAAAATGCTGATATTGATCTGGACAGAGAAGGTTGAGCTGAGGAGATCTCAGATGAAAATTAGAAACTTATTAGGAATGAAGCAAAGGTCATGCATGTCATCTTAGCAAAGCAGTTGGCTGAATTTCTGTCATGCCCTAGGGATATATAAAAGTTTGAATTTGAAATTGATGATTTAGGGTTTCTGTTGGAAAAATGTCTAAGCAGCAAATCATTTGAGATGTGGCCTGGCTGCTTCTAAAAACCTATGCTCACATGTTCTAGCAAAAAAAAAAAAAAAAAGTTGTAACTTATACTTACAGGGGAAGCATAGTGTAAAAGCTTGAAAACTTTGCAGCCTAGTCATGTGGCTGAAAAATAAAAAGTTTATATAAAAGAGGAACTCAAGAAGGCTGTGGAGCAACCACTTGTTAGAGATATTTGTATAACCTAAAAAAAGCAAGTGTTGATAGCCAAGACAATGGGAAAGAGGAATTGAAGGCATTTTAGAAATTTAAAAGGCAGCCCTCCATCACAGGCCCTGAGGCCTAAAAGAAGAGAATAGTTTCTGTGATCAGACCCAGGACCTGCTGTCTTGGGTAACCTTGGAACATGGCTCCCTGCATCCTGGCCACTGCTTCAGCTTCAGGTATAGGTCAAATTGACCCAGGGCAACTCCAGTCACTACTTCAGAGGGTGCAAGCCATAAGCCTTGGTAGCTTCCATGAGGTCTTAGGCCTGGGAGAATACAAAATGCAACAGTTGAGACTTGGGAGCCTCCACCTTTATTTCAAAGGACGTATGAAAAAGCCATGGTGTGCAGGCAGAAGCATGCTGTAGGGGTGGAGCCCTCATGGAGAACCTCTACTAAAACAATGGAGAAAAGAAATGTGGGGTGACAGTCCCCATGCAGGCTCCCCACTGGGGTATGGCCTAGTAGATCTGTGAGGAGAGGATCACTGTCCTCCAGAGCCCAGAATGGTAGATATAGCTACAGCTTGCACCTTGCACCTGGAAAAGCCAGAGGCACACAATACCAGCCAGAAGCACACAATATCAGCCCATGAGAGCAGCTGTGGGGACTGAACCATGCAAAGTCACAAGGTTGAACTTCCCAAGGCATTAGTGTGCCCTGGAAATGGGACACAGAGTCAAAAATAATTATTTTAGAGCCTTACAATTCAATAACTGCCCTTCTGGGTTTCAGATTTTCATGGGTCCTGTGGCCCCTTTCTTTTTGCTGATTTCTTCCTTTGAGAATAGGAGTATTTACCCAATGTCTCTGCCCCATTTGTATCTTGGAAGTACCTAACTTGTCTTTTATTTTACAGGCTTATAGGAGGAAGAAACTAGCTTTGTTTTAGATGAGACTTTTGACTTTTGAGTTAAGGCTGAAATGAGTTAAGATTTTGGGGATTATTGGGAAGTCATGATTTTATTTTGAAATATGAGAAGGATATAAGATTTGGAATGACCAGGGGCAAAATGATATGGTTTGGGTGTGTGTTCCCACCAAAATCTTATATTGAAATGTAATCCTCAATGTTGGAAGTGGGCCTAGTGGGGAGGTGATTGAATCATAAGGGCAGGATTTCCATGAACAGTTTGACATCATTTCCTTTGTTGCCATTCTCACAATAGTAAGTTTTCATGAGAGCTGGTTATTGACAAGTGTGTAGCACTGCGCCCCTGCCCTCACACTTACCATGGGATGTGCAAGCACTGGATTTATTTTCCACCTTGATTGTCAGTTGTCAGAGGCTTCACCAGAAGCAATCACCAGTGCTATGTTTTCTGTACAGCCTGTACAACCATGAGCCAGTTAAACCAATTTCCTTTATAAATTAACCAGTCACCAATTATTTTTATAGCAATGTGAGGATGGCCTAATATATTCACCAAAAAACTATCATAAGTAATAACTTGAGTAAATTTGCAGAATACAAAATCAACACACATAAATCAGTAGGATTTCTATATGCCAACAGTCAACAAATTGAAAAAGAATTAAAAAATGTAATACTATTTGCAGTAGCCACAAATAAAACAAAATATGTGGAAATTTACCAAAGAAATAAAAGTTCTCAATAATTAAAACTGTAAAACACTGATAAAAGAAATGAAAGAGGACCCCAAAATTGGAAAGATGTTTTTATGTTCACAGATTGGAAGAATCAGTATTTTTAAAAATGTTCATACAATCCAAAGCAATCTGTACATTTCATGCCATCTCTATCAAAATAACAGGCCAGGGGCGGTGGCTTATGCCTGTAATCCTAAAACTTTGGGAGGCCGAGGTCGGTGGATCATGAGGTCAAGAGTTCAAGACCAGCCTGGCCAACCTGGTGAAACCCCATCTCTACTAAAAATACAAAAAAAGTTAGCTAGGCTTTGTGGCGGGTGCCTGTAATCCCAGCTACTCAGAAGGCTGAGGCAGAGAATTGCTTGAACCCAGGAGGTGGATGTTGCAGTGAGCCAAGATCGCATCACTGTACTCCAGTCTAGGTGACAGAGTGAGACTCCATCTCACACACACACACACACAAAAAAGACATTACTCACAGAAATAGAAAAAAAAATTTAGATGGAAGAAACACCTTAATAGTCAAAGCTATGCTGAGTATATAAAACAAAACTGGAGGAATTCCATTCCCTGGTTTTAAATTATACTACTAAGTTACACTAATTAAAACAGCATGACACTAGCATAAAAACAGACATAACGACAAATGGAACAAAATAGACACTTTAGAAACAAACTCATACAGCTAAACTAAACTTATTTTCAACGAAAGTGCCAAGAACATACAATAAAAAATAAGAGTTTTTGTAATAAATGGGCTGGGAAAACTGGCAAGCCATAGGCAGAAGAATAAAACTAGAACCCTATTTCTTGCCACATACAAAAATGAAATTAAAATGAATTAAAGACTTAAACCTAACACCTCAAATTATCAAACTTTTACAAGAAAACATTGGGGAAACTCTTTAGGGCACTGGTTTGGGCAAAAATTTCTTAAATAATGCCCCATAAGCACAGACAACCAAAAAAAACATGGACAACTGGGATTACAGTAAGTCAGAAAGCCTTTTTAAAGTGAAGGGAACAATAAACAAAGTGAGGAAAAAATCCACAGAACGGGAGAAAATATTTGTAAATTATCCATTTGAAAAGCAATTAATGGCTACATGATATGGTTAAGCTTTGTGTCCCCACCCAAATCTCATATTGAATTGTAATCCCCAGGTTTTGAGGGAGAGACCTGGTAGAAGGTGATTGGATCATGGGGGTGGTTTCCCCCATGCTGTTCTTCTGATAGTGAGTGAGTTCTCATGAAATCAGATGGTTTTATAAGGGGCTTTTCTCCCTTTGCTTCACATACATGCTCTCTCACCTGCTGTCATGGAACATGTGCCTGCTTCCCCATCTACCATGATTGTAAGTTTCCTGAGGCCTCCCCAGCCATGTGGAACTGTGAGTCAATTAAATCCATTTCCTTTATAAATTACCCAGTCTTGCCAGGTGCGGTGACGCATGCCTGTAATCTCACCACTTTGGGAAGCCGAGGCAGGTGGATCACAAGGTCAAGAGTTCAAGACCAGCCTGACCAAGATGGCGAAACCCCATCTCTACTAAAAATACAAAAATTAGCCAGGCATGGTGGCAGGTGCCTGTAATCCCAGCTACTCAGGAGGCTGAGGCAGAGAATTGCTTGAACCAGGAGGCGGAGGTTGCAGTGAGCCAAGATTGCCCCATTGCACTTCAGCCTGGGCAACAGATCAAGACTTCATCTCAGTAAATAGATAACCCAGTCTCAGGTAATTTTTATAGCAGTGCAGAAACAGACTGATACACTACAATATATTGAGTTCAAAAAATTCTGTAGAAAAAATGTAATAATCCAATTAAAGAGTGGACAAAAAATTTAAATAGACATTTATGAAAAGAAGACATACAAATGTTAAACAGGCAAATGAAAAGGTGCTCCACATCACTGATCATTATAGAAATGCAAATCAAACCCAAAATGAGATATCATTTCACCCCAGTTAAGGTGGCTTTTATCCAGAAGTCAGTCAAAAACAAATGCTGATGAGTATGTGGAGTGAAGGGAACCCTTGTACACTGTTGTTGGGAGCACAATTAAGGACAGTTTGGATGTTCCTGATTTAACTAAAAATAGAGCCACTATATGGTCCAGCAATCCCACTGTTCAGTATATTCGTAAAGGAAATAAATTCAAAGACATATTGTAAATCAAAGACATATTGGCACTCTCATGCTTGCTACAGCAGGGTTTATAATAGCCAAGATTTGGAAGGAACCTAAATGTCCGTCAACAGATGACTGTTGATAGAGAAAATGTGGTACATATACACAATGTAGTACTATTCAGCTATAAGAAAGAATGAGAGTCTGCCACTTGCAATAACATAAATGAAACTGAAAGTCTTTATGTTAAGTGAAATAAGTCAGGCACAGAAAGACAAATGTCACATGTTCTCACTTATTCATGGGTGCTAAAATTCAAAACAATTGGTGTCATAGAGATAGAGAGTATAAGGATGGTCACCAGAGGCTGGAAAGGGCAGTGAGGGAACAGGGGGATAGTGGGGATGCTAAATGGGTAAAATAAAATGGTCAGAAAGAATGAATAAGACATTATTTGATAGGACAACAGAGTGATTATAGTAAAAAATAATTTAACTTACATTTTAAAAACCTTAAAGAGGATGGGCACGGTGGCTCAAGCCTGTAATCCCAGCACTTTGGGAGGCCGAGATGGGCAGATCACGAGGTCAGGAGATTGAGACCATCCTGACTAACCCGGTGAAATCCTGTCTCTACTAAAAAATACAAAAAACTAGCCAGGCAAGGTGGAGGGTGCCTGTAGTCCCAGCTACTCGGGAGACTGAGACAGGAGAATGGCGTAAACCCAGGAGCAGAGCTTGCAGTGAGCTGAGATCTGGCCACTGCACTCCAGCCTGGGCAACAGAGTGAGACTCCATTTCAAAGAAAACAAACAAACAAAAAAAAAACCTAAAAGGGTATAATTGGATTGTTGATAACACAAGCTATAAATGCTTGAGGGGATGGACACCCCATTTTTTATTATGTATTACTGCATGCCTATATCAAAGTATGTCATGTACCCCCATAAATATGTACACCAACTATGTACTCACAAAAATAAATTAAAAACTGAAAATTAAAACCAAAGGGAGGAGGGTATAATGAGGAATGTGTGACCCGTGGCTTGAACTAGCTTTTCAGGTGAACTTTGGAATGTCCTTATCCAAGAAGAGGGGTCCATTTAGTCAATAGGAGCTTAGAAAATAATTTTTAGTTTATTAGCAGAAAAAAGAATTTTTAATCCTGAGCCATAACTCTCAGTCAATCGATCCCTCCAGGGAACCCTGTTCTTTGCTCTGGAGATAAACACTATTTTTCTTTTCCACTGAATAACACCACATTTCAAAATGTGGGGAAACATCTTGAAACAAAGAGGTACAGCCTCATTAAATTTGATTTGGTTTCAATTGTAATTAATTTAATCACATGTGTTCTAGAGTTTGTCCTTAGTCTTCTCCTACTTTAGGCCCACGATCTGTTAAATTTGCTCAGCTCCCTGCTCAACAGCAGGAAATCAGTTTGAATTATTTAAAAACCTCGTTGTGGCTGGGAGTGGTGGCTCATGCCTATAATCTCAGCAATTTGGGAAGCCAAGGTGGGCAGATCGCTTGTTGTCAGGGGTTTGAGACCAGCCCAGCAAACAGAGTGAAACCCCATCTCTACTAAAGACACAAAAATTGGCTGCATGTGGTGATTCATGCCTGTAATCGCAGCTACCTGGGAAGCTGAGGCAGGAGAATTGCTTGAACACAGGAGGTGGAGGTTTCAATGAGCCAAGGTGGTGCACTGCACTCCAGCCTGGGCAACAGAGCAAGACTCTGTCTCAAAATAATAATAAATAAATACATAAGTACTCACAAGGCATCTATAAGGTTAATACTTATGGTCTGAAAATAGCCACATTTTTTAGCTGGCCACAAATTACAATTACAGAGTATTTGTGGCCATACAAGACACTTTCTACCAGATCTGAAAAGTGTATAAATGTCCTTGGAGTACAGTATTTTTTTTGTAAGGATTAATACTAATGAGCTAGCTTAGGTCAATGGGTTAATGGTTATTGTTAAAACAAATAGCCCCTGACTTTAGTGAGTACATCTGCACCTTCCAAGTATAATTATAACTCTTTCTCTTTATAGTTACTTACAAGTAGAGACACTAACAAAAGACGGTACATTCCTGCTCTTGTTTTCTGAGAATGTCCAACTCTGTAATGAAGTCATTTCTAATAAACTTGCTTCTTTCATTGTACAGACTCACCTCAAATTTTTTCCTGCACAAGATCTAAGAATCCTACTTTGTGGTCTGATTTAGGACCCTCTTTTCTAGCAACATCTTTCAGCAACACCATGAAAGGACACCAAGACAAGACTCCCACTCCAAGGAAAACAATCCACACAGAATCAATCAGCTGACACCTGCATGCTCTGTGCCTGACATGATCCAAACAGTCAGCAATTCTCCCCTTCTCCAGTTAAACCTGTCCAACATCCAGGTGAGAACTGGCAACTCTAATGTACTCAGATGCCTTTCTGCAGGAGATTCAAATATTTCCTAATGCTCACTGATACCTTCACTGGTTAGATCGAGGCATTCCCCACCCCATCTGAAAAAATGTTTACCAGAAGAAATAACTCCTGAGTTTGGGTCATCAAAAAACCTGCAAAGTGACAATGGCCCATCTTTCACAGCAGGCATATCCCAACACCTATCCTCAGCTTGAAGAATCCAATATTACCTTCACTCTGTGTGGAGACTGCAGTCCTCTGGAAAGGTGAAAGGGCTAGTCCTACTCTGAAGAAGACTCTAGCTAAATTAGAGGCCTGACTGTCTCTAACACTCACAGCTTACTGAGAGTTTGAACTGCTCCAAAGTAAAACTTATAACGAAGTCCTGTCAAGTTAACATATGGAAGGCCTTTCCTAACCACGGATCTCCTAACAGAGGAAAGTACTCATCAATTACAAAAATATGTCATCAATCTAGGGCAGGTGCAAGGCACTCTGTGAGTATGGAAACTAGAGTCTTCCCCTCCCACATGGGAGGAAAATTGAGTTTCAGTTCAGCTAGGGATTTAGTCTTAGTAAAGACGTGGGAGGAAGTTCTCCAGCTGACCAGCTTTCCCCAATGTGGAAAGGACCACAGCAAGGACACCTGAGCTCTCCAACAGAGGGATTCACAGGTGGATACACCTGTGTGGAAGTAAAGATGTTGCTTATTCTGGGAGCTCAATCCGAGGCTGAGGGAGGTTGGTGCGGGGCTATTTCAGCATCAGCGGAGGGCAGGCTGGGTCACTGCCTGTTTGCTCCTCCTCCTCGCGTTTCTCCTGCTGCCCTGATCCCGCCTTAGCCATGAGGGAGATCGTGTTCATGCAGGCCGGACAGTGTGGGAACCGGATCGGCGTCAAGGTTGGCAGCTGGGTCTCTGAGGGCCCAGCTCAGGCCTGTGGGTGGCCTAGGAAGATGTTGGCAGTGGCGGGGTCAGGGCCCCTGCACTGCAGCCCCTGGGCTCCCTGCCGGGGGCGCGGTGGGACAACTGGGCGGCTGGCGAGATGGCCGGGGTGGACCCCAGGGACACGGCGGCCTAGGGATGGGGGTGCAGATGAGGGTGGGGGTGGGAGAGGAGCTGGGGCACCCCCGTGGCTCAGCCCTGGCGTGTCTGGTCCCTCCCATCTCGCAGTTCTGGGAGACGATCTCTGATGAACATGCCATCGACTCCACTGGCACCTATCAAGGGGACAACCAGGGGCAGCTGGAGCACATCAACGTGTACTACAACGAGGCCTGCGGTGAGACCCCCGACCTTCCCCCACCACCCTCCTGCGAACGCAGCCCTCCCGTTGCTCATGCCCTCCTGCCCCTCTCAGATGGCAGGTACGTGCCCCGTGCTGTACTGGTGGATCTGGAGCCGGGCACCATGGACTCTGTGCGCTCTGGGCCCTTTGGGCAGATCTTCAGGCCAGACAACTTCATCTTTGGTGAGTTGTGGGTGAGGACTGGGGTGAGGTTCTTTAGCGGCTCAAAATCTAGGAGTGCCCCAAGCGGTGGGAATTGTGGAGCCAGGGCCCCTGAACACCCTCCTATCCTCTGAGTCAAGTCGCTTCACTTGCCTCCTAAAAGGGCTTTGGGAGGAAGGCCCAGGTGTCTCCTCAAGGTGAAGAGCTACTGATGTAAACTCCCTGCAGGGAGCTGAGCTGGGGCCATGGCTACTGCCTTCCCTGAAAATGGGCAGGAGCCACCCGCAGCGAGGTCTGTTAGCCTGTCTCAGGTTTGACTCCTGACTTAATTTTTAACAGGGGAAGTTACTGTCCTGTAACTCTAGGGGAGGGGGTTTCATTTGCTCCACTTCCAGGGCGAATGGTGCTCTCACCTCACACGTGACACTTGGCCTCTTTTGTATTCTGGTGACCACTGATGACCATCTACATGGCCATCGAGTGACTGGCTGTACTGTCTTACAGGTCAGTGTGGGGCTGGAAACAACTGGGCCAAGGGGCACTACACAGAAGGCGCGGAGCTGATGGAGTCAGTGATGGAAGTTGTCAGAAAGGAGGCTGAGAGCTGTGACTGGCTGCAGGGTTTCCAGCTGACCCACTCCCTGGGTGGGGGGACGGGGTCTGGGATGGGTACCCTTCTGCTCAGTAAGATCCGGGAGGAGTACCCAGACAGGATCATAAACACATTCAGCGTCCTGCCCTCGCCCAAGGTGTCCACCACAGTGGTGGAACCGTATAACGCCACCTTGTCGGTTAACCAGCTCATAGGAAATGCAGATGAGACCTTCTGCATAGACAACCAAGCGTTATTCAACATCTGTTCCAGGACCCTAAAACTGCCCACACCCACCTATGGTGACCTGAACCACCTGGTGTCTGCCACCATGAGTGGGGTCACCACGTCCCTGCGCTTCCCAGGCCAGCTGAATGCTGACCTGCGGAAGCTGGCCATGAACATGATCCCATCTCCCCGGCTGCATTTCTTCCTGTCTAGTTTTGCCCCACTGACCAGCCAGCGCAGCCAGCCCTACCGGGCCTTGACTGTGACAGAGCTTACCCAGCAGATGTTCGATGCTAGGAATATGATGGCCGCTTGCAACCCCCGTCATGGCCGCTACCTAAGGGCGGCTGCCATTTTCAGGGGTCGCATAACCACGAGGGAGGTGGATGAACACATGTTCTGCCTCCGAAATAAAAAAAGCAGGGACTTTGCTGACTGGCTCCCCCACAACGTCAAAACAACCGTCTGTGACATTCCCCCCCGGGGGCTAGACAGGTCAGCCACCTTCATTGGGAACAACACGGCCATCGAGGAACTCTTCAAGCGTGTCTCAGAGCAGTGTACAGTAATGTTCCGGCGCAAGGCCTTCCTCCATTGGTATAAGGGCCAGGGGATGGATGAGATGGAATTTACTCAGGCGGAGAGCAACATAAAAGACCTGGTGTCTGAGTACCAACAGCATCAGGATGCCGAGGAGGAGGAGGAGGTGGAGGAGGAGATGGAGGCCTAGAACTTTCCTTTTCTAGGTATAGGGGGGAAGCAGTGTGGATTCTTCACTGTGTTCTGACTGCCATGTGTCACTACGCACTTGTTCGTTTGTGTCTTCACCTCTCCTCCTGCTGCATTTCAAAACATTTTCACAGTATACGATTTTGCCTAATAAAGCATTCTCATAGCATCTGGCTTCACCTCCAACTTCTTTCTATGGGCCCTCCGGCTACTGCTGCCAGGTGTGCATCGTTGTCCTGCAAGGCTGAAGCTGTCTGGGTTTATCACACGCCCAGGAACAAGCATTCCAGTGACTCCAGGAGGGGTCGGCATGGGCTGTGGACATAACAGGCAGGCTTCACATGAACTTGGGGATGTCCTGGGCCTTGGGCAGCTGCATGGTGGAAAACCTGGTCCTGAAGGCAAGCCTTGGCTTATCCCATGTTCCAGACTTCTAGGGGACCAGGTGGCCCTCTGTTTCTGCAACTCTAAAAGTGATCAGTGACCCTGGTGGGCAATGTCCCCAAAGTCCCATCCCAGCATAGAAATGTGGTCAGGCTCTGAACCAGCAATGAAGGGTGGGCAAGTAAGACCCCAGCTGCTCCATCACCATGACGGCCTGGGTGTGTTTGTGTGGCCTCATTCTCTTGAGGTGGACATGGGATATCTGGCAGGGACAAGTGGGCAGGAATCAAGCCCAGCATATACTCACATGCACTGAACCCTATTTAGAAGGGGATTAGGTCCTGGGGGCCATAGATGGCGGTTGCTGGGCCTGTGTGCTCGGGGCAGTCTCTCCAGAGGCACAGATGGGGTTTCTGAGCAGGACCTGGGGAGTCGGGCAGGTGCTCACAATGCTGCTTCCCCCAACTGGCAACCAGTGAGAAAAACCCCCGAGTGGAGGTCTGACCCGCCCCAGTCTGGAGGGCTGATGCTCTCTGGAAAAGTGGCTAATGCATACTGTCTGCTGTCTCCCTGTCCCCCACTCCAAAACTTCAGGGCAAAAATAACCCAAGATTGTCAGGATGAGATGGTGAGGGTGGCACCTTTGGGGATAGGTCCTTTAGCCTGGCAAAGTCTCCTCCCCAGGTTTCTCGGGGAGCCTGGACTTCAAAGCCTGCTTTGGGGAAGCTGTCAAATAAGAGAGGTGTGTGTGTGAGCTGGGGCCGGGCAGCATGCACGGACGGTGCTCTTCTACCTGGCTCTTGTAGAACTTGTCCATGGCCTGCGTGATGACCTCTTGGTAATTCCCACCCCACCCCCATCACGCAGATAAGATGAAGCCAGCATAGCCTGGGGATGGGCCGATGTATAGGTTCTACCCTAGGTCCCCTGGACATACCCACCTGCCTCCGACATGTCAGGGAAACAGGTGAGGCCCCTTTTTGTTCTCTGAATGTTGACAATGGTGTATTGCAGCCAAATGGGAACGGGCAGGCAGGAGAGTGCCTCATCTGGAAAGAAGTGGCTCCTAGAAGCAGCTGGAAGAGGGGAGAGGTCCCCCATACTCCCCCCCAACCTGTTCTTGGAGCTGGAAAAGGGGCCTCTGTGACAGCCCTGCTCATTGGCTCTCACTCTGAGGGGTGTCCTTGCCCAACCCAGGTGTGCACCCATCTGTGATGGCCTTGCATGGACCTGGTTGGGAAGGTTCAGCTGTAGCAACCACTGGAACCTGCCCACACCTAATGTCTCCACTCACACATGGGGCTAGATGCTCCTCCCTCCTGTAGTGGTTCAGCCAGAGTGGCAGACGGGGCAAGTCACTGCTGCAGTTCCCACCTGGGTCTGAGTGGCGGTCAGGCTTGGTGCCCATGTATTTCCCAATTACCTGGTTCCATCTGGGGGCTTCATGGACAGGAGTGGTGCTTTTCCAGGCCTCTTTTCCATATGCCAGTTACAGGCCCAAGTTTCCCAAGTTTCTGGAGCCCCTCTTCCAGCCTGGTAAGCATGGTGTGTTGTAGGGGAAGGACATCAAGCCCACAGGCAGCAGAACAGTCTGGGTATGTTCTCTACCCCTGGAGGCCCCTGGTTATTTACCTCCTTGGGTGAGAGTCAGCTTAGGTTCTCAACATTCTTGTAGGACTTCAGAAATGTACAGACGGGGGCCGAGGAGGGAGCAGGGGCTGGGACTGGCAGCTAACCAGCGTAGTGGGGTTGTAGGGCTCAGATTGGCCTTGCAAGAAATTCAGGGAGGCTTGGATTTGCTGAAGCTCTAGACAAGCTTGGGCTTGGATATTGAAACAGCATGGAGCCGAGGCTCTTCTGCATGCTGGAGTCTGAGTATTTGCACCCTGGTGCACCCACAGGTGTTCCCCACCTGGAGAACATCTGTGGATAGAAGCCGGGAAAGTTGTGGAGGGAAGAGGAGGATGCAGGAGTCTCAGGGCAGCCCCAGCAGCCAGGCAGGTCCTCTGCAACTGAGAGGCAGATCCAGCCTGTTGGCCACTTAGAAGCTGCTTGGTCAGCTGCAGATCACCTGACTTCTGTTCAGCAGTAAATGGGGGTTGCAGAAGCACTTACCTTCTGGGACTTCTGAAGCTCCAAGGGGCAGCACACACCACGTGCTGAGAAAGTGCCGAACTCAGGCAAGCTTCTCCAAGAGCACCACATCAGATTAACATCCAACCTGTACAGGACACCATCAAATCTCCCCATCCCTCATTCCAACTGAAGAAAAGGGAGTCTCTGTCCTAGGGTAGCAAACACAGGCATATCTATGCAGTGGGCACACGGCCCAGGTTGGGGAAAGGCCCTTGGATACATGTTGGTTTTACCAACCATCTTGGGTTTGGCCTGGACCCCTGCACCCCAGGAGGCCGGTAGCCCCCTGCATGGGACTGGATTGGGAGGTGGGTGGGAGGGCTGAGCTTTGAGGGAAGCCATTATTTGACCTCATGGGAAGTGGTGCAGGTGGTTGTTGGTGGCTCAGTTTCGCAGGACCTGGGTGATCACCCAAGGAGTGAAAATTGCCTTTTTATGAGAAATTGCCAAAGTTGATGCAAGCTCATCAGTTGAAAAGGTGAGTAATGCTGACAGGCGGCTTCACCTGCCCCTTCCCCACAAGTAACTGGTGTTCAGAGCTGGATTTGGTTCCTTCCCAGCCTTTCACCTTTGCATGTGGCTATGTGTATGTACTTTTGTGTGTACACACACATTCCCTGGAGTGGTTACTTTTATTTTTTTATTTGGGAGCATAACTAGTGAGGCAGCCTGATACTTGCTTATCTTGTCTTTTAAGCATAGAGTCCTCTATGGAGTGGGCATCGAGGACTTACTAGTGGGCCTCTGCCAGCTGTTTGGCTGCCCCAGTTTCTGCCCTTCACAGACATGTTGGCCACTTGGTGTGACATTCAGTGGCCTTGTTTGCAGCTAGTATGATGAGACAAGTTGATCAGGTAAATTATAAAACTGAAACAGCACACAACATGCAGAGGGAAAGGAATAATGACCATGTGTGTACTGCTCTGCTCAAGTCCACATCACATGACTGAGACGACAAACATTTTTTTACCTAACATTTGGGCCCTGAGAAAAGGCATTTGTGTTTTACCTTTTATTTATAACAGAGTTAGAAGAAATACTATCAGGCTTTCTTTTCCATTTTCCCCAACTCCCACTTTACCCCTCAAGTTTACCTACCCCAGAGAGAAAGCGGAGCTCGCCTGGTTAATGAGAGCCTGAAATTATTTGAGCCAGGTCACTGTGTAAAGGTCATACCGCTTCTGTCTCCTTGTGCATCACTTACTCAGCTCAGGTATTTCATAGCTCCCTGTATACATGTAGCTGTGTTACCCTCCTAGCCTGCTTTCTTGGTTTGATACATGCCTGAGAGCATGTGGGAGCACTTAAGGTCTAGGGTCATGGGAGGACTGTTCTGCCCACTCTAGCTCATCTCTCCAGCTTGGCCTGCATGCATGCCTTCCTCCATCTGATTCCAGAGCAGGGGATGGGAGGTCTCACACTGACCTCAATCTCAGCCTGCATGTATGACTTTCTCCATCTGATTCCAAACCTCCAGGAGTCAGAAAATGAAGCTGGTGTCCAATATAATTCTCCCGGAGAGCACGAAGTCCAAGATTTGGGAGCTGAGTGTTGGCTCCCTAAAATCTCCCAGAAACAAAACCAGTTGGCTGGATCCATGTTTTACCACAATCAAATTCTCAGGGCCATCAAATACAATAAATGAAAAAAAAAAAAAAAAATAGCCCATCCAAAGTCAGCAACCTCAAAGATTGAAGGTACATAAACTGAGAAAGTTGAGAAAGAATCAGTGCAAGAACCCTGAATGCCCCAAAAGCTGGAGTGCTTTCTTTCCTCCAAATGGCTACGTTGCCTCTCCAGGAAGGGTTCTGAACCAAGTTGAGATGGCTAAAATGACAGAAATAGGATTCAGAACATGGATAGAAATGAAGATCATTGAGCTACATGCATACATTGAAACCTAATACAAGGAAGCTAAAAATCATGACAAAACAGTGTAGGAGCTGACAGACAAAATAGCCACTACAGAAAAGAGCATAACTGATGTGATAGAACTAAAAATCCCAGTCCAATAATTTTATGATGCAATCACAAGTATTAACAGCAGAATACACCACATAGAGAAAAGAATCTCAGAGCTTGAAGACTGGCTTTCTGAAATAAGACAGTTAGACAAGAATAGTGAAAAAAAGAATTAGAAGAAACAAAACATTCAAGAAATGTAAGATTATTCAAAGAGAATGAATCTATGACTCATTGGTATCCCTGAAAGAAAAGCAGAGGGTGGAAGCAACTTTGAAAACATATTTTGGGATATTATCCGTGCGAACTTTCCCAACCTAGCTAGAGAGGCCACATTCAAATTCAAAAAATGCAGAAAGCCCCGGTAAGAAACAAGATCATCCCTAAGACATGTAATCATCAGATTCTCTGAGGTTGAAATAAAAGAAAAAATGTTAAAGACAGCTGGAGAGAAAGGTCAGGAAACCTACAAAGGGAAGCCCATCAGACTAAAAGTGGACCTCTCAACAGAAACCTTACAAGCCAGAAGAGATTTGGGATCAATATTTAACATTCTTAAAGAAAAGAAATTCCAACCCAGAATTTCATATTCAGCTAAACTAAGATTTATAAGCAAAACAGAAATAAGAAGATCCTTTTAAGACAAGCAAATGCTGAGGGAATTTATTACCACCAGACCTGCCTTACAAGAGCTCCTGAGAAAAACACTTAATATGGAGAGAAGAGACTGTTACCAGCCACTACAAAAGCACACTAAAATACACAGACCAGTACACTATAAAGCAACCACATAAACAAGTCTGCAAAATAAACAGCTACCATCATGATGGCAGGATCAAAACCATACATTTCAATACTAACCTTAAATGGAAATGGGCTAAATGCCCCAATTGAAAGACACAGAATGGTGAGATGGATAAAGAACCAAGACCAATCGGTATGCTGTCTTCAAAAAACCCATCTCACGTGCAACAACGCACATAGGTTAAAAACAAAGGGATGGAGGAAAATCTACCAAGCAAATAACAGAAAAAAAGCAAGGATTGCAATCCTGGTTACTGACAAAACAAAATTTAAAACAACAAAGATAAAAAAAAACCAAAGAAGGGCATTACATAATAGTAAAAAATTCAATTCAGTAAGAATATGAAACCATCATAAATATATATGCACCTAACTCAGAAGCACCCAGATTCATAAAGCAAGTTCTTAGAGACCTTCAGAGAGACTTAGACTCCCACACAGTAACAGTGGGGGCTTTAACACCCCCTGACAATATGAGATCATTGAGACAAAATGAACAAAGATATTCAGGACTTGAACTCAGCACTGGATCACATAGAGCTGATAGATATCTACAGAACCATACACCCAAAACCAACAAAATACATATGCTTCTCAAAGCTGCATGGCACATACAAACCAATCACATAATTAGAAGAAAGGCACTCCTCAGGAAATGCCAAAGAATTGAAATTGTAACAATCTTTTGGGTCACAATGCAATCAAACTAAAAATCAAGACTAAGGAACCCCTCAAAAGCATACAATTACTAGGAAATTTAATAATCTGCTCCTGAATGACTTTTGGGCAAATAATAAAATTAAGGCAGAGTCAAGAAGTTCTTGAAAACTAATGAGAACAAAGATACAGCATATCAGAATCTCTAAGACACAGCTAAGGCAGTGCTACGATGAGAATTTATAACACAACATTCCAATATCAAAAAGTTAGAAAGATCTCAAGTTAACAACCTAACATCACAAGTAAAATGACTAGAGAACGAAGAGCAAATCCCAAAGCTAGCAGAAGACAAGAAATAGCCAACATCAGAACTGAACTGAAGAAATCTGAGACATGAAAAACCATTCAAAAGATCAACAAATCCAGGAGTTGTTTTTTTTAAAAAAATAATTGATAAAATAGATAGAGCATGAGCTAGGCTACCAAAGTAAAAAAGAGAGAAGATACGGATAAACACAATAGGAAATGACAAGGGGGATATTTCCACTGACACCACAGAAATACAACCAACAATTAGAGAATATTATGTATGCCTCTATGCACACAAACTGGAAAAGCTACAGGAAATGGATAAATTCCTGGACACATACACCCTCCCCTGACTGAACCAGGAATAAATTCAAACCCTGAACAGACAAATAATGAGCTTTGAAATTGAGTAATATCTTTCCAACCAAAAAGTAGCACAGGACAAGAAAAATTCACAGCTGAATTCTAACAGATGTAGAAAGAACAGCTGGTTCCATTCCTGCTGAAACTCTTCTAAAAACTTGGGAGAAGGGGCTGCTCCCTAACACACTCTCTGAAGCCAGCATCATCCTGATATCAAAACAAGCAGAGACAGAACAAAAGTAGGAAACTTCAGGCTGATATTTTTCATGAACATCAATGCAAAAACCTCAATCTCAGCAAAATACTGACAAACTGAATCCAGCAGAACATCAAAAAGCTTATCCACCATGATCAAGTAGGCTTTTTCCCTGGATGCAAGGTTAGTTCAACATATGGAAAACAATAAATGTGATCTATTACATAAACATAACTAAAGACCAAAACAACATGATTACCTCAATAGATGCACAAAAGGCCTTCAATAAGATTCAACAATCCTTCATGATTAACACTCTCAATAACCTAGATATTGAAGGAACATACCTCAAATTAATAAGAGCCATATATGACAAACTCACAGCCAATATCATACTGAATGGGCAAAAGCTGGAAGCATTCCTCTTGAAAACTGGTACAAGACAAGGATGCCTTCTCTCACCACTCTTATTCAACATAGTATTGAAAGTCCTGGCCAGGCAATCAGGCAAGATAAAAAAAATAACGGGCATACAAATGGAAAGTCAGGAAGTCAAACTACCCCTGATTGCAGATGACATGATCTTATACTTAACAAATCCCATAATCTTGCCCCCAAAAGCTTCTTAAGCTGACAAACAACTTCAGTAAAGTCTCAGGATACAAAATCAATGTTTGAAAATAACTAACATTGCCTATACCAACAACAGTCAAGCCAAGAGCCAAATAAAGAACACAATCCCACTCACACTGCCACAGAAAAGGACAACATTCCTAGGAATACAGCTAACTAGGAAGGTGAAAGATCTCTACAAGGATAACTATAAAATGCTGCTCAAGAAATTAGATAATACAAACAAATGGAAAAAAAATTCCATGCTTAAGATTTTAAAAAGTCAATATTGTGAAAATGGCTATACTGCCCAAAACAATTTATAGATTCAATGCTATTCCTGTTAAACTACCAATGACATGCTTCACAGAACTAGAAAAAACTATTTAAAAATTCATATAGAGCCAAAAAATAGCCTGAATAGTCAAGGCAATCCCAAACACAAAGAACAAAGCTAGAGGCATCATGCTACCCAATTTCAAACTATACTACAGGGCTACAATAACCCAAACAGCATGGTACTGGAACAAAAACAGATACAAACACAAATGGAACAGAATAGAAAACTTAGAAATAAGGATGCACACCTAAAACTAAACAACTATCTGATCTTTCACAAACCTGATAAAAATAAGCAATGGATGCCACTGCACTCCAGTCTGGGCAACAGAGCAAGACTCCACCTCAAGAATACAAAAAACAATGACAAAAAACACCCCACAAGCAATGGGGAAAAGATTCCCTATTACTAAATGTTGGTGGGATAACTGGTTAGCCATTTGCAGAAGATTGAAACTGGACCCCTTCCTTACATCATACACAAAAATTAACTTAAGATGAATGGAACACTTACATGTAAAACCCAAAACTGTAAAAACTGCTAGAAGACAACTTAGGCAATCCCATTCAGAACATGAAAATAGGCCAAGAATTCATGACGAAGACACCAAAAGCAATTGCAACAAAGGCAAAAATTGGCAAATGGGATTTAATTAACTAAAGAACTTCTTCACAGAAAAGGAAAATATCAACAGAGTGAACAGATAACCTACAGAATGGGAGAAAACTGTTGCCAACTATGCACCTGGCAAAGGTCTAATATCCGGCATCTATAAGGAACTTAACAAATTAACAAGAAAAAAATTCCATTAAAAAGTGGGCAAAGTACATGAAGAGACACTTTTCAAAAGAAAACATCCATGTAACAAAAAATCATATTTTAAAATGCTCAACATCACTGATCATTAGAGAAATGCAAATCAAAACCACAATGAGATACCATCTCACACCAGTCAGAATGGCTATTATCAAAAAGTCAAAAAGAAACAAATGCTGGCAAGGTTGCAGAGAAAAGGAACCCTTATACACTATTGGTGGGAGTGTAAATTAGTTCTGCTATTGTGGAAGACAGCGTGGTGATTCCTCAAGGAACTAAAAACAGAAATACCATTTGACCCAGCTATCCCATTACTGGGTATATATAAAGGAATATAAATCATTCTATTAGAAAGACAAATGCATGTGTATGTTCACTGCAGCACTATTCACAATTGCAAAGACATGGAATCAACACGAATGCCCATCAATCATAGCCTGAATAAAGAAAATGTGGTACATATACACCATGGAATCCTATGCAGCGATAAAAAGAAGGAGAGCATGCCCTTTGCAGGAACCTGGATGGAGCTGAAGGCCATTATCTTCGGCAAAATAACACAGAAACAGAAAAGCAAATACTGCATGTTCTCACTTATAAGTCAGAACTAAATGATGAGAACACATGGACACATGGAAAGGAACAAAAGACACTAGGTATTACCTGAGGGTAGAGGTGGGAGGAGGGAGAGAATCAGAAAAAAATATATATACCTAATGAATACTAGGCTTCACACCTGGTTGATGAAGCAATGTATACAACAAGCTCCCATGACACAAGTTTGCCTACATAACAAGCCTGCGCATATACCCCTGAACTTAAAATAAATGTTAAAAATAAAAAATAAAAATAAAAAGCAGTACAGAGTCCTGCCATTTGTGTTAAGAATACAGTGTACTGTGAAAAATGACAGACATTTACTAAAACTGTGGACCATCTGTGTGAGTTGAAGTCCCCTATATATGTTAGGTATAATGTAAAGAGCAAAGCTAAAATAGCTGCATTTTAAGAGAAACTGTTTAGTTTTTCTACTTTGTATTTTTATTGACAAGCACACATTATACTTGACCTGAAATCATACCAGGAGAGCACTGTGTTTGTACATGGAATTAAAAACAGACACAATGACACACTTGTGAGGTCCTAAGAAAAAAATAATTGGAAGGTGACATTTTCAGCCCTGCGATTTATGTTAATGCACCACCCCCACCCTGTATTTCCTTCAATGAACTTCTCCCCACTGACAAGAAATACCCACGTCTGTATGTCGGACAGTTTCCACTCTCTGGTTCCCTTCTGATCACCGCACCTGGGCAGTCCAGAGTCATGAGAAACCCCAGGCCATGTGGCAGAATGCCCACTGTCCCCACTTCACCACGCTCTACTCTCCGTATCCAGTGCTAGCTGCAGCCAGGCTGTCTCACAGTCCAGAATGCTAGCCAGAGACCAGGATTTCTGCAGTGCCTTGGCTGGGGCCCACAGATAAGGACGGCCAAGGCTGGGGGGTCCACAGATAAGGATGGCCAAGGCTGGGGTGCCCACAGATAAGGATGGCCAAGCAGTGCTGCAGAAGCCAGCAGATGCCATCAATCAGTTTTGCATCCGCCTGGCACTGAGAATCTCTGGACACCAGAGCTGAACTCTCATGTGAAGACTCCAAAAGGCCCTGAAATGTGGGCAGGCTTCCATCATTGCCTGTCTGTGGCCACAAGGACACAGACTCTTTTAATGGTTGGTGAGATGTCCAGGACACTCAGGGCTCTGGAAAGCCCCTTTTCAACTTTAGGCCTTAGTTGGCCCTCCATTTACCTCAGGCCAGGCAATCTCTTTCCATGGCTGGTGAGATGTCCAGCACACTTGGGGCTCTGGAAGGCCCTTTTTCAACTTTAGGCCTTAGCTGAGCCTCCATTTACCTCAGGCCAGGCAGTGCACATTATGGGGGACACCGCTTGGTGCTGGGATGAGGATGGCACTTGGCATGTGAGCTAGGATTGGGTGCCCACCACTCCCTTCCCCAGTCAGGCAGTGGCCAGCAAGCATCTCTGTTTTCTCTCCCCTTACCAGCTTCCTCTGCTATGATCGCATTTCTGGCAGGCAGTGGATCAGGGAAGCACCAGCAGTTGAAGACCATGTGGAGAACCACTACTGGCCAAGCGTTCCCAACCTGACAGCAGAACAAGAGTACAGCAGAGCTGAGGTGAACTTGGCAGAGAACTTTGAGACCATGAAGGCAGCCAACACTTCCAATTCATCACAGCCTGCTTCTCTCATAGATTTATCATAGACCAACTCAACCATCTCCATGTCAACAAGAAATGGTCCTCACTCTGAGCCATCATCCTTGGATTTAGATCATGGGGCTGTTCTGTCTTTATTATGGAATTGAAAAGCTTTAATTTCTACAAAAATGTAAGGTTTTGGGCCACAGCCTTATTAAAACAAACAAATATGAGCATAGTGGTCTACATACAGAATATCTGGGGCCTAAACAACCTGCTACTTGGAAGTATAATCATCGTCTTTTTGTTCGTTTCTTTAGTCTGGTAGGAAAATATCAGAAATTTCCTTGGTCATAGAGAATATAAAACACAGTTTGAACAAAAGCAGCAATAAAGCCACAAACTATTTTTTGGTGTATTTACTTAAGTATAAGATAGCTGATTGGGGCTTTATCATGTAACATTAGTTTGCTTAGTTTTCATTAAGTTTGCTAAGCTTGAATTGTGAATAAATATACGGCTGATTCATATTGTAATTAAACTGCACATTGACATAAACTGTACATTGAAAGTTGCACATTGTTATCCAAAATAATACTTAGATAAAACAAAAAATACGATAAACCAATGTCAAGGAACCTACCCTAAAAATAAAATACAGTTAACATGGAATTGCAAAACTAGAATGGGAGAAACATTTACCCATAAAATCTTGTTTGGAACACTGATATAACACTAGAAAAGAATTTCTCTAAATAACTACAATGTTCAACTGTGACTGTGTGTCTGTGAAGACTAGGCATTCTGAATCATTGCCCTGTGCTGTGTGGCAGTGCAATTTCACAGAATGCACTATAATAATTAATAAAATTCTCTAATGGGAAAATTTTGATGAATAAGTATTTACACTATAAATATTTATATTATTAATATATATTGGTGCTATTATTTCACAAAATAAAAAAGCTGTAATACAGCCTTTAAAAGCAAATAATAGCCTTACATTTCTAAACAAAGAAAAAATATAAATTTTGTGAAATATGGTTAAGAGTAATTGATAAAATAAAAATTGGGGCATAAATTATATTATAGTTTGGGTAGAGCTTGAAAAAAGTGGTTGAAAATTTTAATGAGCCCTTTTTGCCTGCACTAAACTTAATCTTACAGGTGAACATTATAATATATAGAGAGTACCTACCAGCTATCTAATTTACTTTTTACGCAATGTATAAATCCTAGCCTATTGTTCTTGATGTCTGAACCTAAAATAACACACAAACATGCAAGAGAACAAAATAAGGAAGAAATGTATGGAGACAGTGACATTAGCAAGATGGTGGAATAGGGGGTCTCTACTTTTATATTCTCCTGCAGGATAAAAACTAGTCAGCCATCCATCTACCAAAGTAACTTTATGAGAGAGCCAGGCACAGTGGCTCATGACAATATCTCCTCCATTCAGGAGCCTGAGGCAGGAGGACTGCTTCAGTCCAGGAGATCAAGAACAGCTCGGGCAATATAGTGAGCTTCAGGATACAGGGCATTGTAAAACCTTGCTAAAACCCAAGATTGAGAAGAGTCCTTTTGAGAAAGCAGGGCCTTTGGTTAATAAAGTGTCAAATTATCCAAAGCAATCTGTAAGTTAACTCAAATCCCTACCAAAATCCCTGTCTCACTTTTTATAATAATAGAAAATGCAAGCCTACAAAGTAGGTGGAAAGGCCAAACCAATCATGAGGAATAAGAAAAAAGCTGGGGACATCATCCCTGTGACCCACACAAAACAGTTCAAAAGTCCCTGTTGGTAGATGACCTGGGGAAACCCTGCTAGGTACTCAGTGGAGCCACACTCACCCACACATCTGCTGTTAGGCCCACCATATAGCAGAAGCCTGCCCTAGTGCCTGCTCCACAGAACAAAGCCCTGAAACAATCCAGCCTGCCCAAAAACATGACAGGATTCACAACCACAAGTGCTCCTGGTAACAAGCCCACTAAAAGTAAAATCCACTCCAGATTCGGTAGCCACCTTGTGACCCAGCTACAAGCCTTTTTACTGCAAACCCAGTAAAGATCTCATCAGCCTTGAGACCCAACAGATGAAGATCTTTACCTGCCAAAACCAGTTTATAAAAATGAAAAGAGGTGTTTGCTCCTTCAAATGCACAAACACCAAAGCAAGTCTATATTATGCCCATTCTAACGATCCTATTTTAATGTAGAACTGGAAGTCCTGCATAGAATAATTAAGTCCTACATCAAATAATTAAGCAAGAAAATCTAAAAGATCCAAATGGAAAAGAAGAAAAAAAGTCACTGTTTGTAGATGACGTAATCTTATGCATAAAAACATAAATGGTACATTTAAATAGTGCATTTAAACGAATAAATGCACTCAGTAAAGAAGCAGAATATACAATTAATATACAAATATCAGTTTTGTTTCTATATACTACCAACAAACCAGTAAAGAAGAAAAAAAATCTCTTTTACAACAGCAAGAAAATAGTAGATCTCTTAGCAATAAATTTAACCAGTGTAGTGAAAGATCTTTACAATAAAAAATAAAAGATATTGATGAAAAAATTAAAGAAGATACAAATAAATGTAAATATATTACATGTTTATGGATTAGAAGAATATTGTCGAAGTGCCATATTATCCAAAGCAATCTGTAGATTAATTCAACTTCCTATCAAAATTCCTGTGCCACTTTTTACAGTAATAGAAAATAAAGTCTGCAATGTATATAAAACTATAAGAAACATTGAACGGCCAAAGCAATCAGGAGGAATAAAATGAAATCTGAGGACATTATACTTTATTATTTAAAACTACATTTCAAAACTACTGTAAACATAAGAGAAAGGTATGTTTATAGGAACCAACATGAAAACCAGTGGAACAGAATACAGAGCCCAGAAGTAAATCTATGCATCTAAAGTTAATCTTTGACAAGGGCACTATGAATATGCAATACAGACAGTGTAGCCTTTTCAATACTTGGTGCTGGGAAAACTGGACACTCGCAAGCACAATAATAAAATTAGATCACATTTCTTATGCCAGACACAAAAATTGACTTAAAATAAAGACTTAAATTTAATACATAAATCCTTAAGAGAAAAATCTTTAAAAAAGCGTATGAAAAGCCTCCATGACACTGGCCTTGGCAATGATTTTTTAAAATATGATATCACAAGTATAGCAATAACACCAAACAAAGTTGTAGTGTATCAAACTGTTGTGCACAGCAAAAAATAAGAAAACCTTTAAGGTGGGATAAAATATTAGCAAACAATATATGATAAGTGATTAGTATTCAAAATATAGCAGAAAGTTACACAAATCAGAAGCAAAAAAGTAATAATAATAATACCCAACTAAAAAATAGGCAAAAGACTAAAGATTTTTAACAAACATATTCAAATGGCCAACAGTTGTGTAGAAAGCTGCTAAACATTACTATTCATCAGAAAATCGCAAATCAAAATCATAATGAGATAGCACTTTACAGCAGTGAGAATGGCTAATATCAAAAAGAAGAAATATGACAAGTGTTAACAAGGATGTTACAAAATATTTCTGTACAGTCTTAATAAGCTGTAAACTGGAAGAGTCATTATGGAAATTAGCATGGAGGTTATTTTAAAAAAAATAGAACTATTGTACAATCCAGAAATTCCACTTCTGTCTATAACCAAAATAAAATCAGTATCTCTTCGAAATATCTGCACCACTGTGTTCAATGCAGCATTATTCACAACTGTCAAGGATTTTTTTTTTTTTTTATAAACGACTTATCTGTAGATTCCAAATGGATAAGGAAAATGTGATATAAATAGACAACAGAACATTTTTCACCCATAAAAAAGAATGAAATTCTGCCCTTTCAACAACATAAGTGGATCTGGGTACATTATGCTAAGCAAAATAAGCCAGACACAGAAAGACAAACACTGTGTGTTCTCACTTAAATGGAGAATCTAAAAAGGCTGAACTAACAGAAGCAGAGAGTACAATGGTAATGACCAGGTCTGGAGGTAGAAAGAATTATAAGGTGCTCAAAGAGTACAAACTTTCAGTTGTAAGATAAATAAATTTTGGGGATCTAATGTATAGCTTTAAAATGTAGTTAATAACAGTGTTTTGTATGCTTAAAATTTGCTACAACAGTAGGAGACCTCAAGTGCTCTCACTACAAAAAACAACCATGTGAGGTGACAAAAATGTTCATCAACTTAATTGTATTAAACATTTTACAATATATACCTATCAAATTATTATAATGTACACAATACATAATTATGCATTTTTTATTGGTCAAAAAATTAATGTTATGTACACATGCGTATATACACATAAGTGTATATATACAGGTATGTAAAACATATACATATATATCAATGACATATGTTGTTATGTATATACTTGTGTGTGTGTATATATATACACATACATATCAATGACACAGTCCTAGTAAGCTTCAAACTAAAGAGAAAATTATAAAATGATGTGTGTGTATGTGTGTGTGTGTATATATATATATATATATATATATACACACACACACATACACATACACACACACATACACACACATACATATCAATGACACAGTCCTAGTAAGCTTCAAACTAAACAAGAGAAAATTATAAAATGATAACTATTCAAAAATCAGGAAACAAATGGGAATTTAATACATGCTCAGCAATGTTCAAAGTTCCTCTATGGTAAAGTACATGTTTTAAATGTAGAAACTAGATACATTAAATCATATTACAGTTTAGGAATTAGGCACAGAGTGTTTACAGTATTAGCCTCAATATATACCAAAAAACTTAAAATTTTGAAGTAAAATAACATTAGGTTTTATTATATGGGGCAGATGCTTAGTGTTCTGATAAAATTTTTGAGTATGAATTTCTGTAGAATCACAATTGAAACCTTCATAGGATATGAAATTATAAAGCAGAAAACATACAACATCTGGATGTGGTGTTTCTGGGATTTCTAAACCAAATCCCAATAGCTCCACTACTCTCACCCATTTTAGACAAGATTCAAAACGGAAATTAGAAAATGTTTAACATAGAGTTCCTTAAAAATCACAGACAGCCCCATGTCCTCAAAAGCAATAAAAGAACAAGCAGCCAGGTCCTCCAGTCACCTGTAAGCCATGCAAAGGGCTTGATTTTATTTGTAACCTGGAAGAATGATCGCTGAAGCGGAAGCCCAGTCGTAGAGAATTGAAGAGCTTGGGGCAGAAGATGTCTGTCTCTATATGAGAGCAAGAGAAAGAAACCAGAGCTTTTCAGAAACCATTTCCATTGGAGCACAGCTTCTCAAACCACACTTTAAGATCTGGCTTTCTCCTTGACCTTTGGACATCTCATCTGTGTCATCTGCTTTATTCACTCCCACCTATTTGGATGTTTGGCTCCTATATCCTGTCTCCTCACACTCTGGGGCTTTTTCTTTTTCTCAAGGTAGGTGATAAGGTTTAGCTTAGAGAACAGCCAAGAACTCTGTATTAGAAAAAGTAATATGACTTCTGCTGTGATTTTCCAATTACTACTTAGTACTGTGCTCAGTGGAAAAAACAGAACATTATAAAAGAGTCTAAAAATTTAATACCAAATTCTGTTTCCTCACAGAAACGTTATGATATTTAAAAACCTTTCTAAATTTGTGGGTCCTTAGCCCCACGACCCAGTGCTGCTGAATCAAACCTTGGTGGTGGTTGGCTGGGCATGGTGGCTCACACCTCTGATCCCAGCAGTTTGAGAGGCCAAGGCAGGCAAATCACTTAAGCCCAGGAGTTTGAGGCCAGCCTGAGCAAAATGGCAAGACCTAATCTGGGGGATGGGGGGAGCGGGGAAGGTGGTGGTAATAGGAGATGGTAATGCAATTATAAGATGTGGACAACCATATTTTGTGCCTCTAAATTTCTGAAGTTACCACTAACCTAAATTTAAGGATACAGATCAACTGAAGAAAGAAAAAGATTTCTGTCAAGATGAAGCCTCCTCGTGGGGGTCCGCAGCTGCAGCACCGCCAGGCAGCAGCATCCCACCTCTTCCGCCTGGCTGTAGCCCCACCGGGAGCCTGGCTCCAGCCGGGGAGCTGTGGCAGGTACTTGACCCCGAAGGCGCAGGCGTGGGTTTCCTGCCGTCCAGGGTATCTTCCCGAATTACCTAATTCAATTCATTCATCCAGCGCTGCTGCAACTGTCCAAGCCAGGGGAAGGGGCAGCGGGTCCCACAGACGCCAGCCAAGACCTGCGCTCCAGAACCCGTGGGCTGCTTTCCCGGGGGAAGGACATTGTCTTCGCCCGCCACGAGGAAATCCGTCCCTGTGCACCCGGTTTCCCGTTGCCACCGACTTCGTGTAAACTGCAGTCCCGAGGACATGACAGAGACCCAGGCCTCAGGCCGTGGACGCGCTCAGCGCCAGGGCTCCCGCCAGCCAGACAGACGCGCGCACTCTACAAATCTCGGGGCCCACAGCACCAAAGAGACAGAAAGAAGCAAACAAAGGAAGGACCCTATGAAACGCACCCCCAAAGCAACCAACGAATCCAAGAAAAATCCCATTTCAGGGCTCGTTGATTTTCCCGCATGGGGGGCCCTACCCCCTGTTCTAGCCCGGCCCAAGCACCCTCCACCCTACCCCGGCCTGCTCAATGGGGCGCTGTCTACCTCAGCAGAGCCTCCCTCTGCAAGGCTCTGTCACTTTCGCTCTCCAGTTCCCTCACCCTCTCCCTTTCTCTGCTTCCCCTTCCACCTCGCGCTCTCCTGTCACCTTCTGTCTCTCTCAACCCCTCCATCTCTCTCTCTCTCTCTCTCTCTCTCTCTCTCCCCCCCCTCCATTTCTATCTCTCCACCCCGGTCTCCCTAGCTCTCTTTCAAGTTGTGTCTGTGTCTTTGTCTGTATGTCCGTGTGTGTCCACGTTTTTGTGTCCGTGTGTGTGTCTGTGTGTGTGTGTCCGCGTGTGTCCCTGTGTCCGTGTCTGTGTCTTTGTGTGTCCGTGCGTGTGTGCCCGCGCGCGTGCGCCCGTGCATATCTGTGTGTGCGTCGGGGTGGGTTTGGTCGTGGTGGTGGTGGGGTCTGTCTGGGTGTCCCGCAGCCCCTCTCTCCCGGGATCAGGCTGCTGGCTCTAGTGACAGCGCGGGGCAAAGCAGAGCCTCCCCACCCCCCGGCTCACGGGCCGGGTCCTCTTGGGGACAAGCGACGGCGGTGGGGGCGTATTGAGAAAAAGGGCCCGCGGGGCTGCGTCCCCGGACAGCCCTGGCGGCTCGGGGTGGGTGGGGCAAGGGAGGGCCTTGCAGGAGGGGCGGCGAGGGATCCAAAACAATTTTTCCGCGGCAAGTCGGAGGACAGGAGGGGATCCCAGGACCGTGACCCCTGGGCCCTGACGCCTCGGAGCACACTTGGTCCTGAGCCGGCCCAATGTGTTGGAAGCTAGGGAGCTGGAGAGCCAGGGAAGGCCTGGATCATCTGCGAAAGGGAGGCCGCCTGGAGAGACCGGAGCCTGGGCAGGGGATGGAGGCATCACGGCCTGACGACGGATTCCTGTTTCCTGCAACAAGGGGAGTCTCCACTGTGGCCGGTTTGGAAACTGGAAAGGAGAGCGAAGACACGGTGCTGCTTTTCCACACTTCCCTGGAGGTTTCTGGGTCCCCACAGAGCTCAGGAAACAAACTGTCAACACGATCACTCTTTCGGGGGCTGGAGACACGCTAGCAACAGGCCCCCTTGCAGAGGGCAAAGGAACGTGGAACCCGAAACCACGCTTCAGTGGACCTGAGTGCGACTCCTGTGTGGCTGGAACTCTCCGCCTCACGCTCTGTTGCAGGCTCGACGTGGGGCTGTGTCATTCGTGAACCATGTGGAAGAAAAACGGGCAACCACCGGAGTCTCGGCTCATTGCTCTCTGGGCATTTTGCTCATTCCTTGGGAGACGAAATTCGTCTGAATCGCTCCAGGATGAAGTGACCCGGGCTGGCGATCCTGAGGGCCAGTGAGCGCCCAGCAGGCCGACATGGCTGTGAGCCGGGCACTCAGCCAGCACTGGGCACCCAACATTTTCCAGGAGTGCTGGGTCCTGTTGGTCCTGGAGGCAGAAGACCGCCTTTCTCTCTGCCTTCGTTTCTGTTTCTTGCTCCTTTTCTCCCTCTATCCATCCTTCCCTCTGTTCTTCCTTGTCTCCCTCTCTCCCTCCCTCCCTCTGTTCTTCCCTCCTTCTCTCTCCCTCCATCCATACCTCCCTTTCTCCCTCCTTCCCTCCCTCTCTTCCTCTCCTTTTCTTTCCTTCCCTACCTCCATCCTTTCCAATGTCCCTCCGTTCATCCGTGCTTTCCTCCCTCCGTCCTTCCCTCCCACTTTGTCTCCGTTCCTTTCTACATCTCTGCCCGGCTTCCCTCCTGCCTAGAAAGAGCAGAACCACGGTTTGCGCGAGATCACGGGGTCTACATTTAGTTGCCCGGCGCTCCACGTGATGCCGAGGAGGCTGGCGGGGCACGGGTGGGCGAGTGAGGGTGGAGCGGGGAGGCAGAGGAGTCTAGCTGCGGAAAGGAGAGCAGGCCTGGACGCTGCCCGGGCCTGTGTTTCCTGGGGTGGAGGTCTCCGCCTACCCCACTGTGGAACGCGGAGGGCAGGGCGGGGGTGCGCGGGGAGGGGTGCGAGGGGATGGACCGAGAGCTCTGCCTGGGCTGGTCCCAAAGCCCAGCCGGCTGCCTGCGGACCCACGTAAGTGCATTAGATGGCCGATCTCTGGGTACCTGGGCGGGCTCTGATCCCCGGGATGCTCAGGAAAGAATGACAGCCCTCCTCTGTGTGGAGTCTCTTGCCGGACCTGAAAATCCCAGACAGGTCAGCTGGAAGGGAAGAGACGCCTCTCCAAACCGAGCCAGAGATTCACCGCGAAAGAGGGACCACTGCCCTGCCCCCGCCACGTCCCAACCCCGCGTCCTAAAGCTCCTCCAGCAGAGCCCGGTGTTCTTCCCGGCTGATGAACGGTTCCAGCGTAGCGGGCGCTTCCATGTCCTTCAGCTCTCCCAGTGGCTCGGTTGCTGGGAAAGGTTGTGCCTTTTGCTGAAATTCTGGGGTCGACAGGAGCTTGTATAACAGGGCTGATGCCAGTGCAGATGAACGTTCCGGCTCCTGGAGCGGTTGGGAGGGCGCCTGGATGGCTTGCATCTGTTTCTGCCATGCAGAGGCCTCCGTGGGCACGGGCTGCGGAGGTAGATGTGCCTCGACTTCGGATTTCCACGCGACCTGGCGACCCGTGGCCCCTGGGTCCAGCCCCAATATGGACTCATGTGGAACGTGTGCGGCGCGAGTACATCTTGGCCCTGTGACTCAGCCTGAGCGGGCCCATGCTGTCCCATTGAGCAGGCGCCCAGAAGGCCACCGAGCTGCGGGTCCTGATCCCCCTGCCATCTATTCGGGTGCGAAGGTGCCCCAGGCGTCTGAGGGTGGGACAGCGCCACTTCCGAAGGAGCCAGGGCAGCAAACCCAAAATCCCTGCGTGCCTGGGCAGGTTAGGAGATTCCTTCTGCCTGCGAAGTCTGACTGGGCTGCAGCAGAGGAACGACCCTTGCTGCCTGGCTCACGAAAGCACCCTGTTCCCCATGCCCTTGTGTGAGTGAAGGTGACCAAGGAGGGAGGATGGTAACACCCGGCTGGGCCGCGTTGCACAGGCCGCCCGCGTGCGCGGGTTCCCGGCCACCCTGGCCTGGATGCCTGGACATTCGATTCTGACACGAAATCTGAATCGTGGACTCCAAAAGGCACGTCTCTCGGGCCAGTTAGGATAGGGGTTCCGCTCAAAGCCCTGCCCCCACCCCGTCCCAACCCTGCGTCCTAAAGCTCCCCCAGCAGAGCCGGGTGTTCTTCCTGGCTGAGGATTAGTTCCAGCGGAGCGGGCTGCTCCACGTCCCTCAGCTTCCTCAGTGGCGCCGGATCTAGCAAAGGTTGTGCCTTTTGCTGAAATTCGAGGGTCGACAGGAGCTCATATAACAGGCTAGAGGGGCGTGCAGACGAGCGCTGAGTCCCCTGGAGCGGTCGGGAGGGCGCCTGGATGGCTTGCATGTGTGCTTGACGCTCGTAGGCCTCCGGGGTCGCAGGCTCCGGACGTGGAGGTGCCCTGTCTTCGGGTGACCACGCCGTCCGGGAGACCTGGCGCTCCAGCCCCACCAGCGACTCCGTTGGGACGTGGGTGGCGCAAGCACACCTTGGCCCTGTGACTCAGCTTGAGCCGGCCCAGGCTGTCCCACTGAGCACGCGGGAAGCCCGGTTCCCCACGCCTGCGTGTGGATGAACTTGATAGAGGAGGGTGACACCCTCTGGGGTGTCAATAATCACAGTGGCCTCAAAGACCTCAAATGAAAGGAAGAATTGCATGTCTCTCACTCACTTTAAGTACAGAGCTAGAAATGATTAAGCTTAGTGAAGATGTAGAATTTTCACCGCTAGAGAGAAGTCAAAGCTTGGCTTCAAAACTTCAAAGGATGGGCTGGGCGCGATGACTCACGCCACCACTTTGGGAGGCTGAGGGGGGGTGGATCACAAGGTCAGGAGATCGAGACCATCCTGGCTAACACGGTGAAACCCCGTCTCTACAAAAAATCCAAAAAAATTAGCCGGGCGTGGTGGCAGGCTTCCTGTAGTCCCAGCTACTCGGGAGGTTGAGGCAGAAGAATGGTGTGAACCCAGGAGGTGGAGCTTGCAGTGAGCTGAGATCACGCCACTGCACTCCAGCCTGGGCGACAGAGCGAGACAAAAAAAAAATAAAATAAAATAAGGAAAGGAAAGAGAAAAGAAAAGAAAGATTGCTGCTTATTGACAATTCACCTAGCTACCCAGAAGCTTAGATGGAGATGTACTTGGAAATTAATGTTATTTTCATGGCTGCTAATACAATATCTACCCTTCAGCCTGTGGCTCAAGCAGCGGTTTTGACTTTCAGGTCTTATTATTAAATAAATAAATGCATTTTGTAAAGGGATAGCTGTCATAGACAGTGATTTCTTTGTTGAATCTGGATAAACTGAATTGAAAACCTTTTGGAAAGTACTCACCATTAATCCTTTCGTGATATTTCAACCTCCTCCCACGAATCACAAATGTCCTTAATAGCAATCCTTAAATGCCATTCAGGACATTTGTGATTGATGGGAGGAGGTTGAAATATCAACATTAACAGGAGTTTGGAAGAAGTTGATTACAGCCCTCATGGATGACTTTGAGGGCTCAGGATGTCAGTGGCTATTTTTTTAATATATATATATTTTTTTGTAGAGATGGGGTCTCACTATGTTGCCCAGATGGTCTTGAACTCCTGGGCTCAAGCAATCCAGCCACTTCAGCGTCCCAAAGTGCAGCCATTACAGGATTGAGCCACTGCACCCAGCTTGTCTGCAGTTTTTAAAACAAAAACGGCCGGGTGCGGTGGCTCAGGCCTGTAATCCCAGCACTTTGGGAGGCTGAGGCAGGTGGATCACGAGGTCAGAAGTTCGAGACCAGCCTGGCCAGATGCTGAACCCAGTCTCTACTAAAAATACAAAAATTAGCCGGACGCAGTGGCGGGCACCTGTAGTCCCAGCTACTAGGGAGGCTGAGGCAGGAGAATCTCTTGGACCCAGGAGGCAGAGGTTGCAGTGAGCCAAGATCATTCCCCTGCACTCCAGCTTGGTGACAGAGCAAGACTCCAACAGAAAACAAAACAAAACAAAAAACCATAAAAAACACCGTAATTTAAAAGATTAAAAGTTAAGATAGATTTTTACAAATGTGTATATCTACCATTATAGTATCATACAGAGTGGTTTTACTGCTGTAAAGATTCTCTGGGCTCTGTGTATCCGCCTCTTCCTTCCCCTCGGTCCATGGCAACCACTGATGTTTCTACTGTTCCCACAGTTTCACCGTTCCCGGAACGCCATATAATTGGGATAGAATAGCATGTAGACTTTTCGGATTGGCTTCTTCTCTTAGCAACATGCATTTAAGTTTCCTCCTTGTATTTTTTTGTGGCTTGATAGATCATCTCCTGTTAGCAGTGAGTAATATCCCGTTGCCGTTATACTTTTGTCAAGACCCAGGACGTACAACGCGAAGAGTAAACGTGAATGTGCTTTGTAAGCTTTGAGCGATAACGAAGGGTCAAGGTAGGTCCTGGTTGTCACAGGTACGCTGTGTGAGGCAGGAAGCTGTCGTGGGGAGGCTGTGTGTGGGGAAAGGGACACGTGGGAAGTCTGTACTCTCTCCTCCGTTTAGCTGTGAACCTGCACTTCTCTAAAAAATAAAATTACTTAAAATTAAAAGCAAAAAATTAGAAAAATTAAAACATTACAACGTGTCATACAGTTTTCAAATCGCAAGACAGAAAAAGACATAATAAAATAAAGTATAGAAAACCACAAGGATAGGAATAAAACATCAGTGACAGAAGGCAGAAGACAGAAACGTGGAGCCAAACACGTTAATTTATTTCAATCACTAGTTATATTCATTTATACTAATTTATATTGATTTAACATATTAATTTTGACTAAATGGCATTAAAGAAGGTTTGAGGAGTTTGCGTGTCACATTCTGGATGAGAGGGCTCAATAATATTAACTCTTTAGTTTGCTGTAAATCATTTAAAAATATGCTCAAATTCCAATAAAATTCCAAGAAAAATATTTTTGAACAAGAAAATGTGATTTTAAATTGATCTATTGAACACACACACGACAGCCAATATTATAAAATGTACTGTAAGATATTAAAGATTATTATTACCATTCAAAATTAAACAAATTTGAAATGGCACAAAAATAAACACATTAATGAAAGAGAATTAAAAACAGAAATGGAGCACAATTTTATCTCGTAACAGGGTAGCATTTTAAATCCACAAAACAAGAGCTATTGTTTCATTTATGGTATTAAAATATTGGGTAATGATTTGAAAATATAAAATGATAGAATCGAATCATGGTCCTGCACCTTGCATAGAAGTTAATTCCAGTATTAAATGTAAAAAAGAGAGAGAGAGAGAGAGAAAAAAGAAAAGAAAATTAGCTGTGTGTGTGTGTGTTTTATGGCATTGAGAATGAATGTCTTCTAAAATCAAAATTTCAAACAGAAACCATATAAAAAGGAATAATAAACCTAACATACCTAAAATGTAAATTCTTACACATTTCAACACCAGGCAAATAGCACAAAACAAACTGGGGAAATTTTTACAACAATTATGTTACATAAAAGTTAAAATCCTTACGATATATATAATGTATAAAACAGTATGATTACTGCTATTATTAACACCATTATGATTACCTGGTCTTCCTGCACACCAGTCCTCTTCAGGTACCTGATGGTGAAACAGAGCCCTCCCTCTCTGGTCACAGTGGAGGATCCAACAGGAACCTGAGCCCAGACAGGCTCCAAACCCTGAACCCTGACTAGACTTATGAAGGGTATGAGCCAAGCCGGGACCTCACACTCCCTCCTGCAATGACGCAGATACCCACTCACGGCAGAGATTCGGTCCCTCTGTGGAAAAGCTGTGTAACAATTATTGCAGAAACTTGTTTCTTATGTTCCCAGACACATGGAGAAAGCTGGTCTGGAAGACTGATGTCCACATGCCAAGAGAAGCACTCATGACACACACGCTACACGCACCACACCATGTGCACATGCACACACCCCAGACACCACACACACTGCAGCACACCATGTGCACATGTACACACCAAACACACACCACACCCACTGCACACACCACACCATGTGCACATGCATACACACAGCACACACACTGCAGCACACCATGTGCACATGCATACACAAAACACACACACTGCACACACACCACACACACAAACCTACTACACACACACCATGCACATACAGCACCACACACACACCACACCCACTGCACACGCCACACCATGTGCACACGCATACACATAGCACACACACCACACCCACTACACACACACACCACACACACACCACACACACTGCACACACACCACACACACAAACTTACTACACACACACCATGCACATACAGCACCACACACACACCACACCCACTACACACACACACCACACACACTGCACACACCACACCACACCTACGAACCTACTACACACACATCACACATGTACAGCACCACACACACACCACACACACATCAAACACACACCCCACACATACTCCCCACACACTGCACATGTACATATAGCACTATACACACAGAGCAAACCCACACATCACATACACACACCACACACTGTGCACACACACACCACACCACATACATCACACACATACACCACACGTTTCAACACACATATCAAACACGACACACACTGCACACACACATATCACACGCACACCACACCGCACATAGTACACATACACACCACGCACACACACACCACCAACACAGCACATACACACACCATGCACCACCTACAGTATTCACACATGACACCCACAATACACACCACACACACATATACATACCTCATGCACTTACTACACACGCAGACCACACACACACCATACATACACATCACACGCATACATCCACACACACCTCACAGCATACATACAATCCTCACTTTTAGAACTTAATTCGGTTTTTGAGGAGCCTGGATATTGAAGTATTTTACTGGCGCTTGAATGAGCCAAGAAAATGCCGATAAATACACATGCGTAACACAAGGGCACAAGTGGCACTTTCGAAATCACAACGTTAGATTAAACAATGTAAATTTTTTATTGTTTTAAAAAAATCAAATCTTTCTCATTTTACTAGAAACTATTTACCAGAGTAAACTAGTGAGATTCTTAGTGAGGTCGAAAGACTTTTTGGAAAAACTTCTTGATGAAATTGCACTTAAAACATCACTTCCATCGTGACGTATTTCTTTAAGATGTTCTTGGTCCCTTTCCTGTTATATGAGATTGTCAATTCAAATTTTAAAAGTGACTTTGATATGTTTTTCATCCATTATTGTAAAAATGTTGAAGGGGTTTTTAATTCTGCCTTCAACAGAGATTGACACACCTCTGATTATGATGGAAAACTGAATACGTTACTCCGACAGTAAGGAGTGAACACATTTACTCCATGCAAAATCTATATTACCTGCTTTATAAAGAATAGAAATCTAATTCTCACTGTGAAGGCAGATAAAAGTAATCCCTTCAACCTACAGATGACTGAATCATTTACCAAAGCACTCAGACTTTAAACAGCATTTATCAAATGTGTCTATATTTCTACACAGATTCATATGAATAACATATAGTTTAAATCATTGCACATTTTATGCTTTTAATGAGTTGTGATGGTCATTAATATTTTTATCACATTTCCCCAAAGGTAGGCTAATTACTGTTATTATTTTCAGCTAGAAATACAAAATGCATTTTCTATTTTTGATGACTTTGAAACATAACTCTTGGAATATAATATCTGTGTATAATATCTGTGGAAAGCATGAAAGTAATATTCAAACGGTATGCATTTTTTCCAGAATGAAAATGTCCTCTACAATAAGATTCATCTTTTTTTCCTGATGGGCACATAAAAGTCCACATTTCTAACATTGCTGGACGTTATTTACCTTAAACTTTTGCATCAGCTTCAGATGTTGCAGAAACTGGGCAAGAGGCCACAAGGTACACAATACACACACACACACGAAATACACACACATACACACACAACACACACACACATACACACATACACACAATACACACACACATACATACACAACACACACACATATACACACATGCACACAATACACACACACACACAACTTGTAGTATTACACTTACCTAAGTGTCTAAAGAGGTGGATATATATATTAGATTGCTCCAGAACAATGATTTTTATGGGGTCTATTGGAAAGTATAACTGTAGTTTGAGTGAGATGCCTGTAAGAGATTCAATTTGGCCACTATTTATTGAGTATCCAATGTTGAAAATACTAACAGAAGGCTCATGAGATAGAAATTTTCATCTAAATCTATTGGAAATGTGCCACTAGATGCTGTAGTAAAATTACTGGTGTGGTAATTGTAAAGCACATCTAATATCTAAACCTTTGTTTTTTACCTGAAATCATTATGGAGGTGATTGTGTATGTCAATTTGAATCTTCCCATCAACAAGATAAATAAATAAATAAATAGCCAGACTGCCTAGATAAATTAGTTCATCTTTTCTATATTTCGAGGGCAGTGCTTCTCTTCCTTTGACAGTCACAAGATTCACCCGTGGATCTCCTTAAAATGTAAAACCATAGACCACACTTTGACTAGCTGGTATAAGGGGTCAGAGCATCGAAGTGAGTGTGTAGGTGACTGTGCTGAAATTCTACTGCTCATTTGGGCACTGACTCACCATACAAACAAAGCTTAGGACCTCTAGTCCTTGTCCTTGCTGGCAAAGAAATACACATACATAAGATGTGACTATGCATATGGAATATCTGTTGTGTTCTGGACATTGTTCTAGACACTAGAGATAAGAAATCAAATAATCCTTTGTCTCTATCTCAAAGGAGCTTCCTACACGGTGTCTTCTGAGTTCTTTGAAATTAGATTCACTTTCAGATTTGATTATTATATTTATGATTTGATATTTTCATTGAACCCCATGATATGATAATTTTTTCCAGACTCTTTTATGGTTCTACGCCTTTATTACCTTAAGGTATGTCGCTTCTATGTCTTTTTTGGTTCCATATGAATTTTTCTAGTTCTGTGAAGACTGATTTTGGTACTTTGATGGGGATTGCATTGAGTTTTTAGATTGCTTTTGGCAATATGGTATAACAATTTTGTAAAACAATATTGATTTTACCTATCCGTGAGCATGGGATGTGTTTCCATTTGTTTGTATCTATCAGCAGTGTTTTGTAGTTTTCCTTGTAGAGGTCTTTTGCCTCTTTGGTTAAGTATTCTAGATATAATTAAGATTTTTGTCTGCCAAGATTGTATGCAATTGACAATAATAGGAATATACTATTATCATTATAGGAATTATAATATTCCTAAGGTTTTTATTGCAGCTATTGTAAAAGGGGGTGAGTTCTTGATTTGATTCTCAGCTTCATCACTGTTAGTGTATAGCAGAGCCACTGACTTGTGTACATTAATTTTGTATCTTGAAACTTCGCTGAATTCATTTATCAGTTCTGGTAGCTTTTGGGATGAGTCTTTAGGGTTTTCTAGGTACACAATCATGTCATCAGCAAACAGTGACAGTTCGACTTCCTCTTTACCGATATGGATGTCCTTTATTTCTCTTATCTGATTGCTCTGGTGAGGACTTCTAGTACTGTGTTGAATGGAAGTGGTGAAAGTGGTCATCATTGTCATGTTCCAGTTCTCAGGGGAATGCTTTCAACTTTTCCCCATTCAGTATAATGTTGGCTGTGGGTTTGTCATATATGGTTTTTATTACCTTAAGATATGTCTCTTCTATGTTGATTTTGCTGAGGGTTTTAATCATAAAGGGATTCTGGATTTTGTCAAGTGCTTTCTATGTCGATTTTGCTGACGGTTTTAAGCATGAAGTCATGCTGGGTTTTGTCAAATCCTTTTTGTGCATCTATTGAGATGATCATGTGATTTTTGTTTTTAATTCTGTTTATATGGTGTATCACATTTATTGACTTGCAGATGTTTAACCGTCCCTGCATCCCTGGTCTCTCTTCAGATAGTATACATCTTTCACCTTATGATGGTTAATTTTATTTGCCAAGTTGGGTTGCCTGATATTTGGTTAAACATTCTGGATGTGTCTGTGAGGGTGCTTCTTGATGAGATGAACATTTGAATATGTAGACTTAGTAGAGTAGTTGCCCTCCCCAATGTGAGTGGGCCTCATCCAATCCATTAAAAACCCAAATAAAACACAAAGGTAGAGGAGGAGAGAATTCACTCTCTGTCTGATGATTTCAGAGCTGAGATGTAGATCTTCTCTCGCCTTTGAAGTCAGACTTGGACTATAACTTATGCCATCAGCTTTCCTGGTTCTCAGGACTTTAGACTTGGACTGGAACTCCATTATTGGCAGTCCTGGATCTCCAGCATGCTGACTGCAGGTCCTGGAACTTCTTAGCCTCCATAACCACATGAGCCAATTCCTTAAAACAAAGATAAATAGGTGGAACTTAATTAAACTAAAAAGCTTCTGCACAGTAAAAGAAATAATCAGCAGAGTAAAGAGATAACCTACAGAGTGGGAGAAAATCTTTGCAATCTATACTTCTGATTAAAGGACTAATATCCAGAATCTGCAAGGATCTCAAACAAACCAGCAAGAAAAAAAATCCCATCAAAAAGTGGGCTAAGGACATTAATAGACTATTCTCAAAAGAAGACATAGAACTGGCCAACAAACATATGAAAAAAATGCTCAGCATAACTAATTATCAGGGAAATGCAAATCAAAACCACAATACAATACGATACCACCTCACGCCTGCAAGAATGGTCATAATCAAAAAATCAAAAAATAATAGAAGTTGGCATGGATGTGGTAAAAAGGGAACACTTTTACACTTTTTGGAGGGAATGTAAGCTAGTACAACAGCTATGGAAAACACTGAGGAGATTTTGGAAGAACTAAACGCAGATCTATCATTTGATCCAGCAATCCCACTCCTGGATATCTACCCAGAGGAAAAGAAGTCAGTATATGAAAAAGATACTTGCACACACATGTTTACAGCAGCACAATATGCAATTGCAAGAATTTGAAACCAGCCTAAATGCCCATCAATCAATAAATGGATAAAGAAAATGTGGTATGTATATTTATCATGGAATACTACTCAGCCATAAGATGGAATGAAATAATGCATTAACAGCAACCTGGATGAAACTGGACACCATTATTCTAAGTGAAGTAACTTAGGAATGGAACACCAAACACTGTATATTCTCACTCATAAGCGGGAGCTAAGCTATGAGGATGCAAAGGCATAAGAATGATACAATGGTCTTCGGGGACTCAGAGGAAAGGCTGGGATTTGGGGGGTGGGTGTGGTGAGGGATAAAGCACTACACATTGGGTACAGTGTACACTGCTTGGGTGACAGGTGCACCAAAAATCTCAGAAATCACCATTAAAGAACTTATTCATGTAACCAAACACCACCTGTTCCCCAAAAACCTACCAAAATAATAATTAAAAATTTTATCTCCCAAAAACCTATTGAAATAAAAAAAATTAACCACAATGATATTAGGCATTGGGTATAGGGGCCTCAATGGATAGGAGCACTGCACTAACATTACAGCAATCCACTGTGAAACACCATTTGTAATTTACAGGTTTAAGAACAGGCCAAATTGTACTGCTAAATGTTGAAGCAGTGAGCATAATCACCCATTCACTAATTAATTACGACTTATACAATAAGTTTTATTTATTTGAAGTCATGTTGTAATTTATGTTGGACCATATTTGCTAATTTATCAAGGTGGGGAGTCTAGGCACCATGGCTCATGCCTGTAATACCAGCACTTTGGGAGGCCAAGGCAAGATTGCTTGAAGCCAGAAGTTAGAGACCAGCATAGGCAACATAGCAAGATGTCACTTCTATAAATTTTTTCAGTTGGCTGTATTGGTGCATGCCTGTAATCCCAGCTATTTGAAAGGCTAAAATGGGAGAATTGCTTGAGCCTAGGAGTTCGAGGCAGCAGTGAGCTATGATTGTGCCACCACACTTCATTCAGCCTGGGTACTGGAGCAAGATCCCATCTCTAAAAAAATGAAAAATTAAACATAAGTCAAAATAAAAAAACAGTAGAGGGAGTTCTGTAAGGTTACATTTGGTGAAGTCAATGTGTAAGTGTAAATGATTTGATTTCATTTTGTTACTCATTAGGTCAGAGCATCCAGGTCCCCTATGGACAGAGGTTTCTATGACTACAGGAAATTTAGGCAAGGTAACAAATGTGAGGCATAACTATGTGTCTTCTATACTATACGCAGTTACTCTGCTAGGATTGGGGGTGCATTGTTTAAATTTAGTGGATCCCGGGTGTAACAAAGTTTGAGCTCCAGTATTGATTAAGTTTGTGAAGGTATGAAAGTTGGTAGATTTCAGCAGATGTTAAAATTGATTCAGAATATATACTGGAGAGTTACAAATACCAGTCAGCACCCTGTTATCTTTGGACTGTATTAATTGTTTTAGCAAATAGTAAATTTCCAATTAGGTCAGATGACAGACTTCTGTTTTAATTTAAAAGTTTGTTTTTGTGCATATCCAAGTTGCTTCCTTCCTCCTTCCCTCCCTCCCTCTTTCCTTCCTTCCTTCCTTTCTTCCTTCCTTCCTTCCTTCCTTTCTTCCTTCCTTCTTTCCTTCCTTCCTTCCTTCTTTCCTTCCTTCCTTCCTTCCTCCCTCCCTTCCTTCCCTCTCCATCATTTTTTTGTCACTGGATATAGGGAAAGTTGTTCTCTTTCCCATTCATATTTATAGTTTTTTTTTTCTTTGAAAGAGAGCCAAATCAGTATCTTCAGAGTTAAGGTCCTCCTTTCAAGCAGATTGTGTGGTTTAAGAACCCTGGACTTAAGTCAGGTTGGGATTTCTCCCTTCTCTGTGCCTTAGGGGTACCACAGGTGTCTTTTCCTATAACCCTGGGAATTAGATCTTTGTTGCAGCAAAACCATAAGTGGCAGAGTGATGCAGCACAACCAGCCCACAGTTCAGGGGTCAGTGGATTGAAACCATCCTCTGCTACTGCTCCATCTTGTTCTTCCGGGACTTCCCTCCCCCTCCACTTTTTTTTTCCTTTTAGGGTTTTGAAGCTTTAGTAGTATATACATTGCCTAATAATCAGTCAAAACTCCCTTTATCCCACATCATGGATTAAAGAGAACATTGCCAAGGACCCTTCAGTCTTCTAGAAGAACTTTATCTGATAGGTCCTTTTTCCATGGTTTAGAATAAAAGAGGTAATAATTAGAAATGTTTCCCTCATAATAGGCTGTACAGCAAATTCTACGTTAAAGGCTGTTGTTTGTGTCTTTAACTGTGGCTGCCCTTAATGTTTCTGTCATCCACAGACAATTGTTGTCTTATTTTGGTCCTCTTTAAATGATGGTTTTATAATCAGCTATAAAATTTAACACATGCTCTTAAATGCAGGATTCTGATTAATAACGCTGGAGATTATGACATTAGAATAGAGGAAAAACTGTCAAATAGAAGAGTGAATGGTGTTTGGTCTACTTTGGACTGTATTTTTATAAATGTTATTAGTATGTGTTCCAAAATTATTGGAAACTTCTATAGAAAGGTAATCCCCAGTGTCAAAGCCAGGGCCTGCTGCGAGGTGGCTGGTCCATGGGACTAGTTTCTAATGGTTTAGCATCATCCGCCTAGCGCTGCTCTCACGATAGACTTCTCACGAGATCTGGTTGTTGAAAGTGTGTAGGACCTAACCGCTCTCTCCCTTCCTCCTGCTCTTGCTGTGCCTTCCACCATGGTTGTAAGTCTCCTGAGGCCTCCCCAGAAGCTGAGCAGATGTCAACATCATGCTTGCTCTACAGGCTGTGGAATTGTGAGCCAATTAAACCTCTTTTCTTCATAAATTACCCAGCCTCAGGTATGTCTTTATAGCAGTGCAAAAACAAACTAATATACTAGTGCTCTTTTTTCTTTCTTTTTCTTTTCTTTTTTTTTTTTTTTTTTTGCAGATCCACATTTTATTTGTTTATTTTTGCGTAAGAGACAGCTTTTTAAAATTTATTGTAGTGTTGATCTGCTGGTGATTAGTTCTTTCAGCTTTTTTATATGAAAAAGACTTCATTTTGTATTTGTTTTAGAAAGGTATTTTAGCTTCCCATAGAATTCCATAGAATTTTCAGTTGACAGATTTTTGTTCTATTTTTCAGTACTCTTCTGTTTTCTAGATTAAGTCATTCCTAGGGAAAATTTTTCTGTCATCCTTATTTTATTTTTAGCACATAAGACATCCTTTAAAAAATCCTGTTGTGTCTTATTTTAAGAGTTTCTCCTTATCTTTGGTTTTTTAGTGATAAGTGGTTTGATAATGAACTACATTCATATAGTTTTCTTCACATTTCTTGTGCTTGAGGTTATTTGAGATTCTTAAAACTATGGGTTTATTGTTTTAATCAATTTTATATTTTTTTCCTACTATTATTTCTTCAATTTTGTGGAGCTTTTTTAGCATCTTTTTTTGTTTGGTTTGGTTTGGCTTTTTTATTCTCCTTTGGATATTCCAATAACATGTGAGTTAGGCTACTAAAAGTTGTTCTACAGCTCACTGATCTTTTTTATTGTTATTTTATTTTTATTTTTTAATGTGTACTTTCTTTCTGTGATTTATGTTGGGTGTTTCTACTGTGTTTGCAGGGTTGACCTAGTGCAACTCTGTGGCTTTCTTGAGACATTTGAATTGTACAGAATTTTATTTAAAAATTTTAACCAACACATTATGTTTACTCATGGTTGAAGGCATGGCTCTTGGCTGTTCCTCTTTTTTTCTGCCTCACTCTTACCAATGTAGATGACAGAGCCTTGAGACTCATCTAAGCCTTGTGAGACTCCATACTGTGTTTAAAAAGTCATAACTGTTTTTTGGTTACATATTATAGAGTCATTATTTAATTCTGAATTTAGCTTTAAATTTTTGTTTAAAGTAGGATTTTTTTTGTTCCCACTTAATGCTACTGAGTAGGTATATTTGTGTTGCCGCTTACTTGAGGACTAATAATTGTAGTTGACCATGAAGCAAAAATCACATATTTCCAAATTATCCTTTTAAAAGATCCATTAAATTGCCTGTAAGTCACAATGTAAACCAAAGTATTTATGCAGTACTTTAGAGACTCAATACTGACAAATATCCAGGTTTATCTCTAGTAGAAAAGAACAGTTGAGTACCAAATAAAGTAGTTTGCATTTTATCATCTAATGTGCATCAAAAATAAATTGTTAAGCATGAGAACACTCAGAGCAGTGTGATGTTCATACTATGAGAGGCATTTAGGATGTGAAAGTGAGAAAACAAGGTTCTGTGAGCGTAGTCTTGGGATTACTCACTGCATGCCTTTCAGCCACCTCCCCTCTCCCTCTCCTTTCATTGCTTTCTTCTCCTTGATTTTGAGTTGATCGTTGTATATGCATAATGGAATTCCCCAGGGTCATATTGTTTCAACAGCACATTCTGAAACAAGTACTTTTAAATTCACATTCAAACACAGAGTCAAAGTAGAGATTCTTCTTTGAATGAACACTACATTGCCTTTGGGGGTTGGTCATCATGTATAATTTTTAAAATTTGTTAACATCCGAAGCTAAAATTCATTTTTTTTTTTTGTATTAAGTCTAATAGATTTGAAAACTTAAGTGTAGATTTTTTTAAAATGTTCAGTAAGGGTTTATTTATATGATTTTTGTCACTGCAATTTGATTGTTTCATTCATTGCTTTCTTTGTAATACTATTTCTTCCAAATATCATACTTTCATTGGTTTTATGAACAGATTTATACTTTAGAGTGTGAGCAAGGATGTTCTGTTAAATAAATGGGAAAATTAATCTTCCTGAATTTATATTGTCATGTGGAAGTGAATAGTATGTTTCCTTTTGTAGCATTTCATCCGGTTTTCTCTCCATCCTTTATTTGATACATGAACAAACTACATGAGTGAAGAACCCCTCTGTTTTCTTAAATAACTTTTCAACTTCAGTAAGTCATGCAAGGATCAAATGTGAGAAAAATAGAGAACCTCAGGATCAACTCAAGTGTTTGGGAAAAAGTATTGAAAACGAGGTGGGGTAGTTTCCAACCTGACCTGCTCAGCATTGAAAGATTCTTGTTTCTTAATGAAGCCATGGAGTTTTATCAGCTTAAAAGTGAGTGGTTTGTACGATGAGTTTTTTTTTTTTCTTTTAAACTTACTTTTGAAACTTCCATTCTTTTTTGTGGATTGTGGTTTGTTAGAATAGTGATTATTTTTGCCGGGCGCGGTGGCTCAAGCCTGTAATCCCAGCACTTTGGGAGGCCGAGACGGGCGGATCACGAGGTCGGGAGATCGAGACCATCCTGGCTAACACGGTGAAACCCCGTCTCTACTTAAAAAATACAAAAAACTAGCCGGGCGAGGTGGTGGGCGCCTGTAGTCCCAGCTACTCAGGAGGCTGAGGCAGGAGAATGGCATGAACCCGGGAGGCGGAGCTTGCAGTGAGCTGAGATCCGGCCACTGCACTCCAGCCTGGGCGACAGAGCGAGACTCCGTCTCAAAAAAAAAAAAAAAAAAAAAAAAAGAATAGTGATTATTTTGTTTTTATGAGATGTTTCTTGTATTTTTATTTATTTTTAAGGCAGAGTCTTGCCGTCACCCAGGCTGGAGTACAGTGGCTCGATCTCAGCTCACTGCAACCTCCACCTCCCATGTTCAAGCGATTTTCCTGCCTCAGCTTCCCGAGTAGCTGGGATTACAGGCGTGTGCCACCACACTCAGCAATTTTTTGAATTTTTAGTAGACACAGGGTTTCACCATGTTGGCCAGGCTTGTCTCGAACTCCTGACCTCAAGTGATCCACCCGCCTCGGCTTCCCAAAGTGCTGGGATTACAGGCGTGAGCCACTGCACCCTGACATTACTGGTCCTCTAATGGATCTGGAGCACCTCAGTTCTCTGATTGTCACCCTTCTGTGTTGAAAATTAACTGTTATTTTCATTTCATGTCTAGGATGTAATATGTTCTTGTTGGGAAGAAATGATGTTGCTTGAGAAATAAGTGCCTTCAGTATCACTCTGTGTCACTTAATAAATATGACTAAAATCTACTTTTACCAATTGCTGCAATTTGATCCTTAAACAGCCATCTTTAAATTATACTTTTTCTTTGGTTAAAGTAATTATATTAGACATTAATTACTTTTACATAATTTTCTTATGTGGACTGACATTCTTAGAACTAAAACTTTCAGATGTTTATATATTACCAGTACCATTATTCTTTTGTATTATTATTAATGTGTCATCTCTTTTTCTCTGTAGCCATATGTAATCAACTCTCTTCCTTTTACTTCCTTTTTTGAATCGAAATGTTATACTGTGTACAAGCAAGAGCAACAGCTCTATATCAGGTTCACTGCAGTGCTTAGAAGATGCAACAGCACAATTTACAAATCCAAATTTCCAGGAAGTCTCTGCAGGGACCTCTAGTATAAAAGAGGCTTCAGAGACTAGAGGGTCAGAGGGCAACAAGAAGAAATTCAACTCCCAGCTCAGGTCAAAAGGGAAGAAAGCCTGGTGTTGAAAGAAATCCAAGAATGACTGTGCCTGCAACTAGCCCCTTTCTGTAAAGTATTCATGATGTTTCAGTTAAAATATTTGTTCTTATGATGGCCAATAATATGAATAGTTATGCTTTGTAAACGAATTATTATAATTAATGGATCATTCTAAATTATTATATGTTTAGTTGCTATAGTAAGATGATGTCAAAGATTTATTGTTTGTTAAATGTTTCTGGGATCTTTGCTTTATTTTTATATTATGATCTGTGCTTCCAAAGTTGAGCTGTAATTTTATTGTTTATACAAATGTAGAATAAAGCTTAAGGTTGGGGAGAAAAATAAAAGCCAGAGTTTTCCTTTCAGCTCTATAGAATAGTCATTCATTTCTATAAATATTCTTTATGTACCTTTCCTAGTTCCACATTTAAAAAGATAAAAGTGGGGATCTACACAGATCTCAGTAAACAATAGTTGTTGATTAATAATGCATTTATTATAAACCTTGAAGTTTAAAGTAGAATTTTGCTCAGCCTCCATATCTTTTATGATCAAGCTGCTATAATTATGCAATACCCAGTTAAATTTCAATTTCAGATAAACAATGAATATTTTAGTTTAAGCATGTCCCAAATATTGCATGGGATATACTTACACTGAAAAAATTATTTGTTTATCTGAAATTTAAAATTAACTGGGCATGCTATATTTTGTGTGGCAACCCTGTTTTATATAGAACAGAGTAACTCAGCTACATTTTAGAATACTTAACCTTAATCTGGTGTTCTAGGTCTTTACTTGTAATTATTATTATTATTTGGAGTCAGGGTCATGCTCCATAACCCAGGCTGGAGTGCAGTGGCACAATCACAGTGCACTTCAGCCTTGAGCTTCTGGGCTCAAGTGATTCTGGCCCCTCTGTCTTTGCCTCCCAAGTAGCTAGTACCACAGGTACGTGGGCCCAGCTAATTTTTTTTTTTTTTTTTTTTTTTTTTTGTAGAGACAGGGTCTCAGGCTGGTCTGGAACTGCTGGGCTCAATCAATCCTCCCACCTCTGCCTTCACCTCCCAAATATCTGAGACCACAGGCACATGCCACCACCATACCCAGCTTATGTTTCATCAGGTTGGTGCAAAAGTAATTGCACCACCCTAATAATTCTTTGTGGAGACAGGGTCTTGCCCTGTTGTCTAGGCTGGTTTCCAACTCCTGGGCTCGAGTGATCCTCCTGCCTGGGCCTCTAAAAGTGCTGGGATTACAGATATGAGCCACTGCACCAAGTTACTTTGTATAATTTTTAACATAAATATAAATATTTTGAGAAGTAGAAATGTTAAAACCCTTGGAGGAAAATATAAACTATACAATACAAAAAATATCAAACAAATATAACAAAAAATTATCAAAATTTTCAGAGGAACAAAACAAAATCCAGTTTTTACAATCTTCAGGATTCAATCCCATTATATCAAACATATAAATAAACATATTCAAAGAAAAAGGCATGTCTGGGTCATCTTGAGGTCAATCTCCATTGATGTTGGAATTAGTGTGAATTTTTTAAGTAGTTATTATAATTCTTACTAAAATAAAAACTCCAAAAACCCTTATAATAAATGGATAGGAAATCACAGCAGACAAGAAGAAACTACAATAATAACAAAGGTTCAAGTGGAAATTCTAGAAGTGAGAAAGTTTTCCAAGTTAAAAATTATAATCAGTTGTCTTCAGGAGCAGCTTGGAGGTGGTAAAGAGTCAATGAACCTAAAATACAATTGAAATTCTTCAATCTGAAAAATGTGAGCAGTCGCAGGTTGGGGTGTGTGAGCTTTTACTTTGGTTAGTGCTTTTAGGTAATCTTGGTTTTGATAAGATTACTAGACTGATCTGTCAGGGGCTAAGCCAGAGTTCATCTTGGTTTCAGTAGTGGTTTAAACAAAACTCATGATATCCTTGTGTTCAAGATGGCAGAAGAGTGGACCAGATGACAATATTTAGATGCAGTCATTCTTAACCTCTTGTTGCTCTCCCAGTGGTCTAGCTGGGGTTTGTTTAAAGCAGAATGGGAGAAACAGGGATGGAGCCTCCACCCACCTTCTCCATTTGTCCACTTGTCCTCCTTCATTAGTGGATAAAGTCCGCAGGAATAGGCCATGTATTATTTTAAATCTGTATCTTCTGTTATCAAGATCTGTAATTAGTTCTGCTCGCTGGACTGGGGTCAGGAATCGAGGGAACATGAAGGTGAACGAAGTGACATGGAGTCCAAGAACACACCATGCCTACATGCAGAACGTTTGTGCCAGGAAAACCAGTCAGCAGGCAGATGGTCTCAGATACCAAGTGGGAGGCAAGATTCAGTCTCGTGAAGGCGGTGATCTTCAATGTGTGCTTTGTATCACTTGCTTCCCAATGACCCGGAGTACTTGTTCACATGCAAACGTGGAGCCCAGTCCTAGACCTGCTAAGCCTGCGTTTCCACGGATGGTCTCAGCAGTCGACACTGGCGACCTGCTAGTCCTGCGTCTCCACGGATGGGTCTGGGCAGTCCACATTGGAAACTTGCAGGTCCCTCGGAGACGCTTATGCAGATAAACTTGAACTGCTGTGTTTAAGAGTTAGGGAGCTGTCAAAAGCAAGGAATAGACCAGGCCCTTGGGTGGGAAGGTTGCACAACCTTGGCACTATTAGCGTTCTGAGCGGAACGGGATTTTGCCACACGCTTTGCAGCATCCCTAGCCTCTACCCTCTAACACCGTATCCCAGATGTGAAAACCAAAAAATGTCCCCTGGGAGGCAAAATAGTCACCAGTTGGGAACAGGAACCACTGCTTTGCGGGATCAGAGTTACTTTGCTCCCAATCCAAGGATCAGAGCCCAAGATGAGACAAAGTGCAGCTATCGGAACTGGAGGGCCGAGCTGAAGCTAGACCTACAACAAACGTTCCAAAAGCTCCTTTCTAGGCCTGATCCTGTGCCTGTGCCTCAGCTACCGAGCTTGTACAGATGCCATGTAACTCTAGATCTGGTGTCAGATGGAATTGAAAGTCTAGAACTCGATAGGGTCTTTCAGGTTAGGCCAGCACACAACGTGGACTTTTGACGACATCTAGATGCTTGAACCAACCTCAGTCCTGAGGTACAATTTCCCGTGACATCTGATACACAGCCTGGATTTGGAGCACTCACTGGGATTAGATGCCACAGAAATATTGTGTTTAGGAACTCTGTAAGAGACAGGCTTCAACAAAGCAGACCTAAGCAACACTTAGCAACTGAACTTCAGCTTCCATTCCAGCCCACAAGGACAAAAGCTTCCCATACATATCCACTGTGGCTAACTCGTCCTCAGTAGGGAGTTTCCCCAGTACTGATCTACCCTCTGTTCTGAGCCTACTTGCTCTTTTGTAATGTTTCCACTTTCGGTCCCACTCCCTAACAGATGATTTGTCCTCTCCACCCAGCCCCCTAGTTCTGATATTTGGGCTGTCTGTGATCTGGGTAGTACTTCAGAGGTAGAACCAAAGCCTTGTTGATTGAATTTGGAATTTCTAACTTCCTCTTAAAGGCACTGATCAAGCATCTATTGTATAAAGTAAAGACTATGATCCAGTAAGACAGATTCCACAAGCAGCGCAGGAAGAATTGGTTTCTAGTGCACTGCATGCTTCAGGACAGGAAATCCAGAAAAACATTCTGTGGTACATTAAATGTGTACTATAAATTTCATTTCCATGTGAAAAATTGTAGTTAGCTAAAAAGTACATCCATGAAGAATCTTGATTAAGCTTGTTTAATCCTGGTTAAACTAGTTACTAAACAATAATTTCACAACAACTCAAGAATTCTGTAAAAGCATTACCTCTGAGTATTTTATTCAGAAAAAAAACAAGAAAGGATAAAGCTGAAACAAAAATCCCAGTCATTTGCAGTATCTGCCAGCTTTCAATTTGGCTCTCCTAAACAAAGAAAAATAATAAAATTAATCTATGTAAAACATGCCATATATATTCAACTGCTACTAATTATAAAAAGCTTTAAAACTGTGTGGTCAATTTTGGTTATTATATTACCGTAACACTTATATTAAAATATGTATACTTTCAAATTTGATTTCTATAAAAAATGGATTCTAATCTTATAAAAGTTATTTCCTAATAGTCAATAAACATTGCCTAAGGGCTTTTTCAATCCACAATAGCAATTTTAATTATTCTGGAATTTAAGGGTGCTCTAAATTTCCATTCAGCATGGTGAGAATGCTGTATTATTAGAAGTGATAAAAGTTACAGGACACAGAGCTTATTCCGTTTTAGAGGCCACATCCTGATTGTATTTTATATCCTCTTCTTGATTTCTTCCATCTAGATACGTATTCATTTGCTCAGCTGGAAAAAATTATTAACATTATGTACTGACTTTAGGTATGAAGCCTACCAGCTAGTTAACAGGAAATATGTAATGAAACATTGCTTTATCAAGAAATGTAAAAAAAGGGTAAGAGTAACTTTGCAACATAGGACTTCAATGAGCGGCTGGCGATTATCAAAATCTGGCACTTAATTGATTTATACTTGGACACTCACAGCTAAACGTCTCTGCCTGTTTTCCTATGTTGTAAATCTAGGACATTACTTATCCACATAGGAAGAGTAATAAATATTAATAATGTGCTATGATAAACATCCTGCACTCTTCCAAATCTTACAATAAAACTGCTTCAATTTCACTTGTTTAGCTTTTAGATTTTTAGCTGATCTATTCTTATTTTAAGGAACCTGAACTACTTTAACAGAATCCACATAATTTTTATATTAGCCAAACAGCTTCTTTCTAACTCTGGTTCTAATGGTTATAAAAAGATAATAATAAATTTATGAAGTAGGTACAGTCAAACCTTAATTTCTTAAAGTATATACTTAGAATCAGTTATAATTTTTAGATATTCTTTCTTGACAGCCTTTCCCCAAACTTTTGACGTCCTCTCAAAGTAATATTGCCACATTCATAAATTAGAAATAAAGACAAAAATGTGAAAACTATAGTAATTTAAGGGAACACAGGTTTTCTACACACCATTTCTATTGGCTACTGAAAATAGTGGAAATAAGTAAATAAATAGCTACCTGTCCAGAAGCGTCTCATGCAAAAATCCATCTTTCCGAGCCTTTTTAAGAATTTTACTGTCTTCTTTACTTATTTTAAGTTTGTGGTCATGGAAGCTCTGAAATTTATTTCTGCAAAGAAAATGTCTTCATTGAAAAATACCTCAAACTCTGATTATACATATTTACTATTAAATTTATGAATACTGCTAATTTCTTTTTCACTTATTAAAAAAGTCTAACTGTAGGCCAGGCACAGTGGCTCATGCCTGCAATCCCAGCACTTTGGGAGGCCAAGGCAAGCAGATCACTTGAGGTCAGGAGTTCGAGAACAGCCTAGCCAACATGGTGAAACCCCATCTCTACTAAAAATACAAAAATTAGCTGAGCATAGTGGCGCGTGCCTGTAGTCCCAGCTACTCAGGAGGCTGAGGCAGGAGAATCACATGAACCTGGGAGGCGAAGGCTACGATGAGCCAAGATCAAGCCACTGCACGCCAGTCTGGGTGACAGAGAGAGACTCTGTCTAAGGGGAGACCAAAAAAAAAAAAAGTCGAATTGTATTTTTTTTTTTAATAAGCTGGAGATTTTCAACAACAAAGATGACCTCCGTGACCCCTCAAAAGGAGGGCCGCTCATTGGGAAGAACCACAAGGCCACACTTCTATTAGGGCATGCCGGCGGGAGTCCTCCGTGTCCTGGCCATAGCACAGCCTTTGACTGGCATGACACCCCTTCTATGAATGAACAGGGAGACGATTAACATGGATGATGTTAGCTTTGAGAGCTGCAGGATGATTCGGAAAACTGAAGCCTTGAGAAAAGCATTGAGCTCAGTGCTCTGTCCCAGAGGCTACATTGTGTTGCCTCTTCTTGCCCATCAGTTTTAATTTAATTTTGTCAGAGAGGGTCTTGCTCCATCACCCAGGCTGGAATGCAGTGGTTATCAGAGCTCACTGCAGCCTTGGACTCCTGGGCTCAAACAATCCTCCTGTCTCAGCCTCCTGAGTAGCTTGGCCTACAGGCATGCACCACCATCCCCAACTAATTAGGTAATGTATTTTGAAAGTACTTTGAGAAGCACTTCACTGTCAAATCTGTAGGTCTAAAAGGAAAAGAATACATACACATAATTGATTTCACATTGTTTTACATTTCCTTTGTCTTCTTCTGGAATGTCGTCTTTTTTCTTGGTTTCTCTTTCAGCACAAAATCTAATCTATATTTGGAAAAGAGAATCCAATGGGTTATATGTTTATCTCCCATCTTCCCCCCTTTACGTATCACATAAGAACATTCAAGATGATTTCTTATGCAGAAGGAAAAATTAACTGATCAACTATATTCAGAAAAAGACAGGTTTTGGCTATGTGTTTTTACTTCACATATATAATCTATATGAGTAACTGCTACCACATGCTTCCTCCACAGCCCTTGGGTCAGAAACACTACAGACAAAATTATTTCAAAAACATTTTACACATCAGATCCTGCTAGGCAATAAAACAATCATTAACTAATTTAATTTTGTCCTCCAAGTGAATACACTAGGATCAAATTATCCCTAGTAGACAAGTGTTCATTTGATCAGATTGAAAGCTTAAGATAGCTATTTTACTTCACACAGACTATCACCAAATGTATTAAAACTTTTAACATTATACAACTTGCTTTAATTAATTGGAACCCACCTGTTTTACTAACTTCTTATATCCTCCTAAGTTTGGGTAGATATTTACTATTACATGTCATAAGTTAACTGATCTGCATTGAACAATTAGGATCGCCCACAGAACAGGCAATTGGCAGAGGTAAGGACTCATGTCTCCTAAGGATCTCTGTGGCCAGCGTCCAATTCCAGGACTGCTTAGAAAGTGATGACAAATAATGTGTTTGTGTCAATGACATCTTTGTGACAGTTTTGACAGTCACTTTTGACAGTTGTGACAGTTTTGATTAGAGGGTCCTAGAAGACCTGAAAACATTCCCTGCTAGGGCCTGTAACACAATGTTGCCTTTAGTAAGAGGGATCTGTGTTCTGGTAGCTAAGGCAAGGTCATAAATGTGAATGGCTGACAGAGATTAGGAGAGCCTACAATTAAATGGTAAAGGAAAAGAGTCCTAAATAATCACTGTTCAGAGATTCCAGGTACTTGACTAACCAAAGAGACCCAGAAAACTTTGTATTTCATCTGAAAACTGAAAAAAAAAAAGACAAAAAAAACACAAACTTTGTATAAGTATCTTTGTATCTTTGTATAAGTGCAAAGCACTGCACATATATTTGCAATTGTTGCCTTCGATAACAGTTTTGTGATGATATCCAGATGAAAAATAAACATGATACAATAAAATATAAATAAATAAAATTAAAGATAAGTCACAAACCCATGTGCATTTCCCCAATGACCTGTTTCCTGAGAAGCAATGCACTATGAAATATTGAGTGGCTTAGGAGTCAACTGGGCCTGGGTACACATCCTGTGTTTACCACACCTTGAAATCACTATGTGATTTCCATGAACTGACTGACAAAAACCACGAGGATGTAAGGAGGGTCAGAGGCTGTCTTCCTGTCTCTAAGGCTGAGCTCACATGCACCTCACAGGAGCCTGATGCAGATTCGAGACTACAACACATGTGCCGGGTACATGCAATGAAAAAACATAACTAACATTTCACTTCTCTAACAATAATACCTACATTTTAGATTGAAATTGTTTGAGCTTTAGATTTGAAATTATTTGAAATCAAGACTATTGTAAAAAGAAATCAAACATATGACTGGAAATCTAACATGAAGCACGTACAGACATTTGATAGAGGTTTTTAAATTACACTGGTAGTAGAGAAAAATGTAACATAAATTTTTATGCTCTAATTATAAGAATGAAGGGCATTTTAGAAAAGGCATTTCCTCCATCTCTTAGAGCCTTCCACTCCGGCCCCCACAATGCCTCACAGAGCAAATCTGGGTCAGGCTGGATGCAACCTGTGATTCCCAACAGAGACAAACAAAGCAAGGTTCAGGATGCTCACTACCGGGAAGGAATGTCAGGAACAGAAAAAGCATGTGTCAAGAAGGAGGGAGTTATTCTTTAGATACATTTTAGTATATGTTTATCATTAAAGATCACTGGCTTTTGCTGAGTCTAAAAAATTAAGCCTTAAATGTTTTCATCAAATTCCAGCTAACTGCCTGATTTATCTAGGTTATATTAACAGTATTATTTAGAATTTCACCTTGATATGAAGATGTCTGTGTAACTTTTACAATGATATAAAACAAAGAGTATGATTAGGGAGGAAACAGGCCAGTGCCTGGTGCAATGGATAATGCATCTGACTATGGATGAGGGAATTTAGCCTGGAATAAGGAACTTTTATTTCCAGCTTAGTGACACACACAAATTGTAAAAATAAAATAAAAATCATGTTTTATGTTGATTCATGTTTTTCCTAATGCAAACAAGACTGGTACTATTAATAAAAATATTTTTAAAATGTGAGGGCTAAAGCCCCAGAAGTTCTGCTATGATTTTTTATGTTTCATAGAGTTATTATCATCACGGAAGCTCAAGCATTACATAAATACAAACACATATACCCCTGACCTGGTAATTCTGCTTCTGGAAATTTATCTTCAGGTCCACCCGCACATCCTCAAGTGGATGCATGTTGAATGTTTTGTACTGCAGCACTGTGTATATGAGCAAAAGACTGGAAACAGCCTACATTTCCATCTATAAGAGACTAAACAAATTAAGGTACATCCCTAAAATGAATATTATGCAGCTGTTAAAAAAGAGAGGGAAAGAAAGGAAAAGCAAGAAAAAGAGAAAGCTTTCTACTTTCAAACTAATAGTAGAAAACTCTCCAAGATACAATGTTAAGGGAAGAAAAAATCAAAGTCTAGAAGACTATAGAGGAGGCAACCTTTAGTGTAAAACAGTTGAAAATTATAAACATATTCATGTGTTTATAAAGAAATTTTAGGAGGTTATAAAAAAACAAAACAAAGGGAAAGAGATAGGAACAGGAGCTGGGACACAGGTGAGTAAGACGCACGGCAGGCAGATGTCTTCATACGCTTTTATTTAAAAATGTTGAACCACGTGTACATATTATCTATTTTAAAAATTAGATTTTAAAATACAAGTAAGAAAACAAGAAAACAAAAGCCTAAAAAGATCATGTAGAACTCCTCAAAAAAAAGATACTAATCCATGGAGATAACGTCAAGGTAGCTCCTAGATAAACTGATTTCTCTATCACATTGTACAAACAAGTCACCAATTATGGGATTTATAATAAAATATGAGTCCATTTGAACCACCACGTTATAAAAAGCTATTAACTACACCTTTAAAGTGACAGTAAATGATGATTTAACATTTTAAAGAGATACAGTCACATTGCATGTGTGAATGTAGTCATCTGTATAAAATGTCATAATTACCTTGATCATTTCTTCTCCTGCTGCTGTTTTACTTTTTGTTTCTATGTCCCCAGCTTCATTGCGTCTAATAAAGCAGCCGTTTGAGGCCAATAAAGCCATTTTCCCCTATGTGAAACAAAACAACAAAATAGAGAGCCGCGAGGACACTTCTTGTAGAAGAAACGTTAAGTGTTTAGACTGAATTAATTTTTCCTCCCTGATTTAAAAATCATAGAAAAGAACTTAGAGAAAACCTGAAAAATGTAATACAAGAACATGCAGAAAAGGAAATCAAAATCACCTATCATTTTACTATTCAAAGATTACCACAATAAACATTCTTAGTGTATCTTCCTAGTAGGACTAAATTCTAATTAGATGAAGTAGGATTGCTTCCTTTCTAAAACGTCTACGGTGCTGTAACTGATTTAGTTCAGTTTGAAAAATTAACTTTAAAGACAAGAGCATAATTATGAGTGCACACTTTGTTCAAATATTAGCATTTTAAGTAAAATTTATTTTCCTCACAATTACAAACCACGAAAAGGCATATACAATGCCTTTAATGTTTTGAATTTAAGAATCAATGTCTAAGGGACTTTTGTGTGTGAAAATAAATATTCATATGCTTTTTTAGTTGTTTAATGTTTGATGTATTACAGTACTTTCTATTAAACAAAACTTTAAAAACTGATCTTCTTGTGTATCTAAATCTGGGTTATAAATTTGGTTAGCTCGATTCCCTTAACAAATATAATGTTTTATTTATAACTTGTATTTGGTTGATTCTTTTGGAAAACTTGGAACACCATAACATTTAGACAAAATATTTACAAATACAATGATTATAAAATATGTATATATTTAATATAAATATGTATATATAAAATGTATAAAATATGTGATATAACTTATATGACATCCAGTTTAAAAAGTGCTGATAACATGGATTTAATTTCTTGGTCAACGTCGCAAGGGCTGGTGGTCTCTCATCTGGATGGCGCCTGCTGAGCCCTGGAACATGCTGCTGTGGTCCAAGGCGATTTAAATCTGTGCCGCAGATTATTCAGCTGAGTCTTTTTGCAACAGAGTTTTAAGACGCTCTTTCATTTAAATTTTTGAAACTTAGTGTCCTTCCTAAAAATAAAATGAAATGAACTTTCCTAAAGTGTTGTATTATTAGAACTATCTAGCTCATCATCCTGGCCTTACGATATATTGGCCTTTTCTACTGGTGTAACTTTTATTAGAAGTATCTCATCATAACTAGTAGGATCATCTCAAAGGGGTTGCAACACATCAGTGGGTCTTGAAATCAATGTAGTGGTTCCTGAACGGTATTTGGGGGAAAAAGAAAAAGGAATACTCACAGACACACAGAGGAAGGGGTAAAAGAGAATAAGAAATATCAAGCTGCATAACACATGAACAAGTAAGTATTGTTAAGTACAACTCTTGCTTCAGTTATACATATGTGTGTGCTGGGCTGCAATCTAAAAATGCATTTCTCAATGGGTTGGGTCAAAATAGTTTTCAAGTCACTGACTTAAGATTTTATCCTAGGGGATGAGGAAATTAACCCCAGGGGATAAGGAAATTAGTCTAAATGACTACCTCTTTCTGGGGGGATGTCTGTTTAATTTGTCATCTTAGGAAACACTGCTGAGTTCCTATTTTCAGTTCCTGATTGTACACCACCAAAGCACTACTCAAAGGCTGAGCTTATCTTCTACTTGCTTGTGCCCACTGGTCCTTACTGTTTTTGATATAGTTACCTACTTTTTAAAGACTGTTTAGCACTCACATACTTTTGTTCAATCTTTACTTCTCACACAAACAGAGAAAGGAAATTATGTATTCTGTACCAACAAAGATTTAACAAAACATCCATATACTATAACTGTCTACTTACCAAAATTAATAATATTATCTTTTTTCTTCTTTTACATTAAAACTATCTTTTTGCCGGGCGCGGTGGCTCAAGCCTGTAATCCCAGCACTTTGGGAGGCCGAGGCGGGCGGATCACAAGGTCAGGAGATCGAGACCACAGTGAAACCCCGTCTCTACTAAAAATACAAAAAATTGGCCGGGCGCGGTGGCGGGCGCCTGTAGTCCCAGCTACTCAGGAGGCTGAGGCAGGAGAATGGCGGGAACCCGGGAGGCGGAGCTTGCAGTGAGCCGAGATCGCGCCACTGCACTCCAGCCTGGGCAACAGCGTGAGACTCCGTCTCAAAAAAAAAAAAAAAAAAAAAAAAAAAAAAAAACTATCTTTTTGTACACTATTTTAAGTTTATGAACTGAAAGTCTTTTAGAGATAATTTACTTCAATGACCTATTATTATTTATTTTATGCACAAATTGTCACAACTTGGTCTTAGCTCGCTCCAGCGTTCGCTTACAGTCTCTAATGTTTCTGAAAGCATCCATGATTTCTGCTACAAAGAAGGTACTTAGGAACTATTCTGTTTTCCTACTCTGAGACCTAAAATTGACTGGTTCTTTAACGGAAATGAGATCCATATCTAGGCACTAGGGTATAGAGAAATAATTGTGGGCAAAAGTACTAATGCTGTTTTTGTTGCACTATATTTTGAGATCTCTTTAAGGCTCTATGTGCTTATTGATTTGTTCCAATTTAACATATACTATTGCATCCTAGTTTTTCTTTTTAAATATATTATCATTGACTGTTACAGACTTTCTGTTACACTGACAGGAAGTTTTTATAAACAATAACAGCACTTACATTTTGAAAGACTGATTCCCATAGTTCTCTTGGTCCAATTGCATCTGAATGCCCAACAACAAGCCCATCTGAATTTATACCAAGATATTTCCCGTAGCCAGATGTCAGGGAAATTCTGTACATTAATAAGATAGATAAAAGTTAAAAACTGAGAAGAAATTAATTTATAGAACATCAAAATAGGACATGTGTATGTGTGTGGGTGTGTACATATCTAAAATTTCAGGCTGGACATATTCCAAGTGTTCAAAAGCTGCATATTGGCTGAGTGGTGACTCACTCCTGTAATCTCTGCACTTTGGGAAACCAATGGGAGAATTGCCTGAGGCAAGAAGTTCAAGATCAACCTGGACAGCACAGTGAGACACCATCTCTACAAAAAAACTTTAAAAATCAGCCGGGCATGGTGGTGTGCACACATGATACCAGCTACTGGGGAAGCTGACACAGGAGGATTGCTTGAGCCCAGAAATTTGAGGTTATAGTGAGCTACAATCACACCACTGCACTCCAACCTGGGTGACAGAGTGAGACTCTGTGCCTTAAAAAAATAAAAAAGCTACACGTGACTAGTTGCTGCCGTATTGGACAGTGCAGTTTTAAATTTACAGTTTTGTATTTTGCTTTTTTAATATAAACATTGTACTTATATATTACATAACAAATATTTTCCAAATTCATTATTCTTCAATTATACTTCTTTAGTTACAAAGTTCAATAATAAATTATTAAAACTACTTTTTCTCTTATTATAAACAGTTCTATTTACATCTATTCTTACGTAAAACTGATTTATCCTTAGAAAATATTTCTAGAAATAACTGGATCAAAAAGTATAAACTATAAAGTTCTTATGTCATCAAACTGTTTTCCAGAAAATACTGTTTCAATTTACTTTCTTACCTCAAATTGAAAGAGTATGTTTTGTATCACGGAATTTTTTTTTAAACATTATGACTTTAAAAAAATACTTGAAAACTTGATATTGAAAAAATAGTATCCTATTAATTTGCATTTTAGTATTTAACTAGAATAACAATTGTTTTTCTTTTCCTTTCCTTTATAGTTTTCAGATTATCTGGTTATGTCCCTTGTCTATTTTTCCGTTGAGGTCTGATTGTTTGCAGTTTTTCTACTGGGGTCATCAGGGCTATGAATTCTGTACAAGATATATATGAAGAGTAAGAACTCACTGCCTATTAAGATTGTTGCAAATATTTTCCTCATTTGTCAGTTAATTTTCTTTATAATCCTTTTTTGTTTATAATTGTAAAGCAGTTTAAAACTATTGAATTTTTTCTTCCTCTGCTTTTATGCTTTGTCTTTCACCATACTTACTAGACTTTCAAAGAAAGTATAAAAATAATCACCTTAATGTGATTTTTAAAAATGCTGATTTCTAATCTTTTACCTTACTGAGAATCTCCTGGGATGCCAGAATTGATTTTTACTCCTTTGTATGTTAATTATTATATAACAGAAATCATTATCATATTGATGTAACCAATTACTAAAATATGCAAATTCACTCTCAGTATCTTCTACCCAAAGAATCATTCTATACTTTTGCACAAGGTGAGAATAACAAAGGTTACTTTATAAAATGACTGTAAAAATAGTGATTAAAAATATTCTTCTGGTCATTATGACTCTGTAACATTCTCTGCTGGTTTCAACAATATCCCTTTTTTCAGTCTTCCTGTTTGTCTTTGGACTTCCCTACAGCGAGTTTAAATATCATAGCAACAGTGAACCAGGTTTTGTACTGTTTAATTTCTTTTTTAATCTATCTTATTTGGTGTGTGAAATTATTAATCTTCATTTTTTAACTTACATATTTTTTTCCAGCCTAGCATTATATATTGATACGAAATCCACTAAAAGTAGATCACAAAATCTACTTTTCAAAAAAGTTATTTTGTTTTTTATATCAAAATTACTCTGTGGGCTTAAGACAGACACTAAAATTTTTAATGAATACAATTAAATTTTAAAAATAACTGGTCACGAATTATATTACAACATAAGCTCACCTGGAATCGGATAATTTGACAGCCGTCAACTGCTCCGGAGGACTAAGGCCCTCATCAACTATTGGAGAAAAACATTTGAAAATAAATTTGACATTTGCTGTAAAAGATACCATTTTGCTAAAAAGTGTGGCTATTTTCTTCTGCAATTAAATGTAAGAATATTCAGATATACCGATGTCACTGTAATACTGCATCTTTGGAATCAAGATCTATTTTACCTTCTTTTAACTACAGTGCTAATTTTACATATTGAGTAAGACAGGCTAACATAATGCTTATTTAATAACTTCTGAGATATCTTCTCTTTATGTTTTAAAATATAGTCATAAATAAGCACTTATTTAAAAAACTAAATGCTTTCATTTATTCAAAGGATGGCCTTGTTGACCAAATGATACTGCTTTTTATCTTCTAATTGCTTCCTTTCTCATTAGTGTTCCCTCTAATGGGCTAAAGAAAATGAGGAAACTTCAAATTGTTACCTACACCTAGGTTAGTTTTGGCAATAGGTCTGAATAAAAAAGAAATTCAAACATTTTGACTCAAGTAGGTTTTCTTTTTTCTTTCCACTTACTATTTTAATTATTCATGTTGTTTTGATTTCCAAAGATACTCTTCTGGAACTATATGGAATGTTTTCAAATGCTTATATTAGAAAGAGGGACTTACCAATGCCTGGTAAATATTAAGGAAGAAAAAAAATGGAAGAGTCAAATGCAATGGAAAATTTGGAAAATTTTGGAAAAATTTCCTTTGGAAAATGTCTGAAACTAGTTAAGAGCTTGGCCTAAGTGAATGAATGTCCTAAAACCTGCATTTGTGGCAGCCTCTTCCCTTCCAGACACAAACCTTCTTTGTGTGGAGATCCCAGGGTAAAAAGGCCATTGTCGAGTGCATGTATATAGGTTCCCTTATCCATTTCAATGGCTATGGTTCCTGAAATTTCACCAAAGTTTGTGACTGTCCACCAGATTCCTAAAAAATAAAATCAATATTTAAACTTTGTATCTTAGTTTTGACACAGAGTTCTTTTTGTGTTGTTATAACTTAGTTCTAAAAACTTTTTATTTTGCAGTTGTAAGAAATAATACAAAGATCTCACATATCCCTTCCTCACTTTGTCTCAAAGATGACATCTCGCATAAGTATCATACACTGTCAGAATCAGGAAATTGACATTGATATAATCCATGAACCTTATTCAGATTTCACCAGTTTTACATGTACTTGTTAGCATGTATGTGCACAGATTCATGCGACTACCAGCACAGTCAGGATTAGGTTTTTAAAATACAAAATAGCAACCTACAGCCAGGCATGGGGGTGCATGCCTGTAATTCCAGCTAGTCGGCGAGCTGGGGAAAGAGGATCACTTGAGCCCAGGAGTTCAAGTGAGAGCTATGATCTCATCACTGCACTCTAGCCTGAGTGACAGAGCAAGATCCTGTCTCAAAACAAGACCAAACAAAAGGCAACATGTGAAGGTACAAAGTGATACATAGAGAACAGTCTCTTTCATGATAGACCCCAGCCATCTATTCACGCCTGCTTTCCAGAAGCAATGCCCATCATAATGTTTCTTAGAAATGCACCTATAGGAAGACTTTCTAGCATAGTAATCTTTTTTTTTTTTTTTTTTTTTTGAGAAGGAGTCTCGCTCTGTCACCCAGGCTGGAGTGCAGTGGCACAATCTTGGCTCACTGCAACCTCCGCCTCCCAGATTCAAACAACTCTCTGCCTCAGCTTCCTGAGTAGCTGGGGCTACAGGTACTCGCCACCACGCCTGGATAATTTTTTTTTGTATTTTTAGTAGAGATGGGGTTTCCCCATCTGGGCCAGACTGGTCTTGAACTCCTGACCTTGCGCTCTACCTGCCTCGGCCTCCCAAAGTGCTGGGATGACAGGTGTGAGCCACTGCGCCTGGCCAGTAATCTTAACTATGATTTTAGATTGAAAGCAAAATGAGCAGAATCTATGTCTATGTATACTAATTTCCAATTTGCCAACAGAAATGTTAGACTCTAGGAACAGTTAAGCAGTTGTTATAAAAGGTTATATCTTAATGTTAAAAAATATCATCAAACCCCTCCTAAACTGTACTTTAGCTACAGCAGAAATAAGTCAACCATTAACTGGATATGACATATTAAGGAATTCTTGTTCATTTTATAAGGTCTGATAGTGACATAGTATAATGTATAAAAGAACAAAACAGATGATGAAAGACATACCGTGTTAAGAAATGTACATTTATGTACTTATGGGTAAAATGACATATCATCTGTGATTTTACTTAGAATTTTCTAGGAAAAAACGTGTGTGTGGGTGTGTGTGTAAATGAAATTAGATTGGCAAAATACTGACAATTATATTCTTCTATGTATGGATTAGTTTGGATATTTCCATAATAAAAAGGTTTTAAAGTTTCAGTTAATTCCACACACAAAATTTTCTATTCAACTAAACATTTCATGCTTTTCAAAATAAATTTTAAAATACATAAAATTTTAGCTAAAATGAAGTTGGACCCTTACCTAACACTAAATAAAAAAGTAACTTAAAATAGACCAAAGACCTAAATGTAAGAGCTGAAGTTAGAAACCTTTTAGAAAAAAATGGGAAAAGCTTCATGACCATGAATTTGGCAATTATTTATTGCATAGAACATCAAAGGGACAGGAACAAAAGAAAACACAGACAAACTGGACTTCATCAGAATTAAAACCTTTCGTGCATCAAGAACCACTGTCCACAGAGTAAAAGGCAACCCAGAGAATGGAGAAAATATTTGTAGACTGCATACATTATAAGGAATTAATATCCAGACTATACAGAGAACTCCAAAAAGGCAAACATCACAATTCAAAACTGGGCAAAGGATGTACACAGACATTGCTCCAAAGGGCCAATGAGCACTTGAAAAGATCATCAGCATCACTAGTCACCAGGGAAATGTAAATCAAAACCATAATACAATACCACTTCACACCCATGAGAATAGCTAGTATCAATAAAAACAAAAAACAAAAACAAAAACCAAGAAAACCAGAAAAACAAATGTTGGGCAGCATGTGGAGAAACTGAAACCCGATGCAATGCTGGTGGGAAGGTAAAACAGTGCATGTGTTTAAATGTCACTGAAGTGTACACTTAAAAGTAGAAAAACTGGCAAATCCTATATTCTGTATATTTTACCTCCACACACACACATAACCAATGGAGAAAAAGAAAATCAAAATTAAAATTTCAGCTAAAGATTATTAGAAAGCAATAAAACTAATGAGCAATTTAGACAACTGAGTTGTCTAATAGCTACAACTTTTTTCAGTAAAAGAAATAATGCTTTATTCAGAATCATTATGAACGGTATTATGATTAGCAAGTCTTTCTTATAAATGTAATAGTTAAAGATTTTAAATTTGTTTTATTTTGTATATTCTATGCCATGTTGACCAAGTACACTTAATATTAAATAAAATCATTTAAATATAGTATCTCATTAATGTTTTGCAAATGAAGAAGAAATTTCTGGCAGACAAGCTCCTCAAAATTTTCACACTCTGTCCAAGTAGGGAAATGATACAGTAACATTACTTACAATATTGTGAACTGAAAAAGAAATTACTTTGAGTAGATGACAGTATTTTTTCTCAATGGGATTTCAAAGAATAAGAAAGCTAAACATAGTGTCATCGAGAATTAAATGTGAACTATTCTGCCTATTTTCTGCAAGTGGTCTACATTCAACCCTCAGAAGTATGCTTCTATGCTTAACGACTAAAGTAACATAACATAATACTTATCAGTGCCACTCTGGGGGTTTCAGCTGTGAAATAAAGTTCTTTATCATTTATATCTTTTGCAAACATCTTCTCCCTGTCTGTGGCTTGTATTTTAATTACTTTAAGAGTCTTTGACATAGCAGAAAATGTTAATTTTATTAGAGTCCAGCTTATCAATTATTTCACACATTGCACCTTTGGTGTCATATCTAAAAAGTTATTACCAAACCCAAGTCACTTAGATTTTACCTTATCTTCTATGAATTCTATAGTGCTGCATTTTACGTTCAGATCTGTTATCTATTTTGACAGGCAGGAATACTTCACCACTATACTAATGAGGACAGCGGCTGTGTGATCTGTTTTAATTTTTTGAAAGATGTAAGATCTGTGTCTAGGTTTATGCTTTTCTTTGCATGTGGATGTCCAGTCGTTCCAGTACCATTTGTTAAAAATACTGTATTGGCTCCACTGTATTGCCTTTGTTCCTCTGTCAAAGTTTAGTTGACTATATTTTGTTACTGGGCTCTCTATTCTGTCCCATTGGTCCTTTTGTTTGTTCTTTAACCAATACCACACTGTTTTGATTACTGTCAATTTATACTAAGTCTTGAAGTTGGATATTGTCAGTCTTCAACTTTGTTCTTCTAATACTGAAGTGGCTGTTCTGGGTCTTTTGTCTCTCCAAATAAACTTTTGAATCAGTTTGTTGATATTAAAAAAATAAAAAAAACTTATTGGGATTTTGGTTGGGATTGCATCATAAGGAAAACATCTTGACAATATTCAGTGTACCTATGCATGAACATGGACTACCTGTCCATTTAGTTTCCTGTGAATGAGTTTTGTAGTTTTCCTCGTGAAGTCTTGAACATATTTTGTTAGATTTTATGCCCAAGTATTTCATTTTGGGGAGTGCTACTGGAAATGGTTTTCATTATTATTTTTAGTAGAGATGGGGTTTTGTCATGTTAGCCAGGCTAGTCTCGAACTCCTGACCTCAAGTGATCCACCTGCCTTGGCCTCCCAAAGTTCTGGAATTACGAGCATGAGCCAGTTTTTAATTTCAAATTCTACTTGTTCTTTGCTGGTAATTCAGTGAACTTCTGTATATTAAACTCAATTCTTTTGGATCGTCTACATAGGCAAACATGCCATTTATGAACAAAGTTTATCTTCCCAATGAATATATATTTTGTTTTTCTTGCCATAATTGCATTAGCTAGGACTTCTAGTACAATGTTTTAAAGAAGTGGTAAGAGGAGACATCCTTGTTTTTCCTGATCCCCTTTCTGGATCTTAGTGGGAAAGATTCTAGTTTCTCACAATTGGATATGATGTTAACAATAGGTTTTTGTTGTCCATATTCTTTATCAAGTTGAGGAAGGTCACCTTTGTTCCTAGTATGCTGGGAGCTTTTATTATGAGTGTTAGATTTTGTCAAATGCTTTTTCTTTTTCTTAGCCTGTTAATGTGATGAATTACGTTAATTGGTTTTTCAATATTAAACCAGCTTTCAATATGTGAAATTCCATGTGGTTTTGGTGCACAAATTTTTTTTAACATTGTTACATTTAATTTGCTAATATTTTATTGAAGATTATTGCATCTATGTTCATGAGAGATGTTCTGTTTTTCTTGTAATATTTTGTTATTAAAATGATATTTGGTATTAAAATGATGCTGGCTCCACAGAATGAGTTAAGAAGTATTCCTCAGCTTCTATGTTCTGAAAGAGATTGTAGATAATCGGTATAATTTCTTCATAGATGTTTGGTAGAATTCACCAGTGAACCCATCTGGACCTGGCACTTCATCTTTTGAAAGGTTATTAACTACTGATCAATTTAACAGATGTAGGTCTATACAGATCGTTTCTTCCTGTTCAAATTTTGGCAGATTCTGTCTTTAAAGAAATTGGTTCATTTCATCCACGTTATCAAATTTGTGGCCATAGAGTTGTTCACAATATTTATTACCCTTTTAATGTCCATGGGATCTGTAGTTATGTCCCTTATTTCATTTCTGATACTGGTAATTTATCTGCTACATTTCTTTTTCTTGTTAGAGGCTTATAGATTTTCTCTCAAAGATCCAGCTTTTGGTTTCATTGATTTTTTCTCTACTGATTTTCTGTTTTCAATGTATTGATTTCTGCTCTTTCATTATTTGTCTCCCACTTAGAATTTAATTCCATGTTCTTTTTCTAGTTTTCGAAGGTGGAAGCTTATTGATTTCAGATCTTTTTTTCTAACATATGCATTTAAATCTATAAATTTCCCTATAAACATTACTCTCATTGCAGCTCACAAATTTTAACAAGTTTTCATTTTCATTTACTTCAAAATTTCAAAGAAATCTTCAGATTTCTTCCTTGAACAATGTATCATTTATAACTGTATTGTTTAATATCCTAACATATTTTCCAGTCATCTATTATTGATTTCTACTTTACTGTTGTTGAGAACATACTTGTTTGATTCCTATTCTTTTAAATTTGTTAAGATGTGTTTTATGGACCAAAACGTGGTATATCTTGGTGAATGTTCTGTATTCTGCTGTTGTTGGAGGAAATAGTCTGTAAACGTCATGTCAGTTATATATAGTTGACTGAGGATGTTGATTTCAATTTTGTCCTTACTGATTTTCTGGCTACTGAATTGGTCCATTTCTGATAAAGGGGTGTTAAAGTCTCCAACTATAATAGTGGGTTAATTATTTCTCCTTGAAGTTCAACAGTTTTTGCTTTGGCATTCTGATGCTTTGTTAGCAAAAATACATTTAAGGATTGTTACATCTTCTTGGAGAATTAATCCCTTTATTATGTAATAGTCATCTCTGGTAACTTTCCTTGATGTAAAGGACTACTCTGTCTGAAATTAATGTCACCACTTCCATTTTTCAAAATTAGTGTTGTCCGGGTACGGTGGCTCATGCCTGTAATCCCAGCACTTTAGGAGGCTGAGGCGGGATGATCACCTGAGGTCAGGAGTTCAAGACTGGCCTGGCCAACATGGTGAAACCCCATCTGTACAAAAACAGAAAAAGTAAATAAATTACCTGGGCAGGATGACAAATGCCTATAATCCCAGCTACTTGGGAGGCTGAGGAGGGAGAATCGCTTGAACCTGGGAGGCGGAGGTTGCAGTCAGATGAGATCAGGCCATTGTACACAAAAAAATTAGTGTTAACATTTATATCTTTTTCCATCCCTTTACTGTTGATCTATATGTATGTCTTTATATCTAAAGTGGATTTCTTATAGACAATATATAGTTGGGTGCATTTGGACTGACATTGAAAGTAATGATATACAGTTGAATTAACATCTACCATATTTGTTACTATTTTCTATTTGTTGCCCTTGTTCTTTGTTTTTGTCCTTCACTCTTTTTCTTTTTTTTTTTTCCCCCTTGTGGTCTTAATTGAGCATTTTCTATGATTTATTTTCTTTCTTTTCTTAGCATATCAGTTACTTTTTTTTTTAAGTGGTCGCCTTGGAATTTACAATATAAATTTACAGGTAACCCAAGTCCACTTTCAAACGACACTACACTGGTTTCTTGATAATGCAAGCACACTATAAGAACAAAATAATCCTAATTCCTAATTGCTCTCTCCCATCCCTTATGTATCACTGCTGTCATTCATTTCACTTATATTTAAGTGTGTGTATATGACATATACATAAGCATATAATCAAATATACTGTCGCTATTATGAATGAACTGTTATGTTAGATCTATTAAGAAAAATAAAAGTTTTTCTTCTACCTTCACTGTTTCTTCTTTGATGCTTTTTGTTTTTCTATTTATTTTTTAAACAGACAAGGTCTTGCTCTGTTGCCCAGGCTGGAGTGGAGTGGCATTATTATAGCTCACTGCAGCCTTGAGTGGGATCCAGGGCTCAAGTGACCCATCTCAGCCTCTCAAAGTAGCTGGCACCATAGGTGTTGGCCACCACGTTTGGCTTTTTTTCTTTTTTAATGAGACAGAGTCTCACTACGTTGCCCAGGCTGGTCTCAACTAATCGGCCTCCAGCAGTTCTCCCATCTTTGCCTCCCAGAGTGTTAGGATGACAGGTGTGAGCCCCTGTAAACAGACTGTGCTCTTCCTTTCTTTATGCACAGCTGAGTTACTGACTTCTACTATTTTCTCTAAAGAACCTTGAACATTTTTTGCAAGGCATGTCTACTGGCAACAAATTTTGCAATTTTTGTCTGAGAAGGTCTTTACTTTTCCTTCTCTTTTAAAAGATAATTTCACAGAGTATAGACTTCTAGGTTAATGGAATTTTTTTCCTCTCAGTAGTTTAAATATTTCACTCCACTTCTTGCTTTCATGGTTTTTGAGGGGAAGTTGAATATAATTATTCTCTTTGATCCTCCATAGGGAAGGAGATGACTCTGGTTTCTTTGTTTTTTAATCTTTGATTCACCATAGTTTGAAAATTTTATGCCCAAGTATGGTTTATTTTTGTTTTGTTTTTGTCGTCGTCGTTTTTACATTTATCCTTCTTGGTGTTTCTTGAGCTTCCTGGATCTATGGTTTGGTGTCTGGCATTAATCTGAGGAAATTCAGCTATTACTGTTACAAATACTTCTTCTGTTCCTCTTTCTTCCCCCTTGTATTACCGTTATGCATATTTTATGCCTCTGTAGACATCCCATAGTGCTTGGATACTCTGTTCTTTTTTGGTTTTCAGTGTTCTCTTTGCTTGTCAGTTCTGGAGGCTGGAGTTGGGTATTTCCTTTCCCCCAGGTCAGAAGGCTCTGATAAAATCCCACCAGGTTAGTTTCTAGTTAACTAGCTTCTCTGGAAGGTAGACCTAGTTAAGAGTGCACCTGCATATTAAAAAATGATTCCTATTCTCTTTCCCCTGTAATAAGTATGAGGAGATTTTTCTCTGATATTTACTTCGAGAACCTGGTTGAGCTTCTGATGGTACAACTCAAAATCATGAGACCCATATGCACAGGACTCCTGGGGGTTTTAACTCTCAGAGGTGCCACACCTCACTGCAGCAATTTGTCAATTCCAGTTAAGGTTTTCCAATCCCAGTGTGGGTTCCTTGTAGCATTGTGCTCCAGTGTACAGTGATTCTCCACTTTACTTGTCCAGCCAATCTAGGGACAGTGGCTTTCCTGTGACCTCATGTCTCTTGCAAGTTTAAGAAGAGCTGCTGATTTTTCAGTTTGCTCAGCTTTTTACCTGTGAGGAGGGAGTGACAATTCTCAAGATTATCGAGTATGGAACCTGAAATTCCCCAACTCTATTATAGTAAAACGTGTCTTCCCTTCCTCTGGCTCAAGAATTAAAATATTTCCTTCTTTGACACATTGTAATTTGATTCCCTAAATATTTATAATTGTAGATTTAAAAACTCCGTCTTCTGCTGTATCAGACATCTAGACTGGCACTTTCCAACAGAATTATGAGAGTCCTGTTATAGAACTTTAAACCTTCCTTGTAGCCTCATATAAATACATAAACAGGTACAATTAATTTTACTAGTATATTTTTAACTCAAAATGCTCATACTATACTTTCAATAAGAAATATAAATAGGCCAGGTGCGGTGGCTCACATCTGTAATTCCAGCACTGTGGGAGGCCCAGGCGGGTGAATCACGAGGTCAGGAGATCAAGACCATCCTGGCTAACATGGTGAAACCCGTTCTCTACTAAAAATACAAAAAATTAGCCAGGCGTGGCGGCGCCTGTAGTCCCAGCTACTCGGGAGGCTGAGGCAGGAGAATGGCGTGAACCGGGAGGCGGAGCTTGCAGTGAGCCGAGATTGCGTCACTGCACTCCAGCCTGGGCGACACAGCGAGACTCCGTCTCAAAAAAAAAAAAAAAAAAAAAAAAAAAGAAAGAAAAAAAAGAAAAAAATACAAATAAAATATTTTCTATTTTTTATATTAACTGGCATGTCTTTCACGCAGCAAATCCACTTCAGACCGGGCGCACTTCATGTGCTCAGCCCCCGCATGTGGTGAGTGACAGAGACCATCCTGCATGTGTGCGCACTTTTTACTGCCTTTTTCTTGACCACAGATTCTACCTCCTGTTTCTCTGTGTATGCAGTGATTATTTGCTGAATATTACACATTGTGGGTAACACGTTGAGCACACTCAGGATCCCTAACCTTCCTCTGAAGCTTTCCAGCTCTTGTTTTAGCAGGTAGCACAGGCACTGCTGGGTCATCGTGACATGGGCAGGCTTGGATTGATTCAGCTGCTGGTGTGGATCTGTGGAGAGCTCCAATCCTGCACCCACTCCGATCTCCCCTCCTGGACGTGGAAGGATAGCCATGCTCCGCCCACACCCAAGCTCTCTCTGATCTCCGCCTCCTGGACGTGGTAGGATGGTATGCTCCGCCCACCCTGAGAGCTCTCTGATCTCCCCACTTCTGGATGTGGTAGGGTGATATGCTCCTCCCACACTTGAGCTCTCTCTGATCTCCCCCTCCTGGAGGTGGTAGGATGGCCATGCTCTACCCACACCTGAGCTCTCTCTGATCTCCCCCTCCCGGATGTGGAAGGGTGATATGCTCCGCCCACACCTGAGCTCTCTCTGATCTCCCCCCTCCTGGACGTGGTAGGATGGCCATGCTCCGCCCACACCTGAGAGCTCTCGGATCTCCCCACTTCTGGATGTGGAAGAGTGATATGCTCCACCCACACCTGAGCTCTCTCCGATCTCCCCCTCTTGGACGTGGTAGAGTGATATGCTCCACCCATACCTGAGCTCACTCCAATCTCCTACTCCTGGACGTGGTAGGATGGCCATGCTCCACCCACACCTGAGCTCTCTCTGATCTCCCCCTCCCGGATTTGGTAGGGTGATATGCTTCGCCCACACCTGAGCTCTCTCTGATCTCCACCTCCTGGACGTGGTAGGGTGGCCATGCTCCGCCCACACCTGAGCTCTCGGTCCCATGGTCTGCAGGTGTTCTCCAGAGGGCAAGTGTACTATGGGTGTGTCTCATTCATTCTCCTGCCCTCGCCCTCAGGTTCTGGCTGGCACAGCTGTGGTCACAGACTAAAAACAGTCACCTCATCCATTCATTCGTTTTGTGCAGTTTTATGGTTGTTTTAGACACATGTGTGATTTGGGTCCCTGTTCTCTCATCATGGCTAGAAGTTTTGGCAAATTATTCTTATATCTTTACATTTGAAAACTAAAGGAAAGTTTCAGCCATAGAATATCAGTGTTGCGACAATCCTAATGAGAGTTTCTCCAGAAACTATGATCCAGGTCAGCAACCAGTCATTTCATAGAAGATAAACTTCAAGAACATTCTCTGAAGGGCAATGAAGCTTAGTAAGCTCTAACTACTGTTACCAAATACCAAGAGAAATAGGTAAGAAAATGCAGCTAAGATTTTGTTCAAGTAAGTACGGTAATAAACGTGCAAACTATCGCTAAGCACTAAATAGACTGGGAGTAAAAAATTTTTATGATATTGACATTTATGATTTTACAAACTGCCCCATGTGATATCAAGAGGACTCCTGATGAAAATTTACAAAGGATGTTTTATGGTTTACATAAAAATGCTAGTCAAATAAATCCAAATATTTCACAAAAATAACATTTCAAATAATATTCTTTTATATTTTGCAGACATCTGTTCAATGAGGTTATTCATCACGCATGACCCAGTAACATTTCTCAGCAGTTGGATTCAATACGAGAAATAAGCAAATAACTGCACTGCTTCTTCCATTTCAAAGTCATTTCTCTTATGAAAAGTGGTCAAGAAAAATGCCTGTTGCCTAAAATACTGGTTAGTGCCAAAAATTTGCTTTAAAATATTTCAAACGGGTTATCCTTTTACGTCCATGTTGTTAGTTACACAAAGAACAAAAACAAATATAATTTTTTTACAAGTTTTGGGAAATTAGAACCATAAACTAAACAAACAGGATTAAGCATACTATTTTCTTGGGATAGGGTCTTGCTCTTTTGCCTAGGCTGGAGTGCAGTGGCACAATCATGGCTCACTGCAGCCTCAACCTCCCTGGGCCCAAGTGATCCTCCTACCCCAGCCTCCCAAGAAGCTGGGACCACAGGCACACACCACCATGCTTGGCTGATTTCTGTATTTTTTGTAGGGATGGGGTTTGGAATGTTGCCCAGGCTAGTCTCAAATGCCGGGACTCAAGCAATCTGCCTGCCTTGGCTTCCCAAAGTGCTGAGGTTAGAGGCATGAGCCACCACGCCTGGCCTAATCATTTTTAAAGAGTCTCGATTTATTATCATTATCTTTTTCTAATTGAGATGGGGATCTTGCTCTGCTGCCCAGGCTGGAGTGCAGTGGTGCAATCTCATCTGACAGCAACCTCTGCCTCCCGGGCTCAAGTGATTCTCCCACCTCAGCCTCCTGAGTAGCTGGGACTACAGGTATACACCACCAGGCCCAGCTAATTTTTTGTACATTTGGTGGAGACAAAATGTACAGAAGGTATTTCTGTACATTTTGCCATGTTTTGCAGTCTGTCCTTGAACCCTTGGGCTCGAACCATATACCTGCCCTGGACTCCCAAAGTACTGGAGTTACAGGCATAAGCTACCATGCCCAGCCCTTAATTATGTGCTGAGGCTTAATATTAAAATAAAGAAAGGGAGGAGCCCAAGAGAGCACGTTGGCATTCACTCCCTTGCCTGTTGGCATGGTATTCTTTAGACGAAGAACATGTTGTGTGTCAATGGAAAACAAAAACAACATAGGAACACCCTGTCTCTACAAAAACTTAAAAATTAGCTGGCTGTGGTGGTGTGCACCTGTGGTCCCAGCTGCTTGAGGCTGAAGTGGGAGGACCGCTTGAGCCCAGGTGGTCACAGCTGCAGTGAGCCAAGAGCTGTGAACATGATGCTGAATTCCAACCTTGGTGACAGAGCAAGACCTTGTCTCAAAACAAAAAGCAACGAAAACCCAAAATGATGCACTGTTTAAGTTTTGTCCTGTGAATTTCAGTACCTTCATTTGTAAACGTAAATAAAGGTGAAACTCAGGAGCTGCTTGGAATAACGTGGGCATATGCTTGACCTCAGCTCTGATCTGAAGCACGTCCTTCTGTCTCACTTTTTGCCAAGACTAAGCTAAACTTCAAAAGTAAAAATACTCAAAACCTTTACTCGACCACCGGGTGAGTTCCATCATCCCTTACACTCAGTTTTTTCTTCTGACACAGGAGACAACAGTCACAACTTCACCTGCTTATCATGAAAGCTCCATGTGACAACAATGTGAGAACGCCAGTGAAGGGCATTTGAAAAACAAAGGGATTCATGAATCAGGTCCGTCACCAGCGACCAACCCCCTGCCCTCACCAGTGCCCTGGGAACTACACAAGAATTCACAGGTAATTTTCTTTTAAAGAAGCAACTTTAACCTACATGTTGGAAAAACTCTTTCAGAGTAATTCAAACATCAATCACAGCCTGAGTTTTTGTTGTTTTTGAGATGGAATTTTCCCCTGTCTCCTGGCTGGAGTGCAGTAGTGTGATCTCGGCTCACTGCAACCTCTACCTCCCAGGTTCAAGCATTTCTCCTGCCTCAGCCTGCTGAGTAGCTGGAACTACAGGTGCCTGACAGCCTAAGTTTTCTGTTGTTAAATTAATGAAATTTCAGCTGGCCATGCCCAGGTGGCAATGGCAACTCAGGCTCTAGACAGCCCTGTGCAGATGATATCATAAAACACGGAGGAAAAACAAACAGGAAACACATGACAATGTGTGGTTTTCTTTTCTGTTTTGAAAAGTAGACCTGGAAAACAAATCACTGAGGGTAAGGAAAAGAAAAAACTGTGCTAGCAACCACGATTAAAAAGTTATTTAACAGTGATGTCTAAAAATGAGAAAAATTTAGCACGAGATTAAAATCTTTTTAGTTAGTATGAAATTCTGAATAGTAGACAACGTGGGCTTGGAAACCACGTGAACAGCTATTTACCAGACACTGGGGTCTCCCAAGAGGGTGTGTCTGCACACAAAGCTGGAGGCCTATCACATGCTGGAGGCCCAAACCCACCACGCTTCTGCCTCACTCAATGGTTGGGCACAGGCACCCTCCTGGCACAGGCGGCAGATGGACGTATTGTCACACCCCACCGCATGCTTACCTGACCGATAGTGCTCATTTCGTGACCCTGAAGACCTTCGGCGGTGGTAGTGAGAGGCAGAGGAAGGAGTGACAGGAGCCTGGCGTTCTTGCAGCAAAGCTTGGTCCACCCTTGGATTTCAGGGAAAACAGCAGAGTGAGGTGTGGCTGTGCTCAACGGACTATAGCAAATCATTCCCTCTATCCCCATAGCAAAGCCAGAGCTACCCACGGGACTGGGTGTGGCGGCATTTCAGAGCCCACATGAAGGAGGGCCAGGACGGAGCGGGAGGCTCTCCCACAGCCGGGGAGACCCCTCCTGCCTGGACGCCACCAAGGCCCCTCTCACAGCGCAAAGGTGGAAGGATAACTTGAGTCCAGGAGCGTCCACACTGCAGTGAGTGGGTTATCATGGCACCACTGCCAGGGTGACAGAGTAAGACGCCGTCTGTAAATCAGTCAAGCAATCAATCAGATCACTGCAAGGAGCTCTATATGTCTTACTTTCAATAGGTGTCTCTTTAGGCAAAGCAGGCATGGTGCCTCACGCCAGTAATCCCAGCACTTTGGGAGGCCAAGGTGAGATGAAAGAAGGAAGGAAGGAAGGAAGGAAGGACAGACAGAACAAAAAGTTTTACAACCCTTTTTTTCATAGTGTCAGGAATTTACAGATAACACAAGTAGTTTAGGTCAGGGGCCGATGTTATTAGTATTACTTTTTTTTTTTTTTTAACTCCTACGGCCTGGTGGTGGTGCCAAGGTTGTCTGGCTATTTATCTGGCTTTTGTTTGTTTCTAACGTTTTGCTTTCTCTCTTTCCTCCTGTCTTGTGAACTAGGCAAGGTGGGGGGAGGAGGGCAGCAGGAGCAGTAGAGGTCTCCTTCCTCATCCCCCACTTTGAGAATTTTCACTAATTAGTGGGCGGGTTCCCTTTCATTTTTACTTTTTGGGTCTTTTAGCGAGACAGAGTGATAGCGTTTTATGTCATACACTTGTGTGGAAGTTTTCTGACGAGCCATGGTAGCTACAAAACCTTTTATCATTGGAAGGAGCAAGTGTAATACACAGGGGCGCAGCAAGCAAGTAAGTTTCTTTTTTTTTTTTTTTGAGACCGAGTCTCGCTCTGTCACCCAGGCTGGAGTGCTGTGGCCGGATCTCAGCTCACTGCAAGCTCCGCCTCCCGGGTTCACGCCATTCTCCTGCCTCAGCCTCCTGAGTAGCTGGGACTACAGGCGCCCGCCACCTCACCCGGCTAGTTTTTTTGTATTTTTTAGTAGAGACAGGGTTTCACCGTGTTAGCCAGGATGGTCTCGATCTCCTGACCTCGTGATCCGCCCGTCTCGGCCTCCCAAAGTGCTGGGATGACAGGCTTGAGCCACCGCGCCCGGCCAGCAAGTTTCTATTACAAGTAATACACTTACAGTGAGGGTTTTACATTTTCTACAGCTGGAAACTCTTTTCTAAATGAAGACCTAGGATCAAACCTGTGTTAAACCTGAACAGGCACATGTACTAACTTTGTCATGTCTTAAGCAGGTTAGTTTTTAACTGGGCCTTAAAACCTTTTTTTAGCAAGTAAAACAGTATTTTTTAATCAGAGAAGTTTTTACGAGCCCGACGCTTGAACTTGCGGCGTCTGTTTGGGGAAAGAGTTGGTTAAAGTCAAGTTATCTTGAGGCATTAACCCTTCTGCTTCTCCAGGCCATTGGTCTCTTACGTGAGCCCTTCTATCAACATAACATGAAGAAACATCTAGGCTGCCAGCAATGTTTTCAGCCTACTGAGGAAATAGGTTTTTTTCTGTTTTTTTATTTTTATTTTTTAAATTTTTGGCTAAAGGAGGAGGTTCTGGTAACTTCTGGTTTATATGTTTAAAGAATGACTGAAAGACCTTGCGATCGTTGCTGGGCTGGACGGGTCTGGGTTTCCTAAGCAGTACGTGTACAGTGGGGACACCTTACATAGGTGTTTCTTCTAGCATGGTTATGGGTGGGGGGGGGGGCGGGGGGGTGGTAACAACAACAAAGCAATGTATAGCATATTCATATCCAGCAAGGACGAAAGAGGTCCTTACCTGGGAAAAAGGTTGAATACAGCGACAGAACAATAGGAAAACAGTTAGTATTCTAGGAAAACTATCTGTCTTAAGATTTTTAACTACATTGACTTGCTTGATGAGTCCTCAAGCTTCGGCCGTGCATAGACTAGTCAGCTGCCGGTGTGTGACTAGAGCAGGGCTTGTGGTCCTCAGCAGCAGCTTGGTCTCGTCTCAGGATCAGCCGGGCTGGATGATCTGCGTCCTGTTAGCCGGTCCACTTGTCCTGAGCTGTCGGTGTTAGCTGACTGTGGTGGATCCAAGACGCAACACCTGCAACTTTAACAGCAGTGGGAGTGGACAAGGTTACAGTATAGGGCTCATCCTATATGGGTTGTAGAAAAATTAGGTTTTACTTTAAACAGAGTCCCTAGATTTAAATGGGTGTCAGGCTCATAGGCATTATTTTTCTTTATTTAATTATGAACACTTCGTATGGCTATTTTGAAAGGCTGCATTTGCCTTTTAAAGGTTAATTTCTTTAGTTTCCGGAGGTCACCTTTTATTTGACCTACGATTTGCGGGTGGCCAACTGAACACAATCTTACAGGGCAGATACCTAGTTTGTTTGGTAGGGGTGCACCTGACTCGGAGGAGGACCGTAGGCAAAAACCTGATTTTATCTTAAGTGAATTTCCTGGCATATATCTATATACCTATATCTATATCTATATCTATATCTATATCTATATCTATATCTATATCTATATCTGTGTGTGTGTGTGTATGTGTGTGTGTGTGTGTGTGTGTGTATATATATACATCTATCTATCTATCTATCTATCTATCTATCTATCTATCTATCTGTCTATCTATCTATATCTATATATGGCAACCCTTTTTTTTTCGTTTTGTTTTTTGGTCGCCAGTAGCTGCTCGCTCGAGTGTCCAGTTCATGCGTTCCACCTTTTGTTGAACTTTGTGGCCGATAGGCTGCGTGTAACCTCTGTTGTATTGTTAACAGTCTTGTTAAATCTTGCACTATTCCAGCTACAGCTACAAATGCTGGCCTATTGTCTGACTTTAAAATCAGAGGTAGTCTTAAACCTGGGGATAATGTCTTTTAACAGTACTTTAGTCACTTCTTGTACTTTTTCTGTCCTGGTGGGGAAAACTGTAACTTACCCTGAAAAGGTGCAAACAAGCACTAGCCTCCAGCAGGGGGCAGTCCTGTAAAGTCTATAAGCAAGTTTTCACAAGGTATGGCTCTTTTTCCTGTTTCAGTTTCTTAGAGGAGGAGTTCCCCCCTCCCCCCATCCCCACCCCCACTCCGCCCCTTTGTCACTGTATCTAGTGGCTGAGCCTTCAGTGAGAAATTGGAATCCAGATACGGCAGAGTCTTGCTGTTTGTAACTTCTAATGTGACCATGGGCTCCTGGGAGCCTAATGAGAAGGTGCCTAGTCTGCCCTAGTCTTTACATTCTTCAGCTCCTGTCAGCCTGATCAGATGAGTGTCTGGTTCCTCCAAGGTGCAGCAGCCCTTGGCCGATGGCCTCTTTGTCTTGCGGCCTTGGCCATTTCCTGTATTGCCTTCTGAACATTTACCCTTCTAGAGTCTTTTTTTTTTTTTTTTTTTTTTTTCCATCTCGCACATTAATCTCTCTCTAGCCTTGTCCGGCTCTGGAATCCTTGCCTAACTTGACTTCGGTCATGTCTACATCCACGTCCGCGGCCTCTCACAATGCTGCTTTCCGCCCCCACCCCCCCCCCCCCCCGCGTTCTCACGCTCCTACGGCCAGCTGGTGGGGCCCGAGAAACGGCACGGGCCCTGCCCCCGCCCACGCACTGCTGTCTGTCTCTCCTGTTTTCTTTTGATTCTCTATCTTTACACTTGCTTTTAGTCTTTCTTTTTCTTTTGCTCTTTTCCCTGTTTTCTAGAGTTTAACAGGCTCTTTTCTTTATACACTTGGAGGGTGAAACAGGCATACCGAGAGTCAGTGTAAATGTTTACAGTCTTACCCTCACCGAGTTCTAAGGCCCGGATTAAAGCAATGAGCCCAGCTTAACGACAGCGTCCAGGGTTACCACCGCATATTCTGCACATCTCTCCCCTCGTGGGTTGGTGAAGCTGTTCCCGTCCACGCATAGCTCCTAGTGTACTGATGCCCAAGGCTGGTCCCGGAGGTCAGATCTGCTAGAGTACACTGGAGTCCAACACCTCTACACAGTCATGCTCGACAGGGCTCTAGCTGTCGGGAGCAAGGCGGTGGGTTCAGGGTGTTCCCAGTTTAGTAGCTCAATGGTTGAAAAGGGCTGATAGATGAAAGTCTGTTGCCCACCCCCCTCCCCCCGGGATGTGGGCCTGGTCATTATAATAGACAGGTCCTCGTATCTCCCTGAGAGGCATTTACAGAGCTCGAGTAAGACCAGATCTGAGATGGCCCACTTGACTATCTCGACTTCTTTCCTTGGCCTCTGGAGGCTCCGATCCTTCCCTTCGAGGTGAGACCTGGGGCGTGTCAGCTCCTGAATCTCATTTCTGAGGGGGTTGTTGGCCTCGGTGAAGCGGGGTAGGCTGGGAAACATGGAGAAAGAATCTGTGTTATCTCTCGCGGCTCCCGTAAAAACTGGCTTCTCTTGCCGTTTCCTGGGACTCCCTTTTTAAAAAAACTGTGTGTCTGCCGGCGAAGCCGCTCTTACTTTTACTTTTGGCTATTTTGCACAAAGTTGTTAAACAGGGCTAAATTAACGCTGGCTTTGTCTATAATCTATTTCGCCATGAGTCCCTATAAAGGAATTTGATCTAGGTACACAGGCTGTCCTCCGACCCCGTCACCACCTGAACTACACGGCCAATTGTTCTCTGCCTATAGTTCCTTCCGTGGGCCATCCAACAGCAGAAGAGGGCAATTCTAATTCACCCAGAGTTCGTGACCTCTAGGGGGTTAACTGAACTCTATAATCTCCTGCAAAACCTTTTGTAAGGTTCTGTAACATGCATTTTAGTAGGGTAAGTTGTGACGACTTGATGACTTTCCTTTTATTTTTCTTTTTGAAACGTTTTTAAGAGGGCTCCTAGCGGAGTGGGCTTACTTTGTGTCTGACCTATGTTTCTCTCGAGACGAAACAACATTCACCCTACGAGAAGGAAAGGGTAAAAGGTCACTCAG